>NC_141687.1:885389998-886589998 GCF_964263255.1 Lissotriton vulgaris
GTCAAAATGTTTGTCCTGATGTCGGGCAGTATCGGCGCTCTTTATGGCGGTGCGTGGCTCGAGGTAGGACAGCCTCTGATTATCAAACAGAAACCTCTTCTGGAAAGGAAGTTGAGCCGCACACGATTTCGTCTTTTCAAAAACATTTATTTCAATATCGCACACACACATACATACATACACACGCATACATATTTACACATATATACATACACACACAACTCTAGCCTGTTGTCTGGCCAGGGCATCCAAGCAGTAGTGTTTGGTAAATGTATGAGAGGTGGAACAAGTAGCTGTCTTACAAATGTCAGCTAATGGTATATTATCTAAGAACGACATAGAAGCCTCTTTGTCCCAAGCAAAATGAGATATGGGTGGGGCAGGCAGAGATCTTTTAGTTTTTGCATAAGGAGTCTGTATGCATTATATCAACCAGCGTGCACCACCTGTGTTGGAAATGGCACACTGCTTTGTGTGGTTTGAAGAATACCTCGAAATGATGTTGTGGTTTATGAAAAGGATTTTGTTCTGTCAATGTAGTACACCAATACTCTCTTGAGATGTAGTGTATGTAGAGCACATTGTTCCACACACTCTGGTTGTGGAAAATGACTACGCTAGATTGTCTGGTCAATGTGAAAACTAGAGTATACCTTAGGGTGGAATTTTGGACTGTTTTTTTTTTTTGTATGTTCTTATATAGCGCTCGACTACCCGGAGGCATCTCGGCGCTTGCCTTGGGAACCCGTCCTGGATTTTCCCTGTGAGATAGCCCCTAACGGGCATCCCCAAGGTGAAAGCCAGGCATCCCGCCGCGGGGGCCGTTGTGGAGATTAAGCAAGCTGAATGCCCAGAGTTGCAGAGTGTGAACCCATGATTAGGTCAGGCACCGAAGCGAGAATTATCGAGTCCGTGGACATTTGCGCTCAAGACCCTGCCGCGTAGGGAATTGAACCCTGGTCCCGGGTCTGACCTCTGCTTCAGGGTCTGCCTGCTCTAACCAGTGAGCCACACTTCTCCAGGACCACCTTATTGTGATGTACCTGGAAGAAAGGCTCCTCCAAGGTAAGAGCGTGAATTTGGCTAAGCCGTCTGTGAGAAGTGAGGGCTACAAGGAAAGCTACATTCCAAGAGACCAACTGCAATAGACAGGAGTGAAGGGGTTCAAAAGGCAGGCGCATGAGTCTTGTAAGGACTACATTGAGGTTCCACACAGGAGCAGGAGGCATCCAAGGTTGGAAATACCTTTTGAGGCCTTCAATAAAGGCTTTAAAGACTGGCATTCTAAACAATAACGTGGTTATGATGGGTTTTTGGGCCCACCTAATCGTGCACTGTTCACTTGGTGCTCCGCACCTTTAAATACTAATAACACTCGTTTTTTGTGCTAATGTTATTGCTTTTATTTTGCAATTTTCATTTCTTTTGTATCAAGATACCTTCTTATGTGTTATTTACATTATGCATAACAAAAACATTTGTTTCTTTTTCATTTATGCAAACATTGTTATATTTTTACATTTGTTTCTTTTTCAATACTTTGGCAATTCAATAATCATAAATTCACAAAAGAGCCCTATGCATTTCGGCACCTCTGTGGTGCCTTCATCAGGGGCGACTCTGTAATGAGAAACATAAAATGTGTGTAAGAATCTGGTATAAATCGGTACATGGGGGTGTGTTTCTGTGTATGTAGTAGTCATACCTGTTGTCATAAGTAGATGTTGTTTGTGTTTGCGTCAAACACTCGTGCCCTATGGGGATCGCTAGAAGAACGACAATGATAAAATGACCTGTATTAATTCTATGAATTAACTAGAGTTGAATAGTTTAGCTTGACATAGAATTAATACAGGTCATTTTATCATTGTCGTTCTTCTAGCGATCGAAAGGAGCCAAAAGGCATGGGTATCACCTGTACTCTGTGTGCTAGCTTCCTAGCTGTATGCGCAACTAGAGAGTCAGGGGGTAGCTGGAATTATATGTATGGTGGGTCATTAGGGGAGGCCTTAAATTTGATATCTACCCTAGGTGTAACAACCCTGACTTTAACTTGATCCTTAAACATATTACTAGCTGGTTTGAGAACTTCTTTGAGCATGGGAAGGTACTTTAGCTAGCGTTGGGTGGAGGAGAGGGCTTCCATGAGGAAATCATTCTCCTCATGTGGCACGTGCATCTGCATATTGTGGAAAGTAGCTGCCTATAAAGTACGTCATGGCAAGAGGTGACTAAATTTGGGGAGTGAAGGTCTTGCGGGGTACAGGTCTGGGTCAGTGTTTATTGGGGGTTCTACGTCATAATCATCCCAGGTGTCTGGGACATGTGGCCGATTAGGAGGGTCATAGGGTTGCCTGGACAGTACCCATTCCTAGGCATGAACTCCTTTCCTGAGTGTTGTGGAGAATCCACATGTAGCAAAGCAGAAGGTGAGGGTGGAGGAGAAGGTCTATCAGGAGGCAGTGGAGAGGTAACCTAGTCATACAAAAGCAGAAGTTGATGCGAGGCTTCCACAAATATATTGGCGCTGTGTGTGGAACAGGTGCCTGATCCAGCTCGGAATGACTGTCAACCACTGCCAGATCACAGTAATGCACGGTATCCTCGGAGGCGACAAGGGAGCCAGGGGCTGGTGTCACCATTTGGCGAGCATTAGGGGTGCCAGTACTCAGTGTGATCTTTAGTGGATGCTGGCCTAGTGGATACTCTTCTATTTCGACATCTGCCCCAGAGTCCAAACTTTTTGGTGAAAAAGCCACCTCAACTTTGTCACCTGGAGCATCCAGTTGCTAAACATCCAACTCATCTCGCTCACTGAAGAAGGTCCGGGATATATTCCTCCTCTCTTCTATGCTCCATAAAGGCAGAGGCAATTCGACGAGTACGCCGGTTCCGAATGGTGGTCTTGTTCCTGAACGCAAGACACGCCGAACAGGAATAATCATGGTGATCTGGAGACAAGAAAAGGTTGCAAACCTCGTGGACGTGGAGATCGTGTGGCAAATGGGGCAGAACCGAAATGGAGTCCTTTTCAACACGAGGACCATTTTCGACTCAAATCACCATAGTCAAAAAGCTGTTGACTGACATGGAGTGGAAAGAACACTCAGTGGATAACTATGAAGAGAGTGATTGTTTTGAAGAACTGACTAGGAGCAGATCTGAAAGCCTGGTGAGAACACCACCTAGTGTCAAACCAGAGCTCACTTTGACATGTCTGAACCAGACGGCTGAAAAAACCAAAACAATCTATCAATTGAGTCTAGGCCCACACGCACCATTTAGAAACGTGCAAAATATTGTTTGAGTGGTGACTACAGCTTCACAAGGTTAGATTTTAACACTTAAATCAAAGAAGTTATCTCTTGGATGAGAACAGATAGTCTTAAATAAATCCGATAAGAGGAGATCTCATCCTACGTGAGGAAAGATCTACATGGTCGCAAGATTGGAGGCCAAGCTACTTGGAATATATGTCTAGACCCCGGCTTCATTTGTGACAAATTAGATTGCCAGACAAATGGTGAAACCGTCTATATCCTGTGGTCTGCTTTTGGGAGCTTTGCGTTAATACTAATCAGAGCATTAGTGGTCTGTCGACTGCATTACTTCAACATCTTATTTTTGGCATTACCAAAAGGTACACTGAAAAGGCTTTAGGTTATCGAAAATTTGAAGGCAGAGTGATGCTAAGAATTTCTTGTTGCCTGCTGGTTTCAACATCATCTCGTCCAACTTCAATGGCTGCCGAATGAGATACAAGCCTCTTACATCCTTGTGTATTTACCATAAAGCCATCTATGGAAAAATCAGTCAGTCACTGCTTAAAGCCTTGTACGACAGAGAATCATCAGAAAGAAATGGGGCAAAAGAGCCTTTTCAGCATATCAAGGATCAAGTAACCTTCAGGAGATTTTCAAAGACCCACTTGTTAATTCATATTTAGAAGGGCTTTGGCCATTGGTCAATGCATTCAGTCTTGGTGCCAGGAAGTCTAATGTGCTATCAGCACACTTTAAAATAAAACACAATCCAGCCTCCAAACAGAATATTCTGAAATAACGACTAGCTGTGGACAGTAAACTCCGCTGCTACGGCGGAGTACACAGAGTTCTGCCCACTCTGCTTAGAGAGCAGAGTTTTGGAAAAATCCCCCCCAACTGCTGTGTAGCGAAGTTTTTTCTCATGTGCGGTTAACCAACAGTAAGTTAGTGAACACAAGTGAAAAGCTCAAGCACTAGGACACCCGGCACGATTTCTCAACAAGGCGGTCACGGCAAGCCTCTACCACATGCATTGAGAAAGTTGCTGCTTGCAGTGAGAAAGCTGCTTCTCAAGTAGATAATCTATTGGAGCGGCAGAAAGAAGCATCTCCCTCTGGTGCGCTGCCGTTCGTGCTGATTTTACAGCGTGGGACAAGCTCCCGGCGCAAAAAATCTGCGCAACTTACCACAACTCTGCCACTCGAGGAAGCTCGCAGAGTTTTTGGGTTTACTCTACTGCGTGAAACTCCGCAAGTTCTGCAAACCTTCAATAATGAATAGACAAGTACGAGCCCCTGCACTTCCTTATTCAACATCAAACTTCTCACACTGGATTACAGCAATAAAAGCAGCATTTTCAAGTAGGAAGTACTGCCCAACCACATTGGTACAAAGTTGGGCAATAAGTTTAGATTGTTTAGGTACTGCAGGTCAGTTTGCGAGGCTACAGTGCTTAATTTGTAGAATAATGAGTGCCAGTGACCAAAGTTTTGGTCAGAAACCCGCAGCCAATGCTACTGAAAGTTCGGGTGCCAAATACCAAGGCTGCGCAGCCTTGATTCCAAATCATGTATTGTTAGTTGACCACCTGGCCTTTCATCTCATTCTGGTAGGTTCCTTTTCATCCACAACTTCTCCCTTTGTCACTGCTTTTCCTTTGTTTGCTTCCTCCTTCCCTTTTGGGTTTGTTTGCTCTAGGACAAAGTTTGAAGTGGAAAAATGAGTGCCACTGGGCCCCACCTGCAATCACCAGCTCAAAGTAAGCACCAGTGACACCTCTCCTATCATTTGCATTATAAATTTAAAAATGCAACATGCATTAGGCAAACTATATTTGTCCAGGAAAACGGCTCTAAAATCAGGAAAACATTTGATGAAGGGTATTTCTCTACTGGGTTTAAAACTCAAGTCTCAGAACACAGTGCTTTGAGTTTACAAACATTTACAAATGCAATCTCAGTATCTATACCAGCTAGATAGGCTAAAATGAACTGGACAGTCTGGAGAGGATATAAGCTCGGTTATTTCTTCCCAAAATGGGAAACGGAAGTACCAATGGGTGAATAACAAGCTACATTTACAATGTGAAAGTGGACGTCCGATTGGAACGGTCTATAAATACGAGTGGATTGATTTTTGCTGACAAAATTCTCTAGACATCTCCCCTAATTAAACTACAATAGTCATATCAGAGTGGAGCAGACCAATAAAGAAGATTGCCTTCAAAGGCAACACAGCTGATATATTCTTCAACCTCAATGGCAACAGATGATAGCGTTTTGCTCTAAAAGAAGTTGCTTACCTTTGGTAACGCTTTTTCTAGTAGAGACTATCTACCCGCTTATTCCTCACTTTAGAATATGCCCCACATGTCACTCTGGCTCCGGAAATGCGTAAGCAGTACCTGTTCACGCCGGCGCGAGGCGTCGAATGATGGTTTTGGAAGTGACATTGTGGTGCCCATATAAGCGCCACACCCGCAAGCTGACACCAGTTTCTTAGTTACTATTTCTGTGCAAAAAGCGCAGTGAAAAATATTAAAAACAATGTTTTGACTAGTGTGCATAGTCTAATGGAATCATTAGAGTGAAGAGCCCAATTCACAAAGCGTTGAGGATGTGAGGGTTGTGAGGAATCTGTTAATGTTTTTTCTAGTAGAGGGACTGTCCAACCCCAAAGGTAAGTAAATTGTTATTCTGATATTAACTTTTAACTGCAGAGTCCTCCCCTTAGACTAGACATCCAAGCGACACCCCTTTGGAGGAGTGTCTGAACTGGCTCAAAGTCCTGGAGGACCAAGTGAGCAAAATTTCAGTCTCGACGGACCTATTGAAGCAGTAAGGGTTTGTGAACGTGTGGAGTGATGCTGATGTAGTGGCTTGGCAGATGTCCAGGACAGGTTCCCAGCAGGCTACTGCAGAAGTAGAGGCCTTGGACCTTGTTGAATGGACCATGAGGCTGCTTCTTGGCTAGTGATGTAGATCTTAATGCATAGTACAATACATCAAGGTTTTGCTTCTGCAGAGCCTTGATATTTCGATTCAGTGAACCAGATGAAGAGCTGACTATCCACCAAATGGTCTTTAGTGTGATCAGTGCAGAACAAAAGTCCTCTTCCGGTCCAGGTGATGGAATCGCTCCTCTTCTTGGAAGGATGAGGTAGTGCGAAAAAGGTGGGCACAGTGATGCGCTGGCCGGCATGGAAAGGGGTGACAACTTTTGGCAGGAAAGATGCCAGTGTCCTAAGAACCAGTTTGTCAGGGAAAAAGCTGGTATAAGGAGGATGGACTGATAGAGCTTGCAGCTGTTGGTGTAACGACCACCAAGAAAACCGTTTTTAGAGTCCAGTGCCATAGAGGGCAGCTGTTTAGCGGCTTGAAGGGAGAGCACAACAGAAATGTGAGGACCAGATTGAGGTCCTGTTGGGGCATCACAAACAGGTTAGGAAGAATAAGTGCTGTAAACCTTTCAGAAAATGAGTCACAATAGGTGATCCAAATAGGAAAGATTGTTCTGGCAACTGCAGGAAAGCCGAAACAGCAAACAAGTAACCCTTAACAGTGCCGAAGGGAAAAAGACCGACAGCGGTCCAGAAAGGGGGTACACAAGACAGAAGGAGCACTGAGGCACAAACTTATCCCAATGGCAGGCGTACACAGTTTTGGTGGAGGGACACCTGGTTGCCAGGATGACACCACTGCCATCACAAGGGAGACCACAATCTCTCATCTGGCATTGCGCAATCTCCATGCAAGAAGGTGGACTGTAAGCAGGTTCATTATGCTCCGTAGCTTGGGATGCCATAATCTGTGCCCAATTTGGAGCCACTAGGGTGACTTGGGCCTGGTCTTCTTGAGAACTCTAAGCAGGAGTGGTATCGTTACCAAGGAGTACAGGAGTCCAGAGTTCCATTCTAAATGGAATGCCTCTCCAACAGCCGCTTTGAAAACTAACACCGCTGAGAAGTGCTGACATTGCATATTCTCGGCGGCGGCAAATTAATCAAGCGAAGGTTCTCCCTTTCTTGGACAAGACCCTGTGCAACTTCCGGGTGTAGATGCCATTCATGATCTGCAAGACATCAATGGCTGAGTTTGTCTGCCCTGGTGCTCAAAAAGCATGCCAGGTGTTCTGTCAGCAGGAAAAAGTCTTGGTGCTCCAGCCAAGTTAAGAGACGAGGAGCCCACTGGCTCACGACTCACCCCTCTCTGCTTGTTGCAATACCACATAGCAGCAGTGTTGTCTTATAACACCTGAAACAGCCTCCCTTTGATGGAGGGAAATAAGTCTTTCAATGCCAAGCAAAATTGCTCTTGCCTCCAGAAGAATGATGTAAAACAGATATCATTGGAGACCAGAGTCCTCAGATCTCCCACCTCTCCCAAATGGCCGCCACCCAGAAGCGGTCACTATTGTCCACTCTGGTTGGGGAAGGGAGAGGGGTCTGCAGATTTTCTAATATTCGTTTATCAGCTACCACTGCAGGTCATTCAGTCCCCTCGAAATCTGAACCAGGTCGGGGATGTTCCCTTGGTGCTTTGCCCAATACTTCAGATCTTAATCCTGAGCCTGCTTGTACCAAACTGGTGTGCTTTACCAGTAGCCTGCAGGAGGCCTTAAGATCCAGCAGGCTCAGAGTGCGCCTCACTGAAATAGAGGATTGAAGCCGAAACATTAGGATCATAGCCCCAATGACTCTACACTCTGGAAGATAGGCACAGACCTGCACTGTATCTAGAAAGGCTCAGATGAACGGAAGCGCATGAGAAAGTCTTAGGTGTGACTTCAATACAATGCTAGTAAATTTCAGTGGGTGAAAAGGTTTGGCATAGCCTGAAGATGGGTGAAGACTGCCTGAGGCTAGACTGTCTGAGGCGAGCCTGCCTTCAGCTGTCAAGGTAGGGGAAGATATAACCCTCAACCTTTGAAGATGAGCTATAATCACTGTCATCACTCTTGTGAACACCTAAGGGGTGCTGGTGAGGCTAAATGGGAGCAAAAACAACTGAAAGTGCTCATGGCCCACTGTGAACTGCAGCTAACATCTGTGAGCTCACAGAACAGGGATGCAAATCCAACTCTGCCAATCTAGACTCTAGGGCAGATGAGAACTGAGCCAAGGTGAGCATTCTGAACGTCTATTTCAGTTGAGAGGGTGCAGATCTAGGATAGGACAAAGTATTTCGTGCTATTTTGGCACCAGAAAGTAGCAGGAAAAGCAACCACGACCAGCTTCCAAAGCTTGCATTTTCTGATGGGGCAAGAAGAGTTGGTACTATATCAGCTGTTCTTGAGATGGTGGTAAAGTAGGCGGGGTGTCCATGAACTGGGGGACGAACCCCTTCCGCGCAATCTGAAGCACCCACTTGTTGGATGTGATGGTAAACCATTGGTGCAGGTGGTGTCTGATCTTGCCACCAACGAGATAGCTATTGGACGAAGGAAATACTAAAGGGGATTACAAGCTGGAGGGGTGGGAGACAGGACAGCTCGCTGGGCCTGGCTACTGCATCCTTTATGGAATCCGCAGCCAAGTCCATGAAAGGACTGGGAAGGCTGTTATACTGGCAGGTATGGTTGGTAGAGTGACACCCAAAGCTGCAATGGCCATGGTAGGGATGAAAGGATTGCTGCGGAGATCAGGCAAATAACTAAAGCCCGAGAGATCTGGCTGTGACTCTCCCCAAATAAAAAGAAGGAGTATCCCCAACGTCAGGTTTTTTGAGGAAAAAACTTACGGAGGGTGAGTTGTTTGGCAAAAAAAGGAAAAAAGTCAACCTTTTTTGATAGGAAACCCCTCACTCACCACCTAGTGGTGACTTGCTTCATCATCGGGGTCCACCCTGGTGACCTAGCGTCACCAGGATGTGCTTCGACACCTGGGTTACAGTGGAGCAGGTAGTGACTGTCTGTGCAAAAAAAGGTGTTAAAAATTGTCCTGGTTTAACTTAAAATCAATCTTTATTATAAAGTAATCAGAACAATGTTAAAAATTACTGGCGAGATACTCCTTGGTAAGTTACGGCCAAGGTATCTCTATATGTGTCTGAGTGGTTTGGTCGACATGTTTCTACCATCAGGGCAGTAGCCCGGTATTCTTCAGGACCAAAAACAGGTGGATGGGAGGTGTGTGCCCCCTAAAAGGTACACCCTCTCCTGATCCCCTGTGAACCAACTGGAAAAATTACCAGTGGTGGATGTGCTCTTTTAGAATAAAGAGAGCCGTCTGGTTGCAAAAAAAGAAAAAAGAGACCTGTAGGGAAAAGCAAAAGAGTACTGATTTCAGTAGAATTTCTATACTTTCCTGTAACGTCGTGAAGTGTCTCTGTGATATGATTAATCATGCCAAAGGACGTGCCCTCCGAGTGATCAAGTATTGTGTTCAATACGGGTGATTGGCAGGGGAGTATTATCCGGGCGTGCACTCTTATCAATAGGTGCTCGTGTTTGTCATGCAGTACATAATAGTTGCCTTCATAGAGATATATACGGGCATGCACTTCATTTCAAATGCATACACACTCGATTTGTCATTCGTCTTATTCAACCATCTAATGTCTATTGTGCCCAGTGAGTTTCTGTGGGCGTCTCTAGGTAGGTGTGGCAGGTTGTGGCGTGTCCTCGTATGTACATTAATACTAGGTAGTGCCAAGAGTTATACTAAGTTGTGCCAATAAATTGTACCTAATTACAAACAAAACACACAAACATATAACATGTAGGAGAACGCGTAGATTCCATGGTTCAAACATAGGGCTTACTTGTTATAAGCCTCTAGATTACTTCAACGGGCAGGGGGTAGGTTCTTCTAACCGCCAAACCTAGTTCTAAAATGGCGCGAAAGATAATAGTGGAGTGAGTGAATCGAGCGAAGAGCCCGGTAGGGATCGAAATGGTTCTAGATAATCGATTCCATTTCTGTAGGAAATGCGAGGTGCATTCTACTTACAGTTTGCGGGAGATTTAAACGGCCATTCACCTACTCCTATCCTCCTCTGCTCGGCTAGTGGTGCCGTGCGGGAGTTCTTCCGTTAAATGAGATAATCTCTTCCGGGAAGGGCGTGGTGCCGTGCGCCGGAGGGGGAGGAGTTACGGGGCGGGACCTGATGACGCGGAGTACGCGTGTTTTGGTAAACAAAGCGCGTCCCGGTTACTAAGCATCGAACGGGATGGTTTAGGTGATTAGGGTTATGGGATACTTTTATTTTGATGGGCATTGGTGTCTTGATGTCAAGCCCAGGACCTGGTGACGCGGTAAACGCGTATGTTGTAAATAAAGGCGCTTTGGATACTGTTGTTTGATGGGCATTAGTGTCTTGAAGTAAAGCCCAGGACCTGGTGACGCGGTAAACGCGTATGTTGTAAATAAAGGCGCTTAAAAAGTGTAAAGCGCATGAAAAAGGGGGGGCACTAATAGCGGGTGGAACTAGATGTGGGAAACCACCTTAAATTATGCAGATTTTTTAATGTGGACGTCATTTTATATTCATCTCAAGAGACAAGTGCGTGGGATCTTTACTGCACTTTGGAAAGAAGGGATGAATGAAGCTAGATGTAGGAACACAACTACAGTTGTGCATGTTTTCATCGTGTGATGCAGGAACAAGGTTCATGGGTCATTTGAGCACACTGGCCCATGGAATGTTATCATTGAGTCCAACTTGGTGCGTAGAAAGTCTATAAATCCACCTCTGTTCTTTCTCATAGAGGCGTGACTGTATGTTGGGACCCTGCTGTATTTGCTCAATCACAGTCCACCACATGTCGTTTGGGGTGTGTCCCATTGTCAAAAAATGGTCCGTGAGTCTTGTGTTGTTTTTCTTGCACCTGATTGTGCTACGGTGTTCAGATATCCGTTGTTTCACTTTACGTGTGGTCATTCCAATGTATGGTATATCACAGGAACATTTAATCAAGTATACAACATTTTGGCTATTGCAGTTTGTGTGTGCCCTCTGTTCCCAAGTTTTGCCTTCCTCAAGGTTCAATGTTTTGGTGTTGGTGGTCAAATGGCAGACACTACAATCCCCACATCTAGAATGTCCTGTGACACGTGGGAGCCCCCATATTTCCGTGATTGTGGGGTTAGTAATGGTCAAGGTGGGTTTAGGTCTAGTATTCACCAGAGTGTCTTTTAGACTGCGTGCCTTTTTGTAAGAAAACAGAGGTTTTTCCCATTTGTAGTTTCCTGTATGGAGTATGGACCAGTGTTTCTTTATGCTTTTGCTCACCTGATTGGATATAGCATTGTATGTCGTGACACAGGCTAGTGGAACCTCAACCTCGTTTTTGGTTGTGTCTTCCAACAGAGCTTGTCGTGGCTGGTTACGAGCTCTCTTCTGGCATTTGTTAGTAATTTTCTTTGGATAGCCACGTGCGGAAAGTTTTTGTGTTAGGTCATCTGCCTGGCTCTTGTAATCAGATAATTTACTGCAATTCCTTCTGAGGCGGAGATACTGTCCATAGCCCGAGGTAACATCTCAAAACAAGAAGCAGACTATCTGAGCAAAACCGACAATAAGATTCCTTACTTCTATGTGGTGCCTAAAATGCACAAGGGCAAGATCCCCCCACCAGGCAGACCTATAGTCTCAGGCATCGGCTCACTTCTTGAACCATTATCAAGATTCAGTGACTTCTTTCTGAAACCTGTTGTACAGGGAACATCCACGTACTTACGTGACACCAAAAGCCTACTGAGAATGCTGGAGGACATCAAAATGGAACCAGACTATACTCTCCTCAGCTTTGACATCGAAAGCCTTTACACGAACATCCCACAAGACGCCACCATCAATGTGTTGGAGAGAACCCTGGAAAACACCACCTGGAACTACCACACACCGAAACAGTTCGTCATGCAATGTGCCACCCTGGCCCTTAAAAGGAACTACTTTGAATATGAGGGCACCCTGTACCTACAAGTAGGGGGTACATCTATGGGCAGTGTTTTTGCCCCTAGTGTGGCGGGGCTCTACGTATATGACTTCGAACTGAAATACATCCTGGCAGAGGATAACCCATTTGGCAGCCACATAAAATTTTGGCGGCGATACATAGATGACGTCTTCTCCATATGGCAAGGCTCAGAAGAAACCCTTATGGAATTCATAACTTGGCTGAACACCCGTGACAGAAATCTACGATTCACCCACTGCATAGACAGGAACAAGATGGTCTTCTTGGACATCGAAATACAAAGGGAAAATGAGAATCTAATTACTAAAACGCATTTCAAACCAACGGCTAAGAACAACTTGCTTAGATACGAGAGTTTCCATCCTCGCCCCCTACGGGAAAACCTTCCCTATGGACAGTATCTCCGCCTCAGAAGGAATTGCAGTAAATTATCTGATTACAAGAGCCAGGCAGATGACCTAACACAAAAACTTTCCGCACGTGGCTATCCAAAGAAAATTACTAACAAATGCCAGAAGAGAGCTCGTAACCAGCCACGACAAGCTCTATTGGAAGACACAACCAAAAACGAGGTTGAGGTTCCACTAGCCTGTGTCACGACATACAATGCTATATCCAATCAGGTGAGCAAAAGCATAAAGAAACACTGGTCCATACTCCATACAGGAAACTACAAATGGGAAAAACCTCTGTTTTCTTACAAAAAGGCACGCAGTCTAAAAGACACTCTGGTGAATACTAGACCTAAACCCACCTTGACCATTACTAACCCCACAATCACGGAAATATGGGGGCTCCCACGTGTCACAGGACATTCTAGATGTGGGGATTGTAGTGTCTGCCATTTGACCACCAACACCAAAACATTGAACCTTGAGGAAGGCAAAACTTGGGAACAGAGGGCACACACAAACTGCAATAGCCAAAATGTTGTATACTTGATTAAATGTTCCTGTGATATACCATACATTGGAATGACCACACGTAAAGTGAAACAACGGATATCTGAACACCGTAGCACAATCAGGTGCAAGAAAAACAACACAAGACTCACGGACCATTTTTTGACAATGGGACACACCCCAAACGACATGTGGTGGACTGTGATTGAGCAAATACAGCAGGGTCCCAACATACAGTCACGCCTCTATGAGAAAGAACAGAGGTGGATTTATAGACTTTCTACGCACCAAGTTGGACTCAATGATAACATTCCATGGGCCAGTGTGCTCAAATGACCCATGAACCTTGTTCCTGCATCACACGATGAAAACATGCACAACTGTAGTTGTGTTCCTACATCTAGCTTCATTCATCCCTTCTTTCCAAAGTGCAGTAAAGATCCCACGCACTTGTCTCTTGAGATGAATATAAAATGACGTCCACATTAAAAAATCTGCATAATTTAAGGTGGTTTCCCACATCTAGTTCCACCCGCTATTAGTGCCCCCCCTTTTTCATGCGCTTTACACTTTTTAAGCGCCTTTATTTACAACATACGCGTTTACCGCGTCACCAGGTCCTGGGCTTTACTTCAAGACACTAATGCCCATCAAACAACAGTATCCAAAGCGCCTTTATTTACAACATACGCGTTTACCGCGTCACCAGGTCCTGGGCTTGACATCAAGACACCAATGCCCATCAAAATAAAAGTATCCCATAACCCTAATCACCTAAACCATCCCGTTCGATGCTTAGTAACCGGGACGCGCTTTGTTTACCAAAACACGCGTACTCCGCGTCATCAGGTCCCGCCCCGTAACTCCTCCCCCTCCGGCGCACGGCACCACGCCCTTCCCGGAAGAGATTATCTCATTTAACGGAAGAACTCCCGCACGGCACCACTAGCCGAGCAGAGGAGGATAGGAGTAGGTGAATGGCCGTTTAAATCTCCCGCAAACTGTAAGTAGAATGCACCTCGCATTTCCTACAGAAATGGAATCGATTATCTAGAACCATTTCGATCCCTACCGGGCTCTTCGCTCGATTCACTCACTCCACTATTATCTTTCGCGCCATTTTAGAACTAGGTTTGGCGGTTAGAAGAACCTACCCCCTGCCCGTTGAAGTAATCTAGAGGCTTATAACAAGTAAGCCCTATGTTTGAACCATGGAATCTACGCGTTCTCCTACATGTTATATGTTTGTGTGTTTTGTTTGTAATTAGGTACAATTTATTGGCACAACTTAGTATAACTCTTGGCACTACCTAGTATTAATGTACATACGAGGACACGCCACAACCTGCCACACCTACCTAGAGACGCCCACAGAAACTCACTGGGCACAATAGACATTAGATGGTTGAATGAGACGAATGACAAATCGAGTGTGTATGCATTTGAAATGAAGTGCATGCCCGTATATATCTCTATGAAGGCAACTATTATGTACTGCATGACAAACACGAGCACCTATTGATAAGAGTGCACGCCCGGATAATACTCCCCTGCCAATCACCCGTATTGAACACAATACTTGATCACTCGGAGGGCACGTCCTTTGGCATGATTAATCATATCACAGAGACACTTCACGACGTTACAGGAAAGTATAGAAATTCTACTGAAATCAGTACTCTTTTGCTTTTCCCTACAGGTCTCTTTTTTCTTTTTTTGCAACCAGACGGCTCTCTTTATTCTAAAAGAGCACATCCACCACTGGTAATTTTTCCAGTTGGTTCACAGGGGATCAGGAGAGGGTGTACCTTTTAGGGGGCACACACCTCCCATCCACCTGTTTTTGGTCCTGAAGAATACCGGGCTACTGCCCTGATGGTAGAAACATGTCGACCAAACCACTCAGACACATATAGAGATACCTTGGCCGTAACTTACCAAGGAGTATCTCGCCAGTAATTTTTAACATTGTTCTGATTACTTTATAATAAAGATTGATTTTAAGTTAAACCAGGACAATTTTTAACACCTTTTTTTGCACAGACAGTCACTACCTGCTCCACTGTAACCCAGGTGTCGAAGCACATCCTGGTGACGCTAGGTCACCAGGGTGGACCCCGATGATGAAGCAAGTCACCACTAGGTGGTGAGTGAGGGGTTTCCTATCAAAAAAGGTTGACTTTTTTCCTTTTTTTGCCAAACAACTCACCCTCCGTAAGTTTTTTCCTCAAAAAACCTGACGTTGGGGATACTCCTTTTTGTTTGCATAAATATTCCTATCAGGGGAATAGGAGGTATCTCTTGTCACTTCCTAGTGACAATATCCCTTGCTCTCTCCTTTGATTTCAAACTCTCCCCAAATACACAGGAGCCGTCAAAAGTCATGTCAAGGAGTAAAGCTTGGCCATCCCTCTAATACCAAGTGAACTGTAATCAGGTATAGCAATGTAGTCAGACTGTGGAAGACATGGCTCTGCCTATGTAGCAATGTGTGTCCGAACTCACAAGTAATGGCGAAATTAGCTGCATCCTGCCCATCCACATAGGCTTGATTAATGATGGCACAGCCCTCCTCGGGAAGCATGGAAAGCTGCTGTGCTCCAGAGTCCCACAAGGCATGGGTAGTCCAAGAGGCATGCAGTATTCACCGATTGTCAGGCTAGGCTAGTGGAAGAAAATATGCACTTTTAGAAGACGTCCAGGCTCTATGATTACCTGTCCAGTGGAGTGGTCAGGAACGCATCTGGGTTAACCTCAGAGGTTGAGGCCTGCCCTACCAGGCTCACTGGGGGTGGGACGCTGGCATCAAGCAATCATGCAGTGCACAGGAGCCCCTGTGCAAGGTTTGGCCCAGGCCCCCAGGAGAAGGTCAGTGAAGGCTTCCTTAAAAGGGAGTAGGGAATCAGCTGAGCCCTCTCCTGGGTGGAACACCTCAGTCAAGAGGTTAGCCTTGAATGTGACTGTCGGCAACTACAGGCCAAGGACTTCAGCTGCCCTGAACATCCAGGGGGTGAAAGATGAGCCTTCCTCCAAAACAAGGCCTGGAGGAGAAATCATGCGCGAGTCTGGGGAAGTGTCCAGCCCCCTGGCATCACCAAGCTCGCCATACCAGTTCTCAGCTGGATCAGGCTCCTTCTCTATGGAACAAAAACCTTCCTTCTCATCTCCCCCTGCAGGGAGAAAAGGGTTATCAGGTGGTGGGAAGCCCAGGGGTTGGTAGGGTGTGGACAGTGCCTACAAGGACATTGAACAGTGTTGGCTCAGAGTCGGTGATAAGGAAGGGCTACTCATTGTCAACTGGGGCTGCCAAGGTAAGCCAACTAGGTCTGCGTCGGTCCAGATTCTGGATCAGATCCAGAAGGCTGAGCGTGCGTCGGGGAACAGAACCACTCATGGTGCTTGGGGCCTGAAGGCATTTCAGAGGGAGTTGCTGGCCTACAGATGGCTTGCAACTCTATTAGTAGGGCGGGCATCGCTTCAGCTCTAGAAAATTTGGGGTAGCATGGAGCAAGCCCTGATGCCTGCTCTGCAAGAGTGTAATAACGGGGCCTAGATGCATGATGTTTGGAGGGCAAAGTCAAAGAACAGTTCAACTTCTTTTTCTCATGCTTCTTTGACAGAGAGAAGACTGGGATCGAGAACAGAATGTAGTCTTCTTATGCCGCTTTGGCGAGAGCTTTATTGTCTGCTCTCAAAACACCGGCAGGAGGGGGAGTGGGGGGTGCCATGAAATTTTACTTGCTGCAGGTCTTGAAGTCGTGACTCGGCCCCAGACACCAGAGCTAGACAAAGTGGATGTTAGACACTGACATTTGTCTGTGAAATTCCCCACAAGGCTTAAACCAAGTAGGTTTAGAAAGAGAAATTTCGCTAGCACTATTGGAGCAACTGCTCAAAAAAGAGGCAGCAAAAAGTTGGTCAAAACATAACCAGGATAGATTTCTGGATCTGCACTATTGGTGCATTAAGAAAGAAACTGATGTCAGCGTGCTGGGGTGGACACCATGACATCACTTCAAACGTGGATGATGCAGAGCCGATCAACGCCATCTACTGGTGCACCGAGCTACCACTCAAGATTTTCTGGAAGCAGTCTGACGCCAGGGGTATATTCTATGGTGAGGAATCTGTGGTTAGGAGTCTGTATCAGAAAGCAAAAAACAGAATGTGAACTATCAGAGTGAAAAACATGATTAAATACAGTAGCACTGAAATAAGCTTCATATTTCAAAACAAAGAATTCATGTGTTCTAGAACCAGTAGGACCGTGAGAAACCCTTTTTAAAGGTCTTGCAGCAGAGTGTTGTGTTTAACAGCCTAATCATGAAACCATCTGCAAAACACAAAAAAATTCTAATGACTGGAGAGGCATCAAACTCAAACCTTTCTATATGTTTTGTCTATCGACAAAATCCATGCAACGTCAACCTAGGCAGCTGAGCCACATTACTGGTAAATCACACTTCCATATTAAACAGTTCTCATGGGATAGGTATACCAAAACATCTCTATTTGGACATTTACCTCTTGAGAGCTTTCAGGATTTGCCACATGATCATCAATGTCTGGTACTACTTGCAAAGGGCCACTAAGCGAGGATAAAGACTGCCTGAAACGATAGAAAGAAGGCCAAGTCATATTTTACTTTAACAAGGATTTTATTTATTCATTAGTGCTTTTTTATCGTGTGGACTAGACCCAATCATTGAATCATTGAAACAGAGCTTTAAAAGGTCAAATAAACTGTTAAAGGATACAAGTATAGATGTGAGAATATCTATGAGAACAATTGCATGGAAAATATGAAGAGATATAACACTTAATACATCCAGTTGTGTGATCTCAAAGGAGGAGCTACAATGTAAGGGCATTAGTCAATAAAAGAGAAAAAGAATAAGGTGGAAGTAAAACAATTAAAAAATAAAGATGCTTTAGTTACTGTGACACAAGACAATGTTGTCTGCTGGTATGAGGTTTCAGACCCTTACAAGCACCCCTGGGGAAAGACTGTTTTAAGTGTGTTTGAGCCTCTGAAAGCAGAAACTTCTAGAAAGCTGGGCTCCAAAGCAGTCACTGTCAGCCTGAGATAGTCAGTTCATGGGCTAGATATAATAAGGCTCCAGGATGAAGTGCTGTATACGCAATGCACACTAGCTTCAATATGGAGCAGGTTCACTGATGAGGATTTGAGAGACGTGAAAACGTCATGGTTTCAAACCCTGATTATCCTAGATTGCAATATGGGCTGGTGACTCTTGCTGGACTTCTCAAAGCTAGCTTGGCCCCACTCAGAGCTACCCTGAACGCATGGGCTAGACTTATAACAGGCTCGAGAAAATTTCACCACATTTCCCCCCGACTGTCTGCAGCTAAATTGGCTATCTATTGAAGCCAGAATCCGACTCAAGGTAGCTTGACGGACTCATAAAGCCATACACTACAACACCCCGTACTACCTAGCAAATAAGCATGAACTTTCGGGCACCAGCCGGAACCTCAGAAGTACGGCTGCTCTTCTCTTGAAACCTCAAAGATTCTAAAAGAAAAGGTCTTACAACCGTGCTTTCACTGGTCTTGATCCGGGAATCTTCAACTCAGATCAGATCCACTACTTCCTTAAAAAAACTGGTCAAATGACTACTTCTGAACGAACGTTAACACCCTCATCTTATGATCATGCTCTTGTTTTTATTAATACCTTTATTCTTGTTGTACAACACTGATGCGCAATTGTATGCTTTTACGTTATTCTGATCTAGTCCTCAATGGCGCTTTAATTGCATTAACTGGTGATCATGCTCTTGTTCTTGTTAAAATTCCCCGATTCGTATTGCTCTTCATTGGTACGATTTATTTTATGATGTTTTACTCTTCATGTTCTAGGGTACAGCTGATACCCCCTACTCTCAACCTAAATGTTTTCCCCTATATTGTAACTTCACCTACTTTCACATTGTGTTTGTACCCCTTCTTGCACCAACTCTGTACAGAGGTCTGATACCCATGTGGGTCTTGTTCTCGCTTTATAAAACAATTCAAATAAAATAAATAACTACAATAAATTGTGATAGTTGTCAGCTTCCCTCCGAGTGTACAACAATTTAGCACCAGAACATGTATCATTTGTTTAAAACATGATCTCGGATGAATGATTTTGTACTTGCAAAGAGAAAATGTTGACGTTCTGCCATTTCAGTCAATAAGTTCAATCAGCTTGCAGGTTTTCATTTTTTGTCTAAGCTTAGCGATTTGGTACATTCTACACAGGATTGCAGTGTAGCACCGAGCATGCACTAAGCCAGGTTTGTATATGTTGGTGCAATCTGGGATAGATTTCAGAAGAAACTTAGTTTTAAGTGCTTTAGATTTTAGGAGAGGTTGGGTCATCCGGGTTTCGGTATCAGTCAAATGTGTGCTATAATGTAGGTGTCTTTTGGGGAGGAGATATTAAAATAGAGTTGGGTGTCATCAACATAAATATGGTAAGCAATGTTGAATGTTCGAAGGAGGAAGTAAATGGCTCCATATAACGTGTGAAGAGATACTGGTGAGAACAGATCATTGCGGGAGACCTTGTCTTTACAGGCCAGTTTTACATTTTGGTACCGATTCACTAATTAAGATTATAATCAAATTAGAACTTTCCCTTTCTGATCTATTCTGTCATTGAAAATTCTGAGAAGCATGGAGTGGTTTACAATGTCAAATGCTGCTAATGGGTCTAAATGTAAGTAGAATAGGGCCTCCACTTTGTCCAAAACTCAAAAGTAATTTTTTTAAAATGCTGCTGTCTTACAGTACTCCATTCTGAAGCCTAACTAAGCTCATCATGATGAGGAATTGCAGCTATGAGCAACTTGAGCTGGATTCTGATTCAGTTGTCCATGACTATCACAATGATGAGTAGGTTAGAGATCAGGGTGAAATAATTTAGATGAAAAAATGACACCTTTGGTAAAGCTCTTTCTAGTAGATTCTCAATCTAACCACAAATTCCTCACCTTTAGAATATCCCCAGGTGCCAGACTCGAGCCAGAAGATTTTTCAGCACTGCTCCTGCATGCTAAAAGGTAGTACCATGCTGCTTCATCCGAGAAACTAAAACCAGAGTCGTAGATAGGCACCACCTAAGCGCATGGATGTCCGTTTCTTCCTAGGCAAAGTTTGCTCCATCAGATGCACAACTCAAAAGTAATGTGCCAACATGCAGATCTCTAACTTGGAAGCTTGTGAGACAGCAATTGAGCAATTCCAGTGAACAGGGAGGAGGTAGTGTGGTGAGGGTTCTGCGGCTAGATCGAGCATCCTCTGGAAAGAGTGTTACTGAAGGTAAGCAACTTGTTCTAATATGATGGATACTTCAAACTGCAGGTTCTTCCCCATTACAATAGATATCAAAGCAGTACTTCCCAAGCTGGTGGTTCTGTGAAATGATAGACCAAAAAGAATTGCAGGAACGACTGGCCAAAATACCTTTCCTATCAGGCCTGGCTGCCCTGATCCCCAAGATGATACACAACATATCCAGGACCGCACCCTCTGTGCCAGGATGATGTTAGCAGCCTTATCCATTGTGGAATGAGATCCCCCCCCCCCCCTTGGACTCTGCTGGTTCTCCATCGTGTAGAATATCTTGATGCAGAGGACTAACCGCCTGGATAAGGTACTCCTTGTGCACGGTCTTGCCTTTTTTTCCCCAAGAGAACCCCACAAAAGCGGATCATCCACCCAATGGTCTTTGGTATGCATGATCTCAAAACAGAACAGAGTTGAGGTCTGAACAATGGAGTCTCTCCTCTTTCAAGTGGTGGGGGAGGGTGAAAGAAAAGTGATGAATGGTTCAACTTGAAAGATTTCTATAACCGCAGGTAGAAAAGCTGCTGCGGTCCTCAGCTCCAGTTTGTCCAGAAAGAAGGTACTATAAGGCAGCTGGATTAACAGCTTGAAGTTCACTCAAGCGACGTACTGATGATATTGAGATATGGAAAATAGTCTTCTGGGTTAGCAGATCTAGGGTTCAGCTGTGTATTTAATGAACGGGAGTGCACATAAGAAAGGTAATGTCCAAGTTGGTCTCACTGTGGTATTACAGGTTTTGGAGGGGAATATATAGGCCAAACCTCATATATAAAGTAGGACTGTATATATGTACTTGGTGCGGAGGCCATGGTTTCTTTGCGCTAAGGAAGAGACCCTATACTCAATGAGTCAGACTGATGTTTTAGACATACCAATGTCAGTTAACATAAGTTAGATACTCAGTGATCTAGGCTGATTCAGTGTGCTAGGGTGCCAGCTTCCTTGTAGCAAGATCGGCTGCTGTAGTGGACATTAGGTGTTATCTGTTGGTAGTACACTTGTATGGCAGTCAATTTAGTTGGGCGCCACAGCAGTGTTTTGCATTGTTAATCTGTTGGTCCATGTGGGACCTAGGCTTAAATGGCTGTTAAAATACATATTGGAAGTAAATACCCCTTTATGAAAGCCAATTGGCATGAAACCTTAACTAAAATGGGTGCCATTGGGGGTTGGCCCTCAGCAGGAGTCTCTCTAGCATCTAAGGCAATCGGCATAGAACGTTAGCTCATATGGCACACATTGTGGTGTTTGATGCAAAGGGAAGGACTCCCACCAAGTACCAAAGTCAACTGTTCTCAAAGCAAGTTAGCGTTGAATCCCCACTTGTAAGTTTGCCATTGTTGGCCTTGGTGCAGAGTGTCTATCTATTCTCACTGAAGCACATTGGTAAAGGCAGCTTTGTTTTATCCACTGTACAGTAGTAGTTTACATTAACATATCACTTTGAAATCCATGTTCCCAGGACATCAACGAGGTCTGGAGTTTTGTACTGTAGCTGGCTTCCTTTCTTTGTATCACCCACAGATAAAGCAAGCAGGAGTGAGTTTAATACAAAAAGCCAGTTTGCAGATTTTTTACTCTTAACCATGCCTTCTGTGAAGTGCCATTGCTATAAAGCAATTAGAAATACAGGGGCTGTTGCTTTACTGAATGAATCTCAGCAGGGGAAAGATAGTCTGATAATTCAACAGTTAAGTTGTCATGAGTGGGTCTGCACTCAGACACTTCCATGTACACTCTCAAATAATTTCAACTATAACTAAAAAAAACCAACAAAAAAAAACTAGTGGTTCCAAACCTAACCTCTAGATGCAGGAAGGACACAGCATGGAGTCTACAATACACCATTCTGTAAATACATTCACTCCTTGGTGGTGGTGATGAGCTGCTACCACAGCCAAGCAGTTTGTAAACACTCTAGGAGCTTATGCAGATTAAATAAATGGTCAATTGATAATGATATGCATCTATCATATGGCGAAGGTACTTGTGCCTTTGAGTTTTAATGCCACTAGCAAGTCAAAGCCACCTTTTTGCAAATGCGGTATCACTTTCTGCAAAATTGTCAACTTTAAGCGAAGGGTTTGCAAGAAGATACTGAGAACCTGCAGATCAACTGTTGTAGGGTGCAGTACGTTTTTAGACCTTGCTACAGACAGCTTTAGGTAGCCGGTAGACCTCATGTTACATATACTTTAAAAATTGTACATCTAGGAAGGACTACAGAGAGTGGGCTATGAGTCGGATATCTGCTCTCACAGATTTCTTTACATTTTCAAAATTGTATGCAAAGATTTTAAGGCCCCATTTCGACATTGGAAAATAACGGGTTGGTCAATAAGAAGGATTTTCATTTGCAATACAACCATGGGTACACCATGCAGGAATGCTCCAAATTGGATAGCAGCAGGATATGCTCAGGCTTCATCTGAAGACTATGCTCTAATGGTGTATTGCTCTACAGATTCATTACTGTCCAACTCAACAAAGAAATGTTACCATGCATCCTCAGAATATGGAAAAAAGTCCATACATGGTTGGGTAGGATATGCTTCATTTGTGTTTGTGAAGTGGTGGCTTCTATGGAGAATGTGGAGTTGTGTCATGTGGCATTTGGCAAAACAAAAGATTGTATTTCAGATAGTTTAGTACCTTTAGGATTGTGAGCATGACATAAATTTGGTGAAACTGGTTTCTCGAAAGAAATTTAATGAATGGCACCTGTCTTATCTGAAGGTGGCAGACTGATGGAGGGCTGGTTGCTATAGCTGTGCAAGTGGTCCTAAACAAGTCATTCTTAGACTTTAACTCAGGGCTATATAAATTCATGTTTGAGTCTAATCCTATCAAATCTATTTTTACCGTATCTTCAGATATCATTCATTGTGTTCTTGGACTCTTCAGTGTGGAGAATGTATTTATATTTTATTTAAAGAGTTTTAAACAGCGCTGGCTAGACCCGAAGGTATCAGAGCGCTTTACATGCGAATCAGCAATGCAACATAAAAGATCAACAAATTACACAATACATCAAAAAATAGGCAATACATTAGGAGAGGAGAGAAAGGAGAGAGGAAAGTGGCGGAGGGGGCAGGGGAGGTGAGAAAGGGAGGATAGGGGAAGAGACAACAAGGAGAGACGAAAGGAAGTCTGTCTAAAGACTGACTGGGAAGGTGACAACCAAGGAGGGAATCTACGGCCCATCTTTGCTATAGCTAAACCAGGTAGCTCCATCAGGCATCAGACAAAATAGTTCAGTCTCAATGCATTGAGAGAGGAGAGAAATAAATAGAGGAGGGATGCGAGAAGAGACGACAGGAGAGACGTAAGGAAGTCTGTCTAAAGACAGACTGGGTAGGTGACGTCCAAGGAGGGAATCCCCGGTCTGTCTCCCCTATAGCTAAACCAGGTAGCTCCATCGGGCATCAGACAAAATAGCTAGATCTCAATTGACAAGGGAAAATTAAAAGATAAACAGGGAGGGGAATAAGAGCCGGTACAGATGAAGGCAAAGGTCAGTAGCAGGAGAGTGTAGAAGAGTAGAACGAGAGGGGTAGGGGGAGGATGGAGATCAGGTCAGGAGAGACGCAGGAGGGTTTGTTGTGGCCGTCATTTTAGGCAGGTACAGGCAGTATTTCAGGAGCGATCACTGTGTGGGGTGATGACATCGCAGCTTAGTTGTCACTGGTGTCCCTGTGGGTACTGAACAACTCACTGCATACCATACAAGCAGCTCCCAAGTGTTAAGGGCCCAGTGCAGGAGCGGAACAGCGCCAAGACATGGGGCAAAATACACTTGTGAGTTAGTTTAATGGTGTCAGGCTCATGGAAGTTCCAAGGTTGTTCTGCACACCCCCAGAGTCATAAATGGCGGTCGCAGAGCTCGAAAGAGGTAGCCGCAGACGCTTTCACCAGCCTTGGTAGATGTCAACAGGCCTGCCGACTCATCAGCGCGCCATATCAAGTCTCCCAATGCAGGTCAGCCATAGCAATCAATACGATCGTGCTCGATGAATCAGCCGGTGCAGCCACATACGAATATGTAAAACAGGCCGCCTCACTGCTGGCGCAAGCAGACCGCCTTCGCGCTCTCACAAGCAGAGCAGGCATCCAATACACCTCGCAAACATGTATAGGAGCTCCAAGCTAGTACTGTTAAGGTGAAATTGAGTCTGGGTGCCATTTTAGAGTCAGGCAAGTCCCAGGTAAGGAGTGATGCTTAAGCGGGACTGCTTAACCCCGTGACTCAGCTGTTTGTCTTGTCGCTTGTACTGAGCTACTGAGGCCCTTGCACTGCGCATTCTATTCAGACTAAGCCAGCGTTCCTGCGCTGAGCTGGCTGCCCCAATGCGTGATGCTGACTGTGGGGGAGGGGACCAGTCAGTGTGTTCTGGTTTGGGGCCTCGGAGGATGGAAACGGGCCCCGAGTCCCAAAGAGCAGATACTATGCCAGGAAGGATAAGAGAGGGAGGGAGATGCCGTTTTTACCCCGCGCTTAAGTTTCACGTCGCATTGGCAGTGTACTAGGCCCTCCGCGGCTCACAGTGTAATCGGGAGAGCACCCGTTGCGTAGGCTTACCGGCTGGCAGAAAGGAACCTCTCGGTGCCATCTCTAGACTCTCACAGCGACCCAGCGGGAGAAACAGCAGGAGTAATGCCCTGTTGGTTCCTTATACAGCACCGGATGAAAGTGGCAGTAATCTTTTGAGAAGGATTTTCCATCAGTGTCAAAGGTATTATTTCAGGTCCAAACCGTCTCGTGTACACCTATGGGGCTGGAGTAAAGGCTTGGAGAAAAGTTTGCTCGGTCCATTTTGCTTGTGGATTGTTCATTTGGTGGGGCTGACTTTCTAACCTAAAGTGGAATCTTGGTTACCTTTGCTATTTTGTTTAGACCTGGATACTTTTTCTTTATCAATATCAGCCTCATCATCCAAAAATTGTTGCTCTTCCTTCAGGTTTAGTACGCCTCAAAGACTAGAGGAATTCTTATAGGCATCACTGTTTGAATAATGGCCCATAGCAAATTTGTCTGATCCTTTAACTCCTTGGCAGCATTTATACCTTTATAGTTATAGACAGTCCATTTAACCCTTAAAATGCGGACATGTCGAATAGCTCTCTTGGTCATGATTTTTAGGAAGGAACAGATTACAAACCAGATGTGACTGAATTGTGTCAACTTCGTATGAGCTGAAGGACAGAATCAAAATAACTTATTTTTCATCCACCACCTACTAAGGACTCAGTCTCCAATGACCTGCAAGGTGACTGTGCAGGGTTCGACAGATCAAGAGCCTAGCTACATTTAACTCAATGAGTTTGTTTGATATTTTGTTTTTTCACAAGGCAGTTTCAAAGACTGAGCAGCCCAACTCTAGCTCTTTCATTGGTAATTCTTGAGATCTTGACTGGGCAAAAATGGAGGGGGTGCAATGGTGCTGTGGGAACCCTGCACTTCTGGATCTAAAACAGGGGCCAGTCAGTGAGTACATGCTCTTCTTCGCTTGGTCATCAGCTGATGATGCAGCGTCCAGACGTCTCCCCAATAAATGTAGTCATAAGGGACCAAAGAGGTATACTATTGTCATCATTTTGCAACTGCATTACGTACAGGCCAGAAGACTAATGCCCAGTGATCAATTTCTATGAGTTGGCTCTGCAGGAGACCTCGTTGACCCCACAGCACCATCAGGAAACGCTGGGGCAGGCACTCAAATCTACGACGTTAAGGGAACCAAAGTCCTGTGCCAGTGAGATTGCTATAGGCCCAAGAATTAAATCAGGAGAGCCATGTCCGCAACAGTTATCAGCTCTCTGTCCGCAGACAGACTGCTCAGGCCCTGGAAGTCCACCTTCCTGGGAAAATCAGTCACAGCTGATGCAAAACATTCAACGGTAGTATACAATGTATTCTACATGTGATCGTCAGATAAGTGTAGATCGAAATTACAGCATTATTACAGAGAGGGAGAGCTGACAGATTTTCACCCCAGCCGGTAGACAGCCCCCCCCCCACACCCCCATAAGCGGGTGGAACCCCTTCTAGAGCTTCCTATTCTTTCATACTTTTTTACATGCAAAAAGTAACCCTGAAAAGTTACCAATGCATGACTCGGACACACTGAAGATTTACAACTCATGTATAAACAAAGACTACATCACTTGTCGCTAAAAGAGGAAAAACTAAATCTCATCTACAGATGATGCTCAGCTAGGAGTGTCATATCTAATCTGAAGGCTACTCATTGATAAATGTGAGAAGGACTGGCCATGTGGAATTTTGTTCCAATTTAAGTCTTGAGAAGAACAACTAAAACAGAAGGTCTATTATTATACATAACCAAAGTGAAAGCACTCTTTATCTGGACATTTACTGAGCATTTTATAATAAATCGGGCAAAAAATGTAAATGTAAGTGATGGATCGCAGTATAGCGGTTTGCCTGGAGACCATATTCACAGCCTAAATCAGCCCTTTTTTCACCCCATCATAAGGGCCCCCAAAAGCAAGTGATGGTTGTGCTTTGACTGGAGCGATCCCAAGCAAATACATCAAGATTCCATAGCTCTTCTCTTCGCTATAGGCCTTGTGAGCCACACACAAATCAAATGAACAGTTTAGGAGTTTCAAATAAGCTTCTGCTCTACCTGGCTGTGATTTACTTTTGCTTGAACTCTGCTCAACAGTCTTCAAGTTCCTCCAACATTTGGATACCTTAAAAGGTAAATTAAAATTGTTGCAATTATTTTCAGTTCAGTTTTTGAATGTCAGGGATACCAGATAATTATTCTGCAGCCTTCCAAAAAAGGCGGGATAAATTACAGTGATCTTTACATAGCAATGGTTTATAGTAGTTCGACCACAGCCCTCTTGAAGAGTAAGCCCTGTAATGCTCCCAGATGAACATGTGACTTGCATTCAGAAATGCTCTTGATGGTGGATAGTCCATTTATCATCAAAGAGTTCTTAACATGAGGAATGCTTTAAAGTCTGTGAAAAGCTTCTGAATTTGATCCAAATAAAGCTTCCACACTCCAGTAGTACTGGTGTCTGGGCAATGGCATTCCTTTGGAGTTGTCCCCGATCAGCAACTGCTCCTGAGACAAGACATTGGCCAAGCTCGGGCCAAAATCTATGGATCCAAAAACAGGTGTTCGGGGGAAGACACAACTGGAGCAGTGTACAGCATTGGAATGGTAGGAACCAACCTCTACTTCTGTGCAGGTGTGGACCACTGGGCTGTGCAGAGACCCAAATGGTTCAGTCGGTGCAGGCCCTGCCGGAGGAAGTTTGACTAGGGGACCAACTGATCTATGGGGCCAAAAGTGCTTAGAGGGATATGGCATCCTTTAAAGCCTTTACCTGATGGATTATGCAGGCCAACATGGGAAACTGTGTGCGGGTTTAGTCTCCGGATAGACACTGAGTTGCAAAAGATGTTAAACCTGATACTTTGAGTGCTCACTGCATGACTTCTTTCTGGAGTAGGTGAGACAAGAGGTAGAAGAATTCTACTTTAGCTGCTTAGGCTTATGAGGAGGCGTGTATTTCGACTTTGTCTTCGACTTACCAGAGGATGCAGATTTGGAGCGGAACTGTGACCTGGAGAGTTAGCAGGCCTGGGACTTGGGGCAGAAATGGGCCCAGGGCTTCAGCCATGAACTGCATTGCTTATTATGCTCTGCAACATACAGATTCATTTTGTGCTCCATTAATGCCTTCAGTCGCATCATTGGGCATTCGTCACAGGGCTTTAAGTCGTGCTCTGACCCTAGTCACCTCAGGCAGATTTCATGCGAGTCTGTAACCAACATCTATTTATTGCAATCATGGCATGGTGTGAAGACTGCAGTCTTCGTAGCAGACACTGTCCTAGTATACTATATGACACAATAAATCTTGGGTCAGATGACACTGGCAAAGTTTGAGAGTGGAGTTCTGGGTAAGCATCAAAGGATACAAAAAGGAGTACAAGGGTGCCCCCTATATATGGCATCATGCCATCACTCCTGGAAGTGGTGCAAAACCACCTTAAGCTGATCATGCCACCTACTGGCATATAGAAGTAATTCCTAAAAAAAGTTCCACATACAATCTGGCACTTGGGGAATTCAAAAGGTGAGAATGCTGCAATTAGAAGTATCTATGTTAAATTGTCTGCTTCTGGTAAAGTGTCACATAGGTTAACAAATATTTGGACAATCGATACCAGCTGACAAAAAGCTCGAGTGAAAGAAAAGCCTTCAAATTAAAGCACTTGGGTAATAATGTATATTTGCAGCACAGATTTGGTGCATCAATAGGGCTAAAGTCACTTCACGTTCCAATAGAACAAAATAAATATGTTACTTACCCTGTAAGCATCTACTAATAGCGTGTAGTAGTGCCATAGAACAATATGCTTAGCATTATCCTGCGATCCAGTGTTGTGCTCGGACAATTACAAGTAGATTTTCTTTGAAGAAGTATTCGAGTCACGATGTAGTGTGACTCCTCCTCCGGTGGGTACTGCATATGTGGCTGGGCTACTTTGTTAGATTGCTTTTGGCTCATCGGATGAGAGAGTTGGAAAATGGAACAATTATGTTACAGAATAAAGAAATATGCTTATGATTGTGAATGTGTAAATTAGGTTTCTATATATTATGAAGCAATGCAACCAAAAGCTTCTGAAGAAGAGGGTAAGTGTATATTAATCTACGGCACAACACACTATGAATAGATGGTTACAGGATAAGTGACATTCGATTCATAGCATGTGTTGACAGTAGATACATATGCTTAGCATTGAATGTAAAGCAGTACTCCTCTTTGCATGGCTTAAGTAGAGCTTGACCCGCTCTTGCCTGTTGGTGTATGAATACATCAACACAGTAGTGTTAGGAAATTTTACGTTGGTTGTTCCATGTTGCTGCCTTACAGATATCCTCTACAGGGATATTTCTTAGAAAAGCAAAAGAGGTCCTTGTTTACGTGTGGAATGAGCCCATGGTTGTACGGTACTCTTTTGGCATTTAGATAAGATGATTGAAAGCATCTAACTATACATCGAGCAATTCCCGCACTGGATATAGGTGCCCCAGTGAAGTTTGTTAAAAGCAACAAAAAGTTGTGGTGTTTTTAGAAAAGATTTAGTTCCATTAATGTGCAACATGATGGCCCTTTTAACACCTAATGTGTGTAGGGTTCACTCTGCTACTGTGTCTGGGTTAGGAAAGAACACTGGTAGCTCTATGGTCTGACTTGTATGAAAAGCTGAGACTACTTTAGGCAGACATTTTGGATTAGTCCTTCGAACTAATTTGTTTGGGAATATTTAAAAAAAAAAAAGTTCTTGCAGAGCAAGTGTCTGTAATGTACTTATCCTTCAAAGAGAAGTGATTGCCAATAGAAAGGCGATTTTCCATGTTAGAAATTGAAGTTGACAGAAAAGAAGTGGTTAGAATGGTGGCCCCATGAGCCTGGTAAGGACAATGTTTAGGTTCTAGGTTGTACTGGTACAATGGAAAATGGAATAACTCTTGAGTCCTGCCCTGAATGCTTGGATTACTAGTATTTTAAAGAGGAACATATATTGCCTGTAAGCAGCTAGTGCTGCTAAGTGTAATCTGATAGATCTGTAAGGAAGCCCGGTTTATTGTAGATGAATGATTTTTTTCTATAATGTCTTGTCCTGTGAGTGCTAAAGGCTGAATTTGCTTATTTGTACAGTAACGAACAAACCTTTTCCATTTTGCAGCGGAGCATGTTCTGGTTAAAGGCCTGCAACCTTGTTTAACGAAGTCCATACACTGCTGTGGTAATTTCAAATGCCCAAACTCTAGGACTTCAGGAGCCAAATCGATTTGGATTGGGATGCAAAAGTCCCACTTGTTTCTGAGTTAGCAGATGTGGCCAAAGAGCTCTTTGGGCTGAGGGTGGGGAACCTGGAGGCTAAGCTTTGGCATTTGTGGTTGAGGTGAGTGGCAAACAAGTCTATGTCTAGTATTCGCCATCTTTTGAAATTAGTGGAGTAGTGGTAGGTTGATCTCCCACTTGTGAACCTGCGGATGTGTCCTGCTGAGCATATCTCCGAAGTTGTTGTCCACCCCAGGTAGGTATTCTGTCAGGAGGTGGATTTTGTGATAGATCGCCCAGTGCCAGATGCGCTCCAATCGGAGGGATAGCTGTGAAGACTGTGTCCCTCCTTATTTTTAATGCAATGCATTGCAGTATTGTCTGTGTGTATTACTGCTACCTTCAGTTCAGGTGTAGCTGGCTGCGAAAAGTTTGAGAGCTAGCTGAATTGCTAGAAGCTCTAGATAACTGATGTGGGGATGTGTCTGATCTACTGTCCATAGACCGTGAACTGAGATCCTGCATACGTGCTCCCCATGCCTGAAGGGATGCATCTGTGGTAATGGTGACCTGCGGAATTGGTTCTTTGAATGGCTGGCCTTGCAACAAGTTGTTGTTCCACCACTGGAGAGAGCGATGATTTTCTGTCCCTACCAACACTAGGATCTTGGAAATGCCCCTTCGAGTGAGGACATTGAGATTGCAGAGTGCGCTGAAGTTGCCACATATGCAGATGAGCGTGTGGTACTATGGCTATGCAGGAAGAAGACATGCCTAAAAGCCCCATCACTTCCTTTACTTGGTGTTGAGCTTGTGGTTGAAAAAGAGGTAATGTTTCTGTGAACATTTGCACTCAGTCTGGATTGGTATATGCCTTGATTGCAACTGAATTGAGAGTTTCACCTAGGAAAGGTTGAATTTGTAATGGGTCCAGGTGAGACTTTGAAATATTGAGGGTAAACCGTCCGTTTTGGTCCCCAGGGAGAATGTACAACAAATTTTAAGGTGGGACGGGGGATTCGGCAAGGGTGCATTTTAGCACCAATTTTATTCTCTTTATTTTTAAATGGGATTTATAATCACCAACAGGCAATACAGGTTGACGTCTCTATGGTGGCAGGTGGTCCGACAGCCGTTTTATTATGTGCGGACGACGCCATAATTGTTGCAAGAAGCTCAATAGGCCTACAGAGACTGATGGACGCATTTTCTGACTTGATGTTACAGAAGAAAATGGTCATAAATAAATCTAAAACATACACTATGATTTGTGGGCCCAAACCCCCTGAAAACTTTTTATATTGGAAAAAAAACTCCTATTAGGACTGTGAATTCCTTTTGTTATCAAGGTATTGTTTTTGCGGAAGATGGCTCTTGGCCTCAACCCATTTCATATACCAGAGCCAAATGAGCAGGGCAACTCAAGGTATTTTATGATTTTCTTTCAAACTGGGGAGTCGGCCAGTTAATGAGATGGTAGCCTTATTCAAAGCTAAAGGAACAAGCATAACCCTGTATGGGGCAAGGCTATGGAGTCCTGCAAATCCAAGAAAACTTGTTCCTGAAACGGTTGCTTTATTTACTGTCATCTGCATCCAATACCATTGCACATTATGAGGTGGGTCTCCAGTTTTTAAAAGATTTCCCATTGGCCAAACATTTACTACTGTGGGATTCAATATAGAAAAGGGAAGAAACAGGTTTTCCTAAATTAATTATTTTTGATTGTCTCAAATTGCAAAATGCACTTAAAATTCCATGGCTGCTATATGTTAATACTGTTCTAGAAAAGATATATAAAACATAAGTATGGACAGAAACGTCCAAAACCTTGATCTACTCTAAGAAATTAAAGACACCTTTTTACAAAACAGGCTAGATCTAAGGTTATTGACTGAAAAGAACAAACCTATTGTGGCTCAGTATATATCATATAGCAATGATATGATTACGAATAACTATTTGTCATATGTGACTTATGCACAGCATCGCTTTGTATTAACGAGATTTACATGTGGCATTGTTTACTTTCTTGTAGCTTTTCCAACTATGCGGTTCCATCCACCTGCAGATTTTTTATGTCCATGTGACAATCGAAGCAAACAGAGAATGCTGCATTTTATGCGGTTTGTTAAATGTTATAAGATTTTTAGATGTTTCTATTTAAAGCCACTATTTAGTACTGATAACATCAGGCCATATAAAGAGGCTATGAAATTCTTGGTAAGATTAGGTGACCCCCACCCCTCCCCTTGACTTGTTATAGTGTGGCCCTGTTCATTTTAAAAGCAATCAATAAGAGGAAGAATATAAGTTCATAGGAGATTTATTTTGATATGGTCTTAAATACGATTAGTTTTATAAATGATCATTTTATGTGTAATAATTATGAATTGCCTCAATGTACAAGTATTAAAGTTATGGTCAATGCATATGTTGCAAGGTTTTTATAATATTATTGTATTGGTTCTATTTTTATAATGACTTCTTTTTTGGCTATCTTTAGATAGTCGAATAAAGACTAATGAGTTGAATTGAACTTGCTGAGTGTGTTGAAGGTAACTTGAGTTTTTGATAAGCCGATCTTCTAGATGGAAAAAATACATATTTCCCCTCTTCTGAAATGAGCTGTCACTACTGCAAGGCACTTGGTGAAAGCCCTTGGAGCAGTAGTAACCCCAACGCACAAGTTACTTACCTTATGTAACAATATATCTGTAAGAAATAGTAGTTAGTGTTAGATTCCTTACTTTAGAATATCCCCAGGCGTCAGACTGGATCCGAAAAGTCTTCGTCAGCAGTATTCCTGCACGTCGCTAGGCGTCGTGTGCGGCTCCGCATCAGTCATCAGCGTCGTGATCGCCAGGATGACGTCATCTGAGTACTTAGACGCAGCCCTCGCGCACGGACGTCAGTTTTGTACATAGCTTTCCGCGCCAGTAACGCAGAGCCATGATAGAAACCGACACTGGTGCCATGAAACTAGGGCCCTGAAAGGGATGTCCTTAACCCTAGATATCGGTTCGCAGAATGGGGAGAATGGGTGGGGCGGTAAGGAATCTAACCCTAACTACTGTTTCTTACAGATATATTGTTACCGAAGGGAAGTTACTTGTGCATCTGAAAGAAACAGGTTAGTGTTAGATTCCGTACCTTAGAATAGATACCCCAGCAATACCAACCCCGGTGGTGGGTCTGCGAACCAAGATCACACCAGAAAGCCCTGGAGAACAGAACGGCCGAAAAAGCCATCTCTCTGGACTTGGCTGTCCAGGCAGTAGCGCCTAGCAAATGTGTGCAGCGAGGCCCACGTAGCAGCCTGACAGATGTCTGGCAAGGGGACTCCCCGACCCAGGGCAGTAGTCTCCTTTTTTGCCAAGGAGTAGAAAACCTTGATGCACAAGTCGACCCACCGAGAGATGGTCCGCTTGTGCACCGCCCGTCGTTTCTTAGCGCCCACGTAACCAACAAAGAGCTGGTCGTCCACCCGGAACTGGCGTGTGTGATCTAGATAGGAGAGCTCACATTTTGGGCACAGACGGTGGAGCCTCTCTTCCTCCTTCGAAGGATGTGGAGGCGGAAAGAAGGTGGGCAAGGTGATGGACTGCCTGATGTGAAAGGCTGTGACTACCTTGGGCAGGAAAGAAGGACAAGTCCTTAGAACAACTTTGTCCGGATGGACAGAGAGGAAAGGAGGTTTTGAAGATAGAGCCTGGAGCTCACTCACTCTCCTGGCAGAGGTGATGGCAACCGGGAATGCAGTTTTAAGAGTCAGAAGACGAAGAGGACAGTTGTGAAGCGGCTCAAAGGGAGCGCACATCAGAAAAGTCAGAACAAGGTTCAAGTCCCAGTGAGGCATCACAAAGGGAATAGGAGGGAACATGAGTGTGATGCCTTTCAAGAATCTATTTACAACAGGGCACTTGAAAAGAGAAGGCTGATCAGGAAGCCTTAACACCATGCGCGCTAGCGGAATTCCGCTCGCACGCTGGGTTTTGCGGAAACGCACTTTAAGTGACGAGCTGGGCTCGTCATCAGCGTGCGAGGAGGCTACGCCATGACGAGTCCAGCTCGTCATCAGCGTCGAAGGGGTTAAGAAGGCTGAAACGGCCGAGAGGTAGCACTTGATAGTGCCCAGAACAGAGCCCTCCTGGGCAAGAGACAGAAGGAAGAGGAGAACCTCTGAAAGGGGGGCAGAGAGTGGATCCACAGTCTTTGCTGTGCACCATGCCACAAATTTGTTCCACCTGCAGGCTTATAAAATTTTTGTGGAGGGACGCCTGGCTGCCAGAATCACATCACAGACTTCAGGAGGCAAGTCAAATGGCCTCAACTGTCGCCGGTCAATCTCCACACATGTAGGTGGAGACTGAACAGGTCCGTGTGGAGGACCGTCCCCTGCTGCTACGACAAAGTCTTCCTGAAGATGCAGACAAATCGGGGGATCGACTGACATGCTGAGTAGCTCGGGATACCAGTATCTTCGTGCTCAGTCCGGAGCCACAAGGATGACTTGGGCCCAGTCTCGCCTGATCATCTTCAGCACTCTGGGCAGAAGTGGTATAGGCTGAAAGGTGTACAACAGACCGCAGCTCCACTCGCGACAAAGCGTCGCCGAGCGAGTGACCCTTGGAAATTCCAACCTGCAGAACTGATGACATTGCGCGTTCTCTTCGGTGGCGAATAGATCTAACCAAGGCTCTCCCCACTGCTGAAAGAGACCTTGCGCCACGTCCGAGTTCAGACGCCATTCGTGATCCATCATGCACCTGCGGCTGAGTTCGTCCGCCCTGGCATTCAGGGAGCCTGCCAGGTGATGAACCACCAGGGTGACGTCCTGGTGTTCAAGCCCTGTCCAGAGGCGCAGAGCCTCCTGACAGAGGGTCCACGACCCCACCCAGCCCTGTTTGTTGCAGTTCCACATGGAGGTGGTGTTGTCCGTTAACACCTGCACTACACTTTCCCGAACAGAGGGAAGGAATGCCTTCTGTGCAAAACGGATCGCCCGCAGCTCCAGAAGGTTGATATGGAGCCGGGACTCCGCCAGAGATCAGAGGCCTCTGATCTGCCTCTCTCCCATGTGACTCCCACACCCCAAACCCAGGAGGGACGCATCTGTCACAACTACGTGCTCTGGTTGGGGAAGGGAGAGAGATCTGCTGCTGACCCAATCGCGGTTCGTGAGCCACCACTGCAACTGGCTCGCAGTGACCTCCGAGATCAGGATGTGGTTCGCACAGGTTGCCCTGATGCTGTGCCCACTGAAACTTCAGGTCCCACTGCAGAGCCCGCGTCCGCCACCTGGCGTGATGCACCAGAAGGATGCAGGAGGCCATCAGCCCCAGGAGCCGCAGCGTCAACCTGACGAAGACCCGGGAGAAAGGCTGAAAGATCAGAATCGGAGCCTGAATATCCCGAACCTGCTGTTTGGGGGGATAAACACTTAACTGCTCTGAGTCCAGAAACGCTCAGATGAAAAGGAGCTTCTGAGAGGGGCACAGGTGTGACTTTGGCACAGTGATTGAGAACCCCAGCGAGTGCAGGAGGTTGGCCGTAGTCTGGAGGTGGGAGACTACTGTCTGGGGCGAGCCCGCCTTCAACAACCAATCGTCGAGATAGGGGAAGACTGAAACCCCCAATCTGCGCAGATGAGCTGCGACCACCGCCATCACTTTCGTGAACACCCGTGGGGCGCTGGTAAGGCCGAAGGGGAGCATGGTAAACAAAGTGCTCGTGGGCCTACCGTGAACTGCAGGTAACGCCGGTGGGCCGTCAGGACGGGGATGCGGAAATACGCGTCCTGCAAGTCCAACGCTACCATCCAGTCTTCTGGGTCCAGGGCAGCTAGGACCGGAGCCAAAGTCAGCATCTTGAACTTCTCCTTCCGGAGGAAGCCGTTGACGCTCCGTAGGTCCAAGATAGGGCGTAGCCTCATTTGCCCTTCTTGGGTACCAGAAAGTAGTGGGAATAGCAAACACGTACTACTTCTGGCCCAGGAACGCGCTGAATGGCCCCCTTGACCAAGAGGGCTGTAACTTCCTCCTGCAGAGGTTGCAAGTGATCCCCGACATGCGGTGGTACTGCGGTGGCATGGCTGGAGGCGTCGCCTCAAAGGGGAGTGAGTAGCTCCTTCGGACGATTTGCAGACACCACATGTCCGACGTGATGTTACGCCAGTGGGGGAGGTGATGCCAGACCCTGCCCCCCACTGGCGATGAATGGACCGGAAATGCCGGACTAGGAAGGCTTAGAGGCAGATGCTGCAGGGGCGCGTGTGGACTGACCCTGCCGGTGTCCCCCGGTATTGCCAAGGCGGTAACCACGTCCGCGTTGAGCCTGGGCCGGCGGTCTGTGGCTGGATGTGTGAGGGCGCCCCTTCCTTGGCCACGAAAGGAGCAAAAAGCGGAAGTTTGCTGGCGTTGGCCTAGGCCCAAGGACTGGCCGTAGCCCTGGAGTCCTTGAAACGCTCCAGCGCACTATCCGCCTTGTCGCCAAAGAGGCGACGGCCATCAAAGGGCATGTTCATCAGGGTGACCTGGACATCGCCCGAAAAGTTGGCGGACCTCAGCCAGGTGTGGCGGCGAACCGCCGCCGTCGTTCCAATCGCCCTACCCAGCGAGTCAGTTGTGTCGAGTCCACACCGTATGGAATAGCGTGCTGCATCCCACCCTTCCGCAACGGCTTGGGCCTCCTCCGAGCAATGTGGCAGCACCTCCACAACCGCATCCTACAGAGAGTAACGGCCCAAAAGGCAGGCGGTGTTGACAGACCGCAGCCCCAAACTCAAGGAGGAGAACAGTTTTTTCCCAAACTGATCATACCTTTTGGATTCCCGATCCAGAGGAGCGGTCGGGAATGCAGTCTGGGATGTAGAGGCCAGGATCACCAGGCTCTCGGGGGTCGGGTGAATGGACAGGAAGCTAGGGTCGCCCGGAGCCAGGCTGTGGCGTTGGGCCACGTTCCGATCCACAGGGAGGCCTGTGGAGGGCTTGGACTAGGTGCCCAACACAACGTCGGTGAGGGCTTTGTCGAACGGCAGTAGAGGCTCAGAGGAGCTTGCCTGCCGTTTGAGCACCTCAGTGAGGAGGTTAGTCCTCACGGCCGTGACAGGGAGCTCAGGAGCCAAGGCCTTGGCCGTCCTGTTCAACACCACGCTGTAAGCAGCCCCCTCCTCCGAAGCCACGGAAGGAGGAGACGAATCCATTGTCGGGCAAACTGGCCTCCCCTAGCTGCCCAATCGTGGCTCAACTGGCACTGCAGTGCCAGAGGGTCCTCAGACCCCTCCCCCTCCCCCTCGTCATCCATCTCCTGATAGTCAAGGAAAAATGATGGAGCTGGGTCGTAGTGAATTGCTCACCTGTTTGCGCCAGTACGGCGCCGGACCCGGACCGGGGCTGGGACTAGGGATGCCGTCGTACGTTGTGGGCGACACACTCGGGTCTGTCTCGGCAGGGTCGGTCGGAGGGAAGCGAGTACTCATGGCGAGGAGGAAATCGCGTATCTCCTCCGACGTCGCGTGCAGCCCAGGGACCGTCTGATGTGGAGCTGGACGTGGCGCTTGCGGCTCCGGCGGTGCCACATGGGCGATTTCTCCCGAACACCCGGCCGCATGGGGGGGGGGGGAGAATAGTCAGAAAAGCGATGACGCCTCTTCGACTTCTTTTGAGTGCCTCGACTTACCTGAGAACTTGGATCCCGACGAGTGGTGGTGACTAGTCGAGCAGCGATGACTGGGGCTCCACGACAGGGACCTCGAGCAGCGCAGACCGACTGCCGGAGTTCAAGCCGCTTACGGGACCACTCCAGTCTAACCTTCGAGGTCAAGGCCCGGCAGTCGGGGCACGGCCCCGAGACAGTAAAGGCACCGACGGTGGAGGTCGGTCACCGACATCAAGCGGTGACAGTCCTCGCAAGGTTTAAAACCAGGTATCCCTACTGGAACCTCTTCTTGTAAAAGGGTAAGATGTTCCTATGGAAAGTTGTGTGTTCTTGGTGGAATTGTGGGTGGGGTTTGAGTTCTAAACAATACCAATCTTTGATTAGGGAGAGTATCCATTGGTCCGTGGTGATGTCCTGCCAGTGTGGATACAAATGTTTAACCTTCCCCCCTACTGGTATTAAATGGTGTTGGGGGAGGTGTAGGTGGGCACTGTTTGGGGGTGGGGGAGGGGGTGTTGGCTGGGGGCAAGAGTTTTGGTAGTGGCTGCACGGCTTCTACCTCTATAATTTGTTTTATAGAAAGATCCTCTGTGAAACTGACTGATAGGAGCCCCGTTTATGGTCAGTGCCAGAGTTTGTGGAAGAACTCCCACTGGCTGCAACCCGTATTGACCCATATGAAAGGAACCACAATGTTGAAACGTTTGTAGGGCCCTCAGTGCTTTTGCAGTTTGTGTCTTTTTTTTTTATAGCTGTTCGAGCATTTCATCCGCCTGTGGCCCAAATAGATTTTGTCCATCAAATGGCAAGCTGAGCAGGTGCTGCTGAACATTTTGTTCAAAAACAGATATGGTAAGCCATGCGTGACGTCTGATACGGACACTGGTGTTAACCTTGCGGGCGCTTGGTCTGCAGAGTCTAATGCACATTGTATAGTGGCATTAGATATGGTCCACCATCTGTGCTGCACGTTGTTGGTATTGATCAGGAAGGTGTTGTAATAATTCCTGCATTTCATTCCATGTGGCAGGATTATATCTGGAAAGTTAACTCCACAGAATTTGAAATATGCATGTGTTTGACTACTTGTGCTGCAACACACTTACCAGCTGAATATGTCCTACTTTCTTTATCTGCAGGAGTCGCATCCCAAGTGCCTTGTGAATTTGCTCTTTTTCTGGCTGTGCCTCTAATGAATCTGGTGTTATTTGACCCTTAATATAGTCAGGGTTCCATGGGCAATCTTTATATATATTTCTTCAATTCCAGGGGTTATTAGCCTGGAGTTAACTGGCTGCTTAAATAAGTCATGTGTGGAAAACAGAAAACCTTTAAGCATAGGAAGGGTTTGTGATGTTTTCTGTGATCTATTAAGCATCTCCACTAGAAAATCCATCTTCTTGTGGGATAATGTTTAGGGTTACTTTGTGATGTGCAGGAGCCTAACTGATAAGATCAGAGAGATAAGAGAGGGTTTAGATGGGTATATGTAAGTATCTGTATCATCCAGTGGATCAGTATATAATACCCCATGGATCAGAGGCAGGACTGGGATATCCCTGTGGATCTGTGAAATAAGGGATATTTAATTCTTCAGGTTGAGCATCAGCAGTAGGTGACTGATCTGGTGAAAGGAAAAGTTTCCAACCATGTGTATGCTTCATCTGGGGTTTCATGGAAGCATGTCTTGCCATCCACGATTATTCGTAGTCTGGCTGGAAACAGCAAGGAGTACTGAAGCCCCTCTTCCCTCAGTTCTCTTTTAATTGAAAGGAAGGATGATAGACGTTGCGGGAACAGGTTGACCCTGCTGTTCCCAACAAGATAGGGGCCGTATGTCGCGCCTTCTGAAGCAGCAGATCCCTGTCCCTGAAGTGCAACAGGCGGGCTACTACTGGTCTCGGGGGTCGCCCCCGCTATGGAGGTCTGGCCGGCACTCTGGGGGCTCGTTCTAGAGTATAGAACGAAGACAGTCCTTCCGGCGCCACTACCGATTTCAGCCAGTTCTCAAGGTACTGCACCATGTCCGACCCCTCCACTTCCTCAGGTAGACCTATTATGCGTATGTTGTTCTGCCGATTCCTACTTTCAGCATCCTCGGCACGCTTCTCCAACGCAGCAAGACGGTCCAGGGCATTCATCACCGTGGCCTTCAGCGCATTCTGCGCCGGTTCTACTACTTGAATCGCCCCCTCCACTATTTTCACCCTGTCCACCAATTTAGAGTGGTCTGCCCGCAGGATTCCTAGTCCCGTGGCCATCTGTGCTATGTCTTGCTGAAGAGCGGTGCGGGAGTCTGCAATTGCTGTCAAGATTTTGTTAAACTGCTGCTGCAGGTTAAGGTCTTAAGTCATTTCCGGCGCGTTTTGTTCAATCTGGCTAGTGGGTTCGCTATCCGACAGCGGCTGAACACCCTCCTCCTTTCCCTTCAATTTCCCCATGGGGGCGACCGTTGGTGGCGATCTTCCCAGCTCCCCGTGGTCTGGTAACAGCTATAGGATTAAGTTTGAGAGCAGTGCATTGCTACCACATTCTATTGGGGAGGTTTAATAGTGTGATTGTTCTCCTGTAGCTGTGGTGCCAGGTACCAGCATAAGAGTATGATACCCCCTCATAGATCCGTGATGGTCTGAGAACCACCCAATCTCAGGGTTGTTAGTGTTGCACCTCCGTTGAGCGAACAATTGAGCTCTACCAGTCTCACAGGTTGCACCAGCTGCAAAGGCCCATCCCAGAGCTCTCAACGTCAGCGCAAGCCACAAGGTATCAGGCTCCTAGGGTCCAAGCTGGATCAACTCGTAGCCCCGGCACTGTCTAATCAGGCCCTCATCACCTCACACCAATTCCAAGGCGCCAAACATAGCGGTTCTCAATTGTTCTCGGGTTCTACCAATTGTTCTGATCCCCATCTCCAGGCAATGCTTCCCTGTTAGGTTAGCTATGCAAATCTGGATTCGCTAGTGCTCCCCTTGCTCATGGGTTCGGTGTCCTTTCTGTGGCTCACTTCGGCCCATTGCATTCCAGGTACTAGCTCCTTGCCCTCAGCCGCGTCCGCTGCTAAAACTCTCTCCAGGCAGCAATGGACCTCCGCAGGTGCCCGTACCCTCCCGCACCTCGGCTTGCAGAGCGCGGCGGCCCCGGGACCCCGCGCCCACCTACGCAGTGTGCGGGCCCGGGGTCCTCTACACCCCACTCACCAGTGAGATGTCGGGCCTCCTTCACGCCCGATCCGTCCGTGTTCGCCGCCTCAGTCAACCGAGGTCCACACCCTTTGATGTCGTGGCGATCCTGGCCTCCTCGGCGCCGTCCGCCTCCCGGCAGCTCCACAGACAATTTGCAGAGGGTCGCTGTAGCGCGGGTCGGGGACCCGTTTCGCGCCCCACCACCGTCTCCTCATTCAAGCTGTGAGCCCTAGCCGTGCCAGTCTTATCCCGTTGGCAGCTCTTCTCCGATAAGCAGCAGTCACCGCTAGATCTGTCCCCGGGGCTATCGTTATCGCTCGGCCGCCATTTTGCAGCTGCCTCCCGTCTCCGCCGCCAGCCAGAGGATCAGCGGAGAACTTTAAAGATCCACGCCGTCCTGCTCTCAAAACGCACCCAGATAGGCGCGCTTCGTTCCCCAGTTTATTGGTGGCATCAGGGGGTGCGAAGCCTCAGTATTTCAGGATTAAAGCGGGTTTAATGGCTGAGCTCGTCGCCTATGCGGCTTCCACCATCGGCTTCCAAGCCACGCCCCCTCGCTGTCCCTTCGTTAATATGAAAAAAACGCGAGGACAGCCGTGCCTAGGGACGAGCGAAACACTGAGTCTTCTAGTGCACTAGACTGGAGTCGCCACGTGGACACAGGCGGGCGATACGCCTTCCAACTGAATTGAAACCACAGGGGTTGTGATCGTAATGTGTCCTCCCCACGTACTCTGATTGTGTAAGTAGCAGGAGCAAAGACGGGGATCCCACTATCTTGTCTAACCGGACATGTAAGTCATGAACTGCGGAATAGTAGGAGTAAATTCTGTCTGCTCGGTGTAGTATGCGCCACAGGTCCTGTAGCGCCCAGTGCTAAAGCCAGTCCTGAAGGGCCTGCGCATTGGATGCCACTGCTGCTGCGCGTAGGGGTGGGGGGTGGGTGGGAAGGACCTGTCTAGCTGAACGTCTAGTACCATATTAAAATCCCCCCGGGTAACCAAGGGAGCCCGGCATAGGGGTGGAGGACGTGAGTCAGCTGCGCTAAAAAAGGACGGCTGGTCCACTTTGGGGGCATACAATGATCCCAACAGCATTACCTGACCGTTCAATTCCCCCCTCACAAGTGTATACCTGCCCTTACTATCCACCTTCACTTCTTCACAAATAAAGGGAGTGCCCGCCCGCAGCCAGATCAATGTTCCCCGTGCGTGCGTCGAGAAGACAGTTCCATAAATTTGCCCCCTTCAACGCCTGCGAAGCTTGTCAAGCTCTGTCTGGGTCATGTGAGTTTCCTGCAGAAGGGCAACCTCAACAGAGTGCCGCTGCAGGTAGGAGAAAATGGAGTAACGTTTCGACGGGGTGTGCATACCACCTATGTTCCAGATCACTATGTTAATATGTGTCATGTATCTGGGTAGTTTATCGCATCACAGGACAAAGGGACAGCACCAGGGGGTTTGGGTCTAGGTCTGTGAGGATCCTATCGGTGTGCTGCCTTTCAAACAAGATAACAACTGTGAAGAATATAACTAATGGGGCGGATCCCCGAAGGGGCATTAGTACAAACCAAAAAAAAAAAACACTCAGGTACTGGTGAGCTATTCCGGTGCAGTGCCTGGTGGGGTGTGTGTGTGTGTGTGTGTGTGCGGTGACATTGACTTGTCTGTGCTGTTCCCCTTTCTCATGCCTCCTGTACATGCGGGAGGTGTGCAGTATGTCATGGTCTATCTTAACGTGCAGTCCCAGTGCGAGCCACAGCGATGTGGAGCTTGAAAATACAATCTCTGCTCTGCGTGTCCCGCCCCCGCGCAGCAGGCTGCCCCCTGGTCGTGCGCATGCGCCTTGCTAACTTTCAAGAACGTCTCCAATGCACTGAACAGTGTAACATAAGCATGGGCACAGATAGGACAAAACAGTTCGTAGCGTGTATATGTTAGCAAGCTATGTGGAGATGCAACATAACATCGTGGTATCACATAAGCTGGTCAGCAGTCTGGGGCGTCACCACAGGCAGGTTCATGTCTTCGGAGATCATGGTGGATGGGGATGACGGGCCACTGGTGCCCAGTTCACTGCATATGTGGGTCTCCATGCGGCCGTTGTGGTGCACTGTTCCAAGGGTGGCCACCTCTTCGAGGGCTTCCTGGCGTTCCATCCTGATTTTCTCCAGGTTGGGTGCAACTGGGTCCAGTCTCGCAGTATGGTGTACCCCCTGCCGTGTACGCCGTCTTGACCTACTCTCCGGCCATCATCCTCCGAGCCTGGGGGCCTTGTTCCTGTCCACTGTCCAGACTCCTCCAGCCAGTCCCATACTTCCGAAGGGGATTCGAAGAAACAAGCTCCCTCCTTCGTGACCACTCTTAGACGGGACGGGAACAGCAGAGTAGGGCAACTCCAGCTCCCTTAGTTGACGCTTCACTACCATATAGTTGCTTCTCCGTCTCTGCACCGCTGCTGTGTAATCCAGGAAGAACATTACCAGACTGTTTCCCACAGTCAAGTCGCCTGATTATCCGGTTTCACGCAGCACCATGTCTCTGTCCGGGTAATTAAGAAGTTTAAAGAGGAACGGGCGGGGTCTAGCTCCTGGCCTGGGCTTCTGCGCTGGCACTCTGTGGGCTCTTTCCACAACAAACTGCTGTGACAGTACCCCTTGAGGCATGAGATCTCGTAGCCAGCGCTCTACGTACTGATCCGGACTTCTGCCCTCTTCGCACTCCGGTAGGCCCACCACGCTAACATTGTTGCACCGAGAGCGCTCTTCCGCATCTTCTATTCGGTCTTCAAGGGCATGGACCCGGTCGACCATGTCCTATAGCGCTATAGTGTGGTTTTGAACAGGCTGAATCTCTTGAAACGTTTGACTAGGAGTTGCAACCCGCTCGGCTAACTTACAGTGGTTCGCGTGGAGAAGAGTGAAATCCGACATGACCTTGTCGATCCGCGCCTCTAGGGACTCCTTGGTTTGCTCCAGGGTGGGGCCGATCCTCTCCACCGCTGCCAGCACAGTGTCCATTTTGGCAGAGAGGGCCGCCACCTGCGGTTCCATACTTCCACTCTGGCGCCCTTGCGAAGGGTCTCTGCCTTCCGTCCTCGACTGCCCATACTGTGACTTGTCCCGCAGCCGGCCCATCGCTAGCTGCTGTGCCGTTGTCATCCGCAGACGGTCCTCGGTGTGAGCGGGCACGAGCAGTTGCAGGCCACCAAAGCCCGGACCTCTTCCTGCTGCCAGATGAAGAGTCAGTCGTGACAGCCCTTCATCAGAACTTTCAGTAAGGGGGCTCCCTTCCGCATGTGTCAACCCAGGGCCCACAGTCCAGTCTATGATAGTCTGACTTCCTGCCCCCGTTGTCCGAGAGGCCTGCCTCCCTGCGTCGGCTAACGGTACCGGAGTGTTTTCTCCATGTAGTCCGTCTGCCCTGTGCAGCGTAATGGTGCCTGGGTTTCTTCCCGCCTGCCCAGCGCGCCACACCACTGCCCGCACCCTTCAGGCAGACTCGGCGCAGCCCCACCAGGCACTCCTGTCCGGTGTTCACTTTGAGCCTGCAGGGGCCTTGGGGCACAACCTCCCTGCGAGACCTCCTATCGTCCGAGGCCTTCCCTTTGCCAGACGTGGCCTTCGCGCCGAGGGCACAACAATCTTATCGCCGTCTCACACAAAATGGCGCTGCCCCTAAAATGGCGCTCGCTCCCTTATTCACCAGCTCGCAACGTCCTAGGCCCTGGCGTCGGACATTCCCTGTCTTGATCGCTGCAGCTTCCCACTCTTCTAGGCACTCCAGGTACAGCCGCTCTCGGTGCCCCTTACACTGGGTAACTGCTACTAAGTTATCCTGCCCGGCGCGAGGGATCCCCCACTTACTTGCTGCCGGGATGTCACGACTGCTCCCTCCATTGTCAATGTCTCACTCCCAGCGCACTAGACCGCTCTTCGCGGGGGCTGCTGGTAGGTGCTCGCTGCTCCTGACAGTGTCCACAGCAGTATTTCCCCCGCGGCGTAGGGCAGACACTCTACTGCTGTCCCAGGCCTGTGGTGTGGTAAGGTCCCGCTTTTTGCCACACTGCCCACTGGCTGTACCAACCCCCACGGGCCTTCAGATCATCGCGGGCCTCAGGATCCCGCCGCCCACACAGACACTCCAGGGCCCTCGTGCAGCGCAGGGCTGGGCTGGCCCAGGTATCTTTCCCTCTACCCAGCTACAGCAGTTTCAGGGCCCAGGGCAGTTTTCCTTCCCGGGCCTCTTTGCTCACCCTGCCTGTAGCTTCCCCTTGATGTCCGGCCGATAGCGTTGTCTTGGGCCGCAAAGTGCCTGCCTCTTGCAGGGACGTCCGCAGCCAGTGTCTCAAGGCGCACCACCACGGGCACGCCTCAGCTTCTCGCCGCAGGGTCCACTGGCGGTGGCAGGCAGTAGAGGACTCCGATGCTGGGCAGATTGCGGCGGCTCACCTCTGGAACAGTCCCGTTGAGGCGCCGTATTGCACAGGGCAGCACAAGGGCAGATCGTCACCGCTCCCCCGGCAGCTCCGCAATTCCGTCTCGGGTCCCGACAGCGGCAGTTATCCTCTGGAGCAGTTTGCGCTCTTTTCACCCCCTGCTCCGGGCCTCAGATCTCCGCTCAGCGCTGCATGCGTGGGGAGCTACCATGCTACATCGGCTCCACACTGTGTCCCCACGCCGGTTCCGCTTGGTACAGGCTTTGAGCACACCTCAGCAGGGGAATTGACAGGATAATCAGGGGTTAGAAGACGGAGCACTAACGACTCTCGTTCGCCATGACAGCTGGCTGGCCACCCACCGCGGCTCATGACGGCGTGGAGCCGTCATGAGCACCCAAGGGGTTAAAAATTATATATATATATATATATATATATATATATCTCAAATCCTGTGATGAGGCTCCTCGCTCACTCCACGCGGGCTCAAAAAACAGGACACAGACCCAATCTCTTCAGTGCCTCAAATCTTTATTTTGGCCAGATGTCTGAGACGCGTTTCGCAGCGCGAACGCCGCTTGTTCACTCGACAATCTCATATGAGCGCGAAGGCTTATTTAAAGTGACAGTGCTATGTGATGCTGTGACCACGTGATTACTTCAGTCATAGACATGAAAGAAATACCTAATAACAGCGTAATACTCGTAAAATACATTTCTTTACATTACTTTTGATTTGCATTGGTGAAAGTGTTGTGATTAATACATGTAAAATACATTAGTACACATCTTGTTTAGCTAAAGTCTAAAATTGATCATACTATAAAATATTGTATTATCCTGTTTGTCCTAATCATGTTAAATTTATGTAAAATACATTAGTCCATGACCTTTCACCTTGCCCATATTGTTTCTATTACTTATGCATTCTTTTTATCATGCTACTCGACAATGAAAAAGTTTTGTTAAAGTGCTTAGTGATAAGTGATAAGTGCTTACACTTATTTAAAAACAAAGTTGTCCATTATCTTACTCTTATTTTGCAACTTTTCTTGTATATGTTCACTTTACCATTTTTTATGTACCAGTTCAACTAATTTTCCATATTCATTCCCAGATTTTATTTCATATTGCACATCTTTTGTATACCCATGTCGCATCTTGTTTTTTGTATTTTTGTCAGACTACATATACATGTCATGCTCGTGATCTCATTCGTCATATTTCATGTTGTATTGCTTAAACTTTCTGCACAATTATAATGTCTATGTCACTCTCTTTAATCCTGTGTTTGTGATATCCCTCAATTTTAATGCTCATTATTGATAAAATATTGGTTAAAAAATGCTGATCAAACATTTCTAAAATATTTACACCATCCTGAATAATTCATATATGTACACCATATTTACAATATACACACTTTGATAAATCCTAGGTGTTGTATCTAAATTAATGTATTATTTATTGTTAATATTATAGGAGCATGGGATCTAATTTTTGACTTTGTCTTCTTCTGTGACATACATTTTAGTTATTGTTAGCATGGGTTTTCTAAGCCAAACACGTGTACATATCCTCCGTAAGATTCAATCCATGGGGGTGTTTCGAATCCAACAGAAGAATGTACCGTGTTTCTAGTTTACGTAGCTTGTTTTATATATACACACACACACACACACACACACTCTTTCATATATAATTTTATATATTTTACAGGGTCCCCTCGCATGGGCGGAAATATTCAAGTGCTTATGATTAGTGACAAGGATCTCCTGGAAGAAAATATGTTGTTGCCCAGTGTAAGTGTTTCGGAGAGGGTGTTTGCACTGGCCTTGTTGGTGATAAATGTATAATAGGTGTAGACTGAATAGGAGGTGAAGGATTAGGAGGACACTGAGGGAAACAAATAGGGTTTGTGCCACTGTTTTTTTTTGGTTGGTTGATGGGCTGGTTCAGTCCCAGCAATGTCCTCCTGAAATGTGGTGCTCTTTTTAGGAAATGTTTGGGAAGCAGATGGTGGTGGTTTAGTGCCTAGTTTCCTAGTGTCCGGGTGTACAAAAATAGTCTTTTGTCACCTGCCTCATTTGTCTTACAAGCGCTGAAGAATGGGCTGCAATTGTTCTTCCAGTTTCTCTGTGCCACCTTCGGTGTTTCTTGGCGTGGAAGACGTTGAAGAGTATTTTGTGCCAGTTGAAGTCTTTTAGATATGTGCTCTAAACAAACTTTAAAAGTTTCACATTTTGACGCTAGTTGAAGGCTTTCCAGGTGGAGGGTACTTGTGTTTTTTGCACATGTTGGTGGAGACCTCCATGGCCTTAAGTGCATGGGGCTCTGAAAGCCAGTTTGTCTGGTTTGGTAGGGGTTTGGACGGCATTCACCAAGGTACTCATGTGCCCCTGTGTGGAATTGGGGTCAGAATACAGGCTGTCCCTTACGGCTAGTCAGCAGTATCTGCACATCTGGTGGCTCTGTCTGCAACTCTGTGTCCTCAGTTTCCTGTTCGGGGTCTGGCAACTGCTCCCTGAAGATGTCTGGTGCTTCTTCTGTGCGTCGCTGCATGGTGGTGTAGGCCCAATGATGTAACTAATATTAAATTGAGGGAACTAATATGGCCGCCGAAAATGGAGGAATTTCATTGCGCATGCGTCTGCCACACTCACGTGGTGTGACATCCTCTCTGCTTTGGTGGGAAATCTTTGCTTCTGCGCACTAGTGCTAAAAATGGCCACTTTTAATCTCACATGCTAATGCTTATGCTGCAGCTTGTACTAAGCTTGTTCGTTTTGCTAAACTATTAACGCACAAGTTAAAATAAAGTAATGGGAATAGATAAGTGGTTTACAATGCATTCATTTATTTTTGTATTCTAATATGTTTCTTTTGGACTTTGCTACTAGCTCGTACTTGGGGCCTGAATACTGTCACATCCTCCATCTTGGACGATGCAGCGCACGCGCACTCGGACTCTGAAATTGCTGAAGCATTGGCATTGAATGGTTGCCAACACTCTTCTTACCCACGATGTTTCTGGGAACCTGCTCTACTGACTTCTAAAGAGGAAGCAAGAAGACTCAAATAAATACAATGTATATGATTTGTATGCCAATACTGTTGGGCGGAATAAAGTCATGGGAAAATAAATTGTGGGAGGGGATTCAATCAATATGAATCATATTGAAATTACATCATCTTGGTATGGTGTGATGACCTCTCCTCGTCATTTCAACCAATCACTGAAGGGGAACACATAGATTTGCAACATTTAGGGGTGGTACATTGCCCTCAAAATGGTATAACTAAGGTAGGTTTAGATAGAGAAATTGTCCGAATAGCTGACCTGTCACTGACCCAACGCACTCAATAGGCGATGAAGAGCAGAGGTGCTGGCGGAGCACTCTGTCAGAAGAATCGAATAGCCAATCGGGGTACTAATTGGCTTTCCTAGAGAGAGGGGTGTGACGCTGGCGCTGCACTTACCTGAGGTCACCTGTCCTGATCTGCACCGGTCTAGTCCCGTGGGCACCGGATTAGTCGGGAGCCTGGTTCTGTTCTTTTTACCCCAGTCTGTGATCAGGATTGGTCATTGCACCATTCTAGGTAAATATAATCTATGTGGTATGTCCTTGTGCTATTTCCCTTTCTCACCCTTCCCAGGTACCAATGTCTAAAGGCGTTGCTGTGATTTCTTACAAACTTTATGACCTACTGGTTATATTCTTGCTTGTAAGATTCATGGTCACGAGATTGTGCCCTTTTCATTCGACTCAGAAAATCTATCATAGATAAAGGTTTTAAAAGTTTCCGAGTCTGTGGTTATTATAAGTAAAGTAAATGTGTTTAAATATTGCCTGTTTATTCTAACTCCCTCTGATTCACAGGCCTTATAGTTTGGTGACGAGAATTGGTAAGTCATGGTTTACAGGTATAAGTCCTTAACGGACCTTTTGGCAAACTGATAGGGTGACTACATTAGTAATTAGTTAGGCAGGACTGCTAGTTCAAAGTGTGAATGGTATATGGGCCCAAGGTGAGTATGGTAAAACTGATCTAGTAGGTCCATTCGTGCTCTATCAGTGGAAAAAAAACAAAGGAGCAGAGCAACAGGCACAATACACACCTGATGAGGAGTCATTAGGCCTCGGGACTGGAAGTCTTCTTAGAAGAAAATCAAATTGTAATAGTCAAAACCCAACACAAGATTGCAGGATAATGCTAAGCATTTGTATCTATGGTCACCACATGCTAAGAACATGTATTTGCAACACAAAGCTCTCTCCCCATCAGAAAAACAGATCATCTTTGAGCTGTAGGTGATTCTGAAAAATCATTCAGAATCGTTCTTCTCTATGGTGCACTCTGTCACCCGACATAACATTGTTTTGCTTGAGACTTGATCAAACTTAAAAACTCTTAAAAGAGCTACAACTGCAACACACTGAAGAATCCCAAAACAAACAAAACACAATGGCGGATGTGGAAAATACTGGTGATACATCAGTCTTTGGTTAATAAAGCAACACTTTAAGCGGGCATACGTGATCTACACATTAAAAAAAAGCTTTTGCTTTACACATTTGAAGATAATTTCAGATATTCCTTAACACTTTCACATTAAAGACCTACTATCTGTGTCTTAATTCTGGTTAAGAATCAGACTGATGAGGGCTTTAAAAGATAACCTGTGTGGGGATGGAATTTGTGTAGGTATTTTTTGTCTTTTGCGACATTACAGTTAAGTGGACAGTCCACAAATGAGGGTAAAACATGTTTTGATGCACTGGAGGGAACTCAAAATCCTCATATTTTCATTCACAGAGAAAGCAGCAAAGAGCACTCTTAAGGCACTGTAACTTATTCATCCAGTTGTTTGGTCACCCTCTTCGAAAAAACACAAATCTTCAGCAGCTTACAAAATTTAGCTGGTCATGCTCGTGGTCGGTGCACATTCAATAACTATGCTTGTCAGACATCAAGAAAAGAGGTTGGACAGAAATGAGCGGAAAAGAAAATCAAAAAGGAAAATAATAAAAAGGAAAACTCTGACAAGGTCAAAAGTTTGCTGACAAAAATGTATACTATAAAGTAGTTCAAAATAGTTTCAACAGGGGTAAAAATAACAATGATCAAAGAGAAAACATGCAGGACAAACTAGTAAAGCCTTGAAGCATTCTATTTTTTCAAAATTACTTTGTAAAATCGCATCAAAAAATGAAGTAAAATAAAGCAACTAAAGGGCAAGGAATGACTTGAGCTTTTCTACATCCTAATACAAAAAGAAATGTTTGACACCTAATAAGGGTGAAACTTTAGTACAGTACTACACTAAGGGTTTCTTGATTCTTTATCAGATACTAAGTACAATTCTCAAGAACATGCAAGTCCACCAAAGATCCAGTGTAGGAGGACATGCATCATAAATCTGATGAGCTCTCTCTGAAGCAAAGCAGTCATATATCATTTATAATGATCAATCAAACAGGTTTCTGTTATTTACACATGCTAGAAATGCAACTCTCTGTACAATTTTGGAAATAGAATACACTCACCAAGAAGATATGATGGAGCCAAGAGATTCCAGAACTTCAGAGGCCATCAGCCGCTGAAGTGGATCCAGAACAAGCAGTTTTCGGATTAAAAACACAGTGTTTTCAGAAACTCTTCCATCCCTATCATGCAATAAAGCAGTACATAAGTATCCTTTGAACAAAAAGATAACTTTTGTGTTTAGTTAACTTTGATACTGGTTAGAATACCAACTTAATTATGCCAGTGTTTATGGAGAGGGGAAAACCTGTAAAATGCCAAGCTAAGAGGAAGATAACATTCTGAGAAAAGCACCTTCCAAGCTTTTAACAGTTGAGAGCAATGTAGAATTATTTGGCTTTCACCCACTACCTGCTTATAAATGGGATGCTACCAGGTTCACAAGTAGAAGCATGGCTGAAAGAAAAAGCAACACCAATAAAGTAATTTCAGCCTTTCTGGATCTCATCACTTCATCACACATGGTGCAGGACCACCCACTATAATAGCAACACCCCAAACCTCATGTGAGCAATGCTAATGGTTTAGGACCACTGTACTCTCAAGCAAAACCTTAAAAAACTATATCCTACTCAATGTAACACCCAAAAGCCATCATAAAAGGACTGTCCTCAATCTAAACAAGTACTCTTATAAAAATTAAAGATCTTCCCCCTTGATAAGCACTCCTCTCACTCGTTCACCACAGCAACTCAAAAATAATTCAAGACACACTACAAGGAAAATGCTACTTACCAGTATGCATCTGTTCTTGGCATGTAGAGCTGCAGAGTAGTACACTTTTGCATAGATTGCCATCGATATTGGGCTCAGATGCTTGCACCTTGCTGTTGTCTTGGAAGAAGTATTTTGTGGTCACAAGATAGGAGACTCCTCCGTTGGACAATACTGTGCATGGGCATTGACTCCATCTTCAGATTGTTTTTTGCCATGAAAGGAAAAGGTGGAGTTTGCAAGAAATAGAATAGATGTCCATGTAAGTGTATTTAATTAAGATAAAATCTGGAACAGATAGAGGTCCCGGGTGGGCGTGTACTACTTTGCAGCTCTACATGTCAAGAACTGATGGATACTGGTAAGTAGCATTTTCCGTTCGAGGTATAGGAGCTGCAGATAGTACACTTTTGCATAGACTGTACAGCAGTGTCTCCCCTAGCGGTGGCTACCTGTATCTGTTGCAGTAGTTTGAAAAAGTGTCATAAGAACAGTTTGGCCCACAGAACCTTGTTGCTTGGTCTGCACGTCAACACTATAGTGTTTGGTGAAGGTGCGTGTAGTAGACCAAGTTGCTGCCCTACAAATTTGTTCTAGGGGAATGTTCCCTAAGAATGCCATGGAAGCACCTAGTTTGCATATTGAATGAGCTCTAGGGGGAATTGTTAAAGTGCGTTTTGCTTTTTGGTACCATATTTGAATACATTTGACTATCCACCAGGCAATTCCTGTTTTGGAAATGGGGTTGCCTTTATGAGGTGGAGAGAAAGCTACAAACAGTTGTTTTGTTTTTTTAGAGGGTTTAGTTCTGTCTATGTAATAAAGTAAAGCTCTTTTTATGTTGAGCCTGTTAAGGGCTCTTTCTGCTACTGAATCAGGGTTTGAAAAAACACTGGTAACTATTATCAATCGATTAAGATAGAAAGCAGAAATTACTTTTGGTAGAAATGTTGGATTGTTCTAAGAACCACTTTGTTTGGATGTATTTGTAAAAATGTTTCTTGTATGGTTAATGCCTGTATTTCCTAAGAGATGATTGCAACAAGGAACGCTACTTTCCATGTAAGAATAGTAACTCGTATTTGTGTAAATGTTCAAATGGGGAACCCATAAGTCTACCAAAAACAATGTTTAGGTTCCACACCGGAGATGGTGGCAGTCTGGGTGGAATTATCCTTTTAAGGCCTTCCATGAAGGCTTTAATAGCAGGTGCTCGAAACATTGACAAATGTTGTCTGTTTTGTAAGTAGGCGGCAAGGGCAGCTAGTGTTAATTAATTGATGAGTATGCAAGATTGCATCTTTGTAGATGGAACAAATAGCAAATAATGTTGCATCTATTGGGTCAAATCTTTTCCATTTGGCTGCAAAGGAAGCTCTAGTAGTGGGGTGTCTGGCTTCTTTAATAATATTCATACAGTCCGGTGGGAGGTTCAGGTAACCAAACTAAGAATTCAGGAGCCAAATCGCTAGATTCAGTTGCGCATTTCTCCATGGTTCTACGTCAGCAGCTTTGGGGAGAGGTGCCATTTTTTATGAGGGACTAGTGATAGTTCGAGTAGTGTTGTGAACCATGGTTGCAGTGCCCATGTGGAAGAAACTACGATCATTTTGAGAGACTGTTGTTTGAGCTTGTGTACAATAGTGGAATGAGTGGGAGTGGCGGAAAAGCATACACAAATTTACCTGACCAGCTCATCTATATGACATTGCCCTTGGACAACGGGTGTGGGAACCTGCTGGCAAAGGTTGGGCAATTTGCGTTTGTGTGTGTGGTCCACCTGCCCTGAATTGTACGGTTTAGGAGATGGGCTCATTAGCCAGTGAGTGATGCGTCTGTTAGCACTATCTGTGGAACCGGCTCTAGGAACGGGCGCCCTTTGGGCAGGTTTTGCTTGTTCTACCACTGTAGAGAGCGATGTGTGCGGCTGTCCACCAACACCAGATCTGCAAGTTATCCTTGAGCCTGGTTCCACTGATGTGCTAAACATTCTTGTATAGCGCGCATCCGAAGTCTTGTGTGAGGTATGATGAAAATGCAGGAGGGCATCCTTCCTATGAGCTGCATAAATACTCGTGCTGGGAGGGAGTGTTTAGACTGAAACCTGTTGATGAGGGTTTGCATGCTGGCTATCCTGACTGGATTGTTGTATGCTATAGCTTTGCAAGTGTCTATCGTGGCTGCCAGATACTGATGTTTGTGGGAGGGTTGAAGGTGTGACTTGGTGTACTTCAGTGTGAACCCTAAGTTGTGCAACAGTTGAATTGTTTGAGAAGTGTGGTGAACACACTGGCTGTATGAGTTTGCTTTAATCAACCAGTCGTCCAGGTATGGAAATACGTGAATTTGCGGTCTTCTTAAATGTGCTGCTACTACTGCAAGGCACTTTGTGAACACCCTGGGTGCTGTGGACACTGATATTGCTGGCCATCTACTGTGAACCTTAGGTAGTTTCTGTGCGCAGGGTGTATGGGAATGTGGAAGTAGGCGTCCTTGAGATAGTGTGGCAAGGAAGTCGCCTTGTTGAAGCAGTGGAAGAACCTGCTGAAGAATGATCATGTGAAATTGATCTGCTTGTATGCAGAAATTGAGAGGTCTGAGGTCCAGTATTGGCCTTAGGTTCCCATCCTTTTTGGGGATTCGGAAATACAGGGAGTAAAACCCTGTTCCCTGATGTTGTATGGGAGCTGGTTCTATTGCATGTTTTTGAAGCAGTAAAAGAGCCTCTTGTTTGAGGAGTGTTAGATGTTCCCCGGACATTGAGCGCTGTTTGGGTGGTATGTTGGGTGGAGTAGTAGTAAGCTCCAGGCAGTAACCATATTGGATGATCTGTCTTACCCACTTCTCTGTAGTGATGGAATTCCAGACAGGTAGGAACTGTGATGGTCTCCCTCCGACCGAAGTGGAATGGTCTGGAGGGAAGTCACGGTTTATTACTGGGGGAGATGCAAGTGTTGTTGTTACCTCTGCCTCTCCCTTTGGTGTCAGTTCACCAGTATCCACCTCTAAAATATTCCCTGTTGGGGATGTTTGTGTGGTGTTTTTGATTGAAGAAGTGTATGAATTGATGTTTTCGGATGCTCCCCTATAGAAGGAGCATTGAAAGGAATCACGTGGGGATGGAGACTGCAATGCTCCCATGGACTTAGCAGGGTCTGTGTCCTTTTTCATTTTCTCTAGAGCGGTGTCTACAGCCGGTCCAAAAGGTTGTTGCCGATTGAACGGCTGATTGAGGATAGTTGTGCAACCAGGCGTGTCGTCTGAGTAACACTTTAGTTTTAATGGCCCTAGAGGCAGTGGCTGCTGCATCAAGGGCACATTTGATTGATGCATTCGTTTTTAGCTTCCCCTCTTGAATGAAATCATTGGCCTTGGTCTTATATTGATCAGGTAAATGTTGCAATAGGGTTTCTAGTTGGTAATAGTGAGCCCTATCATACCTAGCAAGTATTGCTTTTGTGTTGGCTATCCGCCAGTTATTAGCTGCTTGGGAAGCCACTCGTTTGCCAGAAGCATCTAATAATTTAGACTCCTTGTCTGGAGGTGGCGCATCACTAGAGGTTTGAGAGTTGCCACGTTTTTATGGAATCTAAAGGGAGTTGACCTATGATGTAGGCGGGATCACTGGGAGCGGGTTTATATTTGTTAATTCTTGGATTTAGAGTTCTAGTCCCAACAGAGTCCTTGAATATGTCAGGGGCATGTTTAATGACACCTTTTAACATTGGTAAACTCTGTACGTCTTTAGTGACTGTTCAAAGGTGTCTAGTAGAAAATCCTCCTCTGCGGGTTCTGAATGCATTGGGACGCCATGGTATTGAGTCGCCCTTTTTACAAGCTGGTTAAAACCAACATTGTCATCTGGGGTAGATGGCTTTGTTGGATATGCATGAGGATTAAGGAGGTCTGGAGGATCTACTAGGTAATCATAATCGTCCCAATCATCCTGTGGTTTTCCTATAGTTATCAGGGTCATCAAAAGGGTCAGCGTTGTGTCCCCATCTCCTAAATCATCATCACTGGGTGGTAGTGGTGAGTTTGGTGGAAGTATAGGAGAGTGTGGGGGAGAGACAGGCTTAGAAGGAAAAACAGGAGAAGAGGGTTGTAAAGGTGAAGTAGCACAGTCCTTCTTTACAGGCACTACAGAAATGCCTGGTGTGGCCAATTTGCTTTTGTTGTGTGGAACAGTAAACACGTCCTGTTTTAGGGTCTATATTAAGTATTTTTTGTTTTGGATAGATAGGATCCGGTCGAAAAAGTTCTTCCTCTTCTGTTGATACATTTCGGCACCTATTTTTTCTGTTCCGAATGTTTTGGATCCAATGCCTTTTCCTTCGGTACAGGGGTGGTTGGTGCAGAGGTCTATTTAGGAGTAGGTTGCGCTTTGTGCTTCAGTGGCAATGGCGACTGTGGGACAGTGATACACGGTTTGCTCAGTCCCGAGCTATCGGAAGGGCTTGTCCTTTATCTTCAGAGCCGAGCCCGAGCGCGGGGCTTTTGAAGCTTGATTTTGGTCGCGACTGGGGCCAGCAGGCGAAGTCTTGACCAGGACCGTCTTTTTTGAGGGTGGGATTGGGGCAGTTGTGCTCACTCGTTGACCTGGAGTGATGGGGTGGTCAGAGTCGTCTGCTTCGGACACGATTTGCATATCCTCAGAATCCTCTTCCAGGTACATCGGGGCCTTCATCGAGGATTACCACCGGTGCCGGAGCTGCTCGTTGCGCCATGATGTATCGTCCGGCCCGGCGATCGTGGATGGTCTTTTTGGATCTAAAGGAGGCACAAGCCTGGCAATTGTTCTGGTCGTGCTCAGGCAGGAGACACAGGTTACAGACCTTGTGGTGGTCACTGTGTGGGAATTTGGCTCCACACTGTGGGCATTTTTTAAATGGAGTCCTTTCCATGAGCCGTAGGCCCGAACGGCATCGACAGGCCCAGTAGCCTGCGTCGACGACCGGAATAGAGTATTTAAGGAGCGTGTCGAAGATCACACGATCGAAAAACAAAACAGTCGAGTCAACAATGGTTTGCGCATCGAAAAGGTTTGGAGAAAAGATGGTGCCGAACCAGAGCGCATAAGTTACATCCGAACCCGATGGCGGAGAAAAACAATCTGAAGATGGAGTCGATGCCCATGCGCACTATCGTCCAAGGGAGGAGTCACCTATCTCGTGACCACAAAAGACTTCTTCCAAGACAACAAAGTGCAAGCATCCAAGCCCAACACTAGATGGCGATCTATGTATAAGTGTTCTATCTGCAGCTCATATGCCTCAAACACACATCATTGTGCAGTACAGTAAACTAAAGTGTTCTACCTACACAAAACCTCCAAGGAAGGTGGAGCGGCTGTGCAACAAGATTACCACATATCCTGGAAGCGCCAACCACAGATCCTGGAAGCGCCAACAAGATTCCTTATCAGAGACAGAACTGAAACTTCCAGGGGCTTGGAAGGAGTCCTGCAAGCTCTTGTCTCGGCATAGGCGTGTGGCATGGTGAACTTGGTTCCCTGCAGGCATCGCAGAGGCAGCAGAAAGCTATGAAGCAGGCTGATTAGGTGATGCAAGGAAAGTGGGCTTGGCTTCACCGTTAAGTGGTATTAGGAAAAAGAAGAGCTTCCTCAGGGGGAATGCACAGAGGTACTCTATGGTCCCAAATGCTTCCTGCACGTGAACAGCCGCTTTAAAGACACCAAGCTGGTGCATGGAACAACAAGCAAGCATGGCTGAATTTCTTTACCAAGACGGTGTCGCATTTAGAGGACACTTCAAACAGAACTAGATGACCACTCACACTAGAAGAGACTATTCTGTAGAGAGGCAAATCTTTACTGATGGATAAAACAGAGCAGACAGTCTTCCTCACAGAGCCCTGAAAAGCGATTAAGGCGTCTGAATGAAGACCGTTTCAAACAAGGCAACAGTGCCTCCTTTGTTCAAATGGAGAAAAAGCTTGAATTGATTGAGAACGCCTCCCAGACCTCTTACTTCAGGATCTAGGGCTTGCTGCTTACTGCTAGTGCTGAAGCTTTTAAGAGAAGGAGTAGTTTCTTTTCTGTAACTCCAGTTCTGTAGTAGGGGTATCTCTGTTATAGTCATAATCTAGTGAATAGTCCCGCCCATGTGCGTGGACCCCGGAGCAATCAAAAATAATCTCTAAAGTGTCGAAAAAATGCAGAACTGCACAGACACTTAAGAGAGAATTTAAAGACATATAATGCAGACTATCAAAGGCTACACTGTCCAGTACTTCAGCTAGAAATTCCACCAAAAATCCACAAAAACAGCAAAGCCTGTCCAGATTTCCTTTGTCTTCAGTACAAACCCCTCTGGAAGATAGAGAGGAAGGCATGGACAGACAAGCCCCATAGGCTGCCATTATGTGGCTCAGAATAGGATACTGTGCCTTTAAGAGAACTTTCCAGAACTTCACAGTATCCCAGAATGCCTTGCAGGTCTCTCTTACTTTCAGTTCTTTTTGAAGGCGTAACACGCCCGACCTGTAGCATTCTTTACATGAACATCTCTCCACCGGGGAGGAGGGCGGGCGCTTATGACTATAACAGAGATACCCCTACTACAGAACTGGAGTTACAGAAAAGAAACTACTCCTTCTGTAGTAGGGGATCTCTGTGTATAGTCATAATCTAGTGAATAGAATGGCAAGCCCATCCCCACACCAAAGCGGCGGTGGAGAAAAGAAACCAACACCACTATTGTGCGAACAAATTCCGCAGCGAAGCCTGTCCAACCTGAGCATCTGCTCTGGCATCAGTGTCCAGACAGTAATGCTTAGTAAAGGTATGAACTGACTTCCAAGTGGCGGCCTTGCAAATTTCAGCAATCGGGACATTACGGAGCAATGCTGTCGTGGCAGCTTTGCCCCTGGTGGAATGAGCCTTAGGCTTACTCCCTAAGGTCTTATTAGCTTTCTGGTAACATAGTTGTATGCAGGACACAATCCACCTAGAAATGGACTGCTTAGAGGTCGCAAGACCCGTCCTGACTGATCCATAATTGATAAACAATTGGTCTGACCTACGAATATCTTTAGTCTTATCCAGATAAAATTTCAACACCCTCCGCACATCCAGGGAATGTAAGGACCTTTCCGCTGGAGATGAAGGATTCTGAAAGAACGTAGGCAAAGTAATGGTTTGGTTGACATGAAAGTCAGAAATAACCTTGGGAAGAAATTTAGGGTGAGTACGCATAACAACCTTAGCAGCATGAAATACAGTATAAGGTTCATTACAACACAATGCCTGAATTTCACTCACCCTGCGGGCCGATGTAATGGCCACGAGGAACGCCGCCTTCCAGGACAGGTGCTGCAACGAAGCCTTATGAATGGGTTCAAAAGGCTCCTTCATCAAACTGGACAGCACCACATTCAATTCCCATGAAGGCGAAGGGAGCCTGACAGGAGGGAACACTTTCTTCAAGCCTTCCAAGAAGTTTGATCACAGGGATCTGAAAAAAGGAAGTCTGTGAAGGGCTTTTCCTGTAGGCAGTCAATGCAGCGAGATGAACCCTAATAGAGTGAACATTAAGGCCAGATTGCGCCAAATGTAGAAAGTAGGGAAGGATGACATCTTCCTTGCACGTCGTAGGATCACAGTTCCCGGACACACACCAGATAGAAAACCTCTTCCACTTGTAAGCGTAGGACGTCCGAGTGGAGGGCCTCTTAGACTCCTTCAGTATGTCCATGCAATCTTCTGGTAGATTCAAATGGCCATATTGCACTACCTCAGGAGCCATGCTGCCAAACTCAAGGATGAGAGGTTGGGGTGCACCATCTGCCCCCCGAACTTCGTGAGAAGGTCCGGCCTGCACGGCAACCGTATGTGTGGAAGGAGGGACCGGTGTAGGAGATCCGTGAACCACCACTGTCTGGGCCATTCCGGGGCAATCAGGATCATTCGTGCCCTGGACCTGGACAGCTTGATGAGCACTGCCGGAATCAGAGGGATGGGTGGAAAAGCGTAAACAAAGCTGTTCGACCAGTTGATCCAGAGTGCATTCCCCAGCGTCCCTTGCTGGTAGTACCTGGAGGCGAAGTTTCGGCATTTGCTGTTTTCGGCGGTGGCGAACAGATCTACGTCTGGAGTCCCCCACCGTGCGAAGACTTCTCCTAGTACGTCGTCGTTTATGACCCACTCGTGGTTTTCCTGAATCAGTCTGCTCAGTGCGTCCGCCTGAACATTCTGCACACCTGGCAGATGGGTAGCCGTTATCGTCAATCCTCTTGCCAGAAGCCAGTGCCAGATCGTCTGCGCCTCCCGAGACAGGGTGCGCGATCTCGACCCCCCCTGCTTGTTGAGGTAATACATCGTGGTCGTATTGTCCGTCTGTACAAGCAGAGAGTTGGTCCGGAAGGACGGATGAAAGGCCTTCAGCGCCAAGTGAACAGATCTGAGTTCCAGGAAATTGATGTGATACGTGGCCTCCGTCGGAGACCACGTGCCATGGATCTGTAAGTCTCCCGAATGCGCTCCCCAGCCCTGGAGAGAAGCATCCGTCACGATCGTCTGAGTAGGAATGTCCTTGTGGAAGGGAACCCCTCTGAGGAGATTTTCCGCTGAACACCACCATTTCAGAGACTGAAGAGCATGCAGAGACAGTCGTATCTTGTCGTCCCAAGATCCTTTCCTCTGGTCCCATTGATCCTCCAAGCACTCCTGCAGAGGCCTCATGTGTAGCCGTGCATGAGGAGTGAGGAAGATACAAGAGGCCATCGACCCCAGTAGAGAAGACACCGTCCTCACTGTTGTAGATGGAGCGGTCATAAGAGCCTGAGCCTTCCGAAGGATCGATCTCCGTCGCTCCTCCGAAGGAGACACGCTTGCCGACAGCGTATTGATGGTGGCTCCCAAGTATTGAATACATTGGACCAGGATCGGGACAGACTTGGACATGTTGATGTGCAACCCCAGCTTGTTCAAGAGAACGCACGTCTTCCGGAAGTCTGCTTGAGCGTCTGAGAAGGAGGAGGCCTTGATCAACCAATCGTCCAGGTACGGGTAGACAAACACCTTGCCTTTCCTCAGGTGTGCCGCTACCACTGCCATGCACTTAGAGAATGTCCTGGGTGCAGATTGCAGTCCGAAGGGCAGCACCGTGTATTGGTAATGATTGGTGCGACTTGAAATCGCAGAAACTTCCTGTGCTTGTGCGCGATGGGCACGTGGAAGTACGCATCTTGTAGGTCCATGGCACAAAGCCAGTCCCCCTGTTGCAGCTGAGGATAAATCTGATGCAACGACAGCATGCAAAACTTTTCTCTGCGAATCCACTGGTTTGCCTGCCGCAAGTCCAGAATGGGCCTGAACTTGTTCTTGTCCTTCTTGCGAACCAGAAAGAACCGGGAGTACAGACCTCTTCCTCTTTGAGACAGAGGTACGTCTTCTATCGCCCTTTTCCTGAACAGAATATCGGCCTCCGCCTGGAGCTCGCGTAGTTGATACTGCGAGCTGACCGGAGGGATCGCTGGAGGAGGGATGATGAACCGAAGACTGTATCCATTGCAAACAATATTCAGCACCCACTTGTCCTGAGTAATTTTTCTCCACTCTGCCAGAAAAAATTGAACGCTTCCCCCCAACGGAGTGGGTAACGGATGACGGGGAAGTAACCGCTCAGGGTCGAGACCAGGCCGGGCCCTTGTTCGCGGTAGAGGGCTGCTGTCCACCTCTTCCCCTCTGACGCTTTTGGAAAGGTCTTCGGAACTGCTGCTGTTGTTGTTGCTGCTGCTGTTGTCCCAAAGACTGTCCTCTTCCTTTCCCTTGCGAGCCGAACCGCCGTTGGAACTGGCGGTAGGGTTTCTTGTCCTTGGGCTTCTCTAAGCCCACCGCCGTCAGGGTTTCTGCCTCGGCCTTCATCCGGGCCATCTCGTCATCTGCGTGTTTACCGAAGAGCGTATCCCCGGAAAACGGCAGGTTGGCCACTCGCTGTTGAGCCTCAGGCTTAAGAGACGTAAGCCTGAGCCATGCATGGCGGCGCTGGTTGATACCGTGGCAGTAGCCATGTGCAGCTAACAAGGAGATATCCGCCGCGGCACTGATGGCCTGGTTCGAGACCAGCATCCCCTCCTTGACAATTTCCATGAAGTCCGCCCTCCTGTCACGCGGTACAAGGTCCGCGAACTGCTCCATGGAATCCCAAAGTGCACGGTCATATCGTCCCAGTAATGCCGAGTCGCTGGAAGCCTTCATTGTGGTGGAAGAAGTCCCACGTTCTCTTAAAGGCACAGTATCCTATTCTGAGCCACATAATGGCAGCCTATGGGGCTTGTCTGTCCATGCCTTCCTCTCTATCTTCCAGAGGGGTTTGTACTGAAGACAAAGGAAATCTGGACAGGCTTTGCTGTTTTTGTGGATTTTTGGTGGAATTTCTAGCTGAAGTACTGGACAGTGTAGCCTTTGATAGTCTGCATTATATGTCTTTAAATTCTCTCTTAAGTGTCTGTGCAGTTCTGCATTTTTTCGACACTTTAGAGATTATTTTTGATTGCTCCGGGGTCCACGCACATGGGCGGGACTATTCACTAGATTATGACTATACACAGAGATCCCTTACTACAGAACTACCTAGTTATTTTTGCACGCATAAGGGGTGGGAACTGTACCTTCGCAGTCACGCCGGTGAAAGCCATCAAATTACTAGCCTAATGCTCATAATGTGTACGACCATGGTGAATGTATTCTTGTGTATAGCTCTCCAATTCAAGCCATAAAAAGTGATAATGAGAGGTGTAATTAACAATTCATTATTTAGACCACGAATAACTTTATACACATAATTATTGGCTTCAACAATAAAAATATCAGAACAGCAGTTTGATCTCAGTCCTCCACCATCACTTTACACCTGTGGTCAATCCACCCCAGGTGCATTATTGTGCTTGATTTAGACCTATAATGGTATTTCTAATTGAACCTCTACAATGACAGCAAGCCTCATCAGTTCTCTCTGATCAGGCCAGCCTTACACACTCAAGTTACGACTGGCAATGATCTGAGTGTGTTAGAAATGGGGGTCTCTAGTTGGCAATGATTTGCACCTTCGTCCAAGTATGGACCCTTCTTCTTAGTCAGGGTAAGGGAGTTACACTTCTAAAATAACCCCTGCTCACCCACTTGGTAGCTTGGCAGAGCAGTCAGGCTTATCTCAGAGGCCATGTGAAAAGCATTTGCACCTAACCAACAGTAATACAGTGAAAACACTACAAAAGGACAACCCACCAGTTTAGAAAAATATCCAATACTTTTAGAAATCCAAAACGAGACCAAAACGATAAAAAAATCCAACATACAGTACTGAAAAATATGCACTTTGGAATGGGTCAGCAGTAGGGTTGACAGACTCGTAAATAGTACAGTTTTCGTTGTGGCCGATGCAGCCGGACATGGCAACCATTGCGATCGCGATGCGAAGTGTAGCATAGAGGTGCGCCATGTGGTGTCCTGAGGTCACGGTGCAGGCATAGTGACAGTCGTAGAGCGGCGTCAGAGAGACCAGGGCTGCCATGTGAAGCGGGCGGTGCTCGATACAGTGCTGACAGATCGCAATGAAGGTGAAGAGCAGCGAGGTGAAGCAAGGTGGCGTGGAGTACGGTGCCCACAGGTCACGGTGCAAACAGCAGCTTGGTGGCAACGGTGAGACTAGAGTTGCGGTGCGAGATGCAGCGGTGCCTTCAGGACATAGAGCCAGCGACTGTTCCTTTTCCTCTCCTGCAGCAACTGAAACCCACTGTTCCAGATGCAGTGACTGAAGTCTTTGCTGTCCCCGAGACTCCGTGAACAGGAGGCAAGCTCGGTTACAGGCCCTTGGAGATACTCAGCAACAAGTTAGAGAAAGTTCAGCCAAGTACTTTTACTGCCCAAGGCAGAAGCAACAACTGCAGGCCAACCCAACAATGCGACAACACAGCAAAGGGGCAGTACTCCTCCAAACAGCTCTTCCTGCTCTTCATGGCGGGTTGCTTGATTCCAGCTAGTTCTATAGGTCTAGCCTCCAATATTTATACTTAAAATTCCTTTGTTCTCTTGTGGCAGAGAGTGTTTTTGCTCAGCAAAAACCAGTTCTGTCCTCTCTGGCCCAGCTTCCTGGCAGTAAGTGGGTACCGCATTGTCCACGGCAGACCAGGCTCATTCAGATGCAAGGGAATCTCCTACCACTACTCTAAATGCATCCCAGGTCTATTCAACTCAGCCCATACACATCCAGGAAAGGCAGGACACACCTTGACCCCACTAGTGGCTGTCTGAAGAGAATGAACAACCGCAGCCCCTGTCACTCCAAAGCCAGACAGTCAATCCACAAACCCAGCAGAGGCAAACATGATGGCTAAGCAAGAACATATCTACTTTCAAAAAGTGGTATGTTCAAACACAGAACTTAAAAATCATCTTTTCTAAAAGGTGCATTTTTACATTCGGAGTCAAGGCATACTAAACTTCATTTTCCTAAATTGTCCCACTGGGAAATTATGCTTATAAGTAAACCCCCATTTAGGTTATGGGACAGATAGCCTTTCCACAGTAAACAAGCATTGGCATAGCCAATAGGGCTCACCTTTGAGACGTTATTAGTGTTTAGCCATGCAACACGATGTTGTTGCAGCAAGGATATTGTGCTGGATAACTAAACACTTATAAGGTCCCAAAGGCACAACCTATTGGCTATGCAAGTGCTGGTTTTTATTCAACTATGGAAATGTGGTGGTGCAGTACAGTCCAGATTCTGTCCCAAAAGTACTGCCAGTTTTTCACTGTTCGTTTGAATTGGTGTTACCAGGGCATTATCCAGATCCCTCTCCTCCTGAGTAGGAGTTACTTCACATCCAAAATGTCAGAAGAGCATTGGAAATCTACGTGATGAGAACAAAATATTTTCGTGGGGTAATTTTTGGTTTGTGTCCTATGGCACCTCCAAACCAGGTAGAGTCCATCAACAGCAACACTTGGCAGGTGATTGATGAAAGTTATTGTACGGACACGAGAGGCAATGGTGGTCCCTATCAACCCAACTACAGGATGGATCAATGAGAGGTATGAGGGCTTGTAGGGCAGCTTTGACGGAGCATCCATGATGGACATATATAATGCAGCGACTTGGCCTAGGTCCCATAAATTTATGAAGCATTACAGGCTGCAGCTGAGAGAGAAATGATTTGAATGATTGGGATCACTGGTGTTTGATGCAGGGACAGAATAAGGGCGAGGGAATAAACCTAAATTATTGGTTTGACTCATTTGGCTGCTGTTATTTCTTGAAGGCGAATGTGTGGCTTTGATCCTCTGAAAGAGGCAACTGACGGCAGGGTCAGCTGAGAAAGTCTCCTCAACAGTACTTTTGCATTAAAAGACAATCGGTTTAAAATAAACACTGAGGGGCGTGGCCAAGATGGCGGGGTGAGGAGTCGCTTTCTCCCGGAGCTCCCGACCCAGCCCTGGCCTAGAGCCTTCTAAATAGCCTGTTCTCCCCCCCTTCGGCACAATACCGGACGGGGAAGGTGTGCGAACCCGCCAGGCAGTTCTGGGACCGGAGTTCAGCTTTGCGGTGACCGGGAAAGCGAAGGCTGGAGCGCAGCACTGATCGGCGCCGAGGCCGGAAGCGGAGGTGGACGGCGCCCGAGTCGGGGCCGGGAAAAGGTCTCTACCCGACGCCCAACGAAGCCTGCAGCAGCGCTGTGGGGGACAGCGGCAGAGCGCCTAGGAGACGTGGCGGCGCTGGGTGACCCAGGAGGGTGTCGGCTGCCCGCCGGGACGCCCCTTCCCTTGTGGACGGTCCCGCCGCAACTCGAGGCCACGGCTGCGGCCTAGATGTACAGAGGCTCTGCGGGCCGGAAGGGAGGAGCTACTGGAGGCATAGCCCGAACAAGGGGCCGCAAGGACAGGATCTGGGACCAGCACTGACCGGAGTACAGCACTGGAGGCGTTTGACCGGGAGCGGCCCACAACGAGCCCCGAGCCTGGCCGGGGAGGAGGCCTGTGACTACGCCGGCGCCAAGGGCAGTGACACGGCTTGTGGGGGTGCGCAGGCCCGCCAGGGCCACCCTGGAAGGTGAGGAGGGGGTCGTCGGACTACTGTTGGGCACCGTGCCCTTAAGAAACGCTATGGGGTTGACCGGCTGCCCGAGGACCACAGCGGCGATTTACAAGTGAGGAGCCAGGGGGAGGAATTGGTCCCAGCAGTGTGGGGCCCATGCCATGAGGCCGGTGGTTGAGGTCTGGGCCTAGCACTTGCTCGCTACGCTTTCGAGGGCCGTAGGTGGTGTCCGGACTAAAGAAATCGTCCCCAGAGCGTTGGGGGCCCGGCAGCAGAGCAGCACCGAAGAGGGTTACGAGGCGCGCTGTAACGGTGGGGCCCACTGAGACGGTTCCCCCAGGAGAGAGGAGTGAGAGGCATCACCCGTGACCATTCGGGGTGTGGCGGCCAGGAACAGCTGGAAGAGACCGGGCCCGCCGTTATCGAGGGGTCCGACCCGGGCGTGAGGGGGCCTCACAAGACTATCGGGCGCAGGGGTCAGCACGAACTGCACGGACGCCTGGCTTTTAAGCTACCACGTATGGACTGACACTGGAGATTGCAGCCTGTGGAGCCTTCGACGGCCAACCAGAGGTTGTAAGAATACGCCGGGCAGGACGAGGAACTCACGCAGCTACAGCAAGAGGTATTGCGCCTGAGGGACCAACAGATGGACCTCCAGGCACATAATGAGGATTTGGAAAATCGCTCCCGGCGGAATAATATAAGGGTCCGGGGAATTCCATCAGCGGAAGAGGGATCGGATGTGGCGGGATACCTACGGGAACTCTTCAGAGACATATTGGGTGAAGCAGCGGATTTCCCGATAAGGATTGACAGAGCTCACAGAGTGGGACCCCGGAGACGTGCTAATGCCCCACCTCAGGATATTTTGGCCTTTCTCCCTGATTTCCCATTGAAAGAACGAATCATGGCGGAGGCCCGAAAAGCATCTTCACTGACCTTCCGAGGGCACCCTGTGGCCTTATATCAGGACTTGTCCACGATCACCCTACAAAAGCGTAAAGCGTTTAAAATCGCAACAGACTTCCTAAAGCAACATGAAACGCCTTATTCATGGGGTCATCCTTTCCGCCTTATTTTTAAGTGGAATGGTGAGGTGCATCAGCTGAGGTCCCTGCAGGACACGTGCGAGGTATTAGGGATCACTGCAGAGGAGGAGGACTCCGCCACGCCGCGTAGGAGACGCGCCTCGGAGGACGGATGGCACAGGGTCTCGAGACGTAGAACACTGGCGGCGCCCCAGCGTCCAAGCTCGCCCACCATCCTGGCCGACATGGCGAGCGCCATCCAAGCAGCAGCCGGAGACACTGCGATGCGTGACGGTGTCGCGCTAACAGCGTGAGATTGCTCCGGGGGGATAACGACATAGCATTGAAGTTATTGCAGGCTTGGGGTCAGGGAGGGTGGGGAGGGAGCGGAGGGGTGTGGCTGGACGTCCACTTCAATACTCTACCACGGACTTGTCCGGATAGGACATGGCTGGGACAATTTTTCAGAAGGTGTTGGGGGACCTGGAGAGGGTGGGGGGAAGTTGGGGGAAAGGGAGGGGTGCAGGAGGAGGGAGAGTTCGGGAGCTGGGGGACAGTGGGGTTGGGAGTTGGGCAAGGGGTGGGGTGGGTACAGTCTGTTCAGTGCTCTTGTCGCTGTTAAGGCTCGCACACCGCCCCTCACTAATGTGGAATCATAGCATGTGTCACATTGTTCTAACTCATCATGGCGACCCTTAAGGTTGTGACCTTTAATGTTAAGGGGCTTAACAACCCGGTTAAGAGGAGGGCGGTCCTATCCTTGCTGGAGAATACTCAGGCTGACATCGGTCTCCTCCAGGAGACTCATTTGCTCACAAGGGACTGCCATAGATTACGATCCCGCATATTCCCCACACAGTTCTTCTCATCGAACACCACCAAAACAGCTGGAGTAGCGATCTTAGTGTCTAAATCCTTTAGGTGTGAGGTATTGCACAAATTCGCAGAGCAGAAGGGGAGACTCTTAACACACAGGTTCAAACTAGGGGCCCTGACGTTTACCATCGGGACGATATACTGTCCGAATGAACATCAGGATAGCTTCCTTCGTTCAGCGCTAGTAGACATAACAGCGCCTCCGGACAGACACATTATTTTGGGTGGTGACTTGAATATGGTGTTTGACTCGGCTGCGAACAGGTCGGCCCAGCGGTCCCCACAGGCGGGGGAACTATCGCAGTTAGCAAAGTCCCAATTAGTAGACCTGGATCTTCATGACCTTTGGCGCTACTTGCACCCCACAGACCGAGACTACTCTTTCTACTCTCACGCACACAAGACATACGCTAGGTTGGACCACCTTATAGTTACCGGCCCAGTCCGTGATTTGGCCACCACGTCGGAGGTGGGGGTCATTTCTCCATCGGATCACGCGCCGGTCTCGGGGAACTTTTCTTTGCCGGCTGATCGGGCTCCCCGTGGGGTCTGGCGCCTCAGAGACACTCTCTTGCATAGGAAATCTGTTGTGCAGCGCGTTACGGAGGCAATCAGGGACTTCCAAACACACAACGATAACACGGACACCTCAGTGGCAACTCAGTGGGCCGCACTTAAGGCGGTAGTCAGGGGGGAATTCACTGCGGTCTCCTCGGCAGAGAATAGGGATCGGAAACAGAAACGGGACGAGCTCACGCAAAAAGTCAGGGAACTTGAAGAGGTGGATCATCGCACAGAGGCCCCCAGGATTTGGAAGCAGCTGAAGGCAGCGAGGAAACTCCTGTCCTCTTTAGATATGGATAGGGCGGAATATGCGGCGCTACGGCTGAAACATGCTTATTACACGGGGGAGATAGGTGTGGCCGCCTCCTGGCGAACAAACTCAGGGTGGCCCACGAACGCCACCGGGTGAAGGAGTTTGAGGTGGGGAATGACGGGATGGTCTCAGAGGACGCACAGATAGCCGAGGCCTTCCGCCGATTTTATGCCGACTTATATACAGGTGAGAGCCTGATGGCGCAGGAGACGGAGGACTACCTGGATTCAGTCACCCTCTCGTCCCTAGCACCGTCTCAAACGGAATATCTGGAGAGGGAGATCCGGATTGAGGAGGTAATTGCTGCCATCTCTAAGCTTAAACACGGTAAGGCCCCTGGCCCAGACGGCTACACGGCGCTCTTTTACAGAACGTTTAGTGCCACACTGGCGCCTATACTGACAAGACTATTTAATTCCTTCTCCGAACCGGGGGCGATCCCACCCGATCTTTTGCAAGCTACGGTGTCGGTCATACCCAAACCAGGGAAGGACCGGGCCCAGTGCAGCTCGTACCGACCGATCTCCCTTTTAAACGTTGACCTCAAACTGTACACAGGAATTTTGGCGGCGCGCCTAGCGCTCCATCTGCCGGGTCTGGTGGAGTCTGATCAGGCTGGCTTTGTGCCCGGGAGGCAGACGGTGGATAACACCAAGAGGGTGGTCCATATCTTAAGAGAAGGCATCCCGGGTCCCCGGGGAAAGAATGTTATTGTCGGTTGACGCTGAAAAAGCGTTCGACCGGGTGCACTGGCCTTATCTGGAGCGGGTACTGGCGAGGATGGGCATCGGCGAAAAATTTCGCTCCTGGGTGTTTAATTGCTACCGGTTCCCGTCGGCAGTGGTGCGTGTGAATGGCTGTAGTTCTCAGAGGTTTAGTATTGAGCGGGGCACCAGACAGGGGTGCCCATTATCCCCACTCCTCTTCGCTCTGTACATGGAGCCATTTGCCCAGAGAATACGGCAGAACCCGGACGCGATCGGCGTGAAAATGGGAGGATATATTCACACGGTCAGCCTCTACGCAGACGATGTGATACTGACCTTGGAGGAGCCGAGGCGTGCTTTGCCCGCGTGCGTTGACGAACTGGAGGCCTTCTCACGGGTGGCATGGTTCAAAATGAACATGGGGAAATCGGCGGCCCTAGATATCTCTGACGCCTGCAACACGACGGGAGTTACAGGACCTCTTCCCCATGCAGTGGTCGGCCCGCCAAGTCCAGTACTTGGGTATTCTGCTGGCACCAACGCTGCAGGGAATGGTTACAGCTAATTATGCAACTCTAGGTAGGAAGATTAAGGAGGAACTGGAGAGATGGAGTAAAGGCTTGATATCCTGGCTTGGGAGAGTGGCGGCGGTTAAAATGTCGGTCCTCCCCCAGATCTTATATCTGTTCCGGGTGCTGCCGCTGCAACCACCTAAAGGTTGGATTCAGCAGACGCAGGCGGCCTTATCCCGCTTTGTTTGGCAGGGCGGCAGACCCCGGATGAAGAGGGCTCTCTCCACGTTGGCACCGGAGTCGGGGGGACTGGGCGTCCCAGACTTGCGCAAATACTTTCAGGCGGCGCAGCTGAGATACTTGGTGGAATGGAGCCGGTGGGAGTCAGACAAGCACTGGCTCTTCCAGGACCAGGCGGTGGCGGGCCGTCCCTTACACGAAGTGCTCTTTCTGCGCAGAACGCATCACCCTCCGAAACTCTACGCATCTTTTGTTACGCGGGTCCCGCTGAGAGTGTGGGATGTTACTAACCAGACACACAAGCTCACCATCTCCGTTTAAACCTATTGCAGACAACCCGGACTTCACACCGGGGACTACCCCGGGTGCCTTTACACACTAGCGTGCAGCTGGCTGCAGGGCTCTCTTCCATCTGTACGGGTCGGACGGAGTCCTCCCTTTTCAGAGTCTCAAAGAGGAATATCTGTTATCCGAGACGGACAGGATGCGCTACTGGCAGGTGCGACATTGGGCTTTGCAGCCACAGGTGTGAGACCGGCTGACAGGAAGCTACTGCCGTACGAGAAATGGTTGGCGACGCGCACCTCGGATGCAAAACTAATTACGGATCTTTACCAAATGTTGCAACCCCCCCCCCACCCATTTTCATAATCCTGGTAGGGAACTCTGGAACAGGGAGCTGGGTAGAACACTGAGCCATAAAGAGTGGGACCAGGTTTCGTACCGCGCACGACACTCCGCATATCATATAGGACTAACTGAAACATTCACCAAAGTGTCTACATACTGGTATTATACCCCTGAACGGTTGCACGAGATGAATAGGCATATTGATAAAACCTGTTGGCGGGAGTGCGGGCAACCTGGCACCCTGACACATGTTCTGTCGGAATGCCCGCTATTGCATCCTTATTGGAAGGAGGTGCTTGATGAGATCGACGCCCATTTTGAGATAGAGTTACCCCGCTTCCCAGCATATGTCCTATTGGGCTTACCTAACGGGTTGATGTATCCACTGAAATCACGCAGGGGTAGACAAATTGCCATAGCACTGGGCTCTGCGGTCCAAAACATCCTAATACACTGGCGCACTACCACTGTTCCGTCCATTACAGGTTGGCTGCACAGATTGTGGCATGTCCTGGGCACTTATGATGGCTGGGGAGGTGGAACAATTTGAGGAATTGTGGCAGCCCTTCCATGCACTACTGGCGACCGAGTTCAAGGAACTAACCTGCCCAAGATACCTGAGAATATTGAGACTCACACCACCGATCAACCACACTGATTAACAGCCACTAGGCCGGGAGGCGCGAGAGTGGAGGGTTGCGGGCGGAATTAAGTAAGTTTAGCTGAGCAGTGCACTGGACGGGGGTGACGAGGGAGGGGGGGACAGGGTGGGGGGGGGATTTGGGGGGGACAGTTTCTTGAAAATGGGGAAGGTACAGAGAGTTTATTTCTACCTCAGGGTGTTGTTTAATGTTATGCACATGGGAGCGGAGCTCACAAAGCCCCTACTACAATTGCGGGGTGTCTGACACTACTTTGAGATGGGCTCCCGGGGTTACAGCACTAATGTCATTGCTTGAATGTTTTTTCTATCTGTGTTCTCCTTCAATAAAATACTTTAAACTTAAAATAAACACTGAAATGAAGCACGTTCTAAATCGATAGGTTTTCTCTTTCTTGGCTCGTTATTTGATCATCTCAAACCGCAAAGGGGGTGTTATTTCTGTCAGAGCTCCCCCAGGAGGACAAACAGCATTGCAGATGAGGAGTGCAAAATCTGGGCGTGCAAGTAAACACTGAAACAGGCAGGCTGAGAGGAGTCGACAGATTGCAAGAATTCATTCATTTCATTGGCCCGTCAACTGTGTGCAGCATGCGCTCGGGAAACGTGCAGTTCTGCAGCCTTTTAATGATAGGTGGAAATTCCCGCCGTCATTAGTCACCCTGCGGATATCAGAGACCCCACCTATGCTTTTCAAAACCGTCTGCAGCACTAAAGAGAAAAGAAACTGGTTTCCACAACGTTTTCAAAACACAAGACTTACCTATCACGTTCATGTCTCATCACCTCGTAATTAATCATTCACACTACGCCCCGTGCCCCCTCTCCACCGGAAAAAAAACATCTTTAGCAGTTTGTAACATGGCTCCCCGTTAATGGATCGGGACCTGTACAAGTACCTAAGACTACGAACAGTACTTCACTTACTCCCTCTTGTATCCCTCAGCAGATGGACTATCGAGGGACAGGAGACGAGATTGCAGCGGCCCAGGAAGGAGACAGAGACTGGCCCTTTAACAGTCAAGGAGAGGACGAGTGGGCGGAGTTCCGGATGGACGGAACGCTGTCAAAAGCGGAAGTCCAGGACGACGAGGTGTGCTTGTACACCTGGAGAGGAGACGAGGAGAAAGGACGGAGAAGGATTGAAGCGAGTTGGACGGAGAAGTCGTACAGCGGAGGAGGAGCCCCGACTGAGGAGAATACGCCTGGAGGCCACCGATCCCACGAGCCGCCCAGCCACTCACCCGGGGGAGGTGCGTGGCTTGCTCAGGTGCGTAATCGGCTCAGGGGCTGGGTGGGACGGAAGGGCGGTACGGTTGTACAGTAGCGGAGTCCCTGGTTCCCGGTTATCCCTACCCTGAGCACACTCCCCCGCGTCCCATTCACTTGTAAATAAGATTGGAGCACGTGTGGGTTTGTTTTCCTCACCCCCTTTCCAGTCAAGTGCAGTCCGAGTAGGACAACCAACTCACAAGTTGCCTTTTGTTTTGTTTCATAACGGTCCTGGGGAAGAGGCGTTGTCAAGACGGAGCCAGACCGGCTATCGGAGGACTCAGTATTTAGAGCACAGAAGAAGAAGAAGGTCCCGAAGTCGATCTCCCCGGCGAACCCCCTTGCTCAGAAAGACTTGTTCTGATCACTTATTAAGTTCATTAAAACCCGTTGTAACCAAAACCCGCCTGTTGCCCTTCACTGCTATCCCCGCGAGTCTCAGAAAGGTTACACAGTTGAACAAAATAAATACAACCTCTCAAAATTCAAGAGTGATTAATTCGATTTTCATGCTTCTGAAGAAAACCAAGGAGCACTATCGCACAACACGGGGTAACGATTTAAGGATTGGGTAATTTCGGTATTGTCTTTTCCGGTCCTTAACAGTTATATTAGTAGCACGTATAGTAACTCAGCGGTCTCTCCACAAACCCCACAAACAGCCTTTTGGGATTAAACAAACAAACAATCACACCTAGTACTCTAATAGTACCTCTATTGTGACGACAGAATAAAATTGCTCACTGTTTTGCTTAAATATTTTTTTATTGGGGGCCGTCGGGAAGATTAAGCAAGCTATTGCTCAGAGTCACATGGTGCTGGGCTAATCTGCCGCCGGTGCCGGGGATCGAACCGTGATCCCCAGATTCCGGGGTCACTTGCCCTAGCCGCGCCGCCACACCTCTTCATAAAACTAGGGTCCTAAAAGGATTGATCTTGCTCTAGTAATCAGTTTGCAGAACAGGGAGGATGGGAGGGGCTGGAAGGAATCTATCACTAACTAATGTCTCTTACAGATATATCGTTACACAAGTATTAACTCGTGCATCTGAAAGAGACACGTTAGTGATAGATTACTTACCTTAGAATAGATACCCCAGCAATACCAACCCCGTGGAGGGTCTGCAAACAAAATTACACCAGGAAGTCACGGAGCACAGAACGGCCAAACAAGCCGTCTCTCCAGACTGGACTGTCAAGGTAGTAAAGCTTTGTAAACGTGTGCAGCCAGGCCCACATAGCTGCCTGACAAATGTCCTGCAAGGGAACGCCACGTCCCAAGGCAGTAGTGGCTGCAGTTGCCCTGGTCAAATGGGCATGCAGTCCGACAGGAGGCTCCTTCTTGGCCAAGGAGTAACATGCTTTGATGCACAGAACGACCCACCGGGAGATGGTCCGTTTGTGCATGGCCTGACCTTTTTTGGGGCCCACGTAGCCAACAAAGAGCTGGTCATCCACCCGGAACTGTTGTATGCGGCTCAGGCAGAAGGAGAGCGCACGCTTTGGGTCCAGACGGTGGAGCCTCTCCTCCTCCCTGGAAGGATGCGGAGGCGGAAAGAAGATACGCAAAGTGATGGTCTGCCCAATGTGGAAGGGCTTGACAACCTTTGGCAGGAAAGAAGGACGGGTCCTCAGAACCACCTTGTCCAGATAAATTGAAAGGAAACCATGTTTGGAAGAAAGAGCCTGGCGCTCACTCACTCTTCTGGCAGAGGTGATAGCCACCAGGAAAGCCGTCTTTAAAGTGGCAAAACGTAAGGGACAGTTATGAAGGGGCTCAAAGGGAGCATACATCAAATAAGTCAAGACAAGATTCAAGTCCCACTGAGGCATTATTAAAGGCACGGGAGGAAACGTGTGTGTGTAATGCCTTTGAGGAAACGGTTAACAACTGGGACTTAAAAAGAGAAGGCTGATCAGGAAGCCTTAGAAAGGCAGAGATGGCAGAAAGATAACCTTTGGGCCAAGGACAAAAGAAACATAAGAACCTCAGAAAGAGCAGAAGAAAGGGGATCCACAGCCTTTGCTGTGCACCATGCCACAAATATGTTCCATCGGCAGGCGAATACTGTTTTAGTGGAGGGATGCCTGGCTGCCAGAATGACATTAGAGACCTCGGGAGGAAGGCCAAAAGCAGTTAACTGTCGCCGCTCAATCTCCGTGCATGGAGGTGGTGGCCGGACAGGTCCGGAGGAGGCCTGTCCCCTGCTGCTGCGATAGAAGATCCTCCAGAAGAGGCAGACAGATCGGGGGATCGATGCTCATACTGAGTAGCTCGGGATACCATACTCTTCGAGCCCAGTCCGGAGCCACAAGAATGACTTGGGCCCGGTCGCGTCTGATCTTCTTCAGCACTCTGGGCAGAAGTGGTACAGACGGAAAGACGTACAACAGACCACAGCTCCACTCGCGATGAAAAGCGTCTCCAAGCGAGTGCTGCCATGGAAATTCCAATGTGCAGAACTGATGACATTGCGCATTCTCTTCGGTGGCGAATACATCTAATCAGGGCTCTCTCCTCTGCAGAAAGAGACCTTGCACCACGTCCAAGTTCAGACACCATTCGTGATCCATCATGCACAGACGGCTGAGTTTGTCCGCCCTGATGTTCGGAGAACCTGCCAGGTATTGAACCACCAAGGTAATGCCTTGATGTTCCAGCCATGTCCAGAGGCGCAGAGCCTCCTGACATTGGGTCCAAGACCCCACTCAGCCCTGCTTGTCGCAATGCCACATGGCGGTGGTGTTGTCCGTGAACAACTGCACCACACTTCCCCGAACAGAGGGAAGGAATGCCTTCAGTGCAAGACGTATCGCCCGAAGCTCCAAAATGTTGATATGGGCTGGGACTCCGCCGGAGACCAGAGGGCTCTGATCTCCGCCTCTCCCAAGTGGCCTCCCCATCCCAGGAGGGACGCATTCGTCACCACCGTGTGCTCTGGTTGGGGAAGGGAGAGGGATCTGCTATTGACCCAATCGCAATTCATGAGCCACCACTGTAATTGTCGTGCAGTGCCCTCCGAGATCCGATCGTGGTCGAACAGGTTGCCCTGATGTTGCGCCCACTGGAACTTTAGGTCCCACTGCAGAGCCAGCATAAGCCATCTGGCATGTGTCACCAGCAGGATGCAGGAGGCCATCAGGCCCAGAAGCCGGAGGGTCATCCTGACCGAAACCCAGGATAGAGGCTGAAAGCTCGGAATCATAGCCTGAATATTCCAGACTCGTTGCTCGGGGGGATAAACTCGAAACAACGCTGAATCCAGAACCGCTCCGATGAAGGGGAGCTTCTGAGAGGGACTCGGTGGTAGTTATATCTCTTCCTTTTCCAAAAGGCGCGCGGCAGGAGCCGGCAGCATCGCCTCCTACGCGAGGGTCCCTTTTGTTTTATTTGTGGTTTTGTGTTCAGTCAGGAACGACAGACAAAGGGAGTTGCCAGCACTTTTGTTCAGTGACACCTCCCCTGAGGTGGAACTTTTTCTTGGACAAGCTGTCAAGAGATTTCCTGGAGCCTCCCTGGTGTCCCGGAGCTGCACTAGAGGCTCTGTGCTCCAAGCCAAACCACAAAGCCATAAAGTGAGGTGAGTCCTGGGTCCTAGGACCGGGGGACCGCAAGCGCGGCTGTCAGAGGCAGCTGCCAAGTAAGAGCCGGGGGCGGTGAGCTCCGCTTGCTTTTTACTTCGCTTTTGCGGTTTACCAGCGTCCCCTCCATTAGAAGGGCCCAGGTCCCCCACAAAAGCTCCTTTTCAAAGCGCCCGAGCACTAGAGTATTAGAAATCACCAGAAATCCCCAAAACTGCGGGCAGCAACAATATTTCAACTTCTTAACACTTCTTAATACCTCCAACAACTAGAAGTGACACCGGTTCCCTCTCTACTTTGCTACGATACGCACTAGGAGCAGTCATCAACTACAAAATACCCACCGTCCCCATAAGTCCGCCAAGCGCCAGAAGTCTATGCTGCTATATCCTCAAGAGGCAGGCTGGGCCCTCAATCTTCTCCCCGCCAATTGCACCTTGAGCGAACAGAAGAGGCGGACAAGAGCCTCCCAAAGCCCTCACTGGGACTCTTAAAGGGTGATAAAATGCTTATTAATAATACGCAACCTGCTAGTCTCAAATACCCTTCAAAAATCAAAAACAATAGCTCCGCCGATATCCGAGAACACCTTTTTCAGATCAGCAAACTAAATCAATCCGCCCCTCATCTCCAACGCGACACAAATGCAAAATTCCCCCAACAACCAACAACCCCACCAGCTTCCCCCAACCTGATTTCACTCTATCCCGAAATAATCATTCAATGCAAGACCTCAACCATTCCTACCGCCCCTGAGCTGGAAAAACCACCATCAAGACACCTTCCCCCAGATTCGACACCACCCCTGTTCCCCCTCGAGTTCCAATCACTACAGTTAAGCACCACCAAATCACCTGAAAATCTACGCTCTTTGGCAATCCCAGCTCTTTTTGCTCTGCCGTCCACCAAGAGCCTAGCCAGCGTCTCTGAGTCTGAGAAAGAACATCTAACTCCCAAGTCGGAAAACGGAAATTGTAAATACAAAGACGAAAGCACGGCACGTGGCAATGACAACTCTATAATCTGGGTTTCATCGACCAACCCTTCAACCAAAGCTTTAAGGCCTTCGCCATTGAAACTTGGACTAGCGCGTGAAGACGCACCAAATCCATTGAAGGGCCCTTTGAACGCCTCTCCACAAACACACAGCTTCGATCTCCCGTCACAAACATATACTCCGTTTCTCAGTGGGGTACTAGACTTCGCCTTTTCCAGAGACAATGATCTGCTCGAGGCGGCGATCAAAGCAAGCCCATTAAAAGGGCCAACAGTAGCCACAATGTTGGCACCAAAGACTGTAGTTTTACCTTACGTCCAAACAAAAACTATCCAAAGGAACAAAAAAACACATTTATCAACTCACCCCCGGACCATAATTATCCCACTGGAAAAAATCTCCTCGCAATGGATCCTGGGAAAGAGGTCTCCCAATCCAACCCAGGAATGCTCAAAATCGAAGCACTTCTGGCAGTCATCAATAGAGCCCTGAGCGCCATGAACAGTGTTGCTCACATGCATGCCGATAAACTTGACACCCAGATATCCATTTTACAATTAGTTGTCGACTCTATAATGGGAATAGATTCAAAATTAGATCAACTAAATTCGCTAATACGAAGAGCTCAAAAAAATGTGGCCCAAAATCATGCCCTTGACAGGAATTAGAGCTTGGAACCAAATGCAAACGCAACCGCTCACCTAAATCATGTCCAAAGTAGCTGCATACGTGAGCCTCTACTAAAACAAGCACTGGCGTTGCCAATAGGTCTTGCAGTAGGGAAGTTGGAGCTATTGGTTTTGTAAATGACAAAGCCCTTTATGTTTTTAAAATGAAAAGAAAAATAAAAGGCATTGTTATTTGCAATTGTAATAGCTCCAACTTTCCTACTGCGAGACCTATTGGCAACGCCAGTGCTTGTTCTAGTTCGTTGTGGCATCGGGGGCAGAGTGTGAGTGACCTTTTTGGGTCTGGTTAGGTGTAGCTTCTCGTTCATTCATAGAGACTAATGGTGTGGTAATAAGAAGGGAAGTTGCAGGAAGGGCTCAATCGAAATTGAGTGTCTTGAATAAAGGGCAGTCGGATGGGCTGTCCATGTACTCTTGCCAGGGCATAGCTGTCGTTGGCGCAGAAGGCGGAGCGGTCATGGGATACAGAGGTTTGAGGGGGCCAACTGCATTCAAGTATAATTATCTGTTATCACGAAACAAGATGGACAGTTTTCTTTACTTGCCTTAAAGCCCAGGGCATCATTTCAATACCACTGCCCATATGCTTATCACTCGCGCAAGTGACCATGGTTGCTCGCACATCCCTGTGGGTAGTGGACGCACCCGCATCTGTTGCCTGGCTGCGGAATGCAAATGAGCAAAAAACGTCTGCCATTGAAAATGTGATGGTTTAATGTAATTTATTAAAACAAGACACTGTCACGTTTCACGCTGCCATGGTAACCAGCCACTGCAGCGAGTGCCTTTTGAGGCATTTAAGTGGTATCGATTTGTGATGTTTTCTTTTTTTCCCGCTGCTTTTATTGTCATGTAGAGTGTGTAAGATCTCCAAATCTCCTGGGCACTGATGGAAAGTTTTAAACCTATGTTTTTTCGTGGCCAAGAAAACGCTCTCTTCGCTGGCCCGAGTCCCAGGTCCCGCAGTCATGTGCATTCTTGCCAAGGCGATCGCTTTTGTGGGCTGTTAGGGCTTTTCAGTCATATTCCTTGTACTACAAGTGTGTGCTTCTCACTGCTCACCTCCCACCTTCCATGACTACATGCCCAGCCTTCCATGCATGGGGCAGTGCCTGGAGTCCCATGTCAGGACATTAACCAGTGGCACGTGTTTCCCCAAGTCTGGAGTGCACCTGGGGGTTCATAACATTCGGGGTGGGTGAAAGTACCATTCTTTTCAAACGAAATACTTGTAATTTTTATGACAACTACGCATCTTTAGTAAAATGCTCTGGGGTGATAGCTTGCAAAATTGTACAAGGGGCATGCCTATTGTTTGGAGTCGGGCTTGCCTGGAGATTTTGAATGTGACGTCAGTGTCGAGGAGAGACGTCATCTGGGCAGGGTGTGAGTTGTCAGCGCTTGGTGCTCGAAATAGGTGCCTTTCTGGGGACCACGACACCAGAGGTTTGGGGTAGGCCCAGCAATCGCACTCCTCTCTCGTATTCCTGTCTGTTGCAAGAATAAATACGGCAGTGAAGTAGCTTAGTGTGCAGTCGCATCGATTGTGCTTAAAAAGATTCCCGGGCTGCTCAAAATGGCATCACTCACCCTTTGACCCTCAGCAAATGACGTGTTGTTTCTACCGTAACTCCTCTACAATGCCCTAGCTTGTGCTGCAAGTGCTGTGCAGGAGGGCAAGCAGTGAAAGCTACAGAAAGTAAACAAGGATGTACGGGCCCTGCTTACTTTCTCTCTGTTCTCATGACTCATAAGTCCTGGGTTAGCAAAGACCATGCAAGCAGGTCCAAAAGGCAAGCCAGGGCTAGCTCTTCTTATCCTGGCTATCCTTAATTTACATCTCTGGGTTAACATTCTACAGTGACGGTCAAAGGTGAACACCTTGTCATGCTGTGTCAGCTTTCTGTACTTCCAAGGTATGTATAATGTGATTGAAGTTAGAAGCTTTGGACAACAAAAAACGGTTCCAGCAAGCACTCTATAGTAGGCGTGGGGGAAATTAAAATCATCTCGGTGTTATGTGGATAATTTTGGGAAATTCACATTGTTTGTTATGCAGAATTCCTGAAAATCCTTCCATTATGCTAGTTCAAGTAATTACGTGTTGTTTGTGATGTTCGTGAAACAAATTTACAGCAAACGTGTCATTTGCTTTGAAAAGTTGACCACAAACACACAGGAACAGAATGCAAGCGGCTGTTGCTCGTGGTGCTTTTTTTGTTGCACATTTGTTTAGTGTGAAATGTGTCTTCTCGTCAGAAATTGACAAGGCATTTTGCACTAAAATGTGGAGCTAAATAACAGATTTGCGTTTTGTACAATTACGAGCAGTTACGTGTAATTTTGGAGACATTTCCCATAATTATTCATTAGCAAATGTCCATCTGCTCTAAGCTCACGGTAGAAAAGGTGCCGTGTTTACTGTCTCACACGAGAGCAGCAGCTGGCTGGCTGGGGAGGGGGAGGAGAAATCCAAGGAAGGCTGTGTGCGGGGAGAGGGAGGAGAAGTGCCGATAAAGAGGCATAGGGGAGGAGAAACCGCAGAGCGCACGCTGGGCAAAGCCCTTTGATGTGCTGTGAGCGGCCGTGAAACTGAAAGTACGGCCGGCCATGAATAATTAGGGGAGGGAATGCGCGTGCTTGTTGCTCACGTTATTCACGTGAACTTCAAGAAAACCGCGGCTGAAAGCCCTTGGTTTGACGAGGATTTTGCCGACATGAATTCTCGCTCCGCTCAATGCGCTTGCGCGCATTGATAGGTCGCGAGACCTAAAAACTTGAAACACTACCCGAAATAATGTCTACACTCATAGAAGACCTGAGGCTAAATACCCAATCCAGATCACAGAGTCTTAGCACTCCCCCCATCCAACTCCGAATTTTGGAAACCCACAGATCATTAGAACCAACCTCTAACAATTCAAACCGCTTTAATAACAATAACATCAGTCTAAAATTGGAACAGCTTCTGCTCAAAGTTGCACTAAATAACCATCTTGAACAACCTTCCCTAGTACTTCCGGACTCTGTCATCAATCCCCCCTTACAAACACTGAACGTTGCAAAAACAACTACGCAACCCAATACTGAAGTATGTTCACCTACCTCACCAAGCCACCATATTCCTATAACTAAGACCAATCAAGATCCAAAGGCAGAATTCTTCCTGTCCAGAAAGAACAAGAAGAAACTGAAGAAACTAAACAAAGCACAAAAAAAGAGCAATGCGCTAACACAATGGCTTGGAACAAACACTGGCGAGTCATCCACTGACCTGACTAACCAGGCCGAAAAAAACAGCAGCACCTCAAAAAGATAAAACTGAAAATCCGGATCCTCATTAACTTATGTGCAGCCATTAGCAGATCACAAGTCTCCCGGCAATCGCCCAAAGCAATACGATAACCCCATCAAACTTCCTGATAAAATACCCCTTCTCACAGTTGTTGAAATACATAATCCTGCTACTCAAGAGCTAGGTCTAAAAGCAAGAACAGCCAGAGAAGAAACTTCATTGCTACGATTAGAAGAGGAAGAGAATCACTACAAAGCAACTATGGATGCGGCTAGTGCTGGCAATAAGATGCCCTCCTCCCAAGAACCTCTAATGGGAAGTGATCCATTAAGAAGGGCATGCCCACTAACTACAAAACCGAGTACACAAGACAACTCAGAGTTCCCGGGCAATGACTCTGTTGTACCCAGTACCAACCAGGCTCTACTGCATCAAGAGCCTCGCCCCGGACAACAACAGCACAGAAAAATACTGCTATAGCCGGAGTACGAATCCTAGGCAAAAGGACATCTTAAATAGAGGTAATATCTTAAAGTTATGTCTACACCTGCCAGGCTTAGAAAGCGTGAATTCAACGGACATTGAGACAGTGGCCTTCATAGACCCCGTTTTGGGACAATGAAACAAGTCCACATTGGTAACCTTCTTCAATCCAGAACGGGGGGCAACGTTGATGAAGAACATAAAACAATTGAATGAATGGGGCATTCAGGCTAGCCCCTATACCTTCACCAACTACCCGTCCTTTTTAAAAAACTCCCCTGACGCCATAATGACTGCCAAAATCAGACCAGACTTAAAACAAGAAAAGCATTTAACACAGCCATCCCCGATGCTGCGGAGCCTCCGACAGGATCCAAAAACAGCATCATGGATCGAGAATCCACTTCAAGTAATTGCCTCTACAGCAGGAGGACCACGCAAATGCATACTAAAACCGCACAAATCCCAAGACTGGTCTTGGCTCTCCCAGGCGTTAGGGTAGTGTGTCGATACCCATGCATGATAAATCTATTCACGAGACGGTTCATCATTTAAACATATGCTCTTGGAACATCCGGGGTCTAACAAAGGAGAAAACGGAACGATTAACTTCAGGCCTGCAGAAGACCCATGACATCTTCGCTATCCAAGAAACTTGGGCCTTGGAAAACACCATCTAGGAAGACTTTACCGTAATAGAATCTACTGCTACTCCATCTAAAGTAGGCGGTCATGCATCCGGGGGTGTGCTGATCGCCATGAAGAACTCACTGATTGCGAAGCTAGAAACTCTCCACAGCGGAGTCGGCGATTTTATCTTCATCAGCATTGAGATCGAGAGCAAAGTAAAGGGGAACTCAAAGCAAAAAATGATCCTTGGATGAGTCTATTTACATCCAACAAAAATGAGACGAGAGTCTACTTTGAGTAATATACTACCACTAATGAATAATCTTGAAGTTTTATACCCAAATGATCTGTGGTTAATAATGGGCGACTTTAATGCAAACTTAATGGAAACTGATCTCACCCAATCCTCCCAAAAACCATTATTTAATGTAATGTGGGCAATCATGGAAATAAAATCCCAGTACCACCGAAAGGATGTGAACGGAATGAAACTGGCAACAAAACTGAATCATCTTGGTCTGCTCATCCTCAATGGAAAGATTGCTATAGACCAACCGGCCGCATATTCCTATGTATCCCCTTCCCGAATGGCCACTCTAGACTACATATGGATATCGCTTACAACCTTCCATCTGGTATGCCAATTCTTGGTAACACCATCTCCCGATAGCGATCATGCCATTTTAACATGCAGTATTGCCCTTGGGCCACTACATCGCCCGAACACAAATCCGATAGGGACAGCATCAAGCCTACAGAATGTAAGGAAACTCTGATGGTCAGAAAGTAACCAGCATGTAATTGAAAAGGAGGTGGACAAGCTTTTGACCAGATGGCCCCTGGCTGGTATTAGTCACGTGACGGCTCCCATTTGGGAAACTATACTGACCAATTTTAGAGATCACTTCACCTCAAAACCAATAAACAACCTTTCGAAGGACATTCCAACTACGACAACTCGGTCAGTGCAAAAACAACACATAATTACTGTAAAGAGCAAATTAAACAAGCTACAACGAACAAACGTCAATAATGAAAGTGAACATAAACTTTTGAAGGAGGCCATCATGGCCGCGCGAAAAGCCTATTGGAAGGCCCGTTTTTCCCTAAAGAAACTGGAAGAAGAGCAGCACTGGGCAACAGCTTTCGAGATTATAAATTCTAAAGACCAAAGGTAATTTTGGAACTGGGTTAACAAAGCCAGCAAAGCTACTAAACCCCCTACCGCAACTAACATTACCTCAGCGGACTGGGAGACCTATGTCAAACTGCTCTACACAGCACTGTATGGCCAGATCACCAATAGTACGGCCATCCTTGATCAACTAGTTACCCAGGACAGAACCATCCCCACCGCCAATATATCAACAGACGACATAACAGGAATAATAAAGAATATGTGCTCGGGGCGGCGCCCCTGGTCCCAACGGAATTCCGACTCAAGTATTTAAAGCCTCTGCTGGAAAATGGGCCCAGATACTGACACCTCTTTTTGAAGCCGCAATACTGGGTGGCCCCATCCCGGCGTCTTGGCAAGGATCACTTCTCGTCCCCTTCCATAAGAAAGGCTCGCGCTCTAATCCCGATAACTATCGGATGATAGCCCTCCTAGATGTGGACGGGAAGGCATACGCCAACATTCTTTTAACTGCACTCACTAAGTGGGCGGAAAACAACAACCTAGTCCCCTTCACCCAAACCGGCTTTCAAAAAGGGTGCCACATCGAAGACAATCTGATTTGTATTGCTCACCTGATGGAAACCACCCCAGCTGCAAAAGGTAAATCGTTACACCTTGGATTCATCGACTTTCGTAAAGCTTTTGACAGCGTAAGCCGGCCAAAACTATGGAAAAAACTCGCAAGATGTGGCATTCCGCAGTCGCTTCTGAAAGCACTAATTGCCTTACACACTGACACCTGGGTTAAAGTGAGAGTTACATCAAGATGGTCCACCTCTAACAAAATCTATACCACCAGAGGTTTAAAACAAGGGTGCACCCTTGCACCAATGCTTTTTAATCTGTATCTCGCAGACCTCCCCGAATGGCTGTCACGTACCCGTGCTTTCCCTCCGGGAATAGAATCAAGAAAGATTCAAACTCTGCAATATGCGGATGACACCATTCTGCTAGATCAAACCCAGGTGGGCCTCCAAAGACTGTTTGATTCCCTCGCTCAGTACCGCAACATGAACCTGCTCGAAATAAATGTCACCAAAACCAAAGCAATGATAATTTCCCCTGGAAAAACCAAAAAGAACACTTGGTTTATCGAAGGGAAGAGACTGGAAATTGTCACTGCTTACAAGTACTTGGGCGTGTGGATCGATCACAAAGGGAGATCCTCTGCGCACATAACCGAAATGCAGGCTGTTGCTCGTAGCCTAGAAAGGGCCTTCATAAGAACGAAAAGCACTTTGCACTCCCAGGATTTAGTACCATTAATTAAACTGATCACTGCAAAACTACTCCCTACAATCTCCTTTGGCGCAATAATCTTCAAGGATAAAATGAACATTTGGCTGGACAGAGCTCAATCGTCTTGCTATCGTAGGGTTTTCCGACTGCCTAATACAACCGCCCATGCCCAAATCAGAAAATAATTCTTGCTATTCTCCCAGCGATGGATTAGGAGTGCATGCTTCATCAGCTATTGTTTAAAAACTAAACAAGCCAGCCCTCATACCTTAAAGAGCTGCTTATGGTTAGTCTTCAGCAACCCAAAAACATTGTGGAATAAATATTTTATGTTGTGCCCCGAATCCCTCAAAGCAAAAGACATATGGCTATCCCCGCTGCCCATCGAGGCAAAAACAAAACTCTTATCCAAGCAAGCAAAAAATCTATCAAATGACCTTGATGAGCAACGGTTCATCCAGCTCTTCCACGGTTCCTGGGCCTCTAAATTATACACCCCGAAAACCCTTCCGTCCTACCTTGCATCTTCTGTGAAAGTCCACAGAAAACTCCAATTACTGAGACTCCGTTCCGGTTTAATCCCGCTGATGGCATACAAGTTTGGCCTAGGATACAGGAAAAAGGCATCCTCCCAATGCCGCTTCTGCAAACAGGACGAGGAAAATCTCATCCATATCCTGTGCATTTGCCGAAAACCCAGAGCCCAAAGAAACTTCTGGCTGCGCCCAATCTGCCTCCTTCTTAATATCAGGACTTGCCAGAAGCACTAGACGCATGCATGAGGGGAGACTCACCGCAGTTGGCGGCACATTTTGTTAAGTTTATTACAGAAATCAATTCTCCGAATCTGCCCTTTGTCAAAGCTTGAGTTCCTTTCCCCCTAGTGACATTCCTGTACCCTTAATTTAATTTGCAACCTCTTTGTTTCCAATTGATTTTTATATTGCCTTTTCTTTTAAATCTTTTAATCATTAAAGGTTATTCCTGAGTGTGTCTCTTGCAATGATTTTAATTAATTGTGCAAATAAAATGTACTTACTTCCTTCGGCACGTTGGAGAACCCCAGCAAGTGCAGGAGGTCGGCCGTAGTCTGGAGGAGGTATACAACTGCCTAGGGCGAGCCCGCCTTCAACAACCGGTCGTCGAGGTGGGGGAAGACTGACACCCCGGACCCGAGTAGATGAGATGCCACCACCGCCATAACATTCATGAACACCCGAGGGGCACTGGTAAGGCCAAAGGGGAGCACAGCAATCTGAAAATGCTCCCAGACTAACGTGAACCGCAGGTGTCGGTGGGCCAGCAGGACGGGGATGTGGAAATAAGAGTCCTGCAAGTCCAACGCCACCATCCAGTCTCCAGGGTCGACCGCAGTCAGGACCTGAGCCAGAGTTAGCATTTTGAACTTCTCCTTCCGGAGGAAGCGATTGACGTCCCGGAGGTCCAAGATGGGAAGCAGGCCCCCCCCTTGTCCTTCCTGGAGACCAGAAAGTAGTGGGATTAACAACCATTGCCTACTTCCTGACGGGAACTCACTCAATGGCTCCCTTGGCCAGGAGGGCAGTGACTTCCTGTTAGAGAAGACCCAAATGATCCCCCAACATGTGGTGGTACCGAGGTGGCATGGCTGGAGGAGAAAACTGAAAGGGAAGTGAGTAACCCTGGCAGATTATCTGCAGCACCCACTTTGTGGAAAATGAGCCCGCATTGCTATCGATGCCCAGGCTGCTGGCGCAAGACGCCTCTTAGTTCCCATTCTGAATAGTTACCAAATAAAGAGACGGGCGCTTGAAGCAGGAATCAAGAACAGAGTTTAATTCTCATGAGGAGAGCCTGTCATTTCAGACACGAAACAAGGTGCCATCGGGAGGTGCTCTAACAAGTGAGCTGAGACTCCGTCTTTTATACATTACAAAACACTTAGCAGGACATTGTGAAACAAAGAAAAGATAACCCCATAATCCTCGTGTCAATCCTACCCCACATGTGTTCACAATAGGGACCCTTGACCTGCTGATAGGAGAGGGGGCAATGACGCAGCTGAATGTTCCGCTGATTATTAGGATGTGTGCGCCTGATCGTAGCCCAGGGGGTGGGGAGACCAGGATCAATAGTGGGTCCTTTGAAGGGGAGTGACTTCATACAATAAAGTGCAGTAAATGATATCCTCTGGCTCAGGCGATGGCCTCGGACATGTGTGGTCAGTCGGACTCGGGGAAGGGGTCATCAAAGGAGTGGCATTCATGCCGCGTGGACAATCGAGCGCGGAGGGAGTGCTTTGTCAATAGAGGGGCATTCATGGAGGGAAAGGAGGTGTTGGTCAGGCGCTGCCGTGACTCCCAAGGACAGGGTCTTGCAGAAGAAAGTTTATGACTTGTCCATGTGAGGGAGAAGGAGGGGGTCAGGGTGCGCGCAGGGACAGAGTCGCACAGAGAGAGAGAGGTCTTATGACCCGTACATGAGAGAACGGGGACAGTCAGATACAGCTGGGGTGGGGGTTATGTCAGCTGAGGCGAAGGATGCTTTTTCAAGAGGGAAATGGGGGGTTTTGCGTGGGTCAAGCAGAAGGGCTGCCTTTCGGGGCAGGGTCGCGCAAAAGGGAGAGGGTTTCATGGTTTATGCACGAGAGAGAGTTCGAATACACGCAGAAGGGAAGCCGGTGAGCCTAATCTTAGGCGGGCAAAAGGCCAGGGTGCCTAAAATGGCTGTCATGTACACAGGAGTACAGGCCTTTGCTGGCAGTGGGATGTAGTTAATGCTTTACGGTATTCATGGTACGCGCAGGGAGAGGAGTGGGAAAAAAGGGAAATGAATGCTGTTTATGTACATCAAGTTCTTCAATTTCCACAACTTGTCTGGTGTAATTTCGTGCCAGTGGAGGAGGTGGTGGCGGATCCTGCCACCCACTGGCGTAGGGTGCTCCCCGAAGCTCAGATTAGGACGGTTTGGAGGCGGAAGCAGCGGGGGTGGAGGTGGACGGACCTGCACGCTAGTTTCCCGACCCGCCCCAGAGGAAACCACGGCCGCGCTGAGGCTGGTTCTGTACAGGCTTGGTGGAGGGGCGTGCCTGGGCGTCTCTACCTTGGCCACGAAAGGAACGAAAACCAGGAGTGGCCAGGTTCTTAGCAGTAAGACCCAAGGACTGGACCGTAGCCCGTAAGCCCTTAATGCACTCCAGGGCACTGTCAGCCATGTCGCCAAATAGGCGTGTGCCATCAAAGGGCATGTCCATGAGTGAGCTCTGGACATCGGGCGAGAACCCAGTCGAAAAAAACCACAATGTCACAGTTGTAGAAATCGCCCTACCCAATGAGTCAGCGGTGTCTAACCCACACCGAATGGCGAGCTTAGCCGCATCCTTACCTTCAGCAATCGCTTGAGAAAGGACAGCCTGCACCTCCTCAGGACACTGAGGCAACACCTGAGCAACAGCATCCCACACCGCGTGGGAGTAGCGGCCCAACAAGCAGGCGGTGTTAATCGACCGCAGCCACAAGTTGGCCGAAGAGAACAACTGGTCTAGTCTTTTAGAGTCGTTATCCGGCGGTGCCATGGGAAAGGCACTCGGCAACGTCGAGGCCTGAATGGCCAGGCTCTTGGGCGTAGGGTGAGTGGTCAAGAAGGCAGGGTCACCGGATGCCGTTCGGCGACGTTTTTATCCACCAGGGCCCGCCATGGTTGGCCTCGATCAAGCCCCCAAGAGGACCACCGTAAGGGCGTCATTGAAAGGAAGCAAGGGCTCTGACGAAGTAGATGCCGCCTGGAGCACCTCGGTGAGGAGGTTGGCCTTGAGGACCACTGTGGGGAGCTGTATAGAAAATGAGAGAAGGTACCCTGCCTAATATTTATAGAGTTCCTAATTAGAGGATCCAAAAGTGAGAAGAGGGGGGTGATTAGCCCAAGGGCTGGAGCTGCACAGGACAAACACCAGGTCAATCAAAACAGACTAAACAAGATATATTAGAAAAATACATACTTTTTATTTTTCTTCTTTTTAAATATATTAGTAATTTTCAGAGGACAGACTTATACAGGTTAGATAGTCAAAATTATATTTCGCAAAATACATAGCAAAAATTCTTTTTAGATTAAGAACTGCCCAGTACTGTCCCCACTGTGGGGAGGTCAAGGTTGAGGGCCTCCGCAGCCCTACGGAGTACCATCGTGTAGGAGGCATCTTCTTCCATCGTAGGCGGGGGAGAGGCAAACCCCGCATTGAGGTACTCTGCATCCTCCAAGTCGTCCACCCAATCCTGCTCGGAGTCACATTGTCGGGCAAAACGGTTCACGGACCCTTCCCAGTCCTCGTCCGCCTCCGGCGTAGAGGGGGGCGGTTGCAGCAGCAGGGCTGGAGCCGGAGAAGGAACGAACGGCCTCCGAACTGCAGCGAAAACGCGCCAGCTGGGGCCGGACAGGCGCCGCCTCCCAGTGCCGGAACAAAATGGTCCTGGAGACGGGGCAAGGGAGGGATAAACGGCACCCAGTGCGGCGCAGAGGGTGGAGCCGGAGCCAAGGGCGTAGGATCCAGTGGCGCCGGGGCTGGCGCCGCCAGGCCAACAGAATCTGGACACGGGACCGCGGGGCCCTCAGGCGCGCCGGCGGGAGCCCAAGGCCTAAAAAGGCGGTCCATGGCAGCAAGAAACTCTTGCACCTGTTTGGGAGTCACCGATGGACCCGGGTATGGTGGGTAGGCCACGGGACTTCCAGGCTCCAGTGGAGCCACAGGGACGGAGCCCCTGTCCGCCTTGTCCACCTCAGAGGAGCGACGGGGGGGGGGCGTCGTAAAGCAAACATGCTTCTTCAACTTAGTTTTGTGGCGTCGCTTACCGGAATCCGAAGGCGAATACTTGGAGCCTGAGGAGCGACGGCTCCAGTCCTGTGAGCGATCCCGGGAACGGCACCTAGACCCGGAGCGGTGACAAATGCTGGACCTCCAGCAATTTCCCACGCAGCTCCCGCAAGGCCTTGGGGGCCATGGCTAGACAGTCCCGGCAGTTGTGGTCGGTCTCCAGGCAGTAGAGGCAAACATCGTGGGGGTCCACCACCAACATATTACAGCGAAAGCCCCACAAGACTTGAAGCAGGGCATCCCTACGTGCGCCAGAAGAAAAAAGGAGGGAGACAAAAGTCTCAAAATAGTCAAAAAGTGACTTGGGTACGTGCTCAATTCAGACCTGCGCTTACTGGCACGGAAAAAAAATAACTGATGTCAGCGCACATGGGTGGCGCCTAAGTTCCCTCTGATGTAATCTCGGCACTGACGACGCGAGTGATGGGCGCAGAACCGCAGGACACCACCTACTGACGCACAGTGGTACTGCAAAGCAAAACTTTCCGGATCCGGTCTGACATCTGGGGATATTCTAAGGTAAGGAATCTATCACTAATATCTCTTACAGATAGATCGTTACACAAGTAGTAACTCTAGCATCTTGAACCCTGGACAGTGCTATCTCAAAGAGATCTAAAACTATATTGAAGCGTTAGATGCTCGAATAACTCACGCTGTTGCTGCATGTGCACTCACTCTTTACTGAATAACATCGAGGGGAAGCCGTCTTGAATTTAGCAAAATATTTAAGCAAAACAGTGAGAAATGTTTTTCTGTCGTCACAATAGAGGTACTTTCAGAGTACTTGGAGTGATGGTTTGTTTAATCCCAAAAGGCTGTTTGTGGGGTTTGTGGAGAGACAGCTGAGTTACCATAGATGCTTCTAATATAAATGTTGAGGACCGGAAAAGACAATACCGAAATTACCCAATCCTTAAATCGTTACCCCGTGTTGTGCGATAGATAGATTTACCACTGCATGATGGCTGTTAAAGGTATACCATAACAACATGGCGTTGTCAGTTTGTAGTTCCGAGCCGGAGACCAGCCATGTTAGAAAGGAGGCGAGAAAGCGACTCTCCATCTGTTAAATCTACAGTAAACAAGACGGCCAGAAACCAACAAAACGAGACGAGGTGAGAAGGCGGGCAGCAGGGAGAGGGGAGAGAGGAGGAGGCCTGCGCATGTTTCCCTTGCGGGAGCGAGCAGGGGGAACCATCTGTTTGAAAGTTAATTACAAACAGATGGTTTCTTAGCTCGCTCCTGCAAGGGAATTGCCAAACGTGCATGCGTTGCCATTGAAAACAATGTAAAGCGTGCACGTTTTTGGCAGAAAAGGCGAATCGAATCCTAAAGGTCTCCTCCTATGCAGCGCATGCGCGCTGCATAGGCGAGACCTAAAAACTACTATACTGTAATTCACTACCGGGCCATGTCACACACAACAGCACATGTCCTACCTTTAACTTATACAGCAACCGGCCCACAGGGTACATTGGGCCTATCCTAGGGGTGAAATATGTAAGAAAAGGGAAGAAAGATTAGGGCCTAGCAAGATCCACAGACACTGCTGTTTTTCAGGGCTGCTTGTGTGGGTGGCACAATTAGTGCTGCAGGCCCACTGGCAGCATTTGATTTACAGGCCCTGGCACTCTCAGTGTACTTTACTAGGGACTTATTAGTAAATCAAATATGACAAACATGGAATCACCAATCTGTGATACAATTTCCAAAAGGAGCACTTGCACTTTGCATACTTTCTTACTGCTGTTCAGTGTTTGAGACACTAAACCAGCAAAATCAGCGTCAAAACCAGGAGGTCAGAAAGCAAAAAGACTGAAAACATGCCAAAGATGCCAAGGCTAACAGAATGATAAAAAGTTTACTTCTGCTGTGAGAGAAGCCAATTTTGACAACAAAAAGTTCATGCATGGAAAAGCTTTCTCTAGAAGACAATTTCTAGAGAAAATTAGTAACTTATGTAAATTTAAAGACCTCTTTAACAAGGCAGTTATGTCTAATTCTCGACCTTTTTGGCTCTTGAAGGGCACAACTTTAATTTAAAAAAACAATTAGTCCATAGAGGCAGCATAATCAACAGCAATAATTAAAAAAAATAGTTCCATACATCTTTACATGTGCAGTAACACAACTGTTATACTAAATCTTCACAACAGTTATTTCTCACTAGATTCACATTCAGAATAAAACATAGATTGTTATGGGTTGCTAAAGGTTTAAACCTTTCAACTACATGCACAATAAGATTTGTGAGACCTTTAGTCCAGTGTGAGAATATAACTCTTCCACTTCTCAAATATAACTTCCCTTAAATATACAGTTTAGGACTTGGCTGTCCCTCTCAAGTCTTTTGACTACAGACCTACAAAACCTGTAATTTTCAGCACTGTCACATACCACAAATGTATGGAAGGTGTAATTATGTGTAAACTGTATTTGCATCATCTTTGATGCGTACTACGAACAGTTCGCTGTTTCATGTAAGGATTAGCTCCTACTAAACAAATGACAGCACAGATTACACCAATTACTTTGAACTCTCTTAAAGATTCCTTGACAAATAGTGAACTGAAATTAATTTGGATATTAGATTTTCCTTTATGCTACAGGCCATCCTCAAGACTTTTTCTTACGCTACACAGCTGATTACTGTACTTATTCACAATACACACTGCTAAAAATGGAAATATATCAATTCACAGAAGATAGTTACAAAGCTCGGATTAGGCACGATACACTCTTATCAAAATATGTAAATTGCATTCCACTTGAAAATGGTAATGGTTTACTGGCGAGAAGGCATCTAGAATGAATTCACCCAGAGTCTGCGTACCATAAGGCAAAGGCAATAGCCCGTACCCATTCACTATATGTGGCATTAAAAAGCAACTATTAGAGCACCTAGTGGCCAAAGTACAGTACTATAAGGAAAACCAAACTGCTTCACCTAAACTGACTAAATAGATTGCACTGCCGCAATCCATTCCACATGCTCCGCTCCTCTACCTAACGCCATGGAATCAAGAAATTAGACAATCTGCTTAATAAAAAGCAGATCATCAGACAAGCTCTTCATCCATTCAAATAACCATTGATCCTAAGAACCAAAGGACCTATTTGTTTAGCCAAAGGCAACAACACCTTAAGGGTTCTTGATCTTCACTCATATACTGAATTTCAATTTCTCTATATAGTCTCCTGCATGATTAACACTCCTCCTCTCCCATATGACCTGGATTCCTAAAGCTGGAACACATACACTAAAAAGTGATTACATCTTCTGCTAGATTATTCTTATGCTACAGCACCTGCAAAATCTTATCCAATCTCACCTCTGCCCCTTCTCCGCTTTCCTCCAGTCCCACTTCGTTATGTATAAACAGTGCCCCGCAGGCGCAACGGTCATGTATACCAGTTTTCAGCAAGCTGGGGAACTGTAGTATTAATCAATGAGCAGATGCTTGCTAACCTTTTCTTTAGTTAAGATAGCACTGGCGCTATTATCATTTGATATTCCTTCATTAGCTTGGGGGCATGGCCGGATGAAAAGAGGAGGGATGCACACTCTGCTTGCCCCATACAAAGGTGCTGCAGTGTCAGTGCGCTTCCTGAGTGTGATCCCTGCAAGCATGGAGAGGGGGTCCCACGGACCTCCAGAAACCCTCCTGCAGATGGGTGCAGTCACCCACTGTACCTGCTTGTAGAGGGATCACTGTCCCCTCTTCAAGGTGCAGGCAGAAGCTTTCTGCACAGAGAAAAACTGGACAACTGGTTTAAACAGCCACTCTGCATTGCAGTGCACATTCGTGGCTAAACTGGAGGCAGTAAATTACTTGTAACAGAGTGCACTGTCACAGTTTGCACCCGGTGCATCTGTTCAACAGCGTGCCAAGGCTAAAACAAGGACAGCACACCTGTTATGCAATATGGGCCCAGGACTTCACGGAACTCTTTGAAGAATGCATATGCAGCTAATACTTAGTAAACCTACTTCTAGCAGACCTTAACATTTACTGGAATATAAAGAAAACCTATGCATGACACAACTTGACTAAATTAGCAAGTCTAAATATTTGAAGGGCAACACGCTAGACAATATTCTAGACAATCACAACTTCATCATTCTGTAAGACCACCAATCTCTAGACTGGTCACACATCACCACGTCATTCCATTTGTGATAATCAATTATTCCAAGCTGGATAAGATCTTAAAAAAACAAAAATCTCTAAATCTACATACTCTGAACAACTCAAACTGCTCTCAACTATCAAACCCTGTTAGAAATGGGATTTCTGGTTGGCTGAGGGGTGCGCCAAATCCAGGCAGAAACCACCACTCTACTCAGGACTGGGGAGTTACACGCCAAAGATAACCCCTGCTCACCCGCTTGGTACGAGCAGTCAGGCTTATTCCCATTATTGGGATTAACAGGGACTTCTAAGTTTTCTGATATTACTATCCCCCTCCCTGCTATACACAACAGGGGTACCTCCAATTTGTTTTGAATAGGCTTATCCCGGAGGCCATGTGTAAATCATTTGCGCATGCACACAGAAACATCCCAGGCACACTACAAAAGGAACTCCACACAAGGTTATATCAAAAATAGCCTTTGAATTCTCAAAACACATTAGAATAGTAAACACATAATATACATGGTGCCACCTGGCACTAGGTCATATCTACAAGGGAATTATTTACACCCGACAGGGCCACATGGACGACTGTCAGAACCATCACAAAGCGAACTTGGTAAAAGTAAAACAGATCATAAACGTACAACCAGTAACTACTGGTAATCACAGTACTTCGCATCAACCTGTAACATAAACTACATTATGAACAGTATCACACAAGTCTAAACACATTAGACCCTAACCTCCTAAATATAACTCACATCAGGGGTGTAAATCACACAAGGAAACACAATCTCACTAGCACCAACCAGGATATGCGAAACAACCTCCTAATCAGAAACCACAGTTTAGAGGTATAAAACAGGGTGCGTAAAACATACTACACACATTGCATTTCCTAGCACCACATCACATTAGGGCCTGGCGCCCTATAAATCTACCCGTCCTCCTGGCCAACTGGCCATCCAAAAAGGGGCTCAAATGCTGTGTGTCCAGAATATTGGGGCTGCTGCCTAGGCAGCGAAACTCAAGGTGCGCCACTGCGCAAACCTAAACGTATCAGCTGCCCACTACTTGCTGGGCAGCTGAGAACCATAACATGAGGGCCTAAACGATGCAGCTGGCACTAATTGCTGCGCAGCTGGGAACAAATGAGCATGGTCTGGCACCTCTTGTGCCACTTCTGTCCCTCTCAGGGACTTTCTCAAGAATTGCGCCAAAATACGTTGCAGCTGCCCGCGCTGGTGCGGCGCAGCTCGGGATAGGACAAATGGGCCCTGGCACAACTGTGCCCTCTGGGCCTGGCTGGGGCTCTCAATATATGCCACCCTCGCTGAGCGGCCCGCTCTCTGGCGGGCCCGCCCAGGCACCGACAATGTCCCTCAGACTCTGGGGCTCCCTTGTGCACAAACAAACTGCCCCCAGCGTAGGAGCCACGCACAGGCTCTGAAAACAATGGTACCCCACGTTGGAGTGGCCCGCTCTCCTGGCGGGACTGCTCAGACTCCCACAAAGGGGAAAAGCATGGGCCCCTCTGGGTCTTTTAGAAGATAATCATAATTGCGGCCCATCTTTGTAGTGGCCCGCTCCCTGGCGGGACCACTCTGCACCGCTACCCTTACAGGGCAGCGGTCGGCCTTAACACTGCACCTATGGAGCCCCCAGCCCTTCTGAACTTACCAGGCTACTCTCAGGTGGACTCCGCTCCTGTCCTAGGGACCGGCGGCACTCTCATCATGCGTTGGGGGCAGGCACCGGCAATGTGCCTCGAGCCCCTTCCGCCTCGACCTTCCTGGGCTTCGGCGCTTGCGAGGCTCTCTCCACCTATGGGAGCCCCGGCTCCTTGGGCGCCCTACTTCACCCGGCCCCCCTCCTCGGGACCAGGGCTTTCAGTGTGGAGCTAGTGAGGCTCCAGGCTGCCGTCTCCTTCTTCCGGTCCTGCCACGGCCCGCCCACGTCACAGGCAGATTTGCCTGACTTCCGGGGCGGCGGTACTGCAGCGGCAATCTCGGCGGCATTAAATGAGGGGTAGGATCTCTCGGTATCCAACGTGTACTGCGGGTTGGGCACCCGCTCGGAGTGGCAACCATGCGGGATGGGCACCGGTCGAGAACAATTCAATGGGCACACAAAGACGCAGGGTGGGTACCTGCATATAATTAAAATGAAATAGGCGGTGTGGTCACCCGCGAGGCTCACAAGGAGAGTGGAATCCCTACGAGGGGGATTCCCTCAGCCCGGGGCTGCAGCGCCACGCTGCTCATCCCCCAGGCTCTCACTCTCCTAGGAAAAGCTCCAAAAGCGCTCCCAGGGCAATTGGCAGGCTGTAACAAGCCTTGGCAAGGGAAATAGCAACCAAAAAGGTCCCAGAAGTCCTGGGCATCAGGGGAGGCAATGTAGGGCCCAGGGGCCAGTACACAGGGCACTCCAGCAAGGAGGCAGCCCCAATGGCGGTCCCTCCTGGGCCCAGCCAGCAGCAAGCCCCCCTCTGTCAGGATCCAAAGCTGATCATCATCATGGGGGTCATTGCCCCTGCTTTTATACAGCATTTTCCTTTGTCTACAACTGTAGAGCAAGAGGAGAACCAGAAACAACTGTTCAGGAGCACTTTGTTTTGCTCAGCTCCTCTCTTCCTTTCACAAGACAGGCCAGGGACATCAGAAGCACCACAGGAGGTGGAGCCAGCATTGTGGATGGAAGGCACAGCACTATTCAGGTCCCAGATGCAACTCCTCCCTCCCATCTACACGCAGATCTCCCTATTCACCACCGGGCAGACCCATCCTGGCTCTTGGAGCCACCCACATCATCCAGCACCTGTCAATCACAAGCCAGACATGCAATTCACATCAGGCAGGCAGACACACACTACACAGAAATACCAACTTCTAAAAGTGGCATTTCTCCACCAGTCACCATAAACCTGCGCACACCATTACGCAGCATTTATTCTCACGAGTTCGCACATCCTTAACTCGCCCCTGCACTCCTCTCATACCAGGAACTACCAGGGACATACATATCCCCCATGCATTCCTATGGGAGGGCAGGACAGTCTCACCACACATACACAGAGAGCGCACGCACTTTACATTGGACCACAGTGCTAAAGTGCGCAGAGGCCTAAAATCACCAACACTAGGTTACAGAAAAAGGTTAGGAGAACTCAAAAAGTTTCGGGGTGAACATGACAAAAGGGCCAAGTCCAACAATCCCACTGCCCAGACTGCTGACTTTTTTAATGAATGCTTCTGACATAACCTAGAAAAATTTAAATTAGCTAGCACCCCTAAGACGAACATCAATCATTAAACTTTACTTCACTTGCTGTTCTAATCAATTAAACACCAGTAAGCCATATAGAAAAAAAACTTGATACATTGGATAGTTCAAGACACCAAAAGCCATCTTCAACCTTCAAAATATAAACAAAGCACACTATCACCAGAATTAATTCCAAATACTAGAAATTAAAAAAAAAAATCACAACGTTCAAATCATAAAACTAGGTCCCAACCCTGTGACCAACATATAACTAGCAAAATCCCCGAAGGTGAAGTCTTTGATAAATTCTTCTGAGAAACAAACGATGAATTAATACTTTTGCAAACTACTACACTCCCCCATTTGATCTCCTCTACCTCCTTTAGATCTTGACTCACTCACTAAGACAACCTCTTCTAGAAATCCATCTACTTATTAGAAGATGCGGAATCATCTATAACAAAAATGCCTTATGCAGTCATTGCCCAGTTTACCCTCAACTCCTCTAAAGAAGAAGGCATCTTCTCAGGAACCCAAATCCAGCCAACTATCCCCCCACCACTCAATCTCAAAAAGCAAACCTTGATGCAAACAATCTAGAAAATTTTAGACCCATAAACAAACCGCCATTTGCATGGAAAATCAATGAAAGAGGTTGTAATGCAATTGGTGAACCAGATATCAAACAACAATCTCCTGAATGAATTTCAATCTGGAACCAGACCCAAATGAAGCAACATAGATGCTGGAAACCAGTGCCAACTAATACTATTAGAACAATCTGCAGATTTCAACACCATTAACTACGACATAACTGCTAAACATCATATATAAAATGAGCTTAAAAAACAAGTTATAATGTTGTTCAAATCTTTCCTGTTTACAAGAATACACTTTGTTAGCATATACTGTTCCAGATCGGCTCCCTACTGAGTAAACAGCAGAGTACTACAAGGCCCAATCCTTTTAGCACTTCTTTTCAATTTCCACATGAAGCCTCTTAGCACAATAAAGTCCCCAATACACTTAAAGACACTCCGCTATTCCTCTAAGTTTCCAGTTCCTCAGACCTAACATCTGTTTTCTCCAAAATCTAATTAAAAGGATGTCTGCCTTCTCTTGAACACTAAACCCAACCAAAACAGAGTTCCTTCTACGCTGGACAAACAATTCCCCTCCATTCCTTCTCGAAATTTCTAAATGAAAGAAGTAAAACCTTAAACTCAGCCTACTCCTGCCTGATCCACAGACATTGGAACTCCATCTCTATGCCCTCAGAACAAACTCTAATCTATTTTCTTTCAAGAAAGACCATCCAACTCACCTAGTCAAAAACACTTTTCGATCTAATCTTCCACCTCTTCTGCTCAACTAGCCCCTTATGTTCTGCTTTGATCCTAGGTCCCCCCTTCTTTCCTTAATCTCTTGTGGACTACTTCTTGTTAATTGTATCATCATGTTCACTACAAAGCACTCTGCAGCACTTGAAGCTAGGTCCTCATTATATAGGCACCTAAAATAAATAAAAATGCATAGGTCAAACACACAAACGCTATGCTATCTGATAAAGGGATTCCCCATCACAAAAATAAATTATAACATGGATGTTTTGATTCACACACACACACATTATAGACCCTTGCACTTGTGACACTGGTGAGGACTATTAGACCTATAGAAGGAAGGAATGACAAACATAAAATATTTTAAATCTAGATCTATTGAAAATCGAGCCTTTGTAGGTCTGCTCATTTAATATTGCCAAATGTGCAGGCATAGCTGTGTGTGTGGATATTGTTGGCACCCAGCTTTATGCACAAAGGCTACATCAACAGTTTGCTTGACAGTCTGAAGTACTTCCAGAATGCTGGGGCATGTCTTTTTACATGAAAACCTGACAGCCCAAATAAAGGCTATGCTTTTGTGTGTCTGCGTTGACTTCCTATACCTCAGACACAGTTTATGCTACTGTGCCAAGAAAATGTGTTCAGAATGTTACTTTGCAGTCAATATGCACTGCAGTCAAATATATCTGTTGGTTACTACCATTTGGGGGCCATGCAATTTCCTAGCCAAGTGTTTATCTTTCCAAATATGTTTCTTTCCATTTTATGGAATAGCAAAGATTATCTAATTTTTGCAAACCAGCTGAGAGAATGATTTTGCTAGAGAGACCCTCTAGCATAGCACACACAAAAGAGGGAGACGAGGGGGAATTCCTCCTTCGACCTCCTCTAAAGCCAATTATCACACACAGAGAAGTAGGGGTTGAGAAATGTGCTTCGAGTGTCTTATGGCAAAGTCAATGTGTTGGGAAAATTGCCCTTACCCACAAAATTGTGGCATGCCTCATCATTGGGCTGCTAACAATACACCTGCGCAGACCAACGCATGGGGTGGAGCATTAGGGTGGGGGAAACCATACTAAAAGAGAGAAGAGTAGGGATCAAGCAAAGAAAAAGTGCAGAAAACATGTTAAAACTAGTTCAGGGATATCCAATTCCCTATTTTTTTCCAGGACTTCCACACCAGGATTAAAAAGGTATAACAAACCAGAAGATGGTGGTGAACAGGGTAGATTATGAACCCTTTATACCTCCTCTCTGCATATGAGCCTACATGTTTCAGCCGGTTGTTGTGACTTTCCCAGCTTTCGTCAGGACTACTAGATCTCCGTATTCATACCCTCCTTTCCCCCTAAGTGGATCGAGGACTTACTCTATACTCACATATGGGTTGTGCATGCACACTTTGGATATAATAGAGTTTCACAGCAGTTTGTGCTCGAAAAAGCTTAGGAGCGAGGGTGGCTCCCTTTAGTAGCACATTCATCAAGGTGAGTCTGTCTCTATGACAATATCTCTCCATAAACCGTGAAGGTTTTTACAACATATTGACTTTGCCATAAGACTCTTTAAGTGAATTTTTCAACTCCTACTTCTCTTTGTGTGATTAGACCCTCTAGCATTCCTGTGTATGAAATGTGTACACAAATCCATTTGAGGCACCTGCAGGACGAGTGGTGCTGTGTAAAACAATCTTCACATTTGGATCACTTGCAATGGTCTGCATTTTGCAAATCCTCCTTTATGAGCTTGTAGCTTTCCAAATGAACTTCCCGAATAAAATGTCAGAGCTGGTGTTACTACACAAATTAGTAAGAATATAGGGCATGAAGCGACTTTGTACCTAAATGTTATATCACTTACTCTGGTATTGTATACTCGGCTGCTTTAATTTTTCTAAAGAGCTCCTGCGGTATACTGTCATAGAAAGGGAACTGTCCGTAAAGCATTGTGAATAGCACCACACCCAGTGCCCACATATCACTAGGTTTTCCCCGGTATGGTCGACCTGCATGGGAAACAAAAATGTACAGCAGTCAATTTGAGGTAGTAACTTTCAATGTTAAAAGTCATGAATTTGATTAAACTAAAGTCTAAAGAACCATAGGTACCAACACACATCAGGTAATTCAAACACAGCTCAGTCAGAAGCAGAGCCATACAAGTTGTTTAATCTAAAACAATACTGCTTCTTAAAGAAATGTGAATTTCTGCTGTAGATCTATAAGCCGGCACTATCGGCAACCACTACATTTACCAAGCAGTGCTCATCAAAACACAATTTGAAATGTATGGATAGGCCTTTCGCTCAAGACCTACAGGTGACAAGTCAAATATACAGCATAGGAAGTATTGCTTGATAAAAACAAAAAGGTTTCCCCTGACAAAGACTGTAGAGATAATCCATCTATTTTCCAAGAGTGTTCAACTCAATTCACAGAGTAACTTGCCTGAACCAACATTAATCAATGACTTGTAATACTGAATTATATGACTCAACATCTGACAATTGATTTCTTGCTGTTAAAACCGAAACAAATACTGCACAGTGATTCATACAAGAGAAGACAATTAAAGGACCCTTTAAAAAAAAAAAACATGTTCTTCATCTTCAGAAATTAACAGAATTCGAGTAACAAAAAATAAACCTTGGTTCCTGTAAATGATGTAGATCAGTGGAGATGCCAATGCTGCATTTACCACCTCCCCCAGCTTATCACATGGGCTGGCAGAAGAACAAAAATGCACAAGTACTGGTAAAGGCACTGGGTCTGGCTAATAACTAAAAGTGCCTGGATGCTTCCATCCAGTCAGTGATCCATTGGTCCACACACTCTAATCACTATTCATACACCATCACTATTCATTGCACTCCTAGGTCTACTGACATATTCTTGCAATGAGCCACTTGTTCGACTGAACCAGAAATACACTCCTCAATCCATGAAGAGGCACTTTCAGGAGTTAACTAAACATTGTCTTTGCTGCTAGTTTGTGAGTGTTGTGAATGTGTGAAGTAGTGAATGACTGCTAGGGTGAGACTGTGGTGTTGGACTATTGCTCAATGATGGTTGAAAGTGCTGTCAGTAGTGCTTGACTACCATTCTGTGATGGGTGTGAGTGGCACCAGCAATGTATGACTGCTACTCTGATGGGCGTGCAGTATGTAGTGCAAAACGACTAGTATGAGGGGAGGTAAAAGTGCTTCAATTAATGTGTGAAAGATAGTCTGTGAGGTGTGAGAGGTGGTATTTAGGGCATTTTGCTTTTCAGTATAAGGGATTTCACAGTTCCCCCTCGAATTTTCACTTCAGCCATATTTAATGATGGATGAGTCTTACCCTTACTCTCTTCCTCTGCTTTTAAGTCTTTACTGTTTGCTTTCCTTAATGAGGCTTCCCAAAGATAGGAAGGGCATTAATAACCCTGATTGTGCATTTAGTTACTTTCAAGAATCAGTGCTCAGTGACTGCTGGCAGGTCGCCCCTAACTGTTGCTGCACGAATCACTGGCCACTTCATGCACACAACTAGTCATGTTTACTAGCTTCACCACGCACCATTTTCACTAGTGAACAGTTTCAACTCCACCTCCCAGACTCGTAAGTGCTCAGTCACCTTCTGAAAGGGGACTCTGCTGCCGAGCTGTTCAAGTGAGACCACAGGCAGTTTTTAGCAGATTCTTTCCCTGGCTGACAGTGGTTCCAGTGCATCAGCCTGCGGATTCTCTTCAGCTTCCAAGTTGGGCACACTTTGTGTGCATATGTAGCAAAATTCCTTGTTATCATGGGCAATATACTAAGCTAGACGGGAACAGTTGTTCCACCATGAGGCAGATTCACTGTATAGCATATATGTAAAACGCACATGCTCAAGCATGTCCTGAAGTGTGCCACATCCTCACTAAATAAGCCAGCGTGGTGCAGCACAGACCTCACACATAGCCGTTTATCACCCACTGCGATGGAGGGGCAGCATTTTTAGGTCACGGCTAGCCTAGGCTGCACACGTGCGCAGTCCCGCTGGCGAGATTTTATGTTTCTTAGTAGCGAGGGTAAACCCAACTCCTCTTCTCCATTGGCTGGCTTTCTAAACGGCGGCCAGCCGCTGGAGAAGAGGTCCCAGTGACGATCTAAGCCCAATCTTTTTCGGATTGGGTTTTTTAGTTTTGTTCTCACTTAAAAACACGCCCTCCAGTTTGAAAAGGACGGGGCTTAAAATGTCACTGGGATCTGGCAGCGAAGGTAAACCCCGCCCTCTCGCCTCCTGGAGTAGTTTTGTGAAAAGATTTGGGTGACGCGGAGTGGACGTTTGCTCACTTGTATACGTTCCTCTCCGCCATTTTAGTCACATTTGTAGCTGTTTATCTGATCATGGGTATCCCCTACGTGCCCGAGGTTGGATCAGCAGTGATCATTTCCGGGGTTCCTGGAAACCGAGGAGCGGGTGTTAGAATAGGAGGAACAGGTGAGGATGGTGCCATTTACTCTACAGCCGAGCAAGGCTCTAGATGCCTTTGTAGTTTGCGCGATGCATCCTCTGAGACCGAGCTTGGCCTTTACACGCCAGGGGTTGGGGATCGGCAGCGCTGCAGAAGGTGCGAGTCGCCATTACGCATCGTCTCATGTAAAGCGCCTTACACCTGGTAATGTTCGCGCTATATAAAATCGCATAAATAAATACGAGATGGCACTGAATTGGATGCGAAACCGGGCCATTTAACTTTGCCTCACCCGGGCTTTTAAATGTGTGGCTTGTGGCAGTGGAACGGTTTTGAGAAGTACTTTGTGTAAAGCAGATAGGGGGGGCAGTTTAATTGTGACAGTGGCAGCTAGCCGATACCTAATTCTATGTTGTATCGTTGTTTGTTTTCCCTGGAGCTTTAAGAAGAACCTTCCCAGAATGGACTGCTGGTGTAATCGTTGCAGCCACCATGTTCTTTCCCTGCGTCTCCCTGCCATAGCTCGGATGCCTGTTTTGCTTTTCCTCTAGTGGGAGGGGCCTCTACTCAGCTTTGTGCCCTGGCTCCGCTTGATGGCTTCCTCTCGCTGTGCTGTGTGACTTGCTCTGCTAGACAAAAAACTCCTGAAGCTCCTCTGCCACATAAGCCTGGCCGCACTTGTCCTGGGTTCATGCAAGCCGCGATGGGGTCTGGTGCACACTGTCCCCAATCACAGTTTGCCGACGAGGATACTCGAACCTGCGACCCCAGTTCAAAGGCTGAAGATCTTGCAGGATCTCCACATCCTCGAGCAGGCTGCTCCGCACTTGTTGCCTGGTTGCCACAGGAAAACTAGTCACAGCGTTGCACGATGTCCAGTCTGTCGGTGACCGCCACTGGCTTCCTCAAGGTCGAGGACCGGTTCCTGCAGGTTCATAGCTATTTCCTTTGCCGTCCACCACTGTGCTGCCCGGGCTGGTTCACTTCCTCACCGCCAAGAAGTCCTGCTGTTCGCTCAGCGCCATACTTCCTCCTTCCCGATGCTCCTTCGGCTTCTCTACGAGCAGGGTGCAGCGACTACAATGCGATTCTGGCAGCAACGAGGTGATTCCAATAAGATGGGGGTTTCTATGTCCCAACAAGAACCTAACGTCCCTTTTTGAACCCCCCCCTGCCACTTGCCTCTCTGCTGCGATTGGATGGCTAGCTGCTTGTTTGGGGCACCCAATGCGGAGCAACCCCCTTCACTTTTTGCGGGCTTGTGGGGTTCCCCCCCTTGGAAGGCGTTTGACACAGGACCCTATTAGGTCCGGCTACACCTCCCCAGCCAGTGTTTCCATGATGCACTTCTAATATGGTGTCCAAAATTAACGTATAAAGTCTGAACATGTCAGCAGACTCTGCTGTTTGCTATTCAAGGCAGCGCCGGACTACGAAAGACGTTTTCTAGGGGTTCTGAGGCAGTCATTGGTTACCATGCGTGCAGTAACCTCTGTCCATGGTACTGTCTCTCCATGGTGTCCCACAGTACTGGCACTCTCAGGTGCGTAGCTGAGTGACTCACCTTTAGCATGTCATTAATCATGCGTTCAGAGCAGTAGTAAGAGTGTCATTTATTAGTACCATTAGGCTGGCTGTGTGTGTGTGTGCGGCTCGGTCTCTGTGTGCGGCTCGGTCTCTGTGTGCGCCACTGGCGCACCTAAGGCAAGCCCGTCCGTGCCTGGACTGCTCCCAGCGCCAGGACCCCTGGACACCACGAAGGCCACGACGCCAGACACCGCTATGATGCCAGAACCCTCCACGCACTCAACACCGGATGATCACACACCTGCTTCCTGTCCGCCCCAAAGCGCACCCACGGAGCTTTCACCTGCTGGACACGGCAGCTTCACATGCATCCGCCCCACCACGCTGCCGACCAGGAAAGAACCCAACCACCTCAGATGCATCCTTCTCAACATCTGCTCTGCCCGAAAACATGCCGTTGAACTCTGGGACCTAATCGACTCAACCTCCCCAGACGTCGCCTTCCTGAAGGAGACCTGGCTGAACCCCGCCTCGGCACCCGACATAGCCATAGCCGTCCCGGAAGGCTACAAGATCACTCGCAAGGACCGCACCAACAGAGCGGGAGGAGGAATCGCCATCGACCACAGGAACACTCTCAGAGTCTCGACCAACACCGACGACACCCTCAGCACCTCACACCTGCACTTCCAGATCCACACTAACCCCAACACCACCCTCAGAGGAACCCTCATCTACAGACCGCCCGGACCCCGACCACAGTTCAGCGACTCCATCGCCGACTTAGTCAGCACACACGCCCTCGCCTCCAAGGACCACATCCTCCTCGGGGACCTGAACTTCCACCACGAGAACAATGACTACACCAACTCCACCACCCTGATCGACAACCTAGCCAACATCGGACTCAGAAACTCATCACAAAACCCACCCACTCCGCCGGTCACACGCTTGACCCCCATCTTCTCTGCAAGCCCCCACGCCTCCTTCAACCATACCACCGAACTCCACAAGACCGACCACCGCTGCATCCACTTCACCTTCAAGAAAACCACCACGCACTACCGCACCCAACAGATGCCTCACCGCTGCTGGAGCTAAGTCACCGAAGACCAGCTAACCACCACCCTCGCCCAGAGCCCACCCGCCGACCATACCGACCCAGACACAGCCGCCCGCTACCTCAGACAGCGGATCAACGACTGCGCCAACACCCTCGCCCCAATCAAGAAACCCTCCAACAATCATACCAACAAGAAAGCCAGCTGGTTCACTGGAGACCTCCAGGCCTCCAAGCAAACCTGCCGAAAGCTGGAGAAGATCAGGCTCCGTGAACGAACACCGGACAGCCACGCCGCCCACACGAATGCCACCCGCAGACACCATCACCTCATCAGAACCGCCAAAAGGGCCTCCTTCAAAGACCGCCTAGACAACAACGCGCACAACAGCAAAGAGCTCTTCAACATCCTGAAGGAACTCTCCAACCCCAGCTCCAACAACCAACGATGTCCCACCCTCGCAAGACCTGTGCGACTCGATGGCCACCTTCTTCCACCGCAAGATCACAGACATCCACAACAGTTTCAATGCCACGACAACCACTGAGACCTCCGTCCCCACGACCACCATCCGCACCAACCGCCTGCTCTACTGGACCAACATCAACGACGATGACACCATCAAAATCATGAACACCATCCACTCCGGATCTCCGTCAGATCCATGCCCACACTACATCTTCAACAAAGTCAGCACATCCATTGCACCCCATCTCTGGAAAGTCATCAACACCTCCTTCGAGACAGCAACCTTCCCGGAGAGCTGGAAGCACGCCGAGATCAACGCCTTAGTCAAGAAACTCAAGGACCTCAAGATCCTCAAGAACTTCCGACCTGTGGCTATTTGTGTGTGTGGCTCTGGGTGTGTGTGTGGCTCTGGGTGTGTGTGTGTGTGTGGCTCTGGGTGTGTGTGGCTCTGGGTGTGTGTGTGTGTGGCTCTGGGTGTGTGTGGCTCTGGGTGTGTGTGGCTCTGGGTGTGTGTGGCTCTGGGTGTGTGTGTGTGGCTGTGTGTGGCTCTGTGTGTGGGTGCAAATGCAATTGGTTTCACATTTGCGAGAGATTAAGCTATTGGCATTGTAAATGACAATGCCATTTATTTATATGTTTTAAAAACAAAAATAATGTCATGAGCAAAGCCAATAGCTCTAACTTTAACAAAGACGAGACCATGGCATTGTAAATGCTTGTTTTCCCTGGTTATCAAGCATACTGACTCAGACTCGACATGGAGAACTTAATTAAGAATACACCACGACGCAAGCCGAGATCGTATAATTGATGTGTGATTCAGGGTCAGGAATTTTTGAAATGTACAAACTTATGTGGGTGCTGGAGCCTAAGTAGTGTTTTTGGATCGCAGGGTCCAGAACACAAATACTGCATCCATCCTCATAGCAACTGAGGCAGAGATGGTCAAAACCCCCAATTCTGCTTTCAGTGGGTGGCAGAAATGCTATCTGATGCCTTGAGCTAGGAACCAAACCCAAAATGGGCCGGTGCCAAGACAGGCCAATGCCTCATAAGTGGGAGGAATAGGGCCTTACCACCTCGCTGCCAGCACATCAAAACTAAACCCAAAGTAGTCCCAATTTTCTCTAACTTGCCATCGGAAATGGCTGAAGTTTTGGGAGTCTGGGTGAGACGGGAAGCTCCGTAAATCTTGGCATTTCTGAAATCTAGCGACCCATGAAAATGCAAAGTGGTGGGGCTGGCATGAATACCCCACAAACGGGTCAAAACACTATTTCCCCCATATTTCCGAGACCGAAATGTCAGGCACTTTGAGTCTCACAAGGTGGCATTCCCACATTTATCTCAACTCAGTGTTTGGGTGGATCTAACGCAAGTCAACAGAACGGACCAAAACTGTAACCATGTTAACACCTCACTGAAACCACACTGACTTCACAAGATTTGACCAATTCCTGCTGAGGGCGATAGGCTTAGTCACACGTGGAGTACTGCCGTTTTCGCGAGAAAACAACAAAGGGAAGTACACTAGGGTAAGCCCAACACACAGGGGGGGGGGGGGGCTGGGGGAAGCACAAGGGCAACAGATAGCAACACAGTGCAGAGGGAGAGAAGTACAGGAGGGCGACGGCGGGAAAACATATGCACTCCCATAGAGTGTATAGACTGTGTGGTAGACGAGATCTATGACGAGATCTAAAAAAATGTTTAAAGCATCATTGAGTTCTGGTAAAAAATTGAATTAACTGTCAAATACGTATTTTCACGTCAAGATGATGTTACATTTTATAATTGTTTTATATTTAAAACTGCAAGGAACCGCCAAACATTTCAGCAATGTGCTTTAGTTAGGTGATGAACTTAAACCTTTTCGTTCAGATTGGAAACATAGGTCTGCCTGAAACAGGCGCAAGAGGAGAAGAATGAAGTAAAGAATTTATGAAGCACAAATCTCTTCCCACTTGTGTGCAGATAACCAACCCCCGATCAACCCCCCCCCCCCCACACCCCCACCCCACCCCGCCCTCTGTCCCTAAATGCTTTCAATCCCACGCCGAAAAAAACACAAGCACTGCCAAAGGTACAGTACATTCCTTGTCAAGCAACAAAGCAGCAAATTATAGTCACATGGAGGGTCAAAAAAGCATAAAGATCACTGCTGCGCTGCCGCAAGCACACGGGAGAAGGCTGCCAGCGTGCTCCGTGACTCACCACGTGAGTCACTGGTGCTGGATGGTTTCAATATTTGTCCTAACTATTCCAAGCTCAGTGTGGAGAAAGTGATAAGTAGCAGGCAGGGGGGCCGTCAGGGGTAACATTTCATCAGCAGAAATCCTACCGCGCTGGCTCCAGGCAGGGAGAGTTGTATTAATGATGGCAGCTCCCTCCAGAACCCTGCGCCCAAGGCTGGTGCGGTTTCATCTCCAGTGCTCAGAATATCTGCAGAGGGCGTTTATCCAGAACATGAAGGGGACTACCCAAAACTATGCACTCAACTGATCCAACCACTGTTCGCTCTCATAGGTTGGGGCTAGAGCTGCCGGATTCCAACACCACACTGCAGGGTTGTACCAGAGTTGAGGAATTCTAGAAGCAGACTTTAAACGCCCAATTTAAAAATTGCAAATGGATAAATACATTCTCACACGTCAAAAAATATCAGCCATCGACAAAGATTTGAAAGCAGTCTATTTGCAGTTCTTCCCACCAATGAAAATCAACTTGCAGGAACATATTTGGAAATCTTTTGCTTCTCTGCCTCTTTAGCTGGGTATGAGCCCGCAAATGAATCTGCACAAGACTAACTGGTATTTGTATAACGTTCCTGTAAAGTAATAATATACAGAAAACAATGTCATTAACAACCATAACTAATGGAAGGGAGGATTTTGTAAGGTTAAAAAAATTGTCTCCGATCAGAATGAATGAATTAATAACTTTATTGTATGATTACTGAAAACCATGTCCGATCTAAACCAAGATTTGATTTTCCAAAGACCTTGTAAGCATAGGAGGCCTTTTTTTCTTACAGGGAATAAGGTAGGAGGAAATACCATCAAAGAGATGTGGATCGATTTTATTCCTAATCGAATACAGCCTATGAAACAAAATGAAAATAGCATAAAATGGACACAAAGGAGGTGGACATGCTTTTCATGGTGGATAAGCCACTGTAAGCTTCTTCAAAGGAAATGCGATCACCACAAATAGATGCTTTGATCTTTGTATTCGCATAGCAAAAATCACAGGCCCTGCCTTGAAGGAAAGTTATGGACTATTAATAGGTTCCAAGTAAGACTGCCATAAGCATGTCCAAATACAGCCGCTCCTAGAGAACTGTAAGATTAGCTGCTTCCTGCAAGGAATAAGCAAAGATTCAACTCATGGCCTGAGGTGGACATGGGGCATTCTGATGCAGATATTCCGATGTAATGGAAAGTGTTTCCTTCTCAGTCTTGCACTAATATCGTGGTGCCTTCAGTCTCGGTACCAGATTTTCACAAAATATTCAGAGTATTCAACTGTGAATTACATAGCCTTGGGTTCTACACAGATTTGAAGAGATCATTATAGGAAAACAACTGGCACCAAAAAACAAGCACTGTGTGGAGTATACTGTAATAAACCCTTGAGGACTTTTCATGTGATGGAACCTGCAAACTGCTCCCTAAGCTACTAAAAAAACAACAACACAAAACTGACAGTGTGCAGTCAGCATATGCTTATTTTCATAGCTTGCACATAATTTTCTTCACTCAGTAATCAATTTGGGACAAGCGGCTTACGATGTGGCAAATGTCATAAGAGTCAGACTAGTACTAAGGCTAGTAATGGAGCGCCCACAAACTTAACTTCTTTGTATCAATGTCCACCTGACGTTTGCAATGAATTGGAACCGAAACCTAAACAAAGAAAAATACATGGAGAAAAGATGGACAACAGATATGCCCAGATAAGGACTAACCAACTACGTGCAAGTACATCCACCATAAATGTACTTCAAACCATTAATCAGGGTGTACACCTGCTATCATTTTTTTCCTCTACATTAAGTGGGCTCCAGTTTGTTTAGGATCATGTAGAGGAAGATTCCAAGCGTAGATAACTTGCACAGAGAACACTACTACCTGCGGTTTCTGAACCTTGTAAGTTGTGAAGGGCAGAATGTTCTGGGTGAGGCAACAAGGTTACTAACGTGCACCTAAAAACCAGGATCCTTCTAGTGTAACATTGTCAACAAAGGCACCACATTCTGAACTAAAGACTATTTAATTGGAAGTCCAAAGATGGACCGCAAGAATGGTGTTTCCTACATCTTGAATTGCTGCACGCCATACTGTACAAGTTATTAGGCAAACTAAACAAAATTCAGTGAAAACTAGAGGTTATAAAAATAATATTTACACATGGAGAAGTAGGGCAGTTATAAAAAACTAAGTTTCCAGCAAGTTCTCAGACCAAGCTGAGACCCTAAAATGTTTAGTGGCTATGAGGTAAGGCACGAGAAGGAGCAGTTTCTTACCTGTAACTCCAGTTCTGTAGTAGGGGTATCTCTGTAATAGTCATAAGCAACCCGCCTCCTCCCCGGTGGCTGCAATCGTGGTACCCAGAATTCAGCAGGCCTTGCTGTCTAAGCCTTCATAAAGAACTCAAAGTAACTGGCCTCTGGCTGTGCATCATAGGATACCGGGGGTCTCTGGAGGTATTCTTAAAGGCGCTCTATCCATTTACGGACACATAATGGCAGCCTATGGGGCTTGTCTGTCCAACCCTTCATCTCTATCATGAACAAGCATTTGCAATGCAATAGGTCTCGCATTTTGAAAATGTTTGAGCTATTGGCATTGTAAATGACAAACCTTTTTAGCTATGTGTTGGTTTGAAAACAGATAAATAAATGGCATTGTCATTTACAATGCTAATAGCTTAAACTCTCGCATTGTAAATGACAATGCCTTCTATTTACGTTTTTAGAAAGAAAAAAAACGCACTCATTTATAATACCAATAGCTTATTGAGTTTATTTCTTAGAGGGTGGACAGGATTACAGGAGATCTGTGGGGGAAGACTGCGTGATGGGGTTGGGGGACGGGAGTTGTGGGGCTTGCCACAGCTTGGAGCTTGGTTGGGCATACGAGGGGATCTGTGTGGGTATGGTGGTGTTGGTTCCAGAGGATAGGTGCAGGCGGGTTGTTGTGTAATGTTGTTCGTTTGGCATTGGCAAGGCGGGGGAGGGGATGTGTGCGCAGACACCTGGGGATGGCACAGTGTAGATTAAGGCGCTAAGGATGGTTGCAGGAGGCTAGGTGTCCCTGGAGAGCTGGGGTGGGGGTGGGGGACGTCCAGGTATAAATTTGGGTTGGTGAAGTTTTGATCTTGGCGAAGCTCAACATTTTGTGATCCTGGGCCGATGATTAGGGGGCGGGGGTTAGAGGCACCGGTTCGGCAATGTGGGGAAACACTGGGTTGTGTGGTGCATACTGCTGTAAGAAGAGGAGAGAAGGCAACTTGTGGTATGGTGTTCTGCGTAGCGCAACAAAGCAGGGGCGTGAGCGAGCAGATATTGCAGAGAGCAGCTCCTGGGGGGAGCAACCATATAGCTGAACATGAGCTCGCCTCCCTCAAACTGCTAAGTGACTCCACAAGCTGCAATGTTCAAAGGAATCCCAGTAATAAAACGTGTGCACACAACTCCTTGTAACATCAGGGAGGTAAACCCTCAAGGGGTCAATCACCAACCCAATCGGCTCCCGCGACAATCCTTCAAGGAGGCCAGCTAATAGAAATAGCATTAGATATGGAATAGTTTCCACTTGGCCCCACACTGTATCAGATCTTGTGATGAACTCTGCAGAGAAAAGCCCAAGAGAGGTCCTCTGTGAGCCGGTTAGGAAAGTGCCAGGGGACAATAGGCATGTCTCCATGCTGTGCCCGTGCACAGCCGGTTTCATAGCAGAGCCTGCACCAGCAAAAGCAAGATAAGTTTCCTCGAGCATGTAATGAAAACCTTACAGTACTGGTACTTGTGGGGGGTGGGGGGGGGGGGGGGGGGGCCTCTTTCCGGTGTATATTTACTCGGTGTGCGGGCCCGTTCCATTCAGCCCAAGGACCCTGTGTTTGGATGCGATTTTGGGACCAGCCTCTTCTCTTCCTGGACAGTTTACAGGGGATTTTAAACACAGCACTCCACATTGAGGGGGGTCCCTTCAGCGCAACACAGCAGCCCACGCAGAGCAGGGGGCAAATGCTGGCGAATCCGACTCGTGAGCAGGAGCTACAAAGAGCGAGATGATGCATACGGCCGTCTTTCTTTTCCCAACCTGCGTCTTAGAGGTAAAAAACACTGTCCGGCTGTTGTAGAACACATTCACGCACACATACACAACTCCCAGAGCTAACGAAACTGTGCAGCACTCGAAGCCAGGCAGGTTTTCTGTCACGTTTTGAAAGCTGTGATGGATACCTCGAAATACTCACCCTCAGAAGTGTTCCAACGTGAGCAGCAATTGAGTGTACAGGCGGGGCAGGCTCGAGCAACACTCAGGAATTCCTTATTCTACATTCGCAGAGCTGGGGCTGTCTGTTTAACCAGACACTGTTTCGCTGGGAGTGGGAACCCGAATGGAGATAGTATCTTTTCTGGCAGAGAGAGAGCGAAGTTATTTAAATGGCGGAACAATGCAATTGCTGAAAGTATGTTTTTGTCTTGTGTGCGGTGGTTGCTAGGCTGGCTGTAGAAATATGCGAGCCCCGGAAAGGGAAGCTGTCCCTTCGCTCTCTCTCAGCTCACTGCACTTTGGCACTGGGTTGTAGAAAACCAGCAGTAGATGTGCGCCCCGATCTCATAGCGCCTTGACTGCCAGGCACCCCAGATTGAACATGCCCCCCAGAAACAACATGCATCCAAGAAGCAAGCTCCACCCCAAAACAAAGCATCCCAGGGGAAAAAACAGGGACCCCATGTTTGAAAGCATCGGCAGCCAACGCCTATAGGAAACAAGCCACGAGTGGTGCGCAAGGGCGCGTGCGTGCTTGTGTGAGAGAGCAGGCCATCTGTTTTGCATTATGACGCACGAGTCGGGGCACGATAATGCAAAACATATGTCGGCCGGGTAGGTAACAGACACCAATAGGCCGTGGGCGGGGCAAATGCGAGACATGCGCCCGCATTTGCCCAATGGTGTGCTGTCTTTGTTAGAAAGACGCACGCAACGCCCAATAGCTTGCAAGGAAAACAAAACCACACGCACAAGCGTGTGGTGAGCTTTCCAAAGCCTTTTCACTGATTACATAAAGTTGTGCACTGCACGAGCACTGCTGCGCACTGCAACGCTAGGCGTGAGACCTAAAAAGGAGTTTTTGGTTAGGGCAGTTTTTCTATGTGTGAAACTCAGTAAAATGGTTACATTTAACAGTTAACTGGCTATCTTCTTTCACTTCATGATGAAGTAATGGCCAGTGTAGCCTAGCTAGTTAGGCTACATTATTATCTTTTTAGCTCTTAAGTGTCTATGCAGGACTGCAGAAGACGATAACTTAAGATGATAATATCTAAAGAAGTGCTCGGGGTCCACGCACATGGGCGGGACTATTCAGATGATTATGACTATACACAGAGATCCCCCTACTACAGAATATAAATACTTGCGGACCCAATGGAATACTGCTGGGAAATGTTCAGACAACCTTGTCTAACTTCATAAAGTCTCAGATCTCAAGTCTTTTATTAACTGGCTCTCCAAATCAAACTAAGCTGTGTGTCAAACAAAATGCTACAATGCACCAATCTGATATGACGGGCCCTCTCTTATGCATGTTATTAATTAAAAATGTTTGATTCAAATTACAAGTGCTTTGAATCGAATGCACAAACAGTTCAAATGTAAATGGTAGGAAAGCACCCGTCCATTCAAACAAGGAATCTACATCCCCAGTGGAGGATCATACAATGAACTACCCATCCAAGACCAGAAATCAAGCATTCTAGAGTGAGCTCAAAACACCGAGGAGGAGGTAAACAATACCTTACTATCCATGAAACTAACTTCACATTTAAACAACCCTATCCCCTCCACAATACTAAAGGAACTCGGTCACCTTTTCTCTCCTATACTGACAAAGATTGTAAATTAATCGCTAAAACAAGGGCTTATCCCAGAATGTCTGAAGACTGGGCAAGTGAAACCCCCCTTTGAAACAAGCATTTGCAATGCAATAGGTCTCGTATTAGGGAAGTTAGAGCTATTGGTATTGTAAATGACATTTATTATTTAGGTTTTATTTTTGAAGATTGCGAAATTAATAGCTTTGTCATTTACAATGCCAATAGTTATAACTTTCGCAAATGTGACGCCTATAGCATTTGTAATGCAATATGTGTTGTATTTACGTGACTTGATATTACAAATAACAATGTTTTTTATTTTTTTTAATAATTAATACTTAAATAAAAGTTATTGTAATTTATAATGGCAATAGCTTTAACTTTTGTAAATAACATTTGTGAAGATTATGTTCAGTGTATTTTATTGTGACGAAAATCCAAGAACATATGTCAAATATTAACATATTTTTGTTACATTTGTAATAAAGCTTGAAACATTGAGATAACATATTTGAACCAGTTGTTGTTGAATGGTTGCACAGATTGATGCTGTGGTGGAGCTCAATGATGTTGTGGTGCCACTGAGTGATGCTGTGGTGGTGCTGAGTGATGCTGTATGCTATTCTATGTTTTGTTTTGCTATCCTATGCTTTGTTTGGTTATGCTATGCTATGCTGTTTTGTTATGCTATGCTATGTTTTGCTATGCTATGCTACGCTATGCTCGGTTTTGCTCTGCTTTGTTATGCCATGCTATGTTTTATTGTGTTTTATTATGCTATGCTTTGTTTTGCTATGCTATGCTATGTTTTGTTGTGTTGGTATGCTATGCTGTGTTTTGCTATGTTATTATGTTTTGTTATGTTTTGTTCAGCCATGCTATGTTTTGTTTTGTTAAGCTATGCTGTTTTGTTTTGCTATCCTATGCTTTGTTTTGTTATGCTATGCTATGTTTAGTTTTGCTATCTTATGCTTTGTTTTGTTATGCTATGCACATTCATCAAAAATCATACATAAGTCTCTCGAGGTCCTACACTTTGAGGAAAGTACCAAGAATTAACCTTCTTCCCATGGCCTAAGATTTAAAAGGTTTGTATTGTTACCAGGAAATAGTGAAGACTGATATTTTATCCTGCTGATGGACAATTTCAACTAAAGATCTAAGATTCTTGAAGTAGTTTACTTTGTTGCCTTCGGTAATCTGTACCTGCTTCTGAGAAACAGTGAAGAGGGTGCAAGTAGGCAAGAGTGGTATATAAACGTATACAATAAGTTTATCTGCACTACATATGAAAGGATTGGCAAAATACAAGGCAATATTCCAATATTGGTCTCGTTGGTAAGTGGTCAGGGGAGTAAAGATATCTTCGTATTTTTCTCCAGCAGGCAGAAATGCAGTAGCCACACTTGTAAATATAATAAGATAACTAAACCTTTTAACACATTTAAACGATTGTAAGTCCTCTTGTTAAAAGGAAAGAGAAACTGTAAGCATAACATTTTTAAAGTGTTAACGGCAAGGGAGGCTAACACCTGAAAACTAAAATAGGACTTACCACTCAGGACATCAGGGCTGATGTAGGCTGGGCTACCTCTCTGATCTTTGAGAAGGTCATCTTCGCTCACCAGATGCTTACCTAAGCAAAAGTTTGTCACAGTAATTCGGTGAGTCCTGTGAAGAAGATTTGCAGAAAGATTAAGAGTGGGTACCATATCTACAATTAATACAAACTCACATTCTACATCAAAAGGAAAGGGCAATTTTTTCTTAATGTAAAGAAACAAATAGTTTCTTACCTGTCGGTGTAGTTTTGCAGCTTGATGATCTTTCTGGATTCACTATGCTGTGCATATTCCGCGGTCTTGTGGTTGGGTCCGGATTCGTAGTCTTTTCTTAGTTTTTTTTTTTTTTTCGTCGCCCAGGTGGGCGTCGGCGTCACCCCTCCTTGGGTGTATTTCCGGTGACGTCGGCATGCTTCCTGCGGAAGCTCCCACCCTTGGGCACCATCTTCGGATTCTTTTTTTCGTGTTTCTCTCGTCTCCGAAGTGATGGCAATGTTCTATGTAGGTGAAGTTATTAACCGCTTTGTACATAAAGGTCTTTCTACTCCTTTTTTTTTTTTGACCACCTCTTTCCTCTCCAGCCTCATCTTTCTGGCGGAGGTGGGTGGGTTCGCTAGTGAATCCAGAAAGATCATCAAGCTGCAAAACTACACCGACAGGTAGGAAACTATTCGTTTTGCAGCGTGAATCTTTCTGGATTCACTATGCTGTGCATAGATTTTGTAGCGGTTTCTCATTTTTGTGGCGGCTGGGTGGAAGATGAGCTTTGGTTTTTGAATATGTGCTGGAGCACCCTTTGTCCGACCTGTGCTTCTTTGTTCATTTGAACATCCACGCAGTAGTGCTTCGTGAATGTGTGCACCGAAGCCCATGTTGCAGCCAGGCATATGTCTTGTATGGGTGTATTAGCCAGGAAGGCTATTGTAGCACCCTTTTTTTTTTCCTAGTGGAGTGGGCACGTGGCACCTCTGCTAGTTCTTGCCCTGCCCGTCTGTGGCAGAGTTGGATTGTTTGCACGATCCATCGTGCAATAGTGTTCTTGGTTACAGCCTTTCCCATGAAACTGTTGGCGAATGACACGAAGAACTGCTTTATCTTCCTGTGTCCCTTTGTCCTCTCGATATAGTGCATGACCGCCCTTCTGGCGTCTAAGGTGTGTAGGGCTCGCTCTGCGCTATTTGTTGGTTTTTGGAAAAAACTCGGTATCTGTATGGACTGGTTCATGTGGAATTTGGACACCACCTTTGGCAAGAAGTGTGGGTCAGTCCTCATCACAACCCTGTCCTTGTGTATTTGTATGTATGGTTCCTTCAGCGTTAGCGCTTGAAGCTCGCTCACTCGGCGTAAGGACGTTATTGCAACCAAGAAAGCTGTCTTCATGGTCAGCATTTCTAGTGATGCCTTGTGGAGTGGTTCAAAGGGCTCCTTCATGAGTTCCGTCAGGACTATGTTCAAGTTCCATGCCGGTGGCGGCACCCTTTTGGGTGGTGCGATCCTCTTCGTTCCTTCTAGGAATCTCTTCACAACCTGCGACGTGAAGAAACTCCTGCCCATCTCACCCCTTGTATAGGCGACTATCGCTGCCAGGTGGACTCTTAAGGAGAACGAGCTGAGTTTTTTCTCCAGTAAGTGCGTGAGGTATTTTAGCACTGTGGAGTCCCTCTTCATTTTATTGTGAAGTCTTTCCTTCCTGCACCATATTGTGAATCTCTTCCACTTTGCCCCGTAGCACTTCCGTGTGCTGGGCCTTCGTGCCTCCCGAAGGACCCTGAGGGTGCTCTCTGGCAGCCTCAAGTGTGCGAATTCTATGTCTTGAGGAGCCACGCCACTAGGCTCTCCGGCTCTGGGTGCAGTACTTCTCCGTTGTGCATGGAGAGCAGGTTCTTTCTTCTTCCGAATCTGTGGGGTGCACTCTGTGCCATCTCCATGATCTGCGAGTACCATGTCTGTCTGGCCCACTGTGGTGCGACCAGTATCAGGGTCATGTTGCTCGCTCTGCACTTGCTCAGTACTCTGTGTATCAGTGGTATCGGGGGGAAAAGCGCAGACAAATGTCCCGCACCAATCTATCCATAGGGCATTCCCAAGGGACCCCTCTTCGGGTTGTCTGGATGCGAGCTTTGGCATTTGGCATTCTGGTGTGTTGCAAACAGGTCCACTGATGGCGTTCCCCACTTGTTTAACAACCACTTCGTCTCCTGAGCATTGAGCTCCCACTCGTGGGATGCCGATGTCTGTCTGCTGAGCCAGTCTGCCTGAATGTTCTCCTTCCCCGGTAGGTGTATGGCCAGCAGATCTATCCTGAGGGGGATGGCCCATCTCCATATCTCCTGCGCCAGCTTCGAAAGCATTGTTGACTGTGTTCCACCCTGCTTGTTGATGTAGAACATCGCTGTGGTGTTGTCTGTCTGCAGCAGCACCCTGTGCTTGTACAGTCCTGTTTGGAAGGCTTTCAGTGCCAGGAAGATTGTTTTCAATTCTAGATAATTGATGTGCTTTGTCGCATCTGTCGGTGTCCACAGACCCCTCACTTTGAGCTCTTCCATGTGAGCGCCCCATCCCTTCAGGGATGCGTCTGTGGTGATGGTCACTGTTGGTGTTGGGGGTGTAAGAGGCTTCCCCTTTGCTATGTTCTCCATGGTCCACCATGCCATTTCCTTCTGCACTGCGTGCGTCACAACGACTAGATCCTCCCAACTTCCTGAAGCTTGTGACCATTGTTCCTGGAGCCATTCTTGGATGGGTCTCATGTGAAGTCGTACATTTGGTACCAGATGGATGCATGATGCCATCATCCCCAAGATCTTGCTCGCCGTCCTCACTGTCTGAGCTTGTCCCTTCCGGTAGAGGGGAGTTTCCCTCACCAGGGCCCCTGCTCTCTTGTCGCTGGGGAACACCCTGCCCTGTAAGGTGTATCTGTGCCCCCAGGAAGATCATTACCTGTTCCGGCTCCATTGACTATTTTTTCCAATGGATAGAGAACCCCAGGTTTATCAGCGTGCTCGTCACTGTATGTGCGTCTTTCTTGCATTTCTGGTACGAGTTTGCTTTCACTAACCAGTCGTCCAGGTAAGGATATACGTGTATTCCCTGCCTTCGTAGGTGAGCTGCGACTGCCGCGAGGCACTTTGTGAAGACCCTCGGTGCGGACTTTAGACCGAAGGCTAGTGTTGTGAACTGGTAGTGGCTTTCTCCGACTGTGAACCTGAGCATATGTTTGTGCTTTACGTTCATTGGTATGTGGAGATAGGCGTCCTTGAGGTCTATCGTGACCATGAAGTCCCCAATCTGCAATTGCGGTAGCACCTCCTGCAGGGAGGTCATTTTGAATTTGTGTTCTTATGAATGTGTTCAGGAACCTGAGGTCCAGAATGGGTCTCATTGTCTCGTCGACCTTTGGCACGTGGAAATACGTTGAGTATATTCCCTTGTTTCTTTCTTTTAAGGGAACCTGCTCTATGGCCTCCTTCTGTAGGAGTTCTCTTGCTTCTTCCTGAAGCCGCTGTAGCTGTTCGTTTGCTAGTGGCTTTCGCTTTGGTCTCCTGCTTGTAGGTCTCCCCTCCAACTCTAAGCAGTACCCGAATTGGATGATGTTTAGTATCCATTTGTCTGATGTGATCTCTCTCCATTCCTGGAGGTAGAATCTTAATCTTCCACCCGCTGGTGTTATGTGGTGATAGTTGTCCATTGTGTCCTGACCCCTTTGTACGTGCTGCCCCCTGGGATCCTTTCTGTTGGTGGGCGCACAGATGTTTCTGAAGTCATTTAGAGGCGGGCTGCTGGCCCCCTCTTTTATGCTGTCCTCGTCCATTTCCTCTCCCTAGAAAGGACTGGCCCCTTGACTGGTACTGCCAGGACTGCTTCTGTTGACTCTGTTGCGCCTGCGAGTCCGCCTGGTGCGTCTGTTGGAAAGCCTGGTGTGAAGTACCTGGCTGGTTTCCACCTCTTCCGCCGGGGCTCCGTGACTGGGTGCCCCTCTTGTTGCCTCTGAACTGCAAAGCTCCCATGGATCGTGCAGTTTCATTGTCTTTCTTAAGCTGACTGAGTTTGTCGTCAACTGTTGTCCCGAACAGCGTCTCGCCGTTGAACGGAGTGTTCAAGATGCTGTGTTGCGCCTCAGGCTTGAAGCCCGAGATTCTGAGCCATGCATGTCTTCTTTCCGTGACACCCATCATCATGAGCCTGCTGGAGGTGTCTGCTCCATCCAGGGCCGTCTTGAGGCAACAATTTGCCGCATTTTTCCCGTCTTCCATCAGTTTCTCTGCCTTCTGTCTGGCCTCCTGGGGAAGGTCTTTCACGAGCTTTCCTAGCTCCTCCATGATCTGGTACATGTGCCTGTGTATGAGGGCATTGGAATTAGCCATGCGCCATTGGGTCGCAGCATTCCGTTCGATCCTTCTGCCCACTAAGTCCATCCTTTTGCTCTCCTTATCAGGAGGTGGCCCAGAAGTAGTGGCCACGTTAGCCCTCTTCCTTGCTGTGGCCGTGATGATGGAGTCGGCTGAGACCACGCCTCGAATGTAGGCCGGGTCCTTTGAAGAATGTTTATACTTCTTTTCCGTTCTGGTAGTGACTGCCTTGCATGTTGCGGGCTCCCTGAATGCCTCTATCCCCTGAGCCAAGACGCTGTCGAGCATCGGTAGATACTGGCTCCTTGTTTGCGTGGGGAGTAATGTCTCGAGGAGAAAGTCCGCTTTCTGCTTCTCCTCGTCGAGCTTGAGCTTGAAAGCTGCTGCCGCAGACCTTATCACCGAGTTGTAAGCCCCGATATCGTCCGGCGGCGATGGTCTCGAGGGGTATGTGTCGACCGCCTCTTCCGGGCTCTCGGTGTCGACATCCAGGTAATCCTCCTCCTGCGGGTCAGAGGTGGCCGACTCGGCGTCCAACCTGCTGTCCTCCTCCTCCTCATAGCTGTAAGCTTCGTAGGGATTCTCGTCCTCTTCCTGGTCGTCGACCATTTCGGCGCCAGGCTCATGTTCCTCGACGTGTTCGTCTTCCTCCTGGACCAGGTCTAGCATGGGTGACTTGGTCTTGTGGGGAATCGTGAAGGCTCTCATCTTGGCGTCGAACTCTTTCTTCCGCTGCAAGATGTTTTCCATTTCGGCTTCTAGTCGCCGTTTTTTCTTTTCCATCTCGGCCGCGTTGTCCGCGCCGGATTGTTCGGCCACCCTCTTCGGCGCCTGGCTCGGCTGTGAGAGTTTCGGCGTCGAGGACTTGGACGTCGAACTGGGTTTCGGGTCCTTGTACGGCGTCGAGCCTTTCGGGTCTTTCTCCCTCTACGTCAATCGGTCCTTCTCGGGGACGATCTTCGACGACTTGTGCTGCTCAACAGCTCTCGGCGCCAGGGACTCCTTCTCAGAGGATCCGGTGGGTCTGTGGGTAGTCGCGGACGCCAGGTGTCTCAGCGTCGGCGCTTTCTGGGTCTTGCCCTCGTTTTTTCGAGACTCAGAGTCTCTCGTGCTCTTGGGGAACGAGTCTCCTACCTTATCAGAAGTCTTCATGTAATCGGTCTCTACGACCGTGTAGCTGTCGTCTTTGGCGGCAGTGTTGTCCTCTTCCTCTGAGGACATCCCCAGCTCGTACAGCGATGGTGTCGGGGCTGTTCCTTGGAGGGTGGCGTGCGCTACCCTCTGGCTCTTCCTCACACGAAGGGTCTTCGAGGCGAAGGCGGAGCAGGCGTTGCAGTCCTCGCTTCTGTGGTCTACCGGTAAGCAAAGGTTGCACACCGGGTGTTGGTCTTTCTGCGCGAACTTGTGGTGGCAGTTAGGGCAGAACTTGAACGGCGTGTTGTCCATCATCGAGTGTTTAGGCCTCCCTGGCCACGTCGACGTCGACGAAGTCCTCGATGATTTCTCCTTCCTTTCGCTGGTCAGTGTTCTGCGAAGTCTTTCGTAGTCTTCTTCTTTCGATATCTTCTCCAATTTCAATCTTTTCCTAGTACTTTCTCCAAAAATGTCTGGAGCCCAACGGGAACGATCCAGACCCGACAGCGGAAAAAAGAATCTGAAGATGGCGCCCAAGGGTGGGAGCTTCCGCAGGAAGCATGCCGACGTCACCGGAAATACACCCAAGGAGGGGTGACGCCGACGCCCACCTGGGCGACGAAAAAAAAAAAAAAAAAAGAAGAAGACTACGAATCCGGACCCAACCACAAGACCGCGGAATATGCACAGCATAGTGAATCCAGAAAGATTCACGCTGCAAAACTGATGTCTACAACAGTTCAGGTGAACATTAGTCACAAGACCTAAATAATGCTTTTTTGGGACACCCTTCAATTATAAACATTGATATGCCACTTTCTAATGAACAGCATAAAGGAAAGTCCAGTGAGGCTCATTTGATTCTTGTACAATATCGACTTTCCACTCCAGTCCTGCAGGACACCTACCAAAGCTATATAAACATTCAGAAGTATCATTTCTATTTTGCCTTGGTAAAGCAAGATCAGAGCAAATGTGAACTGTAATGGGCAAAAAAGGTAATAAACAAAGAGGACATGTACATGACAACTTAAGTCAACATCAACCAATCACAAGACATCACCGTCAACAGCTACGTCAATTACACACAACTCTTCCTCTCCCTGATACACAAAACAACCACTGCCAGAACCAACTTCACCAACTGCATGACCATGGTACCACATTGGATGCCAACCAACTGCCTGCAGCTCAACTTAGACAAGATAGAAGTACTAGTCTTCTACAACTAAACCTCTTCATGGGACTAACACCCACACCCACAGACCACACAAGAAATCAAGGGACCATCCTAGACGACCAGCATAACATGACGGTTCAAGTCAATGCAGTGTGCTTCCACATCCTACGAATGCTGCGAAAACTCTTCAATTGGTTGCCACAGAACACCAGATGGACCGTCGCACAATAATTCATCACCAGCAGGCCAGACTACGGCAACACGCTACACAGATATTTCCAAATGCCTCCTATACAGACTCCAGACCATCCAGAACACTGCAGCAAAACTCATATTCGACCTCACACACCATGCCCACATCAGTAAGCTTCACTGGCTCCCCATTCACAAGAACAATCAATTCAAACTTGCTACTCACACATACAATGGCCTACACAACACCTGAACAGCCACATATACTTTCACGAACATCCCAGACACCTACACTATGCCTCACTCTCAATCGCAAACATTTCCCACATTCACAAAAGCAAAACTGGAGGTTGCTCATTTTCTTACATCACACCCAAGAGATGGAGCGACCTACCTCAACACATCAGAGCCACCTACTCACTCTTCCTGAGTTCTGCAAGAAGCTGAAGACCTGGCTCTTCGTATAAGCACTTTGGATACTACAAACCTACTTGACTGCTCAAGCACCTTGATACTCTCTCAGGTGATTAGCGTGCTATACAAATCAATATAACATAACTGTATGAAGGATACCAGTTAGTTGGGTGCATCTCTGGAGTTCTAATGATTAAACATTAACAACCTCTTATGTTATTTATTTACTGTCAATATTTCACAAAAGGTCCAGCATACGTGCATCTTTAGAGGTCAAGCCTTACAACAAGGGTATGCAGTTCCATACAGAAGAAAAAGGAGAGAATAGGAGGTTGGTCAAAACCTAGGGAAACGGAAGGTCCACTCCCTTAGGAACCAAAGTCCTTACACACACAGATGGGTACATGATTCATCATAGGGCATGCTTGTCAGGCCGACGCTGCAGTGGCCAACAGGCACCAACAAGGGTGCACCTTATCAGAGATCTTTTGCCCCATGTGGAGTGTAGGGCCCCTTGTGTAGATTGGTGGGTTAGAGTGAATATGTGGGTAAAAAAGTGTGTGTTCAGATAGACAAATTAGTCCTCGAAATACGGTTTTAAATAAGAGAGTCTACTTGTCTGGTTAAAAACGTGGTGGCTATCATCAGTCACAATGACATAGGATAGATCAAAGGGTCAGCATGTTTCTTGCAATGGGGATTCAATAATCAGTCAGGACCAATTTAACCCTAGTCTACACAGTAGTTGCAATCTGGGGGTCATTTCAAGGGTTGTACAATCACACAATCTAAATATAGTATGGGTAGATACCTTCATATGGTATTCTTATTTCAAGAAAGAAAAGAAGAAGCCAACCCAATTCGGTTAGAAATTCTGCCTCTTCGAGTGGGAGCAGAAGGTACGCTGATTTAGCATGAAAGTCACAGTGAAGACTCCACAGGACGACCTAACCAAACTGTCCTGCCTCAGGAGTTCTAAATCAGTATAACGTAACAACCCTATGAAGGACACCAGTGTGCTGGGTGCATGCTTCTGGAGTTCTTTTGATGAAACGTCAACAGCCTCTGTTATGTTATTATTTTACTACCACCTGTGTCTCAATGGGAAAAAAATCGAAGGAGGCTAGAAAGAATCTCAGCCACTGGTAATTACTCACATCCTAGTCCATTGTTTGCTCACATTTTCCCTTAGATTTGACCCAACCATATGAATATAAGCCTTGGTCATGCTCCAATGGGACCAGTACCATCCGAACTGCTAAGCCAGGTCCCAACTGAACTGGAACTCAATCAATCCAAATATGGTTTAAGCTTAGTTGGGCCTCTTCAGTGGCTGAGAATAATTCAAAAATTCCATCCATTTCTTTCCTGTATTTTTCACTCTGTGGCCCGGTGACATTAAAACCAAAAGAGTATGCCACTGGGTTTGCTCAAGACCTGCAGAATATGAAGGCTTTCAGATCATACCTGAACTCAAATTGTGCTTCCACATGCAAAAGAAGATTATTCTTAATTAGTCAACTGAACAACAAAGGATTGGCGTTTGTGTCTTTGTCTCTGCTGCTGTGCAGCACTTTAAGCACTAACTGGTGAAATGCAAGGTTTCTTGTCAGAACAGATAGGCAGGATATATATACACTGAAATAGTTTGTAAATAATACACAAGCTTCTTTGTTCTCTTATGACCTACTAAGAAACAATGGAGAAATGTCAGGCAACATGTGATCTCTGCAGCCGAAGAGAAGCACTACAAAGGCAGCAGAAATGTCAGGCGCTAGAGCTAGGCCAGATGATAGTTGTGAAGGCCATGTTATATGGATGTTTTGATTTAAATTGCTATATGCTTTGTTGATTTGCAATATGAATAAATAGTACTTCAATGATTGGATTAACAAATACAACCCAAGTTATGGCTAAATCCGGACTGCTGGCAATAAATCACAAGTTCCCAGTTAAAGTGGCTGAGCCAAACTCCTCCACTGGTTACCTACCATCTTGTCCTCACTTTCGATGATTATGACCAACGACACTGCCAAGGGTGGGTTTATCATATTTCTTAATTTCCCCTATTCATCCACAACACCCGAGATTTCTTCTTTACATGGTATGATGCAGACCTAAGTGCACTCAAAATCTCAGCACATGCAAGGTATGCCAATACTGCAGACATTCTGACACGTTTTGATGCTTCAGTCTGATAAATGACTACCAGGCAGCCGACGCACTCGACACATTCACTGATCCTTTACTCACAACCAGTGCAAAACAAAGCCAATGTAGAATAGGTCGTGTGTCAATGTACTGGCTTGGAGCAACTACTGACAGAACTGATCTGGAACAAAGGCCACAACACAGAAATAATTCTGAAGAATCCAGCTCCCTAAATAAAAAGTGACTAATATTAAAACCACTGGTGCACGTGCTTTTGCAACAGCACTGCAATCCCAAAAAGCCATAATTCATGGGTACAGTGGAAACCTTACATTTGCCTTTGGAAATTCTCTTATTCGATTTCAGGGTCTCTCTGCAAGCAGCTTTCTTGTCTTTGAATTGATAGATTAAATCCCCGAGAGGCAGTTCCTAATCGGATCCGTGCTCAGCCAAAAGAGAGGAAAGTAAACACAGGCTTGCGTCAGCATCCCTTCCTCAGAGTGAGTCACTCTGCACTTTGGCAGCTGACCAGATTTTTTTTGTCCCATTTCTAGTAAAGTGGTAAGCTTACACCCGCCCTCCTCTCCGCTCCTCTTTTATAGTCTCTGCTTACACTAACAGTCAATGCTTTTACGTCCACACTAGCATGACACTACGGCTTTCAATTCCCTTCAATTCGCTTCCTGTTTCTCTCATTTCTTGAGATGAATGCGATTCGTTTCATTGGCCAAAAATAGCACATTTCAGGGAATATTTTGTCATACGTGGAGTACACGAAGATACTTTCTCCGGAAACGGAGTTTAGTGATTAGGAGCGGGCAGTGATACTGCTACATTTTCAAATGCATCATGTTTGCATATATTGCAGCTGCTGTAATTCTTCTTTCTGGATGAGACCCAACTGGTTCTTAATACACTTCTAAAACCTCTCTGTGAGTAGCTGCAAATGTCTGACAGACATTTCTAGCAAACGGAAAGGAAAGAGCTATAATATGAATGACCATTTAATGCAATTCAACACGTGCTTACACACACGTGGATTGATTAGAATCCATTCAAAATCAATATATCGATTACACTGGTTAGACTCGTGTTCGCCGATGTCTTTATTTAATGTGTTTCATATGAGCCTATATGTCACCTCTTTTGCTACCTGAGAGCTTCCAGGTGATATACTGAAAATGGGTTCGTAAGTTGGGTTAAGTAAACTTTGGAAATGAAACATGCATTGCATAGAACCAGGTGTAAAATAGGATGTTCCTCAACCTGAACTACATGCAGATAAAGCGTGGTAGAGTGAGAGAGGGTGAGTGATTGAGTGAGTGAGAGAGGGTGAGTGAGTGAGAGAGGGTGAGTGATTGAGTGAGAGAGGGTGAGTGATTGAGTGAGAGAGGGTGAATGATTGAGTGAGTGAGAGAGGGTGAGTGATTGAGTGAGAGTGGGTGACTGATTGAGTGAGAGTGGGTGAGTGATTGAGTGAGAGTGGGTGAGTGATTGAGTGAGAGAGTGAGTGAGTGAGAGAGGGTGAGTGAGTGAGAGAGGGTGAGAGAGAGAGAGGGTGAGTGAGCGAGAGAGGGTGAGTGAGTGAGAGAGAGAGAGGGTGAGTGATTGAGTGAATGAGTTTTTAGCATTCCAAACAAACTACTTGCTTACTGATAGTGAAATGAGAGTTTGATGCGCTGAAGTGGAGCCAGCTCAGCAGACAGTGAATTCAACATCAGCACAACTGGGCAGATAAACCATTAGTGAGCCTCGTATGAGAGCTGTTAACTAACTTTAAGTCTGAGAAACTAGGACTACCTCTGTTGGCTTTAAGGTAAGGTATGTAACCAGGCTTGGAGCAGTGTACTCCAATATAGGCACATGAACTCGTTAAAGCATCTTAATACTTCAGAGGACTCTCATCTGCACCTTGGGATGGAGTACCGAAACCATAACACCAAAAGGAGTCCCTCTGGCAGGAGACCGGATCTTATGACTAATCATTTGGGATGAGGACGAGGAAAGGGGCCATCTCTCCTTTCACCAGAAGGGACTGTGAAACTATGCAGCCCATTTACACCAGCCCCTAGGTTACCTTTCTCTGGAGCTGTGGCCACCCTTTAGGGTTGCATTCTCAAGCAGGTTCTTTAGCAAATTGCATATTTTTTCAACACCAACATACTCCGGGAAGGAGAGGATACAAAAGCAATGTGGATCCTTCACCGATTTATTTTTTTCACTCCCAAATAAAAAATGAGAACAGTGAAGGGTCACTGTTTATTTAGACACCAACACAGAAACCTTCTCATAAAAAGTCAGACCAAACTACTGCGAACCATGAGGAATTTAGTAAGAAAATGGGCAAATCCCATTTCTCAGTGATGCTAATAGCATAGCAAGGAAATATTAAATGCCTAACAAGTGCATAAGGATTATCTGAGAATGGAATGGGATAGACTGACTTGACAGTAGGATGCTTTTTAAACTTCTTTAGTGATATGCTGTTGGCCCACTTACACTCAATTTAAACAAGCATTGGCAAGGCCAGCAGGTCTTAACTTTGAGAGGAAATGTGTAGGTTTTGTCAAGGATTTTCTGAGCTTATACAACAATGCGGCTGCTATGAGCTTGGCTGAAAGTACAAAAATGAAATGCTATGACGCAGTCAACGCTTGCCGCATCAGTGACAGTATGCTAGGACTTAGGAATTGTATAGTATGGTCTAGTATAGCCTGCATTGTATAGTATGCTATGGCCCGGCATTGTATAGTGTAGTATGGTAAAGTATAGCCTGCCATAGTATTGTATAGTATAGCTTGTCATTGAGGCGGCTCACACTATCTTAAACCTATTTGCTGATCGCATCCAATCCAATCTTCCATTTCAACTCCACACAACAAGATTGCTGCCCACTCAAGTCTACGAGCAAAGGCATTTGCCTTCTTACACTGCATGGGAAAGAACTCCACGAGAAAGAACACGGAGAACCATCATCTCTCACTCAAAATAGGGACAACAGAGAAATTGCATTAAGAGATTACAGGAATTATGTGCCCAAGAGAGAACCAAGCGCATGATCTGCGGCTTGTCCCAGTGCAAGAATTGCAATTTACATTTAAGCCAGACAGCCCATCCTGCTCCCTGGCAATAGATTTAGTATGGCAAAAATAATTAAGCTGGGGATTCCTTACCCCGCCATCAAAATGAACTGAAGCTGTAAAAGAAAAAGCCAGTTCAAGGCATGATGCGATGTAGATGCAGCAGAGTCTTTAAATGAGCAGTGTACCTTTTTGCTGTCCAACCAGAATTAATTTTCCTCAGGTTCATTCTGTGTTCCATTTCCTTTCCCACAGCAGTTCTAAGATTATATGCAACAATATTATAATGAAATTTAACTTTACGATTTTACTAGGACATTTAAAAAATAAAACCAAAGAAATTGGAAAATGAAGCCTGGGATGAGCTGCACTTTTTAAATCTGCATGTAAAAAAACATTTTAAACTATAAATATGTGGCATGGCAGTGAAGACCAATGTAGGCAAATCACGTTATTTAGAGCAACTGTACTAAAACACACATTCACACATTTGTTACTAAAAGTGTAAAGGTCTAATAGCTGTGTATTACCACGGTTGAGCGAAGTTCACATCAGAAAATCACGGTTTACTGAACGTTTCCTTTAAACAGTACATTTTTACAGACTTACCTTTTGTGTAATACCATGTTACCAAGTTTCAGGTCTCGATGAACAATATTTTTCTGCAAATTAAAAAGTGCATTCAATACATTAATAAAGAATAATACCATACAGACTTAAACCTACGTTTTGAGTAGGACATGCAGAATTATCGGAGATAATCAAGGTTTGTATTTTTCCTAACACATCTGCTCATAAATCAGAGAAAATATACAAGGGAAATTTAAAAATGATTTTAAAAATCAAGCTTAGCTTAGGCCTGATGCACTGGAGGCAAACATATCAGTGGAAAACAAAGATTCAGAAGAAAATACTAGCCATCATATCATTTAAAGGTACTAATGTGTCCACAGTAAGAAAGAAAGCAGCCTGAAACTTAACCTAATCCATCAAATTTTTAACATACTGTCTATTTAGAAATACACACCATATTTTCAAGTTGGCTCAAAACAAACACCTCTGACAAAGTACAAAGCGACAAGAAAAATTCATAAGTATGTCTCTTAAGCCCATAATAATAATAATAATAATAATAATAATAATAATTTACCTTGCTTGCTATTTCAGATTGGCAACAAGGCATCTGGTCTTATTTGGGAGCATTATGAATGAAGCAGAGAATGCAAGGATAAGACATCTGTCTGGTTCAATCCAGGATTTAAGGGAAAACAGACTGAAGAAGTAGCAAGCTAGCAAGTGCTGAAAGCTACAGCCAAAGAAATCTTGGGTGACGAGATCAAGGTGAACACACTTCCAATCTTCTACACTTGTCGCATCTTAGCAACAGGTCTGAGGGTTGGCAAAAATTGGTAGATTTTTACTTTTGGAAGCAAAGCATTCTTCCCGGTTCAAATGCAGTGACTTAACTTAGAAAGGTCCAGCGAGGCAAAGAAAGGCTCAAAAGGAAAAGAACTAATCTTGCAGATAAGTCCTTGAAAATCTTGAAACCGCTTATGGAATGCGCTCCAGCCTCTCGGACATTAAAAACTGGCAGTTCATTTGTGCATTGAAGTGCACCCATAAACGGAAGTCAGTGAGATTGAAGCAAAGAACATTTTTTCATAGATTTTGCCCAGTCACCTCGGTATGGGTAAACAAGGACCCTTTTGAGAATATTTTGGGAGCTGGGGGGTGGAGGTATAATAAAAAGGATGGAGCAGAATTTCATAAGCCTCCTCTTGACAGAAACCGGAGGATTTTCTTTTGAAAATTTGACAGCAGTGTGAAAAGTGGAGTCTTGTAGTGCCAGATATAATACCCAGTCCAGCTCCTGTAATGCTTGCATCAACAAGTGATCTCACCATGTGGAATGCACTTTTAGCATCAGTTCAAGAATGGGAGTTATGAGATGCTAATCAATCAAATCCCTCTCTTGGCAATCAGAAATGATCAAGTAGCAAAATTTACCCTGTTCTGACAGGGAAACAAATGGTTACTTACCTGTAGGAGTAGTTTGACAGCTTGAAGGCTTTCTGAATTCTCATGCTCTGCTTTATTCCGATATCTAGTGGATGGGTCTGGAATTGCCTTTTTTTAATGGGTGCCGTCGACCATCTGGTGGTCTGTCGCTCCTCTACAACATCAGAAGCATGCCATGGAAGTTCTGTTAAGGGAATGCCAGCTTCAGATTCTTGTTATTTGGTGTCTTTATGTGTTGTAATAAGCAGTTCTGGCCTCCTGTTTGAAAATGTTGCATATGAATCCTGAAAGGTTTCAATTAGTACAACTACTACTACAGGTAAAACCATTTTGTTAGCAGCATTAAGCTTTGTGGATAAGGTTGGGTAGATAACAAGTTTGTTTTGGTAAACACATGACCTTTTTTCTCCCACCCGTGATTCTTCACTTGTTTGGATGTCAATATAGCAATATTTTGTGACGGTATGTATAAAGAACCATAGGGGAACCATGCAGATGTCACCAATTAAGACAATAGCTAAGGAAGCCAGATTTGTGCACCCTTGGCCTTAACTCGTGTCACTCCCGCTTCTGTGCGACACTTTTGTGTTGCTTGAACTATCCATCTAGCTACAATTCTCCCTATGTCACCGGCAACCCCTTAGTTGCTGATGCTAAAGAGATGAAAAATAGATAGCTCTTCCGGATTGTTTTAGTTTCCTGCATGTAATATATCACCGCCTTTCTGACATTCAGTGTGAGTAGGGAGCGAACCTCTTGTGATTTTGGAAGCTGGAAAAACCCAGGGAGTTGTATTGTTTCGTTGACATAGAAGTGTGACACAACCTTGAACAGGAATTTGGGGTTAGTTCTTATTACGATCTGGTCCTTGTTTATTTCAAGAATTGGTTCAGTGCTTGCAGTTCATGAACTCTGCATATTGATGCTATGGCAACCAAGAGGTGGTCTTTAAAGTGAGGAATTGTAACCCAGCGCTGTGTAAGGCTTCAAAAGATGGCTTCATCAGCCTCATAAATACCAGATTGAAGTTCCATGTATTGGTGGGTGCTACTCTGGGAGGTATTCTCTTTGCTCCTTCCATTAACCTTTTGACCACTGTGGTCTCAAAGTAACTTCTCTTATCACAACCCTCATGTACACAACAATAGCTGGTAGGTGTGGTAAGATAGCCCTTCGTCTGGCAGGCGTGTGAGGTATTTCAGGACTTGGATGTGGCCGGTGGGCATCTGTCCTTGACACACTATTTTCTAGATCTTTTCCATTTTCTGGATTAACACTTCAGAGTTGCCGGTCTTCTTGCTTCTTTGAGAACCTCCTAGGTTGCTTTTTGACAGTTGGAGATAAACAAATTATATGCCCTCAAGAGCTTTGGAGTTATGCTGAGCGATATTCGGTCATGGTAGAACACTTTGCCCCTCTGCATGGTTAGAATGTTCTGTTGGGCTAGTAGTGGCATCACATTTCCCTTTGCCAATTACACTAGGTTGGAGAACCAGGTGTGTGTCTCATTGCTGTGCTAGAACGATGTGGGGTCAAGCTCCTCTGTTTGCGCCTCTCTAGCACAAGGGGAAATAGAGGATTTGGAGGAAAAGGGTAGGCAAATTTCCCTGACTTTTTGATCGTTTGGATATTCCCCAGCAGTAAACACCTTGGTATGTGTATGCAAAGTCTTAGCATTTCATAATTTCCTGATTCAGTTCCCATTCGTAGGACATGCTATTTTGTTCAGTTTAGTCTCTCTGCTTCTGTGCTCTTCACTCCTGGCAGGTGGATTGCCCCTTGTTTGTTGAGGAAGAACATGGCTGTTGTTCATATGTATCTGTACCGCTTTTGGAAGGCTTTGAAGGCTGGGAACATCGTTTAGAGATTAGAGATTAGAGATAGAGATATCCACAAATGTCCTTAAGCTCTTCCAGGACACACTCGTGTTCAGCCTGCCATCCGGCCTGTCAGGATACTGCTCCCCAAAAGTTCACTGGTGTGTTATGGTGCCTTTGTACAGCGCATATTGAGTGGCCTATGATTAAGGGGCAGGTGGCCCCGAAACGCGTCAGGCAGGCACCACAACACACCAGTGATTTTTGGGGAGCAGTATCCTGAGAGGCCGGATGGCAGGCTGAACACGAGTGTGTCCTGGAAGAGCTTAAGGACATTTGTGGAATCCTATTTGCAGCGCGGGGTCCTTACCGCGTCAGGATGCACCATCTCTTGTCACCACGAGTGGGAAATGGACAGGAGAGGCTACGGATCAGAATGCTGCTGACCCGCTATAGCGTGTGAAGCCGGATTGAACAAAACTCTCCACAAATCACGGTATCCCACTTAGGGACTTTAACAATCACTCAAAACGAATATGTAATTCAGAGACTCATAAGAGAAAAAATACATTTCCCAGCATGCAATACAGGCTATTACGAACTGGCAACCAATAGGAGGCATGCTCTTATATTACAAATAAAACGGAGCCTTTGTACAGCGCATATTGAGTGGCCTATGATTAAGGGGCAGGTGGCCCCGAAACGCGTCAGGCAGGCACCACAACACACCAGTGATTTTTGGGGAGCAGTATCCTGAGAGGCCGGATGGCAGGCTGAACACGAGTGTGTCCTGGAAGAGCTTAAGGACATTTGTGGAATTATATATATATATATATATATATATATATATATATATATATATATATATATACACACACACACATATATACATGTATAAATCTTGTATAAATCTATAAGTCACTCCTATGGCAGGCCTTCACAATCCTGAAGGCAGAGTGCTTGGTTTTGAATGAGAGGGTGCCCTAGCATGATCCGAGCCCCTCTGCAGCTTTCGTAATCCCTTCCTTATAGCTGTTCTATGATATAGCCATACCATATACTCTTAAGTGCATTATAATCCTCGCAGTTAATGCTAACTTTGGAATGGCTTTATCAAAACATGTGTTTGGTGTCGAACACTTTGGAATACTACCCCCCCCCCCCCGCCAGTTCTGGTGGCGGGGTAGCATTCCACCCTTCTAGAGGGAGAAGATATGTACACACTGGTAAACTCAGTAGAAGTTAAACGGAGCCCCAACATCACAAAATGGATGCTGCTGCCACAGACACGAGTCTGACCCCCTGCTGCTGGACACAACTCCGGCAGGGGAAGCCTGGACAATAGGTTTCCTGTCCAGGGAGGTGCCAGCAACTCCATAGACAGTCTTTACTGTATTGGGGCAGGGAGGGTTGCATTCAGTGAATGCTTTTCAGACACTGCCTGGGGCACACAAGGTGTCCCCATGCATTTCCCAGTTCAAACCGGTTGCTGGGGCACTCAGCCCCAGCTCTGGTGTGAAAATGGACAAAGGGGAAGGGGTGTAACCACCCCATCCCCAGGTCCTCCCATAGGTGGGACCCTAGAGTTAGTCCAATTCCTAAACTTAGTATAAGTATAGGAACTGAGTCACTAAAACTTTAGATTACCCTGGACGAAACACTGTTACAGAAATTTTGGACCTTCGACATTCCATATCGACTGGAAGACAGAAGAAATCTCCCTTGGGGTCAAGGAGTGACTCCCCTGTTCAAACAGGCACCAAAGAAGCATCTTGCCGGTCTGCATTTTCAAGGCTCCCGACGGATCCCGAAGAATCTGCGACACAAGACATGGACTTCCAGACATTTCCGAGGCTGACACGAGTCCCCAGCTAAGCTGAGACCTGTAGCTATCACGAGAGACGTGGGACCGGAACTCCTGGACATTAGAGACTTAGGACACTGGAAATGCATGATACCATAACATACCACTGTTTTACATTTCTCAAATGCCATCACCTGTGGCTGGCAATGGTAACAACTTCATTCTGCCAACAACTTGAATATTTAATTTTTTCGGCAGCCCTTAATCCATGTGCAATCTAATACAGCTTGTCAGACGGAGTAAAACGTGCATGTTTTTACCATCTAGTTAAGTCAAATGACAGACTGTTTTGTGAAAAATATTTACATTGTTAATATCACAAAAGCATTAAAAGAGGTTAATTGAATTTGAGGTTAAAAGCTAGGTTCAAAATTGATGCAAGAAAATGTTGAAAGGACTTCTAAATAAGGTGTATCCATTTAATTGAGTTTAATTTGGATCCTTTTCTGAAATAATAAAACTGATGCAACGGAGGTGGGGGGTACCCAGTTACGAACAACATTATCTATCATTGTTTTTTCCCCCAAAAAACAGATGGAGTGCTTAAGTGTTTTTTTTTTTGCTTTTAGTTCAATGCAGAAGCGTGGTAGTGAAAAGGTCAAGTGGAAATATCAAATATTTTTACCAGGAGAAAAATAACTTAACATGAACACCATTAAGAGCATGTGCAAATACGCTGGAATCTCGAACTTTCAAAGTATGAAAACAATCCACTCAACACAAAGTAGAGACAACAACATTTCTGAAAGACGATCAAGGCTTGTTTTCTGAACCCTGTGCTTTACCAATTTCAGACTAAGTATACGTAAAACAAGTTTCAAATAATAGACTTTGGATCAGAAATTTCAGAAGTACATCAATCATTGCTTTGCTTTCTTCAGTGTTTAATTCTGGGGGGAAAGGTGGCTTTGTGAGGGTTTCATAGCTGAAGAAATCAATTGTTAAGGCATATATATCAGACAGTCCGATTCCTACAAGACATATAATCCATTGCAGCATCATTCTTGTATAAAGAGTAGAAAACACAGATCCTTACCTTGTGCAAAGCTTCTACCACTCGTACCACATCGTAGAAAATAACCACAGTTTCACGCTCACTCAGCCGCTTCTCTTTGATCACGTAATGCTGCAAGTTTATCAGATCAGCGGTTTTGTCACTGAAATCATGGGCACATAGGCAGTCCAAAACCAAACAAATTCGCTTCTTTGTTTTCTTGACCAGTTTATTAGCATCTAAATCTTCAATGAAATCACAAGATCGGTCCTGGTAAGAGAAACCAGATGTAAGCAAAATATTTCAAGGCAGTATTGGATGCAAATTAAATGTTTCAGTGCACTACTGGGGTAAAAGTTATTTTGTAGTTTCAATTTTTCATCTATGATGTTTCAGAGAAGAACATCTGACTATAATTTCACAAGTTTCTACAGATCCTCAAATCCTGATTAACAATTTGCTGACTCTTTTTGCGAACTTTCTCACTTATCCAGCAGCGGTACCGGTTAATCAAGGTCGGAGAACTAAGTATTTTAGTAATGTTTTCTGTGGAAAATCCCATTTCAGGCTAAACCCCTGGTTTGGACAATGTTAGAAGAGCTGAAACCCTACCAGCTTTAACCTCATTGTATGGCATCACCATTGCACCACACTTTTTACCATAGATTTCCCCTTTTAGCTGTTCCACTCAGACCCAAAATCCCAATGTTATATTGAAAAAGTATGAACGCAAACGCTTAGACCACCTTCAAAACAATCACGGTCCTGCGTGTTCTTTTAACAAACTGTGCCCTGAACAGTTTCTATTACAAACTTTCACCAGACTTCAATATCCTAGCAATATCAAAAACATATTACCTTCTTTAAAAGTAAAGCAGACCAGGTTTGTATTCTATACATTTGTAAACAACAGGGATAAAATCCAATAGAACAACAGGGCACTCCAATCTGCTTTCTTCAGCTGTTAAGGTTTTACGACTTTCTTAGGGTAATACACCTACAACAAACATCCAAGCGTATTTCTTCATAGGTCAAAGCCTCTTCAATAAGAGGTGGGTAGAAAAAATTGATAAAACAAGTGAAATGAAGCATTTATTTAAAAAAAAATGTACATGAACATCTTGCCAGTTCTGTACCAGGGTTAGCAAAGTTGTTTTTTTTTAATATAAACTTTATTTAGCATTTTCTAAAAGACAAAAGCGATGCACTGAGTTCCATCACATGTCGACATATGCATTAGTACATGGTTAAGCTGACATGGTTTTCTTTGCAAGCACAGTTAAGGACATGAGGTTGAATGTACATCAAAAAAGTAGTTCTTGTTCGGCCCGACACAAGTATCCCACCATTCACCTTAGCCATCAACACATTTTTGACAGTCCTGTTAGCCCTGTATCCTGTCGCAAAATAACATTTTTACCTGGCAAACTGCATAACATATTAATGCCTTAAACGGTGTGTTTCCTGCGTCCTTTTACCCCTCGCCTGTCGGGACAATACCTTGCTCTTGTTGAGTGTAGGGATCTGGCTGCTGTTAGGCTAGGAAGGTTCTGAAAGGACCCCACATATCTTTAGGTCTTGAGGAGGGAGGGATAGTGTTGGCTTACAACTCACTCTTCATTGAGCAGAATGCCAAGCAATGGAGCCAGCTCCTAATCTTAGGTGAATGCCTGCTTCCCCAGTGTATGGCGATTTCTCTATTAGCCAATAATAAACCAATAGCAACAAACCTACGAACTTTCTGAGAAAATTGGATTACATAACCTAATAGGGCAATCTCTGGTAAAGGTACTATAGGTATCTTTATCATACTGCTGAAAGTCTTGTGAATGCCTGTATGCCTGGGCATGTCCATGCAAGGTGAGCAAAGTCGGCGTATGGGGAGTGGAATCTCTGACAACAATGTGGCCTCGGTCGGTCCTTTCTGTGTGCTTTAGTTGGGGTGAAATGGATCAGTTTGTGACGGCTGTTAATGAAAACAGTGTTTGTGACTGCACAACAGGCCGCCTTTTGTTCGTCTGTTATGGGGCTGCCCAGGTCTGCCTCCCAGGCGCTGTGCATCTTGTCACGGTTTACTAGAATGATGTCAGCACAAGCCTTGTAGAGCTGGGATAAGATATGGACCCCTTTACTACTGTCTAGCACTATCGTGAGGGGGAAAAGTACTCCGTTATCATGGAAGTCATGTGGGTTAGTGGAAGATAAGTATGGAAATACTCACGTAGGGAAGGTTTAGATAACTTAAAAGCTAGATCTATTACTGCAGCAAACACATGCTTTGAAGCAGGAGCAGTGCTGATTGCAAAGTGGTTAAATTAGGTCACAAATGTTGAAGGAAACAAATAGGGATAACAGCATTGGGAAGGGACAGTAAAGTTTAAAAGGGTAAATCTTACATTAAGGGATGTGCTAACTCGCTTTCATCCACACAAATAAAGCTGGATTTTTTTTTGAATTATTATATTATGAAAATGAAACCGCGTTCACAACTACACATTTTAAAACCGGTACATGTGATGTATGATCAGCTAAATAGTATTTATTGGAGGCAAAGCAGTATTTGAATCCTGTAATCAATGGAAGGAGGTACTGATTGAGGGGGGGTGGAAATATTTGTGCATAGTTCGATTGTAAACCAAGAAATTGGCAAAACTCGGCAGCAAACAAAAAAACTAAACTCTGAAGGTCTCTTGATTGGAATCAGATAAGTAACGGTGTCTGAAGTTGAAAGGGAACATTTGCATCATGGCTGTACTCGGCAGCACGATGTGGCTTCATGCAGACAAAAGCACGCACAGCCATGTCTGACACTTTGAGCTAGAAAGGATTTGGTGTGTTACCACAAGAGAGACTATTTCAAAGACTACCAATCCATGGAGTGCAAGTCAATAGAGGGGTGTAAGTCTCTTACAAAGCATTTCACTTTTACAAGGTGTATCTGGAAGCATTTCAGAACAGTCTTTTTTATCTGCAAACCATTGACCTCATAGATAGTCAACCTTGAGCAGAGATCATAAACTTGAACCTGGTAAATGATGAAATATACAATTTCCTTTTCTCAGTCCACTTCACATTCTCCAGTGGAACTGCAAGGATGAGTCATTTGCAGGTAAGGGTGTGCTGAGCACATATAAAAATACATCTTACAAGGTCCCGAGAGCCCAAGCTTGTGCTTTCATCAGAGCTGCAAGCAGTGTTGCAAGTATCTGGGGCATAGTCACAAACAATAGGATACAAAAGCAGGAAACCAGTTGCAGCCAGGCGTTCATAGCCTGGGTCCATGGGGACAGATAAGCTTAATCAAAAGGAAAATTCATTTAAACCCTTAGACAAAGGTAAGCATTAATACCTTTCAATAAAAAAGGGATGTGCATCAATGACTTTATTTCAAAAGGAATGCTTAAGTTTGTATGTTACCTTCCATAGCATTTAATTTAAGCATCTGTTAACGAACCAAGAAAATGCTGATCGAGATTCCATATCTTTTAACTTAACATTGTACCTGAGCGCATTTTTAGTTTGCATGTCTAGGCATTTTCTTCTGATTGATGGTCTTTCACAAATGCACCCCTTCCAAAATATATAGGGGTGAAAAGCCCACTCCAGCTTGGATACAAGGATGTGAGACTTGAAACCCTTGTCGTCAATTTCCAAATACAATCCCTTGCGTTCAAAATTACAGATCGTAAGTGGAACACGAATTCCATTACGATATAAACTATGTAGCAGCACAAAGATAAACATATCCTTAACCACAGCCTCTCTTTCACTCAAACATAGAATCTATCAGCATAGTGTGGCTCACACAAAAACTAGTTCAAATTGCTCTGACTAAAGGCAAGGAAAAAAGTTGCTAATGTGCAATACATCCACTATTCAAAACAGCTACAACCGATCCATTGCAATATATTTTTATATCCACAGGGCAAACCATAGAGCTTTCCCCACTCTATGCATTAAGCAACTGGTGGTAGCCTTGATGAGCCCACACTTATCTGTAACTAATATTTGGGGGCATCACTTCTTCAAATGTACTACTCACTCAGTCGAAAAAGTGCTTAATCCCAGGTCTCCAAAACCAAACTCTATCCTAAATAACTGAGAACATAACACGATATCTCTAGATTAGCTTACCTAATATTGCCATGTTAGGTGGTTTTCCTTTTCAGCATTTCTCTATTCAGACTTTTTGCTTTCCATCAGGCAAATGTAAAAAACAACTTAAAAAAAATCTAATTCACCAGGTCCATCTTTTCAGCTTTTATCTTATCCTCACTCCCAATCACAGAGGGCATCTTTTGACATCTCTCCAAGTGATGTTTTTTCACAGGAAGAAATGTTAGAGTTGCAAAGCCGTTGCTTACTTCAAAATAAGACAACTGTATAGCAGCAGTTACAAAAAAACTAGGGCTTAAAACTTGAGGGGAGATGGCATCTCATGTTCAATGCAGATAAAATATAAGGTGCACATACGACAAACTCCTAGCAAAAGAACAAGATGAAGGTGAGGTTTTTAAGTGAACAAAAGAGATTTGTGGCTCTGTAATAACCAAGTGAATAACAGTCATAGTTGCAGGAAGATATATTGGTACAGTGACCGAATGAAAATGTCCTTTTAAGGTTCCACCCCACTAACTAATTGTGCCTCATCTGGGATATTGTGCACCGTTCTGCAGGACAAAGCTCTAGAGATTAAAACAGAACCAAGATGTGCATCATGTATAATAAATGCACAACCAAAAATGTGTAACTTATTAAAAGTATACAAACATTTCATGTTAGGAAAACTTACTTTACTGTGGTGTTCAGTGAATGGAGGAAACACAAGGTACAGGGTGACTGGGTCATTTGCCCAATGGGGCAAATTGCGATAAAGGTGGCCGAGGATATTCGTAGCACTAGAGCAAATAAAACATCTCCTGTAATTAAACAATACGCACCCCTACTAGACCAGCAACAGTCATGAGATATCACCTAGACCATCTGCAATGAAATAATAGTCACAAACAAATGTAGGCGGATAAAAGCTGAACAGAGATTCTTGTCAGTAGGGCAGTCAGTAAAATCTCTACAGAAAGGATATCTTATCCTTGCTACAATAAATGTGATTGGAGAAATTTCCAATTCCCTCAAGTGTGACTATCTGAGATGCATCAATTTAGAGAAAACAGTTATCCTGTGCCTAAAATATAGTTGTGATATGTTCCAACAGGTTGGTTCAAATCTAACTGTACATATACAGATTTGTGCTTCAGTGTGGGCACACCGGTATGGGCCTTCTAATGTAAATGAGGCTCTCTGATACAGAACATAGAAGTATACCTCAAAAGGGTTAGTTTATTAAGAAGGTTGACAACCGCAAATCACAATCTCCAAGTATTAAAAGTATTAAAAGTAAAAGGAAACTTTTGGTAAAATTTGAACCATTCTATCATGTGACCCATACCCTTTACTCTAACATCCACATTGCCCCAGGACTGTAACAAACAGAATAAGGTGTACCTTTGCCAATCTTTCAACCTGCGGTACTAGCAGCTTCAGGTTCTCAAAAGGAGTTCCACGGAATTGAACTTCCATTAACGCTGCATAATTTGAGAACAAGGTGGTTCACTTAGGATTCTACTGATCACTGGGACTACCTCTTGCCTCAGTGTCGCAATGAGGTAAGTTATGGCTCAAATGAATTGGTAACCTAGGACAATCACAGTCTAGATTAAGCGGCCCCAGGTAAAGCTTCAAATTCAAGGCTCCAAGGAAGGCTCTTCAGGAGACCTGGAGTGTAACACCACACAGTTTCAAACAAACTCAATATCCTCCCCATATGCCTCACCTACAATTTTCAGTGAACTCCAAGCTCAACACAGTGAGGACATCAAACACCCCTGCAGCTCCTGGCTGGCCCTGACATGTTCAAAGTGAAATGACACCACATACGTAAGGCTGGAGACCGGTTCAAACGTAAAAACCCAAAACGAAAGATCATGAACTGAAAGAACACTATGCCTAAATCAACATGAAGCTACAGTAATGTGGCATCTCAATAGTACTCTAGCAAAGCAGCTTTCTGCACACCGATAACCAGACTGAACACCTTCGAGGCAGTGCCAAAAATCATATGTAATAGATATATTTGACTATGGACACTGAGCAGTATTTTAGGGGGGGGCAGGTTTGACAAGCCTTCTTGCAGAAGGAGGCATTCTACAGGCATCAATGTGTATTCACGTAGAACATTTCAAGTAGAAAATGTATTGGTGAGAGCAATGCCAATTTTATTAATAGTGCCCATAACAAGATTGATCAATGCAATGGTTTTCCCAAGAAAATACAAAATTAGAACCACAAGAAATATCATAATGAAAAGTACAACTGCCATTAGTGATCAATCATCATCTAAACAGTGTGGTAATTCTAGTTTACAGGTATTCAAATTTAAATAAAGACAAAAAGGATCACTGTATAAGCAGTCACTAATCAAATTTTACCTTTTCTTAGCAATGTGTCACAATCTAATGCTGTGTAGTGGGACTGGCTGGCCTTGCTACCTCCCATGTAGTCATCTGTACAAGCACACACTCACAAAGAAGGCATAAAGACTCAATGGACACTTCTCAGACCGCCAAGAACCAAGCCAGGATGCTCAAGACTTCAAGTGGTTTGGTACCTGATCCAGTTACACTTTTCATCCCTCCCCATTTATTTGCAGAGGAAAGTGAATAATCAACCACACACTGCCCAAGGTGAATCTCACTGGACCATTTTTGCAAAAGGTAATGAGCCAAGGGCAACCACTATCTAGACGTACATGTATCTGGAACCATTAACAGCCAGGACGGCATAAGGCACACTTTTTTTAAAAGAGATTTCTCAGCTGCCCATACCCACAAAAAAGCAGATGGTAGGGGAAAATATAACATCCCTTTACTAAAAGCAAACTTTTGAACACAAAATGTGACAGGGTAGAAGAACAAAACAAATTCAAGGTCCCGACCTGACTTGTCAACAAACCCATGTGAAGCCCAAACACTACGATCTTTATTCTCATAACATTGACTGTTTACCTCAAACAACATCATGAAGCTTCCTTAAACGTTCACTCTTCTATATATCTCTTCATTCTTAACACAACTACCATATGATCCAGCACTCCCAATTTTAGTCAAACAGACTATTCAATGTACTGTATACAAAAATTCGATAAATTTAGCAGGTCTTATTCCAATTTTCTTTATTAAAAAAAACTCTGCTTCATAATACAATGCGATCGTAGCCAACGCATTTTGTCCCAGCGGACTTCTTCAAGGCTAAGAGCAACAGACGATCCGGGCATACAGCACGAGAGGCTTTTCATCCTTCTCAAATTGTGATGGGATAACACCCAACGCCGTACTTTGGCTGATCACTTAAAAGTAAACTGGAGAGAAGACACAGAAACTATAGGATATCCCTTTGAGGAGGTTCTAACTAGACAAGACCCTACTGGCATCAATCCAGAGAGAGAGGATCATACATGACAGATAAATCTATGAAAAAAGGTTAAAATATTACTGATAATATCCATAAAAGGCCATCATATTGCTCTTTGCCCTGAAGAAGTCCTATGGGAGGAAACGTGTTGGCTACGGTCGCATTGTATTATGAAGAAATGAGTTTTTTTGAAAAAAGAAAATTGGAAAAAGACCTGCTGAACTGAAAGAATTTGTGTATACAGTACATTGAATAGTCTGTTTAACTACAATTTGGAGTGCTGGATCATATGGTAGTTGTGTTAAGGATGAAGAGATATATAGAAGAGTGAACTTAAAAGGAAGCTACAATTTGGAGTGCTGGATCATATTGTTGTTGTGGGATATGTTATCCTAGGAGGCTTAAGGGTATTGAGCCTCAGGTCCTTGGCACCACAGAAGTTAAAACTATACATGACCCTAATATAGCGATAAGTGCAGTCAAATTTGCCTCATACCCTCTGCATTGTGTTTCTTATACCTAGTCACCCTTGGCCTTAACTATTCCCACTCTTCAGCTCCTTACTTCCTAACCACTAAATTTACAATTTCTTGTTCACACTAAAAGTTATATCCCATTTCACTATTAGTACCCCTGCTGCCTTACTTAGTTTCTCAATCACCTTTATCGCATACTTCCCCCTCTGAATTTGGTGAGCCAAGATCCACAATTAAATATATTTTCCCTTTTCAGTTTCCATATGCGCATCAGCTTTTAGCCAGTCACACGTTTATCTTTTCTTCTTTTTTAAATCTGTCCCACCTAGACTTATTTTGTTAAACATTTCTTTTCTTCAAGAGGCAGAGGTAGAGGAGCAGACGGTTTATCAACATAAGATTCCTCAGCAAAAGGTTGAACAGTCACTCACCTAGAATATGACCACAAAGCGAATAACAGCATGTTTAAAAAAGTCAATGCAATTAGTTGTTAATATAGTCACTCAACTTCATTTATTAGACGTAAAACTACTGCCAAACTTAAATTAGCTTTCTAGAAGATAAAAGCGAGCTTGGAAAGTCCGATATAACTTTTGGGGGGCTTCAATTTAAATATCTAATATTTCAGAAGAATACTAGTTTGTCGAGCAAAAAATCCAATGAGGAACTATTCTCAGTGTTGTCTCTAAACAAGAACGGATATGAAAAGCAGCGATCTTTTACATTTTTTACAGTTTTGTGCTCAGTCACTTAAATGGCTGCTTCGCTACAAATGATCTGAATTACTTCACAAGCATCTCAAATCAGAGAGCAACAGTTCTAGACTACACATTTGTCTTCTTAAATGTATTTTCCAATACAAATAGACCCAGATCAGGAACCACTATCTCTTGTGAAAGCTGCTAAAGAATTGAATATTTGTTTCCATCTCACAAATGCTATCCCGGGCAGCCTAAATCTTGCTGCTCAAGGCAGAAATGCAGCATAAGAAAAGGGTTTCAGGTAACCTTTAGTTGAGCGATCTGTGTAATGCGATTAAAATTCAAGACATAGGATGATAGGGTCACATTGTTTTTTTTAATGTCAGCTTAAAAAGCAATTGATGGCTAAATCATCTGAATCTGATCTGCATAATCTAGGCACTAAATAACACGTCAATATTGTTTTGCAGTCGCGCACATGCTACATACCCCACCCTTATTTGACTGTGTCCATGTTTTTTGGTACCAAAGTAAAGTGCTAAAGACTGCGCAGCTGCCTATTTGAGTTTGGTAAATTTTGGCAAAGATAGATACATCCAAAACGTAACAGATTATCGTTTTGTGTTTTTTTAAATAATGAAATCACTAGCCTGATGTGCTTTTGACCAGAAGTCAAACAAAATCGACAATTCTTGAAATTCCATCTTCACAGATTGAACATCCCTCAATGTAAAATGTCAGATGAAATATTATTTAATAGTAATGATACGCAAGTAGGTTGAATTCATTATTGACCTTCATACTAAACTTAAGAAACATAATGACATTGTCTATTAGTAATTGTTATCACAAGTTGTCTCAGCATCAAAACATTGTTTTTTAGAAAAACTGTTTGGTAACTACAGAATGCCGTTGTGCAATATCTGCAATACAATGGATTGTAGATTCAGGCACTCTAATTTTTTCCTGGGGATGGTACTTACACAGAACAAGTTACCTTCGGTGACGATGTATCAGTAAGAGACATAGATTAGTTATAGATTCCTTACCTTTAGAATTGCCCCTATGCATCAGAGAAGGATCCGTAGAATTTTTCGCCAGCCGTAACCATGCACGTCGAAAGGTGGGGTCGGTCGGCTCCATATTAGTCGTTGGCGTTGTGGTCACCGGGATGACGTTGTAGCAGCTACTTAGACAACGCCCTTGTGCGCGGGAGTCAGTTCTTTTACTCAACATTCCACGCCAGAAGCGCTAAGCCATGCAAGATACTGCCCACTGGTGCACAAAACAGGACCCTGAAAGGAGGTCATTAACCCTAGAAGTCAGTTCGCAGAACACGGAAGATAGGTGGGCCGGTAAGGAATATATAACTAATCTTTGTCTCTTACAGATATAGCATTACTAAAGATAACTAACTTGTTCATCTGAAAGAGACAATTAGTTATATATTCTTTACCTTTAGAATAGACACCCCAGCAATACCGGATGTGGGTCTGCGAACCAAGTTCACACCAGAAAGTCCTGGAGAACAGAACGGCAAAAGAAGCCATCTCTCCAGACTTGGCTGTCCAGGTAGTAATGTTTTTCTGAACGTGTGCAGTGATGCCCACGTAGCTGCCTGACAGATGTAATTGATGGGGACTCCCCATCCCAAAGCAGTGATAGCTGCCATCGCCCTGGTGGATTGGATACACAGTCCCACTGGAGGCTCCTTTGCCAAAGAATAACAAGCTTTTACACATAGAAAAACCCACCTAGAGATGGTCTGTTTGTACACGGCCCAACCTTTTTTGGTGCCCACGTAGCAGACCACCCGGAATTGCTTGGTGTGATCCAAATAAATTAAAGCACACGTTTTGGTTCCACACAGTGGAGCCTCTCTTCCTCTTTAGAAGGATGCGGAAAGAAGTTGGGCAAAGTGATGGTTTGACCAATGTGGAAGAAGTAATCACCTTGGGAACAAAAGAAGGTCTGGTTCTTAGGACGACCTTGACCAGATGAATAGCCAGAAAAGGCGGTTTTGAAGAAAACATGGAGCTCACTCACCCTGCGAGCAGAGGTGATGGCAACCAGAAAGGCAGTCTTTAAGTAAGAAGTCTGAGAGGACAGTTCTGAACATGCTCAAAAGGAGCGCACATAAGGTAAGTAAGAACCAAGTACAACTCCCACTGAGGCATTACGAAGGGAACAGGAGGAAAAAGATGAGTAATACCCTTAAGAAAGTGATTTACAACAGTGGACTTGAAAAGAGAAGGCTGATCAGGAAGCCTAAGAAAGGCTGAAATTGCAGAGAGGTCCCCCTGTAGAGTGTCCAAAGCAGAGTCCTGCTGGGCCAAAGAAAGGAGGATCAAGAGAACCTCAGAAATAGTGGCAGAAAGGGGATCCTCAGCCTTTGTTGTGCACCATGCCACAAAAGTGTTCCATCAGCAGGTGTATACTGTCTTAGTGGAGGGACGCCTGGCTGCCAAGAAAACGTCACAAACTTCAGGAGGAAGGTTAAAAGCGGTTAACTGTCGCAGAGGTGGAGACTGGACAGGTTCGGGTGGAGGACCGTCCCCCTGCAGCTGCAACAGAAGATCCTCCCGAAGATGCAGTCTGATCGGAGGATTGATGGCAATGTGTAACAGCTCAGCATACCAGACTCTTCATGCCCAATCTGACTTGGGCCCGGTCGCAATTGATCTTCAGCACTCTGGGCAGAAGTGGTATAGGCAGAAATACGTATATAAGACGGCAACTCCACTCACAATGAAAAGTGTCGCCTAGCAAGTGCGCCTTGGAAATTCCAACACGCAGAATTGCTGATATTGCGCGTTCTCTTCGGTGGAGAATAGATCCAACCAAGGCTCTTCCCCACTGCTGAATGAGACCGTGCTCCACCTCCAAGTGAAGACGCCATCCGTGATTCATCATGCACCTGAGTTCATCCGCCCTGTCGTTCAGAGAACCTGCCAGTTGTTGAACCACCAGGGACATGACCTGATGTGCCAACCATGTCCAGAGACTCTTGACATAGGGTTTGCAACCCCACCCGACCTGTCGCAGTACCACATGGCAATAGTGTTGTCCGTGAACACCTGCACAACTCTTCCCCAGACAAAGGAAAGGAATGCCTTAATTGCAAGACAGATCGCCCGGAGCTCCAGAAGGTTGATGTGGAGCCCGAACTCTGCCGGAGACCAGAGGACTCTGATCTCCGCTTCTCCCATGTGGCCCCCCCCTCCCCAAGAAGTGATGTGTCTGTCACCAATGTGTACTTTGGTTGGGGATGGGAGATGGATCTGCCGTTGACCCAATCCTGGTTCGTTAGCCACCACTGCAATTGTTGTGCAGTGCCCTCCGAAATCCAAACGCAATCGGACAGATTCCCCTGATGCTGTGCCCACTGGAACTCCAGGTTCCACTGCAGAGCCCGCATATGCCACCTGGCATGATATACCAACAGGAGGCCATGAAGCCCAGCAACCTCAGGGTCATTCTGGCTGAAAGCCAGATTAGAGGCTGAAAGATCGGAATCATAGCCCGAATATTCCGGACTCGCTGCTCGGGAGGATAAACCCGAAACTGCGTCGTGTCTAGAACCGCTCCAATGAAATGGGGGGGGGGGGGGGCAGGTGTGACTTTGGCACGTTCATAGTGAACCCCATTGAGTGCAGGAGGTCTGCTGTAGTCTGGAGGTGGAAGACGACTGCCTGGGGCGAGTCCACCTTCAGCAGCCAGTCGTCGAGATAAGGGAAGACTGGAACCCCTGATCTGCGCAGATGAGCTGTGACCACCACCATCCCTTACCTTAACACCAGAGGGGCGCAGGTAATGCCAAAAGGGAGCATGGTAAATTTAAAGTGCTCAAGGCCCACCATGAACCGCAGGTAACGCCGGTAGACTGACAGGATGGGGTTGTGAAAATAAGCATCCTGCAAGTCCAACGCTACCATCCAGTCTCCATGGTCGAGGGCAGACAGAACTTGGGCTAGCGTCAACATTTTGAACTTCTCCTAGTCTCGAAGGGGAGAGAGTAGCCCCTTTGGACTATCTGCAAAACCCACCTATCCAGACGTGATGGTGCGCCAGTGGGGGAGGTGATGGCGGATCCTGCCGCCCACTGGAGATTGGTGGCCCTGAAAGGTCAGACGAGGAGAGTTTGGAGGCTGCTGCGGAGGGAGCAGTGGTGGACTGGCCCGCTTGCTGGACCCCAGACCCACGACGGCGGGTCCCACATTCCCGGCCGCGCAGGGGATGAGCAGCTTGCGCCGACCTGTGGCTCTGGGTGGAACGTAGCGGGCACCCCATCCGTGGCCACAAAAGGGGCTAAAAGCAGGCTGTGCAGGGCAGATGGTGGAAAGGCCCAAGGACTTGGCTGTTGCCCAAGAGTCCTTGAAGCGCTCTAGCGCGCTGTCTGCTTTGTTGCCGAACAAGTGACGGCCAATAAAGAGCATCCCCGGAAAAACCAGTCTCTCATAGCGAGGGCTACCGACATTAAATTCGTCCTACTTAGCGAGTTGGCGTTGTCCATTCTACATCATATGGTAAACTTGGTTGCCTCTCTCCCCGCAGCGACTGCACGGGAGAGCATGGCCCGGGCCTTCTCCGGGCACTGGGCAGCACCTATGCTACCATATCCAACACAGAGTGGGTGTAACGGCCCAACAGACATGCAGTGTTTACCAACCGCAGTCCCACGCTGGAGGAAGAAAACATTTTCTTCCCAAAATGGTCCCGCTTTTTGGATTCCCCATCAGGTGGTACAGTTGGGAATGCGCCTTTGGATGTTGAGGCTTGGACCACCAAGCTCTCAGGGGTGGGGTATTGGGAGAGGAAAGTGGGGTCGCCTAGAGTCGGGCGGTGGTGTCGGACAATCATTTTATCCACAGGAGCCCAAAAGGCTATCAGTTAGGGCTTCATTGAACGGCAGCAGGGGCTCCGAAGAGCTCACTGCCAGTGTAAGCACCTCTGTCAGGAGGTTAGTCCTGACTGCCACCGTAAGTAGCTCGTGGTTGAGAGCCTCGGCAGCCCTACGCAACACCACTGCTTAAGAAGCTCCCTCCTCCCCAGCCACCGCAGGAGGAGACAACATGCCAAGATCTAGGGACCCCTCTTAGTACTCCCCACCCCCCTCAGGTATCCGGCGTCGGTCGACATCTGTCCCGCTCCGTGTTCCTGTCAGGGTGGCGGCCAGGGTTGACGCTAGCTGGGGACACAACTGGCATCGGCTGCGGACGTGGTGCCGGTGGAATCTGCGCTAGGGGAGGTGTTAGAAGGTCGACCAGCGCCGATCCGGATCCAGGCTTTGATCCAAGGGCACCCTGAACTGCCGGGCCAGAGCCGCCAGAGAGTAAGGCCCAGGGCCCCCAGCCGAGTCGGCGGGACCCGAAGGCGCGCTGACAGAGTCGAGCTCCCACAGATGGCATGCATTGCTTCGTAAAAGCTTCAAAGGTTGACAGGGGTTGCTTCGGCTCCTGAAAAGGGGGGGAAACTGAGTCGAGCCTTTGGGCTCCGCACGCAGAACCAAGGGAGGGGCACCGTCCGTATCGGCCGACGGATAGGGAGAAATCGAAGAGCGACGATGCTTCTTTGACTACTTCTTGTGCTTCGACTTACTTGGAGTGAAAAGACTTCGAAGACAAGTGGTGGTGGTGGCTCCGCGACCAATCCCTTGACCTCCTGCGTGACCGAGACCTCAAACCCCACGGAGCAGACTGCCAGGCCTTGGGAAACTTTCGGGACCGCTCCCACAAAGACTTCGAATTCAAGGTCCGGCAGCACACAGTTCGGATCAGTCATTGACATCAGCTTTTCGCAGGAACCGCAAGCCTTGAAACCGGGCATCCCTAATGTGCACCATGAGTCAATATACTCAAAAACGGTGTTGACAATAATCACAAAAAAGTCAGTCAAAAAGTCTCTGGAGGTACAGCTCTCTCCCGATCTGTGCTGGCTGGCGCGGAAAAAGAAAGGACTGACGTCAGCACGCAAGGGCGGCATCTAAGTAGCTGCTGTGATGTCATCCCAGCGACCACGACACCAACGACGAACGTGGAGCCGACCGAGGCGCAGGGGTACTGCTGACGAAAAATTCTACAGATTCTGTCTGACGCCTGGGGGTAGTTCTAAAAGTAAGGAATCTATAACTAATTGTCTCTTTCAGATTAAGGGGGTTTATTTTATTTCTATAATGTTGCTTTTGCAATACTTTTTGTTAACCAAACAATACAGCATTTGTATCCATGCTCTCTTTAAGGTGTTGATTTTGTCCTCCATCTTTTAACTTCTTCTGCTTACACTTATTTTTTAACTGTTGTCTGTTTTTTTGCTAAGCAGCTCTCAGTGTTTTGCAAATATAGCCTTAGCAGATGCACAACTGGGAAAGCAAGGGCATTCTGGCAGATGATTATAGCAAATGTGCAATCAACATTTCAATCTTTCACAAAACATCAAAGACTTTCTACATCCAATTTCTGTTAATCCCTACATTCTTTAAATTATGGATATATTCCACTAACTGCCTGATCTATTGAAAATGGCACCCTTCAGAACAGAGTTTAAAGTTTCCTCCCTGTGACAATCCCAAATCCTAATGGTTTATCAGAATCAAAGCCTTCTTCCACCAAACATTACTCATAGCTGCAACTCTGTGCCAGATTACCATTTTAAGCCAAATACACTACACATATTTAAAATAGTTGAAACACACTTCTATGATCCCTTAAGCTCCAAAATTGGAAGGATATAAACCTAAATCTCAAATATTTCTGTCTTGTGAGGGAAGAATATGAGGTGATTAATCGGGTACTTTGTGCCCCATACCAGAATAGGAAATCCTAAAATATGCCCACCATACGGTTTTTTCACTAATGCTTGGTCAAATAAAACCTCTTCTAAATTGTAAAATTGTTGCCAAGTTAACCAAAATTACAGCATCATCTGTTATACTGAAGAATTGTGATAACCTTGTTTTATTTCATCCCCAAAATCCACAGTATTTGAGATGAACAACAGAGGCCTACCAAGGTGTTAATCCTATCTATTTATTTGGATCGCATTTACATCTACGCAAATCTACCCAAGAGTAAATTACGACTGTGTGGTTCACAGAACAAGTATAGGAATTTCCCTCCTCTCCAGCTTTTTTCAATTAGTTTTTATTCACTCAATTAAAACTACAGGGTAATCTAAAAAAAAAAAGACTTATTTTGACATCACTGTGGACCACCAAAGACTCTTTCGTCTCCCCCGTCCCCCGATCAACCATGTTTTTATGACCTTTTTAACCTACTTGGAATGCTTTGAAAGACAGCTCTATTCCTTCCCCTCTGCCTTAAAAAGTTATTCACCCACTGACGACCTCGCGTATGGCAGTAAGCTTTACTTGGGCCTACTAGAATATCTTTTGTGCCGCATTCAGATCATTCAAAATTCAGCAACCAGGATTTTTTGGAATTTACCCGCCTCAGACCAATTATATCTCATTTCTAAGACTTACCTTGGATGCCCATAAAACCACAAGCCACTTTAAGGATTTATGGTTGGTCATAGTGCAGTCTAAAACTCAGGCCCTAACAAGGTGTCAACCTTATTGTTCTTCTCGAACACTTCACTCTTGCTTTGCAAAACTTCTCTTGGTCTCTCAAACAAAAACATTTGTTTGGGAGGTAGGACTTTTTGTTCATTGCAAATAAGATTTGAAATGCCTTATTTCTTCCTATGAAATCTACATCTTGCTCACTAAATTTTAGGAGAAAAGGCCCTCCTCTTTAAGCAGTGACCCCTTACTCACAAACTGCTCTCTCCTTCCCATCCTTCCCGCCTCAGTGGCAGGACACCGCATTTGGGATGATCACAACCTCTATAAATCATTAATATCCTGCATTGTTGCCTTAGTTCTTTTTTGTTGTAAATGTGTTTATTCTGTTTTCAAGACAATACACAAAAATGTGTGCAGCATAGCATTAAGTACTTTCACATTATTGATGTGGTAGACATGGAAACAGGAGCTTTCTAGGTGCATTGTTGCTTTGATTACATTGAATCCTGCTATGGGATCAGTAGTTTCACAACACACTCTGTTACCAGTTTCCATAAAAGGCAGTAGTTGTGAATCTGACACCCATTTCGGAGGTTCCCCAGCAGAATCCAAGTGAAAGGTTTACCAGATCTGCTACAAAATTGACTGCAACAGGAGTCCGAGCTATTTGGACTTTGAAAAGGGCAGTGTAACAAGCGGTACAATGAGCACAAAAGATTGTTAGCTTTTAAATAACTTCACTTTACTCAGAATGCCAGGCTAACTTCTATCATTCAATGGTTGCTCACCTTCCTTCCTCTACCTCAATTACGGAATCCTCTCCCACCAGTAGTAATTCTCTTGTTTGGGCCAGCCAACAAGCAGAAGCAAAGACATACGGTGGATCCATTGCATGCATTTGGGTGCCACCACTACTTGTATGGGGTATATGTGTCGCGGTTTGGTGCCTGGCAGTAGCAAGCAGCGAAGTTCAGGGATGAGTACCTGGCCGGTCGCGTCTCCCCTGTGTCTGCCTGCCATCCAGTAGGACAGCCATTGTAATTGTGCTGCCAAGAAGTACGATTCGAAGGACGATGCGCCCAGTCCTCCATATGTGGTGGGTAGTTGTAACTTTGCTAGTGCTATCCAAAGTCTGCTTATTCCCCATATGAGCACGCGGAGTAGCGAGTCAAAGTCCCGGAAAAATGCTCAGGGTGGGATTACCGGCAGATTCGTGAAGTGGTACAATAGCCGCAGGACTATTATCATATTATCATCTTGGCTAAGGCCACACGGCATATCGGGGCTAGCAGGCGGTTCTTCCAGAAACCGGCCAGGGCTCTGCGGTGGTTCCCTTCAAATATGTCAGCAGAAGAGTGATAGAGACGGATCCCGAGGTAACAGAGGGCACTTGCACTCCAGGTCAATTTTTGGTCACCTATCTATACATCCCAGGGGGCGAAGTTAGGATGCAGTGGGTAAACCGTGGATTTGTCCCAGTTTACTCAGAGCCTGGAGGCTCCAGCGAATTCAGTCAGTGTGGCCCAAATGGGTGTTAGATCTGCAGTAATGTCCCGGATATATAGTAAGAGGTCATCAGCGTACATGGAGACGCTATGTATGGTATCCGCGATGGGAATGCCCCAATGAACCCCCTCCCGCCTCAGCCGTATAGCCAGAGGTTCTACAGCGAGGGGGAAGAGCAGAGGCGAAAGTTGGCAGCCCTGCCGTGTGCCTCTCTGCACCGTGAATTCTGGCGAAATGCATCATCCTATGCGGATGCGTGAGGTTAGTTTGGTGTACAGGAGTTGAGTATATGCCAAGAGGGTGGGATCGATTCCTGTTCGTTTTAGGACCGAGAACAGGTATTGCCAAGTGAGGGTATCGAAGGCCTTCTCGAGGTCTAGGATGAGACAGGCTGCTATGGGTAATACGGCATCCACTTGATCCTGGATATGAAATAGGCGGCGTATATTTTGGGATGTGTTTCTGCCTGGAACAAAGTCACATTGGTCTGGGTGCACCAGGGGTCGTAGGATGGGGTTATATCTGTCCGCTAATATCTTACAGTCGGCGGATAGAAGTGTGATGGGACAGTATGAGGCCAGCTGTTGTGGGTCGCGATTTGGCTTCGGGAAGGTTACAATAAATGATTCTCTGAGGGGATCATCTTATTTCTCCTTTCTCTAGCGCGGCCGCAAACATCTCTACAAGGCAGGGGACCAACAGGGATGAGAAGGTTGTGTAGTATTCCAGGGGAAAACCGTCCAGCCTCGGTGCTTTGTTGCAAGCCAGTGCACGAGGTGCTTGGGTGACCTCGGCGGATTGTAACTCTGCGTCTAGAGCAGTTCTCTCCGCCTTCGAGATTTTGGGGATCGTCAACGGGTCGAGAAAGTGGTCTAACACATCCTGCCCGGTCGAAGCTGGGCTACGGTATACCTCAGAGTAGTATTGGCCAAGAGGATTTCCGCTTGGGACCGCACCAGATTTCCGAGGGGGTCGAGCACTTCAGTGATGTGTTTCACATCTGTGTCTAGTTTGGCTAGCCATGCCAAAAGTGTGCCAGTTTTGTCCCGCTCCTTATGCATCTGGGTTGCAAATGCCCTAAAGTTGTTCCTACGGAGGCCGATGCTGGCGGCCAAGTACTCGGTCTTTGCTTTTGCTACTTGAGCAGCTGTCGCCTCGGATGCATCGTCTCGTTTGGTGAGGGTGGCTAGCTGCGTTTCGGCATTAGTTAGTGCTTGCTCCAGTGTCCGTTTTACCGCTACTATTTGTTTGATATATTCTCCCCGGGTCACTACTTTAAATGAGTCCCATTCCACCAATGTAGATGTCGCCGTTCCTGCGTTATTAGTGAAGTAGTCCTGTATGCTTTGCTCCTGTTCGGGTTTTAAGACTTGGTCCGTAAGGCAGGCCCACTGGTAGTATCCAAGTTGGTACTGGGGGGTGGAGGGATTCTCCAGTGTAATCGTAGAATGTGAGCGTTATGGTCAGAAATTACCCGGCCTAAGTAGTCAGTGTGCTGGATTTTGGGTAGTCAGACCCGCAAGTTATGTGGTAGGGAATGAAATGAATACAGTAGAGTTTGTGGATGACGCGTTCTCCATGCATCCATGAGTGCTCATTGGGTGACCCAGGCTTTCAACTGTTGCGTTTGCTTGTGGGCTGGAGAGAGTGGGTGGGGATGGGATCGATCTAAGGTAAGATTTAGTCTGCAATTATATTTGCCCCCTAATATCCATGGTTTGGAAGCAAATTGGGATAAAACACCTGTGAGGTGGTCCCAGAACCTGTCTTGCTCGATATTTGGGGCTTATATACTGCCCATGAATACTGATTGCCCATCCAAGAGTCCTTCTAGCAGGGCATACCGCCCCTCCTTGTCCACCACTCGTCTGAGTTCCTGGAATGGGATGTCTGGTCGGACCCAAATCAGCACCCTGCGTGCGTATGCAGAGTATGTCGTGGCACATATGGTTCCGCATCATTTGGACTGTAGTTTACCAATTTCCAATGTGAGGAGGTACGCCTCCTGCAAGAACGCGATTTTTGCGTTCTGGCGTTTCGTACATGAGTATACGGCGTAACGTTTGCTCGTGTATGGAGGACCCTGCTGTTTAGTGCTCAGATAATGATGTCTGCACTCTGCATTGTCATAGCCATTTGGTGTTGCCAGGGCGTACTAATGCGGCGTGTATCGGTTGGAACACAGCGCCCGACATCACCCTAGCAGTGTGAAACATATGTGAGGTGGGATGTTGTCCATTTGCGTGATGCAGTCCCCCTGTTATGTCTAGGTCCATGAGGGGAATGGACTAAACTGAACGGGGGTGATGAACAGTTAACTAGGGTTAGGAAACAGTCCCAATACCAAGGACCTATCGCTGGTGGCGATACGTCCAAACCAACTCTCATAGAAGAGGAGAGTTCAACAGTATTATGTGAGGGTGGCAGTGCATGTATGCGAGGTGGGCCGCCGACCGGACATTTGCAGGATCAGTGGTTGTCGTCAGGACTGTGCTTGATCAGGCATGTGTTGCGTGTGCATAGAGGGTAAGTCTTGGTAGCACAGGCCATTAAGGGATTCCCAGCCGGGTCACCTTATTCCGAGAGGGTATTAGTTTGTCCATCAAACATGGTATCAGCCGTCTGAGGGGTAACCGGGAGGGGGCGGGGGTGGTGGGGGCTTCGGGGTTGTGATTGAGTTCACCCGAGAAAGCGTTCAGTCACGGTCATCCTCTCCCTTCGAAGAGAAGAGGTGTGGAGCTCGATCTGTGTCTTCTGCCGGTGAGGAGGCCTGTAATTCCGTCACTGCTCACAGAACCTCTCGTCGCTCCTTCATAATTTGCTCCAGGCCCGGAGATTCTTGGGGTTGGGTCCCTAGTGCAATGTTTTTATCGTTGAGTTTCTGCTTCGGATTGAGTCTCTTGGATCGCGGCGCTTTGAAACTTGGGCATTGCGTGGTCTCTGCCCTGGGCTATTGTGCGCAGTTGTGATCCACCCAATCGTGTGCCTCTTCAGCGTTTGCGAAGAAGATGGCAGACACATTATGAATAACTTTGAGCCGGGCCGGGAAGAGCAGGGATTATTATACATTGTTCGCCCGCAGTCGTTGTTTCACTTCTAGCAATGATTATCTTTGTTGCTGCACCGCGTGTGTAGTCAGGGAAGATCACAATCTGTTTATTTTTTACATGCAGGGGGCTCGATTGTCTGGCGGCTCGAAGCACATCGTCGAGGTCTCCTGTGAGCGCCTTCAATGTAGAAGAATGCCATGCGGTTAGCCGCAGGAGTGAAAGATTTCACCCATGCTTCCATGTATTTCACCAGATTCGCACCCTCGATTCCGTCTGGGAGTCCCAGCACACGGATGTTACAGCGCCTCGAGCGCCCTTCCAAATCATCCACTCGCTCCTCCATGGTGGTCAGGCGGCCCAGGACGGTTTGGAGTGTTGTCTGATGTGTCTTGACAGTGGGCTGCAGGTCGGCCATAATCTTCTCTCCATCCTTTACTTTGTCGGCAAGTTTACGATGATCATCCCGATTGAGGCTAAAGTCCATTGTCAGGGTGCCAAGTCACTCCTCCATAGACACCCTGGAGTGCATGATGGCTGCCAATACTTGCTCCAGCTTGTCCGAGATAGATTGATCCAACTGAGTCGCTGTTGTTTTAGTCCATGCCCGGGTATTCGGCAGGTTCTCCGGTGCAGTCTCCGGTACTGTTGTGTGTTGCGAGGCCCTCTGATTCCCAGTTACGCTGTCTGGGAGGGCCCCCGCACAGTAAGCGATGCTGTTGGCTTTAGACCGCGTGGCAGAGCCTCTGCATATAAGGCGCCCCAGTACGTTTTTTAGTTTTTTCGCTGGTCTTGAAAAGTGCGCAGGGCGAGGAGACGAGCATGCACTGGCACAGTAAGGGGTGTGGGGGCTCTGCTCCGCCCCCACGCTCAGCCCGCCTCCCCGCAGTTTAGAGCTGCACCAGAAACGCTCGGGTGTTGCCAAGGAGGGGGGAGGAGCCGGGGGGGGGGGAGGGGGGACGGTTTGACTTTGAAAGTTCTGTGTATGCTGCTAGGGATGGATTCCAGACAGGTATTGTGGCAATATGGGTTGCAGAGTTGAGCGCCTCACCGGAGATGCAATTCACAGGCCAATGCAGCCGTAGTGTGGAGCCCTAGGCCTCCATGTTAAGCTCAGGCATTGTCTGTTCTGGGAGCGCTCAAATTGGCCCAAGCAGCAGTAGGGGGCTGCTCTCAGCGCCAATCGGCCTGGGCTGTCAGCCGCTCACCTCTTCTTTGTCGCAGCGGTGGGTTCACTGTGTGGTTCAGGGTCTTGTCATCGTTCGTGCCAGCCGCTGCGACTCTCGGACACCATTTTGGAGTCAGGCGTGGCAAGGTCAGAGGTGAGGGCGGTATCACCACCCCGGTAGCCACCGATGTCAGGGCTGTCCTTCCCGGCACCACTCGACCGCACGCCGAGCTCAGATCGTCCTCTAGCTTATGTCCGCAGCGGCAGCAATGGTGGGCCACCTCCAGTCGCCGCCCGGCCTCTTTCACTCCTCTGATAGGGTTGCTGACGGTAACCGATGCCGAATCGTCCTCCCACCGCGGTCATCGTATTGCCCACCTATTCCTTCGGCTCGCGCTCTTGGTGTGCACTCCTCGGCACAGGTCCAGTTGTTCGAGTGCTAAGGTAGAGTGCGGGCGGGCTCCATCTTGCCGCTGAGAGTTGGGATCATTAAAATCACAGTTTGCGTAGTGGATCCGCTCGACTGCTGAGTTGGCTGTTCACCGTTCAATGCATCTCATATTCCGATACCAGGGTATCGGTTAGTCAGCCAGTTTCGACGCTGATAAGTGGGAAATATGCTAGCCCGATCATGGAGCCTCAGCAGAACATGTCTGCCATCGCAGCATGCTTTGCCACGCCCCTTGGAAGAGATCCCCCATGATATCCAAGCGAATCCAATCCTCTTGAAATATGGGAAGAAACTGAAAGCATGAGAACTTACGTGCAGTTCACCAGCTTGTAAACACCAGCTCAAGCATTTTCTCCATACTGCGCCGGTCCAAGCTAAATGCGCCCTTTACAAGTACCATTAATCAATTACTTATCAAGTAAATGGATATCTAAACCGTTAATTTAATTCCCTGCATCACTCAGAGATACACACTAATGTCTTTCCCTCCAATGTTACTCTTGAACTTAACTGTTACATCCATCAATTCACTCTTCTTCCAACCCCTAGCTCCATCAGCATCACCCCCCTACTGCTCAACCCTGTCTTTGCTCCTCCTTTCCAATACCTCTCCTGATACTCGTCACACTTCCAGCATCTGCTCTATCCCCCCCATTGCTCCCTTACACAATGTATCCAGTCATTCCCATGTTATGCCAAACACCACACTTTTCCTATATCTATGGGCACCTACTCAATGTCATCGGCTATCTTCTAATTCGCTTTTACTAGTCATCTGTAAGACTTTTTGTCACTGTTTGTTACTGTATAAACAGCACCTATACAAATGGTGATCATATCCAATATAAAACTAACTATGCATAAACCGTTAAGATTGTGCTCAGTATGATAATGTAATAAAACACCGCAGAAGGATAGAATGAACATGAAAATCACCAACATCAGAGACTGAAACGTTGTCCTACCTGGAAGAGTCCGTGGTGATGAACGACACCATCTTGATTGGGCAGTAGAGAAAGCAGAGAATATTCTGTGTGCAGCAGCATCTTGCCCTGACGTTCCTCTTGTGTTTCTATGCCCTTGTCACTGCGCTCCTCTAAAGTTAGGATCTTGAAGAAATGGGCAAAAAAGAAAGATATTCAGATTGTTTAATGTACTATCTCTAAATAATAGATCATAATCAGATAATTAATATAAATTTCTAACTCAAAATTAAGATATGATATCAGCTATTTACGGCCTACCTAAAGTCCATAAATGTGAACAGGACCCCCCTCTTAGACCTATTGTCAGCTGCATCGGTTCCCCTTTGGAACCCTTAAGTAAATATGTCAACAATTCTTTAAGACCAGTAGTACAAGCCCAGCGGTCTTATATCAAAGATTCCGCTCATATGTTTCATATCATTGAGGGACTCATGTTTGATAAACATTCTCAAATACTAGTTACTCTTGATATTGAAGCCCTCTACACAAACATCCCCCAGGTTGAAACCATAGTAGTTCTTTAACAAATCCTGGGGGATGATTCGGTTTGTATAGGGGCCAATGCTGGATTCATTTTAGAATGCACTAAACTAGTATTGAAAGAAAATATGTTCCTCTTTAAGTAAGACTTGTACATTCAACTTAAGGGGACCAGTATTGGGGCCACGTGTGCACCCAGCCTGGCCGGTTTGTATGTGGGCCAATTTGAAGACCGACATTTTTAATGAGGCTGCACCCTTCTTTGAAAATGTGACTAACTGGTATAGATTCATTGATGACATTGTTTATTTGGAATGGACCTGAAGATCAGTTAAATGATTTTTTATCTAGGCTCAATCTGGGGGATGTCAACTTAAAATTTACTGCTCATCACAGTAGATGTGCTGTGAGTTTCTTAGATCTACAAATAAAGGATGTAGAAGGCAGACTAGAGGTGGAGCTTTACACCAACCCCACCGACAAAAACACATTATTGCACTATACTAGCCATCATCCTAAAGCCCAAAAAGATAACACACCGTTTGGGCAATTCCTTCGACTTCGAAGGAATTGTTCCACCTTAACAGATATTTATAAACATTCAGAGAACTTGAAAATGAAATTAAAAGATAGAGGCTATCCTAAGAAACTTATTAACCATTCTTTTAAACGCGCTAGGTTTTACGACCACAATAGTATGATTAGCAAGTCTAAAAGTAAACATCATAAAGAGAAGACATTTTTCGAGTATTAGTAATAAGAAAGAATATCATTAATTCCAATTGGGGAATTTTAAATGATAACGAAGAGACCAATAAAGAACGTCCTTTTTTGGCGTTTAAACGCAATACCAATTTAAGGAAAGAATTTGTCCAGACAAGTAGAGAACCTAATGTAGGCACCCAATGTACCATAGAAGGCACTAAAGCAATGGGCAACTCTCAATATGGAGGTTGCATTATATGTGACCAATGTTTGGAAGGGAAAAATATAGTGTACAAAAACCACACTTTGTGATTGAAAGATCTAACTAATTGTAAGACCAAAAATATAGTTTACCTCCTCATTTGCCCATGTCATTTTGGCTATGTGGGAGAGACGGGGTGAAAATTGAGGACCCATATATCTGAACATAAGTCAGCTATAAAAAATAAAAAAGAAAATGCTCCATTGGTAGAGCACTTTTTGAAAAGTAGGCCACTCATGCACAGACTTTAAATGGTTATCATTGAGCAAATTAAAGGCAGCAAAAGGGGCGGTGATATCACTGTGAAAAGTAAAAAAAAAAAAAAAATCGAGAGCAATGGTATATATCCATTCTTGATACCGTCAGGACAAGATGAAATTCTAAAGAAGATTGGTTAAACTAATCAATTAGTCTTTTTGACCATGCCTTGAATGAACCATTTATAGTCCATAAAGGGTCCTACACATTTGGTTATACTAATGTTCTGTATTAGAATCTCTGGTAAATAAATTCCCCCTAATAAAAGTAATTGGTTCTGATTTTTGTGTTTCCTATAAGAGAAACCTACTAATTGGACCCATGATTTAAGTAGTAAGGTGTATTAATAGGGGATCACGAGTTATGACTGGATGCGTTGGTCGGGTCCAATCCTGGTTATATCGTACCGGCCGGTATACCGCCGATTGGATATGGGCAGGTACTCTGGGCATAGTTATGATATATAGAGATATATATAGAGATATATATATATATATATATATATATATATATATATCTATATATATATATTTTTATTAGCAACATCCTAAATACAGATAATGTATGTATATAATTTAATGAAAAACATAATACATACAAAATATGTAAATAAAAAATTAACGAACACTAATAGAATGACAGCATGGCTTAATTATACGTCTGTCATCAAACCCTCATCATGTGGACGTAATCGTGATAGTTAATAGACGACCATCATAGTGTAGGCTTAATTATAAATAAAAATGAAGCCTACAGTATGATGGTCGTATATTAACTATCACGATATGGCGCACGCCGATGGCATCACGTCACGGACGCTATTCGTATAGCCCTTAGGTGCAGCCGGTTAACCCATTAATAAATGGTATTTATATGGCTCCACACAGTTTTGTTTAGATTTCCCGTTGGAGCAGAGAGGACATAAAGAGGTAAGACAGGGCATATGGGACCCATGGGGCTCCTGGTTTAGATTACTTAGGGAACACATGGTTATCGTTGTGAGTTTGTACTTCTTTTAATCGGGTTTTGCTTAGCAAACCGGGTATAGGCACCCCAATATTATAAAGCTGAGGCATGGGCACAGTATTAACCACTGTTTGGACCGGACTAGAGACAGTATAGCATACATAGTCGGTAATCATTATTATGCCCAAATTTTGCGGCTAATGCGAACATAATAAATATATATATGTATGAGTTACTTACCTTCGGTAACGATGTATCTGGTAGAGACGGTTCTAGCCGCAGATTCATTCACATAGATTTTTTCCCCAGGCTTGAGACTGGGTCCGGAAACTTTTTGCACAGCATCCCTGCGCGCCAGGGGCAGGGCGACATTACGCGACTCCGCCCAGGCGTCGTCCGCGTACGTGACGTCAGCGAGGTCACATAAGCCCTGCCCTGGCGTTTACGTCAGTTTTCTGCGGAGATCTTTTCCGCACCACAACGCGGAGCCACCAGACAAAAAACTGTGGGAGCATGGGAACACTGTGCGAAAGAAAATACAAAAAGGGAAGAGACCCCATAGGAAACGGTGCAACACCGCAGTGTCCAAGGGCAGGGAGAGAAAGAAGAACAGAGCAAGCCTTGAACAGCCACCCTGCGAACACAGAGAGCCAGCCTCCTCCAGAGACCGGGAACCTACGTAAATCATCAAGAAACATTTAGCAGGCCTACAACCCACATCCCGAAACAAAGAAAGGGAGACAGCCCCAACAGGCAGGAACAACCAACCTCCAAACCACCCAGCATAGAGGGCAACCACCCCGAGAAACATGGGTAAGGACGACCAAAGGACCCCAACTCAGAGGAGGCAGAGGGGTCATGACCCTTAGCAGTAAAGGGAAGGGAGGAAGGGTAGAGATTAGAGGCTACCCCCTTCCAACCTGGAGCAGCCAGAGCAGCGGGGCATAGGAGCACCCGAACCCCAACTTCCCAGAACCAAGGAGGAGGGAAGAATAGCAACCAGACAAAGCCACCGTCAAGAACAAAAGAAGGTACTCACAGAGGACAAAGCCCCCCACCGGGAGGTGAGTACCGAAGACCAGCCCAGGGTCCTCACAGAACGGGACGGAAGAGCGGGCTGTGAAGGAATCTGCGGCTCGAATCGTCTCTACCAGATACATTGTTACCAAAGGTAAGTAACTTGTACATCTGATAGAGACTACTAGCCGTAGATTCCTTCATGTAGAATAGATACCCTAGCAATACCCACAGGTAAGGAGGGTCTGCAAAAGGACCCCACCAGTCTGGACAGGGCACAGGGTCCCACAGGGGACCTGACCTGCGGATCAGGGAAGTAACCTCATCCCTTCCAGGCAAGAGGGCCCCCATATGTCGAACACCAGCAACCCCAAGAGGGATGAAGGAGGAAGAAGGAAGACTGAAGAGGCCCGTACACTCACAACAGAGGAACCATGGGCAAGGCCGGAGAGGCCAAAGCACCCCACTCCACCCCCAAGGCAACAGAGCTTCCATTCAATGCCAGGCAGGGAAGAGGAAGAAGAAGAAGCAACCTAGAGGGCCCAGGGAAACAAAGGAAGAGCCCACCCAGCGGTAAGGCAACAGGCTAGCCAGAACGGTACCTAAGCCATAAGCCGCCAGATTAGCACAGAACAATCCCAGCACGAAGGATAAGAAATGCCTGGACACCCCACCACAAGGGGCGGCGCACACTAACTCCAAGAATCAATAGCAACATACAGAAACGCCAAGGAGAACAGGCACCCAAAGGCCACCAGCACACCCCAGCAGAGCTTAGCTATATAACAGCGACCACTAGCCCACATAGTGTACGGTAAATCCCAAAACACGGGAACCCTCTTTGGAAGATCTTCCGCAGCAGAGGAGAAAGCAAAAGCACCACGGTAAAAAACAGCCCTGCGGGAGGCTTGACATCAGCCTAAAGAAAAACAGAAAGCCTAATCTCAGGGCCAAGTCTATGTAACAATTCCAGCAAAAACACACACACACACACACACACAGGCAATTATCCAAAGCATGATGCCGTAAATCCAACTGAACAGTCTCCTGGGAAGCCACTGATCCCAGGGACTCAGCCGAGTCCCACAAACAAGAAGAGGCCCTCGCCAATACGCACAAGGTGTTAAGGGCCTGCAGGGCAGCGCTGGTCAAGGCGAACATGTTGCACCCCCAAGAGTCCAGCCAGCAGGCCTCCCGGGATAGCAGAGTCAACCGTGGCGGCAGGGAGGAAAGGCGGTCCGCAAAAGTGGACTGGCAGCAGAAGGGTGGAGGGAGAGGCACGCCGGGTCATGCGGTGCCGGAAGGTGTCGGTGCAGCAGGTGCTGAGGCACCGGATCCCCAGAAGCGGGACGCCTCCCAACCCCCCGTCAGGGATGAAAGGAGCAAACCCTCAAAAGGGAGCAAGATATACCTCCCACCAGAGCCCTGGTGGAGAACCTCTAAGAGATAGTCCGCCGGGAAATGAGCAACCGGGTCCCCCATGCGCAGAATGCCCTCATCCGTGGACACAACGTGAGCGAAGGCTGCACCCGCCACCATAGGGCCCCGCAGAGAAGAAAGCAGTTCCTCCGTGGGAGACGGCTGCAGACTAAGGCGGCCGTCCTCGAGGCCAAGCGGGAGGGGCAAAGGTCAGACCTGGAAGCCAGAAGGTACTGAAGAATGGGGGACCTGCCGCTTCTCCGACAAGCACCTCGGTCTCAGAAAAGGCGGGGAGCCACCCTTCTACGACGCCGGTGAAAAAGACACCACAATTAGTGTCTTCTTGTCTCCGGGCAAGAGGACACTAATATGCACCCAGCCTCCGGAGAAGAGGGAGTGTCCTCAGAGGAATCCGCTGCACCACATAGAGTCAGCACCTTGAGGCAGGACGCCAGCACCACCAGGCGCCGAAGGAAAGACCAGATAGGGCTCCTCCAAGTCACACTGGGGCAGGAGTCGCAGTGGCCAAGGAACGGCGCCGACTCGACCTCCGCCGAGGCAGTCGCCTGGGTGCAGGAACGAAAGGGACCGAGGGAGTAACAAGCAGACCTCCAACAGCCTCGGACCAGAATGTTGCGGAGTTGGTCCGGCGACCCATACGGTGGCCCCAGGGACAAATCAACCTCCGACTTGCGCCGCCCGCGGGTAGGGACGAGAAAGGCCCGAAAGGGGACGAGGAGTCCCCGCCCCACCTTGACCCAGAGCGGGAGGAGAGGTCACCGACCCCTGTGGCGCTGTTCGTAGCAGGGACTGGCGCCGTGGCGGTGTCAACTCAGCCTTGGACGAGGCCTTCGCCTGCCCAGAGGGCCAAGCAGGGCTCGGGGATACTACCAGAGCACCGGTGACCTTCCGCGACACCACATGGACTCCCACGGGAGTTGGCGCCGTGGCCTAAAGGAGGGACCCCAGGGGGGCCGCACCACAACAGATGAAGCTCTCGCGACATCAGAGAAGGACAACTACCACTGCCATATCTGAAGCCGTCTGCCGAGGCTGATCGAGGGGAGGAGGTCGACTTGGAGAGACGCGCCGATAAAGTTTCATTTGGCGCTCTCGCTGCGACTTCGGCTTTAACTGTTTGCACGCATCACAATCAGTGGTACTGTGATCCTCCCCCAAACACCACATACAAATGAGATGAAGGTCCGTCGCCGACATAAGACCCCCACACAACGTGCAAGTTTTGAAGCACAAAGGCATTCGCACACTCTTCCACCAAGACAGAAGACAATTGGCGAAGAAAAAAGGGCCCCAAACAAGCCAGCAGCAAGACCGGATCCGAGGTGCACGAGGAAAAGGAAAAAACTGACGGAGGCGCGCTGGGGTGGGGCTTATTTGACTTCACTGACGTATGCGGACGACGCCTGGATGAAGTCGCGTGATGTCGCCCCGGCACGCAGGAATACTGTGCAAAAAGTTTCCGGATCCAGTCTCACGCCTGGGAATAATCCTACGTGAAGGAATCTGCGGCTAGTAGTCTATCAGATATATATTTTTGAAGGTATTGTCTCAAATAAGAGTCTTATAGAAGGGGGCAGTACGTATACCGGACTCCGAATAGAAAACATTTTTCTTTCTCTGCGTGAAGACCATGTAGAGGTATGTCTATGGCAATCATATAAAGATATATTGTTGCCTGTTAGTTACATATAGTGGATCCTATAACATTGCTGGACAACATTGCGATTATATTTTCATATATCCCTTTTTCTTTAAAGATTTTAATAAAAATCCAAAGAGAATACAAACCGCATTACCAGCAATCACAGGAATCTTATGCTTGAAAAAAATAAATTCTGGCTAAGGAAAAACACGGCAAGGTAGGCAGAACAGACATAACAGATTTAAGATCTGCAGCCCCCTTCTTGGGTCAAATTTTATGTTTAACATTATCTATATGAAGTTATCTATCTGAGTGGACTTACAGGTCCCCCTTCTTTTCTTTTCCCACAATAGGTCCTTATGAAAATATAGGTCCTCGCATGGTCCAGGCTGGCCCATCCCATTACATATGGTATTGTGATGGTTATGACCCACTGATTCAGGTGGGGTAACTTCACTTACAGTAGGATGTTATTTTAAATTGTCCTCAAAATGTAGACATGAGCTTATTTTGTTTAAATTGTATTGTAGGTCTACTACGAGAGCTAATAATAATTAACAAAAAGACAGTAAGCTCTGGGTCCAACCCCAATTGTAAGGTATGTGCCTTTGGAATGATATTAAGAAAACTCTGACATATCGTTTTTTTTTTTTAATGATGGTCGATTGATATAATTAAATGAAATACATTCAGACCAATAATATATAAAAAATATAAAAACGATGTCAGGTTATTAAAGCTTTATCTTTTAGAATGCAGTATGTTTGATTCTGGTTTTCGGATTGAGTGGTGGGATGTATAGCATTGCATTGAGAACCCTACTGTAATTATAAATGAAGGTGTTATTAGCAATATGATGCATAGTTGTGTGATATAGGGAGGAAAGAATGTTCCAATATATTGTCTGATCAATGTGTGATGTACTAAACAATCTTTTAAGTAGGGGGTTATACTGTTGATCTATCTTTTTTTATAGTATTTTATCCGTTTCTTACACAGGCACACATGATTTTAGTGCTACTTCCTACGAAGAGACAATCCATTCCATTTCATAATCTTTATTTCGGCAATACATGCCCTAAAAGATGTACATACAATCATAATAACACATTTCTCATTTTAATAGACATTGGATGAAGAAAGAAATTCATACTGATACAAGTCTGTGTGGTAGATAATTCAAATCAGTCAATAACCTCTGCACATCAGCTGGAGATTTTTTCTTTGTAAAGTGCATGTGCATTAACCAAGTTGTACAGTGTTCAGCACGCCCCTGCGTTTATGCCATATCGCCGTGCGAAATTTTGCAACAGAAAAAAACACTATGGGTGACAAGTCGGTTTTAAGAATGAGATAGGCTTGCATGCACTGTGTAATTCGCATGTTTTTGCATAAGGGCACCAGCCAGTGCCTCCTCATTGTTCCATAGGCTGGGCAAAAAAACATGATATGTGTTTCAGTTTCCAGGTCACAGCTGCAATTAGGACAATTTTTCAAAGCCACTGAAGACCAATAACATGTAAAAGCTCTGATCGGTAATGTACCATACCTCCACTGCAAGTACAACTTCCTCGTTAAAACAGGGAAAATATCATCCATTACAATTTCAAAATGATAAAAATCCTTTTCCTTTAAAAAAAACAAAGAGTGCCGCTGTGTACACTGCGTATAGAGGCAGTTAATTTGCTTTCATAAAAAAGTTTGGACAAGCTTTTTCTTGAGGTCCTAGGGCAAGCAATTTCAGGGTTGTACCACATTTGGGGAATCCCTAGCTTGAAAAATGTATTTTTAATATATAAGCCACGGGATTTTCAACACAGTGGGTAGCCTTAGGATTTCCAATAATTCCTGTCTATAGGGAGAGAGCTCCGTAGTGCTCCATAATCTCCGCCAAAACGCTAGAGGCTTCAGGCCCACGACCTCGTCTATTGGCCGAAGTCCCATGTCAAGTCTGATAGGTAACAGGGGAGTGCTAGTGGGCAGCAACAACAGTTGCCTGAGAAATTTATTTTCTGTGCCCACGATCTAAGGCCTACAGGCATGCCCCCAAAGTTCAATATATTGTATCCTATTTAAATGGGAAATTACCCCGTTGACAAAGGCAAAACAGGGTAGGTGCCAAAACGAAACCCTGTCTCACGCCCCTGCCAACAGAGAATTTTTCTGATAGGAGGCCATTTCTTGCACACCTGACCCGTGCGAAGTTGTCCCGATGGAGGCGTATTAAAATGTGCAGGATTTGAAGGGGAATGCCCAATTCAGTAAGTACAGCCCATAACTTGCATCTTGGGACCAAGTCGAAGGCTGCTCGCAGGTCCACAAAGACCGTGTAAAGGCTTCCCGCTTCGATCGTGAGAGACTTCCAGAACAACATGTTCAGCCGGAGAATCTGGTCCATTGTAGATATATTGTTTCTAAAGCCTGCCTGGTAGGGGCGCAGTATGGAGTTTTCCTCCATCCAGTCCTGGAGGCATATCCCATATTAACCTGCCAAAGATCTTTTGCGGGACATCGATCCATGTTAGAAGGTCCTGCTGCGTAGAGGGTTCGGAAGTGCTCTTCCCAAACACTTTCAGCTATATTTACCTCCACAGCAGCCGCTGGCTCTGCCGAGCCTGTATTTACAATAGACCAGAATTTACATAGGTCTCTAGCTGCCAACGCATTAGATAGACCAGTCCAATTGTCATGGTCCCATTCCTCTCTTGCGTACTTCATTACACGCTTATAGTTAGCTCTCAGAGTCTGTACCACTAACTTAGCAGCCTTATATTTTATGGCAGAAACAAATTCGGCCTTTGCTCTTCTGCAGGTGGAGTTGTACCATGTGGCCCTGCTACCCTTTACTGGGCGTTTAACGGCACGAGGGTAGAACACATCTGACAATTTATGTATTAGCTGATCGTATAGGGTCCCCAACTTGTAAAGAGAGTCCGGAATGCGTTCATTAATTACACCACTGATCTCCTCTAAAATAGGGAGGACTAGAGCATAGAGCTCCGAGACTCGCTCTGGGCTTTCCACTATTTTCGCCCACTTTATTCTTCTCCTGCCATTAGTTAGGATCATTCTCGGGTCCGGGGCACCACTGACATCCAGAGTCTCCCTTGCGACACCAGGCATGGTAATATTTAAGATTAAGGCATTGTGGTCGCTATCATTTCGTGGAATTACAGAGAAGTCCCTTATTGTGGCCTAAAATCGGCTTTCCACAAATATGTAATCCAGGCGAGACTCATGGCCCAATTTGTTAAAAGTGCATTTTGGGGGGATATCTGATTTAACACGCCCATTGCACGCAATAATGGAGTGCTTAAGAGTTAGTGACGTAATTTGGACCGCCAATGGAGTCCATGGCATAGGGAATGGAGCTGGCAGTAACGGTATAGCCCAATGCGCATCCTCCTCCATAAGGCCACCATCTACCAGGCCTGCCAGTGGCTCGAAGTGACAATTGAGGTCACCCCCAATCACAAGCTGAGCACCGCTAGGAATGGAGCTTATGAATGAAGACAGTTCCTCAACTGTTTTAGATTCCGCGGTGACACCCACTGGTCTAGAACATACGTTGATCAGTGCAAGCTTAGGGCCATTGGACCATTCCAAAAGTACGCACTGCACGTCATCAGATAGTGTGTTCAGGATCTTGGCCATACAGCCTAGGTGTGAGCCCACCCAAACTGTGAGGCCTCCCGATGGACGACCCTTTCCAACCCATCTCGCTGGTATGGAGAAGGAGGCATAGCCAGTGCGTGTCTTATCCTCTCTGGCCCATGTTTCTTGGAAAAGACACACATCATTTCCATCTATGAATGCTCCCCACTCTGGGCAATCGATCTTATTACAAAGACCTGCCAAATTCCATGACAGTATTGTTAGAGGACCCTGATTAGCATAATTTTCGGTACCCCTCCTACCCCCATTAGAATCTCCAGTAGAAGGTTTCGGGATCCCCTGTACCACGTCAGGGGAAGGTGGACCTTCCGGGTAGGTAGTCTGACGAGCAATAATACAGAGATTAGATTCTGTGCTATTTATAAGTGTTTTATTATTGTTCTCAGTCTGCCTGGTACATTCGTTGGTGCTGCAGCAACCGCTAGATTTTATTGTGTTGCTGCGGCCTATTAGTTCCGTGCTACCCTCCTGCACCCCATAAGGGGGAGTCAGTCGACCATATCCAGAGGGCTAAAGCGATTGCGGCTCAGGAGAGGACCTGGTAGGTGGATGTTAGCATTCCCATCCCCGGTCCCACTGCTCCCTCCCCTGGGGCCCACTCTCGTCCAACCATCCTCCACCTCCCCACTAGAACTCCAAGATCCAGGCCGGTAAAAAAAAAAAAAAAGAGAAGGCACTGAATGGTAGTATCAAGATCTCGGTATGGCCAGGAACATATATGTGAGACTGTTTCTAGGGTCTCGGAAATTTACCAAAACACAGTCCCCATTAAAGTTTTTAGGCGTATTGCATATCCACTACACCCTACGAACCATCAGAATCTCACTAGAGATTGGGGGGTGGGGGGGCAGGCCTATTCCTGCTCAACCAGTTAATAACCTTATTTTTCAGAGACTGGAAGGATTCCCTGGCTGAAGCCTCCAACACTGGGACCCCTGTTAGTACGACCACAAGAGAACACGCTTCTGGGGGTAAATTTATTGCCAACTTGTTTGGCGGGCAGCCAACTACAAGGGTTTCCCTTTGAGCAGTTTGGTCGGAGTCCATCTCTATCCTTGGGATCTCTACCACTAATTGCAGCGGGACATTAACAATAGTGTCAATATTAGTAGGGGGCCTTTGTACTATGGATCCTGCACCTACTGGGGAATTAGAGATGTCAATTTGAGATCCCCCCTGGCCCTTCTTAGCCCCCTTTGCACCCTTCCTCAAGAGCTTTGTAACCCTATCCAAGCCCTCACCAGCCAGAACAGTAGCCCTTTCTATAGTGGCCAGCCTTGACTATCTGGGCTAGTCTGGCTTCCAGAGGACCAAGGAGAGCTCTGCAAACCATACTCAATTTAGCAATCATTGGATCTTCTTGTATGAATGCAGTATTGCTGATATTTGGATCAACCATGTTCAAAGTAGGGGAACTTGCCTCCGTTGGTGTAGCCACTACTGGAGCTCGTAGGGTTCTGGGCTGTCATTTGTTTAGCGAGCATGGCCTTTCGCCCGCCAGATTTATCGATGGTACGCTTCCTTTTGGGTATGGCCCCCTCACGATGCCCCCTTAAATTACTACCATTTTGTTTCTCCTGAACAGTATTAACAAATTCAGCATTGAAATTGGAATTAGACACAGGATTAACTTCCAATACACTTGATTCAGTAGTGTGGTTAGAGTATGAGCGTACACCCCGCCCCCCGCACCCCCCCCCCCCAACAGGTCCACCCCTTCCTGTGTTGCAATGTCCATCATTTCCACGCGACCAGCAGTGTTTGCAAGCACTCCCCTGTCCAGCGTCTTTGCATTCATGATGTGTCCCAAGGACGATCTTTTGGCGTTTAACAGTTCCTGTGAGAGGCGCCTTTCCAGAATAGTAATTTCATTGGATAAAAGCGAACTAGCTCTGATAATAAAATTATCCAGTGTTCCTACTGGGTTAGAGGCCGGAGTTATAGTTTTGCTCCTCGACTCGCGGCCTGCCATCTCAATCTATAGCAACCACCCAAAGATCAGTTTCTAAAACTTGCAGGTCTCCTTACCTCACCCACATAATAGAAGCTGAAAAAGCCAAGGGATATGGCCCGGTCCGGTTTCTGCCGGTCTCGAACGGGCTCAAACGGGCCAGCCCTTGGTACCGCGTTGTGCTAGGTAGGTCACAAATATAGGTCAATGGGGGAGGGGCAGTAAGAGCACGCCGCGTAGGCTGCTGGTCCTCGCAGTCCCGCCGGTCTTTGCCCCAGAGTCTCCGGCTGCCAAAACGTCCAAACACCAACGGCTTACATGAGAGAATCATTATAACGTCCTGATGCAGGTGGTGCGTAATTTGTTTGCACACCGAAACGCGTCAACGCTTCTGGGGTGTTAAATTTGAGGAACTATTGAGTCTAAAGATATTCCATGTGGTATGACCACAATATAGATTCTATTGAATAACGAGATCTTTGATGATTTCACTTGTTATTGTCTCTTCGTGTTTTTAATAAATTTATGATATGAAATGTTTTGATGAATTGTGAAAAGTATTTTTCTGTATTTTTAACAACTTTTTAAATCATTTGCCGACATTTATGTACATTGAATAAAAATTGTGAACATTTTCTTTAATAGTTTGTGAATTTTTATAATTATACGTGGGGTTATCGACATAATATATATTTTTGAGAAGAAGTTTGTATGACTGATGGTTGAATGCTATCAAAGTTGGTGAGTCACTCCAAGGGAAAAACTTCTTTTTATTGTTACTATCTCTAATTTTCAAAGTAATTTAGAGTTACTCAACTGACAAATGGGTTATAATTCGGACTACTAGTGAGCCAACATGTTGATATAAGTGATTTAAATGATAAATATTGGTCTCCATTTATATAACATCCCACACAAGCAAGTTTTCCCAATCAATTCAATAACTGAAAAAGAACAGAAGTGATAAAAAATACAGCACACAATTAACTCTTCTGGAATCGCATGTGCAGGGGAACATCACTTGGTCCAAGAGGTTTTTAAAAAATACTCACATACACTTCATTAACGGAGTTACCATTTTAATGAAACATCATTTATATATGTGGTGTTTCTTAATTAACACATCTGATGCTCATTTGACCCCCCCCCCCAAAAGGAAAAGTATTTAGAGTACAGCTAACTGCTAGGCAATGCTGCCTCCTATGCTGCTAATGGTTCCATTTAAGGATTTCAGAAGGAATATGTCAAAGAGGTCCCTCAGAAGCTCGAGTGAAGAGTAACTGGTTTCAAGTCTATTGGCGGCGGGGGGAAGAGGGTGGGTGATGTACATAAAACTGCACTGTATTCCGAATGTGTTCCTGACCTAGGCAATCATCCTATACAGCCTAGGCCAATAGGGAGTCAGGGAACTCTTCCATGCAGCCTAGACACAACACTAGATCACTAGCAGACTGTCAGGTGGACCAGACTTAACATGCCGGTTTGCTTTCTTCTCAAAATCGAAGGTCTGGCTTCTCAGAATGTCATGGCTGTTAGAGAAATGATGGGAGTAAGCAAATGGCAGACACTATCTTTTGAAGTCCCTTATGTTCTCTATTGACTCTCAGCTCTGCACATTAACATATCAATTAAGAAGTAGGGCTAGTTCCTGTCCACTTGTCCCTTGCATTCACTATGCCACTTCCCAATTTCTTATTGCCCCTGTCCCAAACCATACACTAGCTTGCGCTCCAGTGGTCTCCATCTTAATTCTCACTGGACTCTTATCTACTTCTATCACTTAGTCATTCTGAGGGTCTTGGAGAGCTCAGGGAGGCTGAAAAGTTACACAGGTACTACACAAAAGCAAATAAAGAACAAAAGAATAATAATACACTTGGGAAAGACTACTAATTTTGGGTTCCATTTCGTGCAATAGCCACTGGTACTAAGGCTTCTTTCTCCATCTTCCATTGGAATGCCTACAGTTTTTCTCCTCATACTTTATTTTTCAGCACGCTACCCTTCATTTCCTCCGACCCTTTAATAAACTCTTCTCACACTCTAGAACATTTTACTTCTAGTCTTTACCATTTATTTCATCACTTCCGTATCAAGAATGACTCAGAAAAACCTTCTCCCCTTCCTCATCACTTTTTTCTTCAAAAGCCTTCACTATCCCCTTCAAGGTAATTTGGGTTTCTTGATTTCCCAGAAAAAAAAAAAGATTTAAACAAAAAGGTCAGAAAATCCATTACCATCAGTCTGCAGCATTAATCTTGTCAACAACAATTGCAACTGACCAAATTAGTCAGGAGATCACTTATAAATTTAAAAAGCTTCGAGAATTCTTTATTTTACTTTTTTTAAAATAGGCTTTAAATATTTTCTGCCTTTGGATAACACTGGATATAGAAGTACCTCACAAAACGCATTTTCAATCCTAGATCATCATAATCGTGCATTACCATTAGTGCATGCACATTCAGTAGCCCAAACTAGGGTATGGCTCACATGGAAATGAGAGAAGACTTTTCTAGAATGTTTTCATACAGTTGTCTCAAATCATGTTGGGAGCAGATGAGAATGGCAGGGTCTGTTACTCCACAAAGTTCAAGTAAAATTCCAGATCTTATTGGAAGTTAGATGCACAAGGCTTGAGTTAAAACACCATGGCATTCGTTAATGGTGAGGTAGGCACTATTCTGAGCACATTCTAAAATATTTGCCCAACAGTAAGTATCCTGGAAATAAACCTTCTACGATGCATAGGTGGACATCTATCCTGACCTAACAGTCCAACTTTAGTCTGCAGACACATAAAAGTGTGCATACTGACCGTTTATGTTCTGCATTTTATTCCCATTAGGCCAACCTCAGGTTTACTGGTTAAAATGGTGTAACATTTAAAATATTCAACAATTAATTCTACAAATAAAGCCCCCTTATTAAAAAAATGTCATTAGATCCTAAGAAGCACATTCTGCTTTGTATGGCGTCGATGTAACCATTTCTTTAGTTATTACTTATATTGGCTTATTGCGCTCCAGTTTAACAGAAAGTTACAAGCCTCACATAGGATATACTGCACATTAAAAACACAGAAATAAACCTGTATCATTCACTAAATTGAATAGTATTATTCAAAGAGGAGAGCATGCAACAAAGCATAAACTAGAAACAAACGTGCTGTTCGTCCAAAGAGAATGGAATAAGGATAGGTAAGGGACAAATCTGAACTCCTCAAAGCCTTCAGAATAAATTGATTGGCTAGAATTGCTTAGCAACCTTGATCACACAAGGTTAACTAACAGTCGCAGGCATCATACAACAATAATTTAAACGGTCTAGAACAATAAAGGAAATTCAATGACAACTATTAACTAGCCACATTTCCAAACTGAAAGACAAACACATCAAAGGGTGCATTCAGGACGGAGGGTCAACACATGTAGCATAAAGTATTTGGGAATATACCATATACACTCTGATGACGTGGCAATTGCTAATAATATACTAACTCGCCCACAAAAAAAACCACAAAGACTAAGCGCTGGACGGCTTTGCTTTTGTCCATACCAGGAAGGGCTGCCTTACTTTAAATAATTATTCTTCTCAAAATCCTAGATGCACTGCATAACTGCCACTTCCCCCTTCCTTGCAGGTTTCTGCATACCCTTATGGTTGGTCTCCTCTTCTTCCTATTAAAGCAAAGTTCTTCCGAAGTTTCACTCACCAAGTGTTATAAAACCACCTATGATGGAGGTCTTGCCTGATAGATCCCAATTCCTATTTCTAAGCTGCCCATCTGCTGATCATTAACGAACAGATACAGTCAGCGCAGATCCCGGATTTATGGGGTATAACTATGGGCCATCTGAGGTGGTCTCCGATACAATACTACTCCAGCCTAGAGTCCACCCATAATTAAGGTGGTTGGGGGTGTGTGGAGGTTCTCCAATCTGCAAATCGGATGGGGTTGGAGATTGACAGGTCAAATCCTTCTTTGGACAGGTGACCCTCTCCCTTCTGTAGCAGCACTGGAAGGCTTTATGGGATTGAACCATTTAAGAATCTCACTGCTGGGAGACGTGGCCTCTGTTGGTACACTGAAGTCTTTCAGAGAGATACAGGCTGTATTTAATCTTCCCTATTCACAATTTTATTGATACCTCTAACTTTGACAAGTAATCCATGCCTGGCAACACGGGAAGGACTACCCACATTAACCCCTATCAAACCAAAACTATCCACCTTATATAGAACCCAACTTACAAACTCTCCAGATGCCTTTCTGAAGCTATGTAAAGAATGGGAAAGCAAAATTGGCCAACCGGAAGATGGCAAACAGACATCTGTGCTTATGTCGCCAGCCTCCCTCTACTTGCCTCTTCACCCCAGGGAGGCAGCCATCTCAAATAGATATCAACTCATCCAGTTGAAATACCTACGTCGAATTTAGCTACCTCCCGCTAGACTCTAGCATATGCACGGAGTTCTGGGACTGGAATATCTTCAGACACCTGCTCAGCTCCAGGATACTCTCACGGGTGATAGTGTGCCTTACACATACACACAACGTTTAGAAAAGTAGACTGGGAATAGTGATTAATATTGACAGTGAAATGGATCACTGGAAAATGCAAAACTTGCACACTTAAGACATTCTTTGACATGTCCTACAAGGTTACTTCTAGTCCCAATTTCCAAATGTATGGTGAGGAGACATCACTAGAACTGAAAACAGACTATTATTGTTTCATATTTCATAGCCTCCATAACAAGGACTTAGGGATTAATTTTACATGTGGCCCAAATAAGAGCACCAAGAAAGGTTATGTTACTTGCATCCTAATCATCCAAAACCAGAACATAATGGTACTGCCTATTTTAGGTACACATCTCGCATAGTTAAAATTCTGGAATACATATATTTTCAATAACCAGATGCGATTCAAAAATTAAATTAAATAAGTGACCAGGTGAATTGACCACCAATTTAGGGCCAGAAACAAACTTGGTATCAACAGATTCGAGAAACCTCATCTTCCTTGAGCCTCTGCAACGTTAAATATAGACTGTTGCAATGGAAATGTGCATGGTCTTACCAGGTCAGCTATACGCTTTAAAAACTGAAATAATAAAACTGCCAGATTAATTTTTGACCTCTAAATGATCGCATTGAGGTACATTACAAAACGTTTTAGTAAAGCTTGCATGGAAAAAAACGAAACAAAGTAACATGTGGAAACGCTCTTTCTCCTGTATAAGAATGCTACTACTGAACATATGCGTCACTGTTTCCAAAAGGTAACATACACCCACAAATTTAGAAAGAATTTAAATACTATTCTCAGTAAGAATCTACTCTCATAATACACACCACTGCTGTAGTGTTTAGCATTGGTATAACTCACAAGGGGGCCTATCATTAGTATCATGCAACAACTTATTTTCCAATCCCTCTCCTTAACCTGTCGTTATGATATTTTGCTTTTTAGCTGCATCTAGCTAGTTGATATCTACACAAATCATACGTGCATACGCGGGACATAGCAATGAAAGGGATGGGGACAAATCTGCAATGTCACTCTTGTTTTCAAATAATCCAAAGTCCTGCATACGGTACAACAGCAAATGTTGCTGTGAATTATCATTCTGTCTGGTTATGGCATGTAACAGGTAGGCCACAGAGGGCCTTTCCATTGGTTCAGGCTGGGTGCATTGAGAGGCAGTCACACCTTTAAGGAAAGTTGCAAAGTACCGCACAAGGCAGTGTCTCTAACAAGTGTGTATGGCAGGGCGGAGACAATAACATATCAGTCCAAAGAACATTGAATAAAAACAATTTTTCATATCACATTTTGTATATACATACCTTTCCAGACATCTTTGCTCGGGCTAAAACAGATACACTGATCGTGTCACTCAGACCTTTGTTTAATGGACATAAAACTGGTCTGATGCAGCTTAAGATACATCATTTAGTAAGCAACAGAACCTAATCGTTTCAAGGCAGTAACCTCTCTCAAGAGGGCTCCACCCTTCGCATGGCTCACCTTCAGCTGATAGAAGTCATCCGTCCCATCCTTCCTTGCCAAGCACTGAACAATACTTGGCACAGGAGAGTTACCCAACCGGGGACCTAGAAGCACAGAACAGAATGAAGTCATTTTCCTGTGTGAGAAGTCATGACTAACACAGTGTTATGTAAATATTCGCAAGTCACGCCGTTTACTAGAGTCCACTACAAATTCCCCTTTTCAGTCGAGTACAACACTGTTGCAAGTCACTCCTCAAACTCGAAAAAGCTGTGTAAGTACATAAGTGGCAAACACATACTGTAACATTACTAGCATGGTTCCCTCAAGCGAGGTTAGTATTAAAAAAAATTAGATGAAACATCCCCCTAACAAAATTCTTAAAGATTTTTATAGTTTACTTATTTAAAATTAGTGCACTTTATTTCTTTTTTGTCTCATTCAATCTCCAAATAATCTATTAGTCATTTTAGCATGAGGCAATGTTTCCTGTGCTTCTGGATAAGTGTTTTCATATGAAGATGAAGTATTTTAATGACCGAGAACACTAACCACACTTCAGTGTTCCCCAAAATTTCCCCCGAAAGAGAAACTATCCGCATTCCAGTTCTGTGCCCAACAAACACAAAATACAAGATGAAAGCTTAAGCCAGCTTCACTTCGTCACTGCCTAAATGTACCACTTGGGAAAGACAACATATTTAGCATCTTGCAGAATGCTTCCTTGACCAACATTCAACATAACCTCCTGTTCACTCCCTTTCTGATTGAGTCTTTTATTAGACATTTTGGCACTATAAAATGTTTCTTGTGCTTTTGGAGAAGCGCTTACATGTGAAGGTGTACTATCTCAATGTGACATGTTTAGTAAATGCACCCTCAACAAATTTACTGTTACTGCTTTCAGAAAGGGCAGCATATAAGAGAAAGGAATCTGGATTCACTCATGTTTCACAACACGACCCAAGTCTAACTTTTTTAGATAACCAGTATGGGGAGCGCTTGGAATTGCTCAGCATTCCATTAAATGGCAAGCGCTACATGTTTTTGGTCCCCTAAATGGTCCTTAACAGTATGCACCGCTTTTCTCTGTGTAACTAACTCTAGGTTCTCTTTTTTTACGTGGTGAGAAATAGATGTTAGCATCCTTATCACCATTAGAGATTGCTTGATTTGCTCGTTTGGTATATGGATTATCTAATACGTTTGCTTTTGTTTCCCTCATGGAAAATCACCGTATGAGTTTGTGCATTTTTAAAATACTTAAATTACTGGTTGCAGGACCGCTGAATGTCGCAGTAAAGCAACACCCTAGATCCTGACGGCGAAGAGAGCAAAAAGGGAGCCGACGGGCGTGGTGATGTTATGTGCTGAGAGCGCCCGATGGGCTCAACTCTAGGCAGTGCATGGGAGCAAGAGCATGCCACCCCAATCTACAGCTTCAAGAGTGCCCAGGTACGGAAGGGAACCATAGGGGGCGGGGGCACAATCCCAACTGCTGGCACCAGACCTGTGTTCTGGACGACTGGGATGTACCACTCCATGAAATAAGATATGGGCAGATACTAGACTGACTGGTTTGGAGAAGGTCTGACGTGAAGCTACAGGTGAGACTAGACATTGTGTGGTCTTGGGCAGCACAGAACTTGAGGAATAATAGTGTCAAGTGGCTAGACAACAATCCTTAAGGCAGGAAGAGACCCAGATAGTGGCCTGAATGGCATTAACCCAATAGAGAACACTGGACTAAACAAGACGAGTATTTTTGCCACGTGAGTGACTCTGCCAAGGTGAATTTGCATCCACAAACTAAATTAATGAATGCCTTCTGCAACACCAGTATGCCAGACGATTTATTTCAGCAGTGAAGCAGCACAATGGATCCCTTAACTATAATGCTAAAATCTATATGGCAGCACATTTCTACTCGGACACAATGATTCGGAGGAAAACATTTTTTTTAAACTTATTTTTATTAACAGACGTTAGTGATAATGTGCAGCATTATTTCATTCCATATTAGATTATATATGCGCATCCCCCTTACATAGTCGTCCACAATCCTTTATTACAACCATCCCCAAGGATCAAAAAATCATCCATAATTGTTCCCTAATCCTGTCTACCCCAGTCTATCCACCCGCCATGATGGCCTAAATTCTATCAAGGATTCCTGTGAGTATCCCATTGGTTCCACACTTTTTCCCACTTTTTGAGGCAGCCTCTACTGTTGTATATTGTCTTCTCAGCTGCATAGCACCAATCCATATCTATTTTCCATTGAGCTATGGTTGAGTGGTTCCCCGAGCCACAGCGATATTCCTCTTGGCCACCATCGCGGCCACCACTAGCCAAATTGTTTGGTATTTTGCCCACGTCTGATCCCCTGATACACAAAGTATGTGCCATCTGGCCTCCGTAGGGACTGTCTGCCCAATCACCTCTGACATTACCTGCATTATCCTCCCCCAGAAACGTAGTATTGCAGGACATTCCCAAATTATGTGAAAAAGGTACCTTTCTGTTCACAACCGCGCTGACAACCCTCCGTTGGAGTGCGCCCTAAGTTTCACGTAAGTGTGCTGGTGGAGTATGACCTTTGGAGAATTATTAACTGTACAAGTCAGAACCTTGCTCTAATCGCTACCTCTCTAGAGCTTTGCAGAGCCTCCGCCCAGCCATCGTCCTCCAGCAAACCAACATCAGACTCCCATGCCTACCGGAGTGTCCCGAGCAGATCCAGGGAATTGTTGATAATCTTTCTATATGTGCAGGATAGTGCCTTTTCTGGGATTGGGTCCAATATAAGCCGATCTTCCAGTGGGCTGTGTTCCTCGAGTTGTTCCCCTTCTCTAATATGTCTGTGCAGTGCGTGTCCCAATTGCAGATAGCGAGATCTCTCTGTTTCTGCTAACTGGTATTCTTTTTGAAGGTTGTGAACAAGATTATCGCCTGGCCCCTCCATACATCTACTACATCAACTTCCATTTACCAAAACCTTGCAGTTTGCCCACCTCTTGTAACATATCGCTATCCCACAGCAGGGTACTTTCCGTCAATCTGTTGTCCCACCCTAGGAATTAGTTAGCCCTTATCCACACATCCAACACAGTCTTAGTGTGTGACAGCATACTTTATTTTCCAGCCCGTCGATATAATGCTCCTGAGTATTCTCTGGCCCCAATCACCCAATGATCTACTCGATATGCCGGGTTGTTCCTATCTGTAAATATCCAGTCAATGATCGTCATTAAGTCCAATGCCCAGTAGTAATTCTGGAGATCTGGTATAGCCAAACCACTGTCTTGTCACCTTATAAAGAGCTAAAGAGCGGGACACCAAACTGTTCACCTGCACCCTGGCCAAGGAATTTTTATATAATAATTTAATCCAGGATTGAAACCGGGGAACAAACCCAAATCTTCCAAGGACCTGGAACAGGTAGTGCCATTTGATACCAATCGAACGCCATACGAGCGTAAAGTGACAACAGCACCGCTCCCACTCCTGGATTGGATCTTACTAGGTGCATTACCCCGTAGAAGCGTCCAAGATTAAGCCTGGTGCTGCTATGAGGTATAAAATCAGACTGATCTGGATGTATCAATGTCGTGATTGGCCCTAGGAGGCAATTCACCAGGACCGTAGCCAGTATTTTGACTTCCATATTCAGTAAGGATATTGGCCGGTATGAGCCACACTGGTCCACCGATTTGCCCGCCTTTGGAATTACAACAATGGTTGCTCTTCACTGATCTGCTGGTAAATCCCCCCTTTTACCTCGCTTCGTTGAACATATTCAAATTGCGGCGAGTGTGGTGGCACCATACCTATTGGACAACTCCACAGGTAGCATATCTGAGTAAGTTCACAGGTAACCCATTTGCTCCCGGGGCCTTCCCTGCCTGTATGTCCTGTATGGCACCTATTATTTCTTCCGGAGTTATATCATTCTCAAAGTCTTCCCTATCCTTGTCGGACAACACTGGAAGTCTCATTTTGGCTAGTAGTTCCCTACAATAAATATCCGACTTGTATGGGGTAGATATGTAGACTTCATCATAGTCTGCAAAGACTCCCGCTATGTGCTCCCCAGTACTATGCGTATCTCTCCGTTTGTCGCGTATTTCTGCTACCCAATTTCAGTCCCTGTCCCTCTTCTCTAACCAAGCAATCATTTTGTTGGCCTTCACCCCTAGATCATATACTCGTCTTTTCGTGGCCAGTGCCGCAGATCTCGCGGCACTGTTCAGCAGTTCTCACAGTTCCTGCCTCTTGATGTCCAGGCGGTGTGCTGGAGCTTGATCAGTTCTTCGTCCCTCTATGAAACGTGCTCCTCTATCACTTCCGCCTCCAGTCTGTCCCATTTCAGTCTTTTTTTCCTTGTTGTTGCCACCTATGCTGGCCTGGATATGTCCCCTTATAACGGACTTAAATGCTTCACACAGGGTGCTGCCGAGTCAACCATACCCTTGTACTCCAGGAAGTAGAGTAGCGCCCTCCCCCTAACTTTTCCGGTATCTTCCTTGTTTTTAAAGAATTACACATTTATTCTGGGTGGTAAAGTATTGGTTTGCATCAGCACCCACACGGTTTGAGATACTTTGTGGAGCAATTCTATGTTTTAATAATAAATGACAACCATTACCACAATAGAAACATAGTAAACACATCATTTCCCCAGTTGCAACTATCCCCTTCCCTGCTACCCTGCTGGAGGGTGTGACAACTACCCACCTCCCCAACTTGCAGAGTGCCTGTCGCCCTGAACCTAGTAACTATACTGGGGTTGGCCGGTGTGGAACTATAGGAGCACCCACTCCAGGTCCCTCCCACCCCCAAATCTTATAAATGTTTTTTTAGTCCTATAGCAACTTGATTGACTTGTAACTGCCAAGATTGGCTCTATGGTTAAGTCCGGTCCCGTAGACCCCCCCCATCCTTCTCACCCAAACTGTGGCACACGACCTGTCCTTCACAGTCCTCCGAATAGGTTCCCACAGTTTTCTTCACTTTCCAGACCCTCCTTCTACAATGCTCAGTCCCTGGGCCGGTGGTCTCCTATTCAGTGCTCGCCGACGTCATCTTTTGCTGTTCTCGTAGTCTCCCACGTTGGGAGTTGTGGCCTACGTTGAGCCACTCCTCCAACCACTCCCATGTTTCCTCTGCGGACCATGTTTTCCTTTTGGAGAGGACTCAATTTGGTCGGAAACATCAAAGAGTACTTTGGCCCGAAGTTCCGTTTTCACTTCCTCAAAGGCTCTTCTCTGCCATTGGACAGTCAGTGTAAAGTCAGGAAAGAACCGGATCACAGCGTTCTCAAGTCAGAGGTCCCCATGCAAGAGCGCTGTCGGGAGGATGGTGTCCCAATCTCGGATTGAGGATCCTTGCGATAATTGTCCTGGGAGGAGCACTGGGCTTAGGCATGGGGGCTCTGTGAGCACGCTCAATAGTAAAGTAGCATGAGATTTGCTTTGGCTTCAGGTGGTTTAGTATCAAGTCCTCCAGGAACAGGTCAACACTATGCCCCACCATGCCCTCCGGAACCCCCACCACTCTAATATTGTTCCTTCGAGCCCGCCCTTCTTGGTCTTCCATTTTGGCCGTCATTGCTTCTTGTTGTTTTGTGAGTGCCTGGACCCGTTCCTCTGACCTTTCGTGCTGGTCTGCAGCTGTGTCACCTACGTTTCTGTTGCGGCTACCTTATCTGACATTTTCCTAAGATCCGCTCTCAGGAGATTGATGTCCACAGTTACTACATCAATTTTAGGATCTATTGTGTCCTTAAGATCCGCTATGGCTGCCATAATCGCGCTCAGTTAGGGTTCCGCCGTCTCTTCCGGATGCTGGACTTGGGACATCGCTGCTTGCATTGGGACCGCATATTTATCCATTTTATTAGTCTGTGCCCCGGTGTCTGTGCGATTTGTGGCAACCTCCTGCACCATGGCCCCCTCCAATTCGGTGTCGAACTTTTGCCCTCAGCACTCTGCCTCAGATCGGAGGCGTTTTTGTCACTACAGGGTCAGCTGGATGTCCAGATTTTAAGGGTTTCAGAGACCCACGGGCTGGAGCTCTGCTAAGACGCTGACATTTCAGTCAGCTCCTAGACACACCCCTGAGGAAAACATTTTTTGCACTCCTGACCAGTGCTCGAGTTGAGTTAGGAGTTGGAAATTGCCTTGCCTGATACACAACAGATGCAAGCCACCCAATCTCTAGCTTCAAGGAGGAAGCAAAACTGAGCAATAACACTGCCTTACACTTATCACAACTGAGGTGGATACCAGGCATCTGACAAACTATTCAGCTGAGGGCAGCATTCCTTCCTATAGAACTTCAAGCAGAGAAGGTGACTTGGGTCCTGGTGAATACCACGGACACCTGCTTGTAGGGTCAATACTGGCAGAAACATGTAGACCATATGATATTGCTAGAATTATTGCCAACTATTTTTATTCTGCCACTGGGGGACCCATTAAATTTCATTTCTCCACCTAGTACATAGTTTTATTTATCTACTCCGCACACATTTTTCCCCTTTGCACATTATACCACCCCAGACTAGATGCATGGCATAGTACACCTATGACATAATATGCCACTAAGCACTCCTATATTTTGAAGGATAGGAGCTTGCATCTGCTCCTTAGGAGAGATATCAGGAAGGGCCCAATGATTAAGCATACCACCCATTAGGTGGGTGAGAGCTTTTGTCCTTAACCATGAAGGGTTTCCCACGAAACTATATCAGAACTGGGATCTAGTTTATGTGTTGGCAGTCTGTTCTCTATGTGATTATGTAGATGCTTGGGTGGTTGAACAGGCTGCCTATTAATAGTCACAAACCTGATTTGTGTAGTGACTTGGGACAACCAGAAGCATGGTCAAAACCACCTTCTTCTTGGATACACACTGGAATGCACTTCCAGAGAAGAGACGCAACACCCCAGATCCTAGAAGTAACACATACTTCACAGGCAGCAATCCATCAGTCCTCTGCTCCAGGTCCCAACCTATGACACTCAACCTCCCATTTTTGCCCAGATAGTACAAGGTCAGACAGAGAAATGGCAGCAAAATATTATACTAAGAATCTCTGTATACAGTCTTTAATGTGAATGGATTAACCCTCTATAACAAAAAGAAGAGCCATACGTACATGGCCCCCAAATCTCCTGACATAGATCTACTTCAAGAGACACACATATCACAAGTAGAGTCAGAACAATTAAAACAGATTGGTTGATAAGATTCATTAATCAAGCAGGTGAGGGCACCGGATACACTGACATTTCCCAAGAAATGTGGAGTTGCCATTTTATTCAGGATGTCACTTCAGTGTATAGTGCACAAAATATAGACAGACCGGATGATTAGTTATGTCCTGGCCAAGATAAAGAACAGTGGATATGATGCTAATGGTGGGATCCATTTATACACCCAACTGTGACAAGACTGACTTTTTATTATCACGTAACAGACTTCTTACAGAATTCAGACACAAAAACGTAGTGATAGAAGGGGATTGGAATCTCATTTTAGACCCCTATGTGGACAGATATGAGCAATCTGACAAAGCCATCACCAAGGAGAGAGCAATACTGATGGATATAATGAAGGGCAATGGCATGACTGATCCGTGGTGCCTAACACATCCAGGAGATATGGAATACGCCTTACTTTTGTATGCAAATGGGACATACTTAAGGATTGTCTACTTCTGAATCACCTTATACTCGAAATGATGCAGGACTGTAGGCTAGTGGAAGGCGCAATGTCATACCATTTCCCAGGAACACTGGAACCGGAATTAGGCCCAGTCACTCCCACCGACAAAATTTGGCAATTAAATATGTCCTATCACAAAATGTCCATGGGTAATCAGAAGCCTTGGTCAAGCTCTCTGGATAGCAGAGAAAGCCATCAGACAAGGTGAATTGATGAGGGAATCTGCCCAACAGAAAAATACAGCAGCCAGAGGTGGATATACTCACACTAACAAGGCATTACAATCAACGTCCTAACCCGTAATTCATGAGGCTATTCGGAGAAGCAAAGTGTGACCTGAACGGTCACTTTAACTCACTAGTAGAATATGCTATCCGACATCCATATGTGCAACACTATGAGCAGGGGGAAAAGGTTGGACGATTGCTAGCAGCACAGCTTTGTTAGCTAGAGGCCCACCAGCAATATCGGCCACAAGAAATCAGAGACGTCATCCACCTAAAGAAAATAGTAGAAGCATTGCCCGCCTCCTACACATCTCAGAAGTGTGCGAGAATCCAGACAACTAGATGGCATTTCTAGAGGGAGTGCACCTTCCCACTTTGTCAAAGAACGGCAGACAACTACTAGAGGAAGAAATAATGAAAGAACAGACAGTGGCGTCACTAGGGGGGTGCGGGGGGTGCAGACCGCACCGGGTGACACCATCACAAGGTGTTACACCAAAAGGAAAAATATTACTGTCTGTTGAACCTTATCCGGCTGCCGGCCCACGCGCCACTCCCACCACTACACGTGCTTAAAATGTAAGCACTGCGCAAGAGCATTGAATTACATTGTATGCATTTTCACTTTCACTATTTACTGCGAAAAGACTGATCGCTTCTTCTCCGGTAGTCTGTTCCTCGCTCTCGAGGTTTGTCATTGAAGATGACAGGTAAGATTGTGGGGGCTTTCAAAGGCATGTTAACTTTTCACCTTTGGACACTAGTGACTGGTTTGGCAGCAGGCTCGAGAGGCCTGTGCTTCCAGCTGGGCAAGAGCCACAACTTGTCTATGGGCTGTTATATCTTTGATGTTTTCATACTGCATTTAATGTCATAAACGTTCCGATTCTAATCACTACATGTAACATGCATCACGAGGACGCACTTTTACTTAACTACCTCTGGCTCCCCTAATGACCCTGCACCCCCTCAGACCCTCAGCAAAGCTATGGACGTGATTCGCCCGGTCATATTAGATGTGCTCAACACCTCCATCTCCTCTAAAGTCGTACCTCCTTCATGGAAATGTGCGATGGTGAGGGCTTTGTTGAAGAAGCCCAATCTTGACCAGTCCAACTTGGCGAATTACCGTCCTATCTCCTTGCTTCCCTGGCTAAGCAAACTGCTGGAGAGGCACGTAAATAACACCTTGATGAGCTATTTGGAATCAAATAGCCTTCTACGTGCCTCCCAGACAGGGTTTCGCCCTTTACATGGGACTGAAACCGCCCTTCTGGCGGTAACAGAGGAGGCAAGAGCAGTGTTAGACCGGGGAGGAAAAGTCGCCATTATTTTATTAGACCTCAGCGCCGCGTTCGACGCGGTAAACCATGTCACGCTATTACAACGTCTGGCGGACATGGGCGTGTCGGGCGCGGCCCTGGAATGGCTGACTTCCTTCCTGGATGACCGCTTTTTCCAGGTTTTCGAGGGCGAGGTGGTGTCGCCTAAACACCCACTCAGGTGTGGGGTTCCTCAGGGCTCATCCCTGAGCCCCACCCTGTTTAACACCTACATGGAGCCCCTAGACAGGATAGTCCAACCCTTCGGTGTGCGTATTGTCACCTACGCAGACGATACCCAACTGGTGGTCTCGTTAGACCACTCGGAGGGATCGTCCAACACCTTAGGCCCCTGTCTAGAGGCTGTTGCCAGATGGATGCAATCTTCCTGTTTAAAGCTAAATGGGGAGAAGACAGATGTCATGCTATTGGGTAATCCTTCGCCCTCTGTCTTCACATCCATCTGGCCACCATGTTTGGGCCCACCTCCTGCCCCCAAGCCCCAAATAAAAAGCTTGGGGATCTGGCTTGACACAGCCTTGAACTTCTCAGCCCAGGCCATAAAAACAGCCGCTACCTGTTTTGGATTGATGAGGATGCTGCGGAAGGTGCTCCCTCTGCTTCCATTTCAAGCAAGGAGGATCCTGGTCCAGGCCCTCGTACTATCTCGCCTGGACTATGGGAATGCCCTCTATATGGGAGCCCCATCCTTTGTCACCCAAAAGCTCCAAGTCGCCCAAAACAGTGCGGCCCGGCTGCTTTACAATCTCCCTCGCTGGCAGTCAGCAAGGAATGCCCTAAGGGAACTTCACTGGCTCCCCATAGCGGCCAGAGTTCAATTCAAGGCCATGTGTATTCTACACAAAGCCTTCTATCGCCAAGGCCCTGCAATCTTACAGCCCCTGGTTACTCCTATGTTCCACCCCGCGCCCTCCGATCCGGTACCCTCCAATTGGCTACCTTGACCAGAATCAAGAAAGCCCGCTGGGGAGGCCGCTCTTTTTCACACACTGCGGCTAAACTTTGGAATACTCTTCCTTTACCCCTGCGAGAAACCACTAATCATCTCGCCTTCAGGAAAGCTTTGAAAACTCACTTATATGCTAAACTCTGCTGATCTGCCCGAGCCTGCGTTAACTAAGCTTTCAGTCACAAGCGCTACGAGGCCGCCGGGTAGATAGCGCTATATAAGTGCAGTTTTCATTCATTCATTCACTTAACTCCACTCGCATGTCAAGGCTGGAAGCCAGAGTGGGTCGCACTAACACAAGGACTTCCTGCTGCACAAAGTGCTGCGGCCGGTCTGGGTGATGCCTGTGGGGCCGGGGGAGCTGCTGCAGGACCTCCTGGACATCCTGCACGACGACGTGACAGCCTCGGGTAGGTGGCGCGGTCCTACAGGCGTCTTATAGACTCTCAATGGCTTACAGGCATCCCCTACCGAGCTCGGACAGGGGGCTCCCTCACATGCCTACAGGCCTCTCCTATCGAGCTCGGACAGGGGGCTCCCTTACAGGCCTCTCCTACCGAGCTCAGACAGGGGGCTCCCTTACAGGCCTCTCCTACCGAGCACGAACAGGGGGGCTCTTTTACAGGCATCTTACACCGAGCTCAGGTGGCGGAGGGGTTTTCTTTTACAAGCATCTCCTACCGAGCTCAAACAGGGGGCTTCCTCACATGCCTACAGGCATGTCCTACCGAGCTTGGACAGGGCGGCTCCCTTACAGGCTTACAGGTAGCTTACACTGTGCGCAAGTGGGGGAAGGGGTTTCTCTTACACACTTTACAGGCATGTCATACCATACTCAGACAGGGATGGTGCACCATTCTGGGCCAAGGAGCCGGTCTTAAAACCTTACAGGCATGCACAACATATCTGTAGCGGAGAGGGGTTGTCTTACAGGCATCTTACACCGAGCTCAGCTGGGTGTGTTGGGGGTTGGGGGGGTGGGGGGGGCAGTGGCGACACTAGGGGGGTGCGGGGGTGAGTGGTTATCGTTTGTGGACAGATTTTCCATGCTTGTTTCCTCAATTAATATCGCCATCGGCCTCCATGATGAATGCAGCCTTGAGCCTCTTATGTAAAGACCACTCAGTGCAGTGGGAGAGGTGTGGCGCAGCGGCCAGGGCAGCGCTGATCTCATGCTCAACATCAATAGTGGGGGCACGCACCCTTGATGCACAGCAGTCCATGCTCTCATGAAGCACATTGTAATGTGCATCAAACAGGGCTCATCTGAGGGTAAGTACTAGTCCTTTCCATTTCTGCTGTACATCACCCTGTCCACATTACCTTGTGTCCCCTTCCACGCATATCACTATGACTCATGCTGCATATTGTAAAGAAAAGCTTTTAGTTTCTGTTCAGCTGTTTATTTGTTGACCTGCACATATGGATGATTTCATATCTGCTGCATTTAGTGAAATGTATGCCTGCCGGTGTGTGTTCGGGATTAATGTGTGCATGCTCGATGTGTGCAAGTAAGCATGAATATTGAGTGCCTGCACAATTCGAAACTCAACCTTATGTGCTATGACAAGGCTTCGGGATGCCTCTATTTTACATCATCAGCTCTGGCTGGAATTATGACAACAGCGGCAGTGGCGTCACTAGGGTTGGTGTCACGCCAGACTGGAGGGCAGGTGATGGGAATTAAGAGAGACGGAAGCAAAGCAGGGAGGGTAGTGATAGCAAGCTGGGGTGGACAGGAATGTGACAACACTGCAGGAAAGACCGAAAGCAAGCAGGGAAATACTCTGAGTAGAACGCATGGCCTCCAAGGAGCAAGGGGAGGAGTTATGAAAGGATGGGTAACACTTCTGCAGTGCTTTAGACTCCGGTGTAGAGGAGTGGGCTTGGAAAGGCCTCAGAAGAAGAAGGACCCCCCCAGTGTGTGCTACACAGATAAAAACATCTCCTCGAGGAGGTCCATCATGGATTCATGGGGTATGAGGAGGTGACACCATAAGTTACCCGCACTGGGTGACACCAACCATAGTAACGCCACTGAGAACAGATAACGGATGCCATTTCAGAATAGTCTCATACAAGGCCCGTAAGGATGACAGATTCCCTGCTGAATTCTATAAACGAACTAAGCAAATAATACCTTTGTTGCACAAACTTTTTCAGGAAGCAGAAACGACAGGCAGGATACGAGCGTATCCAATAAAGTAATTGCTAATCTTGTTTCAAAAGAGGACAACCGACCCACTCAAAGTGCCAGTCATTATCGGTAAAAATTAAGTGTATTGCCACTGAGACAGCTCTTGCATTAACAGAGTAGGATTCATAAATCCGATAGGACACACATTTTGTGATGAATTTGACAAATCTCAAATTATGACACAAAAGGAAGACTCAACGATTCATTCAAGAGGTCCAATTTCATCTCAATCGGAAGCATAGGTTTTAAATAAGCCACTCTCACATATTTACCAGGCTATTATTTATTTTCATTTGCAATGACTGGATATCCCATGGTTAACACCTGCTGCTGCACAATCACAAAACTGCTCAAAGCTCAAATCATTTAGTTTGTCAGCACAAAGTATTACCATTTTATCTGTATTGGAGCTCTGTCTCCTACGTAGTCCAAAATGTTTTGGAATAACCTCCGTTTTTCTCCACTTGTATTATTAAATAGTGCATTATCGGATTTTAAATCTGTACAGGAGTTTGTTTAGTACTATTCACAAAGGACTATGTAGGAAAGTGGATTGAGTTGGACAAATGGCCATCTCAAAGGATAAGACCACCAAATGCTAGCTATTACACAAATATCACACAAATTAAATGAAATAAACCGGTGCTCAATCCCTGGTTTGCAACAAGAAGCAGCATCAGCTAGTTGATGGAAGCAACTCCAGGGCACTCTCTACCCAATGAGGTAAATCATTTCCAAGGGTCAACCGAACAAACGTTCTCACGAATTCCAGGTTGTCTTACCGCAAACAATCCCACAATGCCCTCTCTTTCAAATTCAGGATGGGAAAACCCTTTCTCCCTGGTGTAGAGCCTATGTGCCCATCCATAGGTGTAGGCAGGGTAATGACTACCTCTGTGGTGACTTAATACCAGATATGGGGGAAGCTTTCTTTTCATGGTGTTTGGCGCCAGCCTGACTAAGGGAGAAAGACAAAAGTGGTGGCCTTTCTATGAGTCACCTAACATTTGCTTGTGACAGGGAAAGGTCATTTGAAGTTAATTTATTTCCTGAGTCCACACTAACTGGTCTTCGTGTCTGCGGAAGTAAACACCTCCTCAAGCCATTGTCGCTGCTATGGGAGCAATTTTCCCACCTCTTTCACACCTTATTAAGGTTAAGTACAAGTTGAGCAGTTGCTGGAGAGCTAATGCAAACTAGCCTCAAACAGCTTTAGGAAAATTTCTAAAAATTACATTTCCAATATATTTTCTTTAAAATCGGATGTGCCCAGTAGACTGAATTAAAAGTCTTTGAATGGGGCCTATAGTTGGTAAAGGTCACACGTTGTAGATTGAATAGATTTATCTAGACATTGGCTTTTCCTATGTGTCAGTTACAATCTGACTAGTGACAATGTCAATTTGGGCTTAGTCACAAGGGGAAAGGAAAATGCTACTTACCAGTATGCATCTGTTCTTGGCATGTAGAGCTGCAGATTCAAACACTATGCATAGATCGCCATCTGGTGTTGGGCTCGGATGTTTGCAGTTTGTTATTGTCTTGGAAAAGTCTTTGGAAGTCACGAGATAGGAGACTCCTCCTTTGGACAATAGTGTGCAAGGGCATAGACTCCATCTTCAGATTGTTTTTTCGCCAAGAAGGGAAATGATGGAGTTTTGTGAGAACAGAAACATGTCCATGTATGTTGTATCTAAATAAGATAATACTGAAACAGATAAAAGGGTAGCCAGGGAGGTGAGTGGGCGTGTGTGAATCTGCAGCTCTACATGCCAAGAACAGATGCATACTGGTAAATAGCATTTTCCGTTTGAGGCATATCAGCTGCAGATCACACACTATGCATAGATTGCATAGCAGTACTGTCCCATTAGCGGCGACCACCAGTATCTGTTACAGTAGTTTGAAATAGTGTTTTGAGTACAGCCTGGTCCACACCAGCTTGTTGTTTTGCTTGCACATCTACACAATAGTGGTTTGTGAATGTGTGCGGTGTAGACCATGTAGCTGCTTTGCAGATATCTAAGGGAATGTTCCCTAAAAATGCCATGGAAGCCCCTATTTTGCGAGTGGAATGAGCTTTAGGGGGAATGGAAAGTGTACGTTTTGATTTGTGATAGCAAATTTGTATACATTTGACAATCCACATTGCAATTCCAGGCTTTGATATGGGATTGACTTTATGTGGTGGTGAAAAAGAAACAAAAAGCGGTTTTGTTTTGAGACAAGGTTTTGTTCTCTCAAAGTAGTAAAGAAGGGCTCTTTTTACGTCTAGAGTATGAAGAGCTCTTTCTGCTACTGTTTGTGGTTGCGAGAAGAAGACGGTCAACTCTACAGATTGGTTGAGACAGAAGGGAATAATAACCTTTGGAAGGAATTTAGGGTTTGATCTGAAAACCACTTTATGATGGAGTTGTAAAATTGGTTCTTGAATAGTTAGTGCCTGTAGCTCACTGACTCTTCTGAGAGATGTGATAGCTTTGAGGCCTTCCATAAATGCTTTAATTGCAGGTACTCTGAATAATGAGAGATGTTGTCTATTTTGCATGTAGGCTGCTATGGCAGCGAGACGTAACCTGATTGATGTGTAAGCTAGATAAAATTTTTGAAGATGTAGTAGGTAACATCTGATGTTTTGAACAGACACATTTAGAGGACTGATTGAGTTATTGGTAAAGTATATTTCAAATATTTCCACTTGGCTGCATAGCAGGCTCTAGTGGTGGGGTGTCTCGCTTCTTTGATTACATTCATACAATGAGGTGGAAGATTAAGGTACCCAAACTCTAGGATTTCAGAAGCCAGATTGCTAGGTTGAGCTGTGCTGGATCTGGGTCTGTGATCTCTTCATGGTTCTGTGTGAACAGTTGTGGGGCGAGATGTACTTTTTGGTGGGGAACTACTGATAGTTCCAGCAAGGTTGTGTACCATGGTTGTCTGGCCCATGTTGGAGCAACTAGGATCAGTGTTCGTGACTGTTGTTGCAGCTTGCGTACCTGCCCACTCCTCTAACCCCGACCAAGCAGCCATTAACCTCACTAAATGGCTATCCAACAGCGCCGACATCCTAGCACCGTTGAAAAAACGTCAAACAAACCAGGCAGCAAGAAGGCCTCCTGGTTCAACGATGATCTTAAGAAATCTAAGAAACTTTGTCGCTCCCTTGAGAAGGCCTGGAAAAAAGACCCAAACACCAGCACCAAGGACGCCTTCAAAAACGCCACCCGCATACACCACCAACTGATCAGGAATGCCAAGAAAGCCGCTCTCAAGGATCGTCTAGATAGCAACGCCCACAACAGCAAGGAATTATTCAACATCGTCGAGGAATTTACCAACCCCTCATCCAACTCCAACGACATCACCCCCTCTCAAGCCCTCTGCGACTCCCTAGCCTCATTCTTCCACAACAAGATTGCAGACATCCACAACAGCTTCGACAACCGACCCGAAGACCAACCCACTCAACCCTCTGCAGGACCCCCACCCCCCTTGAACATCCTTAATGACTGGAACCCAATCTCCACTGAGGACACCATCCGCCTTATGAACTCCATCCACTCAGGATCCCCCACAGACCCATGCCCTCACCACATCTTTAACAAAGTAGACTCGATTATAGCACCGCACCTCCGAGACGTCATCAACTGCTCCCTCAACTCCGCCACCTTCCCGGAAAGTTGGAAACACGCCGAACTCAGCGCCCTTCTGAAGAAACCCACAGCTGACCCCACCGAACTCAAAAACTACCGCCCTATCTCGCTCCTCCCATTCCCGGCCAAAGTCATCGAGAAAGCTGTCAACAACCAGCTCGCCGCCTTCCTCGAAACCAACAAATCCCTCGACTCCTCACAGTCCGGCTTCCGAGCCAAACACAGCACTGAGACCGCCCTCATCGCAGCTACAGATGACATTCGAACCCTGCTAGACAACGGAGACACAGTCGCCCTCATCCTCCTCGACCTCTCCGCAGCCTTCGACACAGTCTGTCATAGCACCCTGATACAACGCCTCAGAAACATCGGAATCCAGGGAAATGCACAGGAATGGATCACCTCGTTCCTCACCGGAAGGACCCAGAGAGTCCGCCTCCCACCATTCAAATCAGAAGCTACCGAAGTCATCTGCGGCGTGCCACAAGGATCCTCACTCAGCCCCACTCTCTTCAACGTATACATGAGCCCCCTTGCGGCCATCGCACGCCAACATAACCTCAACATCATCTCATACGCTGACGACACTCAACTGATCCTTTCACTCACCAAAGACCCTAACACCGCCAAAACCAACCTACACGAAGGAATGAAAGAAGTAGCCGAGTGGATGAAGTACAGCCGTCTTAAACTTAATTCTGACAAAACTGAATCATCTTTGGCACCTCCCCCTCCGCCTGGGATGACTCTTGGTGGCCAGAGGCCCTTGGAAAAGCACCCATCCCGACGGACCACGCACGGAACTTAGGTGTCATCCTGGACTCCTCTCTCTCTATGAACAGACAAGTCAACGCAGTCTCATCTTCTTGCTTCAATATTCTTCGCATGCTCAAAAAAACATTTCGCTGGATCCCCACCGAAACCAGAAAAACGGTCACCCACGCACTGGTCACGAGCCGCCTGGACTACGGAAACACCCTATACGCCGGTACCACCGCTAAACTCCAGAAAAAACTCCAACGCATCCAGAACGCCTCAGCCACTCATACTAGACATCCCGCGTAAAGATCACATCTCTGGACACCTGAAAAACCTCCACTGGCTCCCCGTTAACAAGAGGATTACGTTCCGCCTCCTTACCCACGCACACAAAGCACTCTACGAACTTGGACCCGAATGCCTCAACTCACGACTTTCCTTCTACACCCCCTCCCGCCACCTACGATCCTCCAACCAAGCCCTTGCAACTGTACCTCGCATCAACAAAACCACCATGGGAGGCAGATCCTTCTCCTACCTGGCAGCTAAAACCTGGAACTCACTTCCCACTCACCTTCGTCTCACTCAGAACCACCTTACATTCAGAAAGCAACTTAAAACCTGGATATTCGACAAGTAATTCCCCACCCTTCCTCAAGCGCCTTGAGACCCTCTGGGTATGTAACGCGCTATATAAATTACCTGACTTGACTTGACTAGTGGAATGAGTGGGAGAGGCGGAAAAGCGTAGGCAAATCTGCCTGACCAATTCATCCATATCGCATTGACTTTGGACTATGGGTGTGGGATATCTGGCAGTGAAGCTTGGGCATTTTGTGTTTAAATGTGTGTCGAAGAGATCTATGTCTGGATGCCCCCACATTTGGAAAAAAGGTTGAAGGACTTGTGGATGAAGTTCCCACTTGTGAATCTGTTGTGTTTAACGACTTAATAGATCTGCCATCTGAATTTGCATTCCTGGAAGATGTTGGGCTAAGAGGAATATGCTCTGTGCTAGCTGAGAGAGCTGCAGAGTGTGTTCCCCCTTCTTTCTGTAAATAATACATTGCTGTTATATTGTCTGTGCAGACTAAAACAGCTTTGCTTGATACGTGTTTCTGGAATGCTTTTAATGCAAGAAATATTGCTAGTAGCTCCAAGTGATTGATGTGGAGTAGCTTTTGCTGTGGTGTCCACCTGCCCTGTATGGTGTGATGTAGTAGACGAGCTCCCCAGCCGGTGAGCGATGTGTCTGCTGTTAACACAATTTGTGGAACCGGCTCTAGGAACGGTCGCCCTTTGGAAAGGTTTTGGGTGTTCCACCACTGCAGAGAGTGATGTGTGCGGCCGTCCACCAACACCATATCTGTCAATTGACCTTGAGCTTGGTTCCAATGACGTGCTATGCATTCCTGTAAGGGGCGCATCTTGAGTCTTGCGTGAGGTACTATGAATATGCAAGAGGCCATCATCCATATAAGTTGCATGAACACTCGAGCTGGTAGCAAGTGTTGCGGTTAGAACTTTGTTATAAGGGCTTGCACGCTTGCTATCCTGGCTGGATTGGGATATGCAAGGCCTTTCAAAGTGTCTATTGTGGCACCTAGATATTGTTGGATTTGGGATGGTTGGAGGTGAGACTTTGGGTGATTTATTGTAAACCCTAAGCCGTGCAGTAGTTGGATTGTGGTGTGTGTATGACGTACACAGTAAGTATGTGACTAGGCTTTTATGAGCCAGTCGTCCAAGTATGGGAAGACATGAATCTGTTGTCTACTTAAATGGGCTGCTACCACTGCTAGACATTTCGTGAATACTCTGGGTGCTGTGGTAACTCAGAATGGGAGAACTTTGAATTGATAGTGCTGCCCGTCCACTACAAACCGAAGATATTTCCTGTGAGCAGGGTGAATGGAAATGTGGAAGTAGGAGTCCTTGAGATCTAAAGTGGCAAGGAAATAGACTTGTTTGAGTAGGGGAAGGAGTTGTTGAAGAGTGACCATGTGAAAATGGTCTGATTGTATGTATAGGTTTAATGGTCTGAGGTCTAAGATGGGCCTCAGGGTTCCATTCTTCTTTGGAATCAGAAAGTACAGGGAGTAAACTCATGTGTTTTGATGGGAAGGGGAACTGGCTCTATTGCATGTTTATGCAGTAAGGAAAACACCTCTTGTTTTGGAAGCGTTAAATGTTCTGTTGACATCGGATGCAGTTTGGGTGGTATAGGAGTGGCAGTGAGCTCCAGGCAATAACCAGATTGGATAATTTGTCTCACCCACATGTCTGTGGTGATATTGTTTCAGACCAGTAGGAACTGGGTTAATCGTCCCCGATTGAAATAGAATGTTCGGGGGAGAGTGACGGAAAGTCATTGTTTTGTGGTGATGGCAGTACGAGTATTGGTAGTTTTGCCCCTACCGTTGCTGTTATTGCCCCTGTAGCCTCCTCTGTAATAACCTCTGGTAGAGGAGGTTTGTGTGGGACTTTTATATGAAGTGGAGGCGTTATCTGTATTGAAGCCTCTAGAGGCGCCCCCTATAAGAGGAGTGCCAAAAAGAACTTCTGGGAGCTTGCGATTGCAAGGTTCCCATTGATTTGGCAGTGTCAGTGTCTTTTTTCATCTTCTCTAAAGATTAATTCACTGTAGGCCCAAATAAGTGTTCTTCGTCAAAGAATTGGTTCAGTATGGTAGTCTGAACCTCTTGTTTAAACCCAGATATCCTTAACCAGGCATGTCTGCGTAAAAGGACACTGGTATTTATGACTCGGGAGGTTGTATCTGCGGCATCTAGAGCACACCAAATGGCGGTATTAGTTACTAGTTTACCTTCCTGTAGTAAGATCATGGGCTTTTGTTTTATATTCATCTGGAAGGTGTTGTAGTAGGGACTCTAGCTCGTCATAGTGCGCCCTATCGTATCTGAATAGTAAAGCCTGTGTGTTGGCAATCCTCCATATGTTGGCTGCTTGTGATGCTGTTCTTTTGGCAGATACGTCCAATATTTTTGACTCTGTCAGGTGGTGGTAACCTGATGTTTGAGAGTTGGCCCTTTTCCTGGAGTTGGAAATAACTAAAGCATCTAATGGAAGCTGTCCCTTAATGTATGTAGGGTCAGTTGGGGCAGCCTTGTACTTCTTTTCTATTCTAGGGTTAATGACTCTAGCCCTAACTTGGTCTTTAAAGAATTCAGGGGCGTGTTTAATTACCCCTTTTAACATTGGTAGAATAGAGGTGGACCTTAGGGATGTTGTTAAAGTGTCCGTGAGGAAGTCTTCTTCCATGGGGTCTGTATGTAAGTTTTACCCCTTGGTATTGTGCAGCCCTGTGTATTAGCTGAGTGAATCCTATAGTGTCCTCTGGAGGGGATGGTCTAGATGGATAGCCATCTTCCTGTGGTACATCAGGAACATCTGGTGTGCCATAATTTTCCCATGGATTATTTGGGATGTAATGAATAGGCTCTTGTAGAGGTTCATTATCTCCTTCGTCACCAGGGGTATCATCATCATCATCATCATCATCTGGAGGTGGAGGAGATTGTATTGGTATTGGAGTTGGAACAGGAGAAATGTATTGTAGAGAAGGGATCCTTAAAGGAGAGGTGGCAATGTCTCTTTTCTTTAAGAGAAGTGGAAATGGTGTAGGTTTGTCCATTTTTCTTTTGTTGGAAGGACTAATCTTAAGATGACCTGTTGCGGGTCTATTTCCAGAGGTTTTTGTGTAAAATCAGGTTCAAAAAGCTGTTCCTCTGAAGCGTGGTGTTTTGGTGCCAATTTATTTGGGTCCGAATGCTTATGTGGCACAGTCTTTGGAGTAATAATATAATAATAAACTTTATTCGGATTTTTTAAAGATCCATAAAAGCAGTACAGATAAAAATAAATCTGCGGTACGATATGATTACAGATTACTTAAAAACAGCAAAGAGGAGTATCGGTGATTTATACAGTACTGTTATATTTAAAGGTTTTTCCTGTGTCCGTGTATACATTTCAGAAAGTTAAGAACATGATAACATGTGGCTTCAGTATCCAAAAGCTGCAAGCTCAACATGGCTACTCGGCATTGTCTGAGACCCCAAGATTTCAAAAGAGTTAATAACCAAAGTTTGCGGTGTTCCTGATAAAATTTGCAGAACAGAACAGTATGAAGGGTGGTTTGTGTTGATTTCCCATCGCATGGACATGGAAGTGGATTTGGGTCCCAAACGTTTGGCGTTGGAAAAGCTACCAGTTTGTGAAATATGTTCAGTCTGAATCTTATCAGGAGAAATCGGTCTTTGGAGTAGTTTTATGCTCCTTTGTTTTGGCCTGAGGAGGTTTTGTGGGTTCCAAAGGTTTGGTTAGTCTCTTTGGAACCGGTTGCTTGGTTGACTCTGATGATTTTTTCAGATCGGAGGTGCCGGGTGTTTTTGGAACCAGTTGTTTTTTCGGTTCCGATGTATGTTTCGGAACCAGTGGCTTCTTTGTTTCCGAGGATTTTTTCGGATCCAAAGGCAGTGTCTCTTTTGGTTTCGGTGCCGAATGCCCCGGTGCGGAACCAGACTTAGGCGAAGAGGAAGACAATGGTTTGTCTTTCGGTTTCTCTTTGGTCGATGCAGAGGATGGAGTTTTGGCACAGATGGTAGGCTGACTCTGTCCAGAGTGGCCTGAAGGCTTAATTGTAGACATCTTTGCCGAGCTGGAAGGCGGTACGTGGGAAGTTTTGTCATGGTGTGCACCCAGGCCCAAAGGTGAAGGTATTACCAAAGCCTTTGGATGGGTAGGGGGATAGGGGGGGGGGGGGGGGGGGGGGGGGGGGATCGTCGACATCAGTACTTACGACCCCTTGCCCACGGGTGATGTCTTCGACGTTGGAGTGCTCGGAGGCGCTGAAGGTGCCTTCTTCCATCTGCTCCTGTACATCGATGCCTTCCTGGAAGAAGTTGTCCGGTATCGATGTCGATGATCGAGCCATACTTCTTCGCGCTCGACGATCTGATGGTTTTCTTGGAGCGGAAAGAGGCACAAGCCCGACAGTCTTTGGCCTTGTGTTCAGGTGAAAGGCAGAAGTTACACACCTCATGCAGATCAACGAGTGGAAACTTGGATCCACATTGAGGACATTTTTTGAAGGGAGTACTTTCCATGAGCCACGAAGGCGTGATGTCGCAGCTATGCCCGAAGGCCTGCTTCGACAACTGGAACCGAAGTAGAAGTTTGTAGAGATGCACATCGAAAGGGAAACGTGATCGAGACAATACCAAAGAATTGGGTAAGGATTGCGCGTCGAAAGTTAAATCGGTAACAATACCGAACTGGAAGGCGTGGAACACATCCGAGCCAGATGATGGAAAAAAACAATCTGAAGATGGAGTCGATTTCCATGCGCACTATTCACCAAAGGAGGAGTCACCTCTCTTGTGACTTCCAAAGACTTTTCCAAGACAATAAGCAAACTGCAAACATCCGGGCCCAACACCAGATGGCAATCTATGCATAGTGTGTGACCTGCAGCTCATATGCCTCGAACATTACATTTCTTATGTCGAACATGTGCCGGGTGTGGCCAAGATGGCAGCCGGGTAGGACGTCTTTCATCGCTGCTCCATTCCCGCAGTCTGCCTGAGTTCCTCACTATACTAAGCTGTCCTGGCAGATAATCATGTCTGACTACCTGGGGTGCTGGTAGTCCAAGCTGGCTACCACAGCTTGCGGAGGCCGACGCCGCAATCCCTCCCGAGCTCTGACTTTGGCCACCCGGGAGAAGCCTGAGAGACTCAAGATGGCGACCAGGCTCTAGGGCCCGGCCTCTTCCCCATCTGGATTAAGGTGGTAGGATTATTCCTGTCTCCCTGTGACCGTGGTATATTTACCAACATTTATGCTCTACCTGGGACAACACCTTCATGCTTATCCCTAAGTGGAGACTGCAAGGCTGGTGAACTGGGGCAAGGCCCCTCATGTGATGGCCTGACTGCACTACCACCAACATACCAACTTACAAATCCTAAGCCTCAAGGTCTAAGTTAATTACTTTCGTGAGATAAGCATATTAGGAAACACCAATAAACCATAAGGTTCCTGGTTTAAAAGCCACCAAAGAGGGCTGGTGGAAGGTAAGTCATGGACTGGTTGCAAGCAACGATATACTCAACAAGTTGACAGTCTTAAATATACCATAAAAATATCGTAATAAGTTGACCTCTGCACTAGTCTGCAACACACTGTCCTTTTTTATTCTGTGCAGCTACAAAAAGAAATCTTCTGCTTCTTACCTAGGATGAAGGGCCCAGCTCTTTTGGCATTGCTTCCAGAAATTCCTGTGGAGAGGGCCTTTGCTGTAGCAGAAGTTTCCCCGGCTCCCCTCTCCGATGCTCTCCGCTTCATTCTCAGATCTGCAAAGAAAACAAATCGTTGCGATCATTTAGCTGGGAGTGAATAGTCGTCCTCTAACAGAACAGTGGAATTCTAAAGCTTGAATGTGTGATCTAAAAAGACGTGGACCAAACAATGATTATCTTTTGAATAGTAGTATTTGGATCCCGCATCTTAATAAGTCTCGGAGGTACAGCTTCTCATCCAAATGCTCCAGACTCCAATTATGCACTCTCTATTAAGTGTCTTGGAAACCACCATTAGAACTTAGAATTTTTCAATTGTTACATCACCAACAATTTCCAACACAGTGCAGAAAATGCTGTGAAAAATCAAGCCAGCGGCATAACACTCAGCATGGTTGAAGCCACACTGTTAATGGATGCGTACATTTCTTTAGCTTGCACAAGACAGTAAACTGAGATGTGTGCTACAGACTGTCACAGCTATGCACACCAGGATATTATCAGAGATGCTACATTTATCATCCAAATATCTTCAGCCTGGTCTCTAAAGTCTCAAAAACCGATATGGTATAACTTTTAATTTGTGCAACAGCTACAAAATAATGGAGGATGCCCGTCGTGTAAAATAACCTTTAAAACTGTTGAACTCATCGCCAAAAAACACTTCTAATGCCTACATTTCACGACATCACACAGAGAAAACAGTCATGTCTAAGAAAAAGGCACACATATTAACATAAAATACAAGAAGTGCAGAGACAGGGAAAATACATATTGTGTGCACACTACAGCAGACAGTTTGCAAACATCATAAGTTAGTAAACTGCAAGTCTCAGTATGTATCCATTTATGATTTAACGTCTGTGCCCAATTGTTGTATACTATTCAGGTGATTTGGGCTGGTATGTATGTGTTGTGATATATCATGACCAAATCACTACCACTCTCACCTACAGTTCCATCACGTGTCAAATTTAAGAAAAGCATACATGAACGAAACACATATGAAAGAGCAGAGGGATAGGTTAGCAGTGATGGGGTCTTGCTCGGACAGACATTTTCGATTTTGAGGGATACATTTAGCATTTTCTTACAGATTCTCAACTGTGAGCTGTAATGGTCAATTGGAAAATTGCACATTTTAAAGTTGTGAGATTGAGACTTCCTTTCTCATCTGTCAAGGTCACGGTGAGCAGTCAGTCTTTGAAACTGGAGCTATCTAGGCTTCCTCACGTTTATTTCTATAAACTCAAAGTGTGACATTCCTAGCAAGAGGATCGCGCTCATCATATGCAATCCAAGAACTCTTAATGATGGTAATACGTCCCACAAGGTGAGACATTTTCTACACCGTTAGTTTATGGGTTGGGCTAGAATCTGCATATGAAGTGCACCCAATTCATTTCAAGGAAAGGAGAGGCAGCAAAGTCTGAAGAAATGTGCATGCCCCGCATATAATTAATGCACAAAGCACAGTATACTTATGTAGTTCATCTTACTTGTAAGGTGTTTTCAATACTAGATCAATGGCAAATGTTAAAAAAATATGCTATTGCAGCACTTGCTTCTGTTTCCCACTAAACAGGTGTGCCTGTCATCCAATGTGATGGTTCTCACCTGATCGACCTCAGAAGGGGGGAAAGCAGAGTGGATCATGTGGAGTGTGGTTCCATCTAACTCTCTGCATGCGGTCACAGGTCATTACAGCCCGAAGATGACTAAGACCAATTCGCTTCTTCATATTACAAACACCGCAAATCTCTGAGGTCTGCAACCGTTATCTAAGTCAAGCCAAATTCCACATGTGGCTTCTAAAGCAGTGGTTCTTAACCTGGATTCCGCGGACCCCTGGGGGTCCATGCAACCAATTTATTGGGAACGCAACTGCTTAGAAAATTCAAAAATAATCAGAATACAAGTGTATATAAATAGAGAAGCAAAATACAGAATCCGAAAATTTTAAACATTGTGTAAATGTGAAAACATTTGAAATGGGAGGTTGAAGACAGTATCTTAAGATTGATAGGTGGGAGCACTGCAAGTGTATCAAACATAATATATCTAGGCCAGTGAGATGCATTAATTGGATTTTGAAAAGCTCCAACCTTTCCATTAAAAATAAAATTGAGGTTTTTGCAATATTTGCGTGTATTGTTGTTGTGTGATTCAAGTCATCGAAAATGCTTAGGTCCGGATCCCCGACAACCAGTACTGACTCTGTGGGGGGGGTTCCTTGGATTCCAATAATGATTTAGTGGGGGTACCCGTGTTCCATAATGATTAAGTAGGGGTCCATAGTAGACAAAAGGTTAAGAACCACTGTTCTAAAGCAAGCTGTAAGCTTAAATAGTTCCTATGTGACACACGCTACTTTGCATATTTATAAACAAGCAGTGCAAAGTTTATAAGCTGTGCCTAGTATAATTCACTGTTCGAAAGGAAAATTTAAATTCTAGAGTTTAGTTACCTTTTTTGAAAAAAAAAAAATGAAAAACCTGAACCATCAAACATGTTACTGGTTTGCATTGTCATCTGTTAAATAAGGGACTGTCATATGAAATATGACTGTTTTAGAGAAGTTTCCTATTCAAGTATGTATTGACACAATGTAATTCACAAAATCTACAGATCATAATTGGTGTGGCTGATCAATAATTAAGACGGTGGCATGAAATAATGGGAGCCAAGAATGAAGTTGATGCCCCTCAGGATCCTTTTTTAGGTTTCGCCTGTCGAAAGCTGCGCACTGCGCAGCTTTTGGCGCAGGCGAAATCTTATGCCTACAGTATGTGTGTGTTGTCCCGCCCCTCTGTTCCATTGGCTAGCTCCATAAATGGAGGCTAGCCATTGGAATAGAGATCTGTACGTCATAGCCGGAGCAGATTCGTGGCCGTTCCGGCGATTTTTAGGCTTTTTGCAACGTCATGAAGACGTGTCCACTGTGGGCGTGTACTTATTTTCTATTTTTTTTACATGGCTGTTTTTGCTCATTTGTTTGATCGTCCTGGTCCCACATGGTTGTATCCCGCTGTCCGTCTCCCCTCCCGCTGTCCGTGTCTTTGTTCGCCCCCCCTCTTGTGACTCCCGCTGTCCGTGTGCCCGTCCCCGCTGTCACAATGTTTGTTTATGTTAAAAGTTTACACCTGAGACATTTGCTCAGCCCTTTAAATACCGCACGTCTTTTGTACCTACGTTTTGTGGATACAGCTCAGTGCAGCGTCAGGCTTGCATCCTAAAACGTTTGCTAACTAAGCATCTGAGTGCAAAGCAGTTTGTGGAAAGGCTAATGCCACAGTGGAGTAATTTGCAAGTTTATAAAAAGCTGGAGGAATCATAATTTCTCCTCCCTTTCTTGTTTGCACCCTTTCTTATTTAAACGCGGCGTTAGGCGTCTGTTAAAGCGGTTAATGGGTTTACTTTGTCTGTCCCGCATTGGTATTTAAAAGAGTGATTACGGAAATTGAGCAGGGAGTGCAAATGAGAGCAAATTGAATCCCCCTCGGACACAAAGTAATGTTCCCGGCTCCCCAAATCCCTGCGCTGCCAGTGAGTCAGCCCCGGGGGCCGTTGTGAGGTGTTTGTAGGACGCCGCGCCGCCCACTGGGCCTGCGGGCTTATACCCACCAGGAATGCGGGGCCACCGTTTGCCTGGGCCAAGGACACACCTCGCCTATTCTCGTGTGGATTTACAAGTTTCTACCTAACCCCCTGCCCGCCCCACCCGTCACATAATCTCATCGTGCAGTTTGGGCCCTCTGTGGAAGGGAAGAGGAGTGGGGCAAACGTTCTGCTTGGGCGCGTTGTAATAATGGGTGTAATTACGGGAACTCCGAAGCTCTGCTTGCTTTACTGCAAGCAACTGTAGCTGCATGTACTTGTGGCACAGTCCCAACCATGAACAAGGGAGGTGTCTTGTGTGGTTTTTTAAATTTTATTTTTCTTCTATAGCGCGCACTGCTCACGGAATTGCCTCCTGGCGCTCCGATTTTGTCCTCACCGGGAAGGGGGGTGATGGTCTAGTGAATTGGCAAGGGTCACGCACTTTGAGAATTGGCTCCTCAGTCTTATCGCGGTCAGTATGTAGGAGGGTGAGTCGCACGTGTTTATGAGTATGTATAAGAGAGCTCCTGCAGCCCGGTCATTGTGAATTGCTCCTAAATCGTCTAAAATGGGAACGAAATTGAAATATCTATATACTGTTCGTACAATTTGAAAGGATTGGGCCCTCTTTTCACCTTTACTAATAGGGCATACGCCTATTCACAAAGGCATGTATGGGAACTTAAGAGTTCTCCCACGAGGTCTGTAGTACTGTGCCCCCTATGCTCATAAATGATTTTGTGAATCGGCCCCTTGGAGTGACTGCTCTCGGCCCTTGGCTGATCCTGAGGCTGTGGGGCACAGGGCCTTTCTGCTCCATTGCTCTTGGCTCATGAAAATAGATCGACAAGCTTCTGCGTTGCGGGTAGTCTGCTAAGCAAGGTCGTGTTCTTCATGTACATGGAGTTTGTGACGTCACATGGCTCGCTTTCATAGTACTCCTGGTTGAGGGAGAATGGAATGTAAACGTCTTGGCAAGCTGTCTGTAAGGTTGCCTGGCTCACACTCCCTGTTCTATGTGAGGGGCTCGACTGCCGCCCTTGGCCCGCTCCCTGCTTTAGAAATATCCCTATAAAATAATAGGTTTGTTTTGGAGGGAGTGAACTAACAACACGTTCTTGATACCATAGCAGATCCCAAAATCACCCCCTTAAAGTCAAAGCTTCAAACAGACTTGCTTGTTTTGTTGTGAAGTTTCTCACAAGTATATTGACGTTGCCAGATTTGGCTTTTTAGGTTTCGCCTGTCGAAAGCTGCGCACTGCGTAGCTTTTCGCGCAGGCGAAATCTTATGCCTACAGTATGTGTGTGTTGTCCCGCCCCTCTGTTCCATTGGCTAGCTCCATAAATGGAGGCTAGCCATTGGAACAGAGATCTGTCCGTCATAGCCGGAGCAGATTTGTGGGCGTTCCGGCGATTTTTAGGCTTTTCGCAACGTCATGAAGACGTGTCCACTGTGGGCGTGTACTTTTTTTTTTTTTTTTACATGGCTGTTTTTCCTCATTTGTTCGATTGTCCTGGTCCCTCATGGTTGTATCCCGCTGTCCGTCCCCCCTCCCGCTGTCCGTGTCTTTGTCCCCCCCCCCTCGTGACTCCTGCTGTCCGTGTGCCCGTCCCCGCTGTCACATGGGGCACCTCTAGCCGTATCTTTTTTTTTCCGTCTTGCACTTCTTCGCCTTTACTCTGACACAGTCCTGGCTTCAGCGTATGGCAAGAGATACTGAAGATGCAGAGCTTGTCAGCCACAGACAGGTGGCGGCATCATTCATGATGGCCTTAAACGTGGTCAGCAAGGGGAACCAGCAGCGAGCATTCGGGGTGGGGATGAGTTCGGCATATGTCCTTTGACGCTGGACGGCAGCCAAGGGTCGACAACCCTCGTGCAGCCCAGCGTGTGCATAATCAACAAGGCCAGCGTGGCGCACATTAGCGGCGCGCGGCATTTCAAGGAGACAGATAGTATTTGGTCATCATCAGAGTGCTGCCCGCCGGCCCTCTGGCGCGAGGCACCGGAGTCACAGGTGGGAACCCGCGTGGGAGCGCGCACCCAGCTGCGGGGCAGTCCCCGGTAAGGGGAGAAAGGCCGCGCTTCATCCCGCAGACAAAAGCAGTGGCTGCCCACGGCAAGCGATCGTCTTGATCCGCACAGGTCTCAGCCCACCGGTTACAGTTCCATGGGCGTCTTTTCTGTGTCACAAAGGTAACCAGAGCTGCTGACACCTGCCCACGGCTGTGGCCTGACTGTAAACGCTTCCCTCCCGCTCCACTGCCCCCCACCCTCTGTTAGTCACACTTTCACCTGATGTACACATGCACACCACGACGGATCACGAGACACAGCTCATCACACACAGCTCACCACACACAGCTCACTACCATACATGCCAACATTTCAGAAGAGCAAAGTGGGTGTGTGTGGCTCTGGGTGTGTGTGTGTGTGGCTCTTGGTGTGTGTGTGTGTGTGTGTGTGTGTGGCTCTGGGTGTGTGTGTGTGGCTCTTGGTGTGTGTGTGTGGCTCTTGGTGTGTGTGTGTGTGTGTGTGTGTGTGTGTGTGTGTGTGTGTGTGTGTGTGGCTCTTGGTGTGTGTGTGTGGCTCTTGGTGTGTGTGTGTGTGTGTGTGTGTGTGTGTGTGTGTGTGTGTGTGTGTGTGTGTGTGTGTGTGTGTGTGTGTGTGTGTGTGTGTGTGTGTGGCTCTTGGTGTGTGTGTGTGTGTGTGTGTGGCTCTTGGTGTGTGTGTGTGTGTGTGTGTGTGTGTGTGGCTCTTGGTGTGTGTGTGTGTGTGTGTGTGTGTGTGTGTGTGTGTGTGTGTGGCTCTTGGTGTGTGTGTGTTGGTGTGTGTGTGTGTGTGTGGCTCTTGGTGTGTGTGTGTTGGTGTGTGTGTGTGTGTGTGGCTCTTGGTGTGTGTGTGTTGGTGTGTGTGTGTGTGTGGCTCTGGGTGTGTGTGTGTGTGTGTGTGTGTGTGTGTGTGTGTGGCTCTGGGTGTGTGGGTGTGTGGCTCTGGGTGTGTGGGTGTGTGGCTCTGGGTGTGTGGGTGTGTGGCTCTGGGTGTGTGGGTGTGTGGCTCTGGGTGTGTGGGTGTGTGGCTCTGGGTGGGTGGGTGTGTGGCTCTGGGTGGGTGGGTGTGTTGCTCTGGGTGGGTGGGTGTGCTGCTATGGGTGGGTGGGTGTGTGGCTCTGGGTGGGTGGGTGTGTGGCTCTGGGTGGGTGGGTGTGTGGCTCTGGGTGGGTGGGTGTGTGGCTCTGGGTGGGTGGGTGTGTGGCTCTGGGTGGGTGGGTGTGTGGCTCTGGGTGGGTGGGTGTGTGGCTCTGGGTGGGTGTGTATGTGGCTTTGGGTGAGTGTGTATGTGGCTCTGGGTGGGTGTGTATGTGGCTCTGGGTGGGTGTGTATGTGGCTCTGGGTGGGTGTGTATGTGGCTCTGGGTGGGTGTGTATGTGGCTCTGGGTGGGTGTGTATGTGGCTCTGGGTGGGTGTGTATGTGGCTCTGGGTGGGTGTGTATGTGGCTCTGGGTGGGTCTGTGTGTGGCTGTGTGTGGCTGTGTGTGGCTGTGTGTGGCTGTGTGTGGCTGTGTGTGTGTGTGTGGCTCTGGGTGGGTGTGTGTGGCTCTGGGTGGGTGTGTGTGGCTGTGTGTGGCTGTGTGTGGCTGTGTGTGGCTGTGTGTGGCTGTGTGTGGCTGTGTGTGTGTGTGTGTGGCTCTGGGTGTGTGTGTGTGGCTCTGGGTGGGTGTGTATGTGGCTCTGGGTGGGTGTGTGTGTGGCTGTGTGTGGCTGTGTGTGTGTGTGTGTGTGTGGCTCTGGGTGTGTGTGTGTGGCTCTGGGTGTGTGTGTGTGGCTCTGGGTGTGTGTGTGTGTGGCTCTGGGTGTGTGTGTGTGTGGCTCTGGGTGTGTGTGTGTGTGTGTGGCTCTGGGTGTGTGTGTGGCTCTGGGTGTGTGTGTGGCTCTGGGTGGGTGTGTGGCTCTGGGTGGGTGTGTGGCTCTGGGTGGGTGGGTGTGTGGCTCTGGGTGGGTGGGTGTGTGGCTCTGGGTGGGTGGGTGTGTGGCTCTGGGTGGGTGGGTGTGTGGCGGTGGGTGTGTGGCTCTGGGTGGGTGTGTGGCTCTGGGTGGGTGTGTATGTGGCTCTGGGTGGGTGTGTATGTGGCTCTGGGTGGGTGTGTATGTGGCTCTGGGTGGGTGTGTATGTGGCTCTGGGTGGGTGTGTATGTGGCTCTGGGTGGGTGTGTGTGTGGCTCTGGGTGGGTGGGTGTGTGTGTGTATGTGTGGCTCTGGGTGTATGTGGCTCTGGGTGTGTATGTGTGTGGATCTGGGTGTGTGTGGCTCTGGGTGTGTGTGTGGCTCTGGGTGTGTGTGTGTGTGTGTGTGTGTGTGTGTGGCTGTGTGTGTGTGTGTGGCTGTGTGTGGCTGTGTGTGGGTGTGTGTGGCTGTGTGTGGCTGTGTGTGGCTGTGTGTGGGTGTGTGTGGCTGTGTGTGGCTGTGTGTGGCTGTGTGTGGGTGTGTGTGGCTGTGTGTGGGTGTGCGTGTCTGTGCGTGTGTGTGTGTGTGTCTCTGGGTGTGTGTGTGTGGTAGTAATTGCTGTGTGCTGAGCTCGTCCGTAGGGTACAATAGGTCTCACATTTGCGAGAGAATGGCAATGTAAATGACAATGCCATTTATCTGTTTTCAAAACCAACACATAAATACAAAATTTGTCATTTACAATGCCAATAGCTCTAACTTTTCCAAAGGCGAAACCATGGTATTGTAAATGCTTGTTTTTCTTAAAGCCCGTTTTCATTCAGGGTCTATAAACATACATAAACTCACCTATCAACAAAACCCACCGGTATCAATGTTGAGACAGGTGGCAAAACGGTAATACTACTCTTCGCCCTTTGTGGGGCACAATGAACACATTCAGAACGAGGAGTCCACTATGGGGGCTGCAGAAGAGACTGTACTAGGAGACGGTAGCGCTTTCTCCTCTAGGCTCCGTCGCTAACGGATTACCAGGTACAGGAGATCCTTTGCGTAATCAGCCCTAGTGGGGGATACCACGGTTACAGTCACAGCAACGTGATCTGGCATGATGCAATGCAAAAGCTCCCAAGGACACAGCTGGGCAGGAAAGGCTCATTCAGCACAAGGGATAGGACGACGGAAAACCCACATCAGTCGCACAGTGGGATCTTAGCTGTATACGGTGTAATCCAGGGCACACAAAGCACAGCTTTCTAACCAACCTTCAGCTAGCTCTGCTCCTTACTCCTTTTAACATGCACTACTGGTCGAAAGAGCATTGTTTTTGCGGATAGTTAAGCTTTGCTGAAAAGAACAAGTGAATTGTGCCCTGCAGGAATAAATTAGCTGCGACTACAGCAATTATTAATTCAGAGAGAGTCGTTATGAAAAATGCAGGTTTCATAAACTAGGGAAAAGATACATGCTCATGAGAAGGCACATTTATTTGCTTATGGTCTTTGTTGAGTGTATGCCAGGTCAATGCAAGCTTCTGAGCCGTGAATGAGACCGTAGTCTTTGATGGCATTCATGGAAAATGATATCTGGACAAACAGACCAATAATTTATTTATGTTACTTGAAAAGTTTTATATAGCGCTGGCAGAGCCGGAAAACATGGGTGCCGATTGATTTAGTATTCAAGCAAAACTAGACAACTTGCCATAATGAGGCCTAGCTAGAATCAATCCACGAGGTTGCAATGAAGGTATCAAATAATGCAGATCCATCTTGTTTTGGGATTCAAAGGGTACAAACAAGGTGTGCAAGCATCAGAGTGCTCTACATGGAAGGCTCGAGGGCAGGTAGGAGCTAGAGCTATGTATTGATGATGTACGAGCTTCTCCTTGCAGAGAGACATTTTGAGCTCCTGTGTTAAGTAAAGGCAATGGTTTCGATCTGTGCCACTGTAATGCTGTAAAGCTTCGGTGCAGAACTTTCCTGGTCTTATTTTTCATGCCCTCTTCATTTCCAGTATTGATTGCTGTAACTTTCACAATCCTAACACCATTATTGAGCACTTTAACACCAAGTTGTACAATTTCCTCTGAATCCTCTATACGCTCTGCATCAGCTTGTATAAAAGCGGATTAACAACCCAGCAGAAATACACATTCTGGTTTCCCTCTGGATAAGCAAAAGAAATAGTGTGGTACAAATGGGAAGCCATGTAAGGGGTACTGTAAGGACAAAGATTTATTGCAAGCATAAACTACTTTCCTCGAGAACAAAATAGTACCAACCAGAATACAGACTTCTAATTAGAAATGTCTAATCTAATCTTCTACAGAACAACCAATCCGATATCAAACCACACTGCAGCGCCAAGACAGTCACACTTCAAGTAGCTCTGCTCCTCAACAACATGAAAAAAACTGCCTCCTTCTTCCTGTACAACATCTCTTTTACACAGTTGGCCATCCAGCACTGATAAGACCCTAAAACCATGGATTGGATCTTCAGGCACCTTGAAATGGCTCACAATTTACTTCACTAACAGACACCATTTCACCCTAATGGTTTCCACAAAAGCACGCATACTCCCATTCTACTGCGTAGTAACAAAGGACCCCATCCCTTCTCACATCATCTTTAGTCCTACATGGAAGCTCAGAGATCCATTATTGCAGCCAGCTTATGAAGATCCACTAATATGCAGACAATACCCAGCTCTACCTGAAAATATCCTCACCTAGCGACATAAAAAGACTCAAGTCCTGCCTCGAAGTCATAAATGAATCAGAAAATGTATGGAGTGCGAGCAAATACCCAGAGGCTTCTTGGCACTACACAAGACAAGAAAGGATTTCTCTCATATCCTAATTCTGTATAAAAAGCCAAGTTTTCAAGGACTTTCTAAAAGCAGAAAGAGAGGGAGCTGTTTTAAGTTCCAACGGCATACTATTTCAGAGTAAGCCTGTGGACCTAAAGAAGCTTCTGCCACCCCAAGTGGTCCGTCGAAAAATAAGTACCACCAGGTTTTTGGCAGGGCCAAACCAAAGGATCCTACTAGGGGTGTAGCACCTCATGTTGTTCTTAAAATAAGAGGGGCCATGCCCATGAAGGGTCTTATAGCCACACAAAGAGTCTTAAGAGATAATGTGTTGACCTAACCGTCAACCAATGAAGTTTTCTAATGGCTCCTTGTGCTGATTGAAACTTGGGATTCTTTAAAAGAAAGTACACTGCTGAGTTTTGCAGAAACAAAGCTGCTTCGGTGAGCCTATCGGGAGATTTAGATAAAGACTATTGAAGTAGTCCAGTCTGGTCAGTACAAGAAAGATGACCACTGTCTTGAAGAGCTCAAAACGTAGGTATTTCTTAATTTTTTGATCAATCTCAAGGAAAACAAGCATTTACAATGCAATGGTCTCTGCATTATTAAAGGTAGAGCTATTGGCATTGCTCATGACATTTTTTTTAAAATCATAAATAAATGGCAGTCATTTACATTGCCAATAGCTTAATCGCTAGCAAATGCATGACCTATTGCATTTACACCCACACAGAGCCACACACACAAAGCCACCCACACAGTCATTCACATAGAGCCACCTACACAGAGCCACCCTCATACAGACAGAGCCACCCACATATAGAGCCACTTACAAAACAAGCATTGGAAATGCAATAGGTCTCGCATTAGAAAAGTTGGAGCTATTGGTCTTGTAAATGACAAATATTTTATTTATTTGTTGGTTTTTAAAATAGCTAAATTGATAGCTTTGCCATTTACAACGCCAATAGTTATAACTTTCGCAAATGTGACACCTGTAGCATTTGGAATGCAACATGTTTTGTATTTATGTGACTTAGATGGCAACTCTGGTCGTTAGACCACATCTCTAGAGAGCAGGAGAGTGCAGCAGGGGAGAGAAGCACAGCAATGCAATAGGTCTCGCATTAGGAAAGTTTGAGCTATTGGTATTGTAAAGGACACTTTTTTATTTATGTGCTTGTTTTGAAAATAGCGAAATTAATAGCTTTGTTATTTACAATGCCAATAGTTTTATCTTTCGCAAATGTGACACCTATTGTAACACAATATGTGTTGTAGCACTGAGTGGTGTGAGGGGTGTGAGGGTGTGAGGGTGTGGGGGTGTGGGGGTGTGAGGGTGAGTGAGGGGGGTGTGAGGGTGAGTGAGGGGGGTGTGAGGGTGAGGGTGTGTGAGGGTATGAGGGGGGTGTGTGAGGGTATGAGAGGGTGAGTGAGGGTGTGGGATAGGGGGTGTGAGGGTGACTGAGTGTGTGAGGGCGAGGGGATGAGGGTAAGGGTGTGTGAGGTTGAGGGGGGGTGATGGTGAGAGGGGTGAGGGGGGGTGATGGTGAGGGGGTGAGGGGGTGTGAGGGTGAGGGTGTGTGAGGGTGTGTGAGGGTGTGTGAGGATGAGTATGAGTGAGGGTGTGGGGGTGAGGGTGTGTGAGGGTGAGGGTGTGAGGCTGAGTGAGGGTGAGAGGGTTGTGAGGGGGGGTGAGGGTTTCTTTTCATTTGCCTCTCTTGTGAAGGCCTATAATTTGCCACCGCAGCAATGCGGGGGGGGGGGGGGCGGGGACTGCCCTCCCTCTTGCTCGAGGTAACTGAAGACAAGCCATCCATCTCCCAGCCCCCGTTATTCTCCTTTCAACTGTATATACAGACGGAGTCAGGCAGTTCACGCACAGGAAATAAGCCATTTTGCCATGGAGCGACTTTATGCAATTTCTGAACTGTATTTTTTTTTTAAATGCCTACGACTTTACTATTTAAAGAGGAAATGTCAGACACCTTAAAAAAAACTGAAGGAAGTAGGCAGAGTACTGCTCACCAATAGTCATAGTCAAAATTAATTGAGAGTGCAGAAAATAACCGCTGAAGCAAATAGGCGCTGAAGAAAGTAGACAGCAACTGAGATAAAAACATGCACGCTCACGTCGTAAGCGCACACGTAAGAGTACCAAAATAGAGATCAGGGATACAAAATGGGGAACGAGATGAACGAGGTAGAAGCCCACTTGGAGGTAATACAAAGGGGACATCTAGAGACCCGGGGAAGTAGTGAAAAAGCCAGGGCGATGGGGCGGAGAAATAGAAGGAGGGAAAGTTGAGGTGTGTGATAAATTAAGAATTAAGGCAGAGAGAGGAGAACGAGGGCGAGAGCGAGTAAAAAACCATTTGTCGGACAGATGGGCGAATGGATTGAGAGGAAAGGTGGGTGGATGAATAGATTGATGAGCGGATAGGTGAGTGGGTGGGCGGATGGGTGAGCAGGCTGATGGGGGCAAGCCGACAGAAAGACGCGAGAGTAGGAAGACAGACTGCTACTCAGCAGTAATGAGTGTATGAGAAGTAGGCAGAGTACTGCTCACCAATAGTCATAGTCGAGTGGCGCATAAGGAGTGTGGAGACACTGAGCGACATATACAAACACCAGAGAACAGAGACAGACCGAGTGGGATGATTAATCATATTAGATGCTGGCAGATGTTTCATATTAAAACAATGTCGCTACTATTAAGTTTCCGCAGCCGCCCATTATTAAAAGTCTGGGCTGTGCTGAGCTCACTGTTCAGAGGGAAGGGAAAACAAGACGGAGGGCATTGCTGTGGGGAGGGGGGAGGAGAAATGCGACACGGCCGCAGCAGGGGGCGGAGCAGGGAGAGCGGCGATGGGGGAGAGACACGGCCTTACGTCCGTGAATAGTGTGAAGCAGCAGGAGCCTTTGAAGTGAAGATAAGCTTCACTTCAAAGGTGTGGGAGGAGTGCTGCTAAGGCAGAGCGCACGCTGGGGGAAGCTTGTGGGGCGGAGCGGGAAGAGCTGCTGGGGAACAGATGGCTGGCGATTTGATGATGTGCACGCGCATTTTAGGTCAATGCGCTTGCGCATTGACCTAAAAGCGCACGGGCACAGCATCAAATCGCCAGTCTAGGTAAGTCTTGTTTAAGCCCCTATAGTCTCGCTCCCCTCAACGCGCATGCGCATTGAGAGGCGAGACCTAAAAAGCTATCCACACAGAGCCAACCCCTCCCCCCCCCCTTCCCCCCCCCACACACACACACACACACACAGAGCCACACATATATATCATATATCTCATTGGTGTCAGTGCTCAAGATATTTCTGGATTCATCAGTAGCATTTGACATTGCCCATCATGAGATTATTCTGATTACGTTCCAAGCTATTGGCATTGTAAATTACACATTTTGTATTTATGTGTTGGTTTTGAAAACAGATAAATAAATGACATTGTCATTTACAATGCCCATAGCTTCTCGCAAATGCGAGACCTAATACAGTGTTCGTCCAATGGTATTGTCCTTGGTGCATCACTGGTTCACTATTCTAAGATGGCGGAGATATTGCTTCTTAATGAGTCGCCATGTTGGAACCTTAAAACAATGATAAACTATACACTATACCATTCCAAGATGGCCACTCACAGTTCTGTTTACCTTATTCTTTAATGCAAAGCATTTTTTTAAAACTTTTTTCTGCTTTTGTACAAATGTATCTTGCATAGGTTTGCTTCCATTGAGTGTGTATTTTACTAATCATGAGTGAAATAATGAATTCGGGTGAGTGGGTGAATGCAATAATGAGTCAGAGCATGGAAGGATGCATGTGTGGAAGAAAGAGCTACAGGGCACATGTATGATGAGTTAGTGAAGGAGTGCTTGAACTCATCAGAGACTAAATATGCACGTTTAGTTATAAGTCAAACAGTGGCATTGCCATTGCCGGTTTTCAATAGAGAGCACAAGCATGCCTCAGAAAAGTTTGTTCTACAGCATAGACATTCTCAGCAGGGCTCGTGTATCTTAAACTGAACACCACATGCAATTCCTATGTGCGGGTCTATGCCTTCAGTTGGAGAGTACCAGAATGTTTCTGCTGTGCTTTCATTTGCACGGTGCCTGCACTTTTCAGAAAGACTGCTGTACTTTCAGTTGGACAGTACAAGCACTTTTCCACAGGGTGGGTGCACTTTGATGGCGCTGTGCTTTCAGTTGGATAGGACCAGCGCATCCGAGCAGGCAGCTGACCTTTTCAGACTTTACCTTGACTGATGTCCTTTAAATTAACAATTTGCTGCCCTCTCAGCTGAGTTTACTTTCTTTCAACGGGACTGAGCAGGCAGGCTGGTCTGCTGTTAAGTAGACAGTGCCATCTCTTTTAATAGGCCTGCTGTACTGGAGCACTTCCATTCTCAGCCAGGCAGATGTATCATAGCTCAACAGCAGAAGCCCATTTTCTCCTCGGGCACGAGCAGGTGGAGGGAAGCCTTGAGGGGGAGGGGGGGGGGGGGGGGGTTAAGGGGTGGCTCAGTGAAGAAACAAGTTACTTACCTGTAACTTTAGTTCTCCAGTATTGGTAACTTTCATAGATTCCCATTGCTTGTATCATTCCCCGTCGTCGGAATGGGAGCCTCGGTAATTATATATATATATATATATATATATATACACAAATACACCCTAATAGGTGCAAAAAAGGTAAAAAATAGGCCTAGGCCTCATTAGCAACCAATCAGATTAGCCTCACCCTGTGGAACCTTCCTGAGAAAGCTCAGAGCCTCAGATTTTCGTAGCCGTTGCCTTGCCACAGAATCACCTAGACCAGAAGTGAGCTTTCCCAGGTGGGTGGGGGCTTGGGAATCTATGAAAGTTACCAATACTGGAGAACTAAAGTTACAGGTAAGTAACTTGTTTCTTACTCCAGTATTGGAACTTTCATAGATTCCCATTGCTTGTATCAGAGTAGATAGCAGTTAGCATACCTCAAACATTTTGTTCATAGTTACAAACTATTATAAACCAATGATACAACATATCATCTTAATCATAAGTCAGTAACCATAGCATAACAAACGAAATGTGAGAAAAAACAGGAAAGAGGGAAGAGAGGAAAGCTCACCTCTTACTGGAAGAGATTTCTCAGGACAGCTTGACCAACAGCCGAATCCACCTTTGCAGCCGCGTCCAGGCAGTAGTGTCTCGTGAATGAGTGAGTACTGCTCCAGGTGGCCGCTCTGCAAATATATATATATTTTTTTTTTTGAAAACCTTTATTGAGCCTTCACAGAGTAGTACACAGCTCGTCGCCTACAACCCAACCGGGCCGGCCGCTAAGAAAGTGCATAGGCAATTAAATATGCATTAATACAATACATGCGGTCGTGAGGACCTAAGGATGAGGCTCCAAAAGGAAATTGTGGAGAAGGAATCGCGAATGGTCCATGCCAAATTATGAGGTTTTCGTTTTCTGTTTTATACCTAAGAAAAAGGAAAACATTCAAACTTCGGGAAAACACGTTGCCATCGACACAGGAAACTTAATGCCAGTTAGGTGGAAGTGTGCTTCTGAGTCTATTCCAATAGTGCTTAGCACTTCTTGGTAGATACCAAGCAATCGCCCCATTCCGTTATACCGCCCCCTCCCGGTGTAGCCCCCCCCCCCACCATCATGCCCTCCCCTCACGTTCACTCTTCCTCATCCGATTCCAGTGTGTCCCCTTCGGGGAGTGGCTCACAAATCTCACCCCGGTAAACATTCCATGGGGACCAAACTTTGTTCCACTTTGCCGGGCACCCCCTGGAAAGATACACCGCCCGCTCCGTGACCATGGCCCTATCCATATTCACACACCATTGTGAGGCCTTCGGTAGATCTGCCACCCCCTAGCGCTGCGCGATGTCCCTCTTAGCCATCATCATACCAGTTGTCACCCAGAGGCGGCCATGTCGGGGCAGGTCAGTTGGTTCCCACACATTAAGAAGACATCGACGTGGCTCTGGAAGCACGGAGACCTCCAGGACTTGTGAGATGGTGCGCATGACCTGACGCCAATATGTTTGTATAAGGGAGCAGTCCCAGAGTGTGTGTAGTAGTGTGCCCTCCTCCCCGCAGCCGCGCAAGCAGAAGGGGTCAGGGGCTCGCTGTATGCGGTGAAGCAATGTCCTGGTGTAGTATGTCCGGTGCAGAACTTTGAGTTGGATGAGCCTCATTCTAGAGGATATGCCCGCCTCTTTAGGGGATGCCAGTGCCTCATTCCATTCGTGTTCATCCATCTCCCCCACCTCCTGTTCCCATTTTCCCTTAAGAGTCACTAGCGGGTCTGGGGAATTATTCAAGAGTTTCCGGTAGGTAAGGGAGGTGGCCTTTTCCACCATATAGTCAGTCAAGAGGCGATCCTCTAGCGGGGACGACTCTGGGAGAGTTGACCCCATCGGAATAACCGCCAGCAGAGCATGACGAACTTGAACATATCGATAGGTTTCATGTGGTCCCATTTCGTAGAGTTCCTTTAGGCGGTCGAACGTGATGACGGCCCCACGGTCCCACATGTCTCCCACTGTTGAGATGCCAATATCGTCCCAGCGGGAGAACCCCTTGCTGGTTCGAAGGTTGCCCAGAGCACGCGAATCCCAAAGCGGGGTGAGCTTGGTAATAGTATCCTTCCATCCCAGCGCAGCAGTGGCTGCATGCCAGACGGCTACCGTGATTTTAGTGGGCCCCTTCAACAACCTGAGTTTACGTTTGTCATAGAGCGGGGCCAGCAGGGTACCCGCCCCTAGCTGGGCCCGATCTGCCTGGAATGCAGGGTCCGATTGCGATGCGTGCAGCCATTGATTAATCGGTCTAAGCTGAGCCGCAAATATATTTTATCGATACTCCTGCAAACAGTGCTGTAGATGATGAGATCGATCTTGTGGAGTGCGCCTTCACCTGCCCTTTCAACGTCTTGCCTGCCACCTGGTGGCAGAAACGGATCGAACTCGATATCCATCTGGAAATTCCCTGCTTTGACAAAGGAAACCCTTTCCTTGGGGCTCCAAAGGCCACAAACAACTGGTGCGTCTTCCGAAATCCAGCTCTGCGTTGAAGATAGAATTTCAAACATCTCTGAACGTCCAGAGAATGAAGTGTCCTCTCAGCCTGGGTTGAAGGCAGAGGAAAAAAGAATTCAGAACCACCAGTTCGTTAAGATGAAAGTCTGTCGGTACCTTCGGAATGAATTTGGGGTTCATCCGGAGGATCAAAGTATCATTTTTGAACTGCAAGTAAGGTTCCTTGATAGTCAAAGCCTGAAGTTCTCCCACTCTCCTTGCCGAGGTGAGTGCCAGAAGAAGCGCCACCTTCCATGACAGGAACTTCAAGTCTGCTTTATGTATTGGCTCAAATGGCGATCTCATCAGTTGAGCTAGGACCACATTCAGAAGCCAAATCGGAGGTGGAGGCCGAACTGGCGGAAACACTCTAAACAGTCCTTTTAGGAATTGCTTTATCACTCTTGTTGATAACAGAGAAGGACCAGATCTTGTTCTTCTATACCTGGAAATAGCCGCCAAGTGGACCTTGATGGAAGCATGAGCCAGACCTGCCTGTGCCAAGGATAGAATGTATGGTAAGAGTTGATGCGGAGCTGATGAGAATGGATGCACTCCTCTCTGGCACCATAAATAAAACCTTTTCCATTTCGCTCTATATGTTTTATTAGTGCTAGGAGCTCGTGCTAAGATGTTTCTGCATTCCTCCGGAATGTCTAGATCCTTAAACCTTCTGTGTTCAGGAGCCATGCTGTCAATTGAAGCGAGCTCGGGTTCGGGTGGAGAACTTGGCCGTTGGACATTGATAGAAGAGTCTGGTTGGAGTGAAGCTGAATGGGCTGTTCCTCCGACAGAAGAAGCAACTCCGTGAACCAGAACTGGCGAGCCCAGGCGGGCGCTATCAGTATCATCCTGCACCTGTCCATCTTGAGCTTCTTGAGGACTCGAAAAATCAGGGGAAATGGCGGAAAGGCGTAAACAAATGCACCGGACCAAGACATCAAAAGGGCATTCCCCAGCGATCCTCGATGGTGTTCCCTGCTTGCATAACACCGGCATTTCTTGTTCATCGGAGTGGCAAACAGGTCGATCGCTGGGGTCCCCCAGCGGGAGAAGATGTCCTTGACCACTGCGTTGTCCAATTCCCACTCGTGTGTTCCGCCACGAGCCTGATGTTCTGAGAGATTGCCCATTCCCATAACAGTTGGGCCTCCTGAGAAAGCAGTGGCGATCTTGTGCCTCCCTGCTTGTTGATGTAATGCATTGCGGTGGTGTTGTCCGTACGCACTAGGATGGCCGAATTTGAAATCCTTAGAAGGAAAGCCAACATTGCCAATCGAATAGCTCTTAGCTCCAGAACATTGATATGTAAGCGACGTTCTTTTGGCGTCCAGTGTCCACTGACCTGGAGATCTTGCATGACCGCTCCCCAACCCTGAAGGGAGGCGTCTGTTGTAATGACGCAAGGAGACAGCGCCGCTCTGAAACTGAGACCCACCGAGAGGTGAGATTTTTTCATCCACCATGAAGCCGTCTGTTTCATCTGCTGGGTGACAGTTACCCTGTCGTTGAAAGACCCTTCCACCTGCTTCTACTGAAGGTCTAGTTCCTCTTGCAAGGGGCGCATTCGCAGCCTGCAGTGCGGAATCAATTGAATACAGGATGAAATCGACCCTAGAAGAGATTTGTACATCCTGACTGTCATCCAACTTTTTCTTTGCAATCGAGCGGCTGAGGACATGAGTTTCATTTGTCTCTCTTCCGATGGGAAGGCTTTGCACGCCTGAGTATCGAGTATTGCTCCCAGGAACTTAACCGAACCCGCTGGTCGTAGGACCGATTTTTCTCTGTTGAGTTGTAAACCCAGATGAATGAAGAGATTTAAACATGTTTCCACAGCTTCTGTTGCCGCTTGGAAACTTGGTGCCTTCAGCAGCCGGTCGTCTAAGTGCGGGAATACTTACAGCGACTGTCTTCTCAAAAGCTGCTACCGGGGCCAGCACCTTTGTGAATATCCGGGGTGCGGATTTTAATCCAAATGGGAGCACCATGAACTGGAAGTGACTCTTGCCTACTGTGAAGCGAAGGAAACGTCTGAGCTGGGTGCATCGGGATATGAAAATAGGCATCTTCCAGGTCTAACGTAGCCCTGAAGTCGCCTGGATTCAAGAGGCTCAATATGTCCTGGAGCGAAATCATCCGAAACAACAGTTTCACGAGATAGGTGTTGAGCGCCCTTAAATCCAGGATCGGATGCCACTTTTCCTTTGTTTTGCGGATGAGAAAAAATCTTGAAAAGAAACCTTCTCCTCTTTGTGATAGGGGAACACGTTGGATCGCCCCCTTCTGAAGCATTTGTTGAACTTCCAATTGCAGAAGGTTTAGATGTTTTGAAGTAGTGGCGTGGGGAGCTCTCGTAGGTGGAAATTCCTGGAATTCTAGTGTATGCCCATGTCGGATGATGTTCAATACCCACTGATCCGATTTCTTCCCAGCTGCTCAGATGTTGAGTTATCCTGCCGCCCACTGGAGACCCATGGAGCGGAGGAACAGTCGGCAGAGTCAGGAGGTCGCTATTGACGCTTGCCAGCGTCTTTGCCTTGACGCCCTTGATGTCCACGAGAGCTCTGACAAGAGAACGACTGAGATTGTGACTGCCGCTGATAATACGGATTGCTGTACTGGAGGTCTGTACGACTGCGACGAGTACCGTTGCTGTTGATAACCACCTCTTGGCGAAGTGAAGCCTCTTCCTTTTGCTCCACGGAACGGTGTCTTCCTATATTGTAGGGTACCAAGAGCCCTAGCCGTCTCTGTGTCCTTTTTTATTCCCTGCAGGGTGTCGTCGACATGTTTTCCAAATAGCATGTCCCCATCAAAGGGTAAGTCCAGAATCTTATTTTGAACCTCTGGTCGGAAGTAAGTAGCTCGTAGCCAACCCTGCCGTCTAAGAACAGCCGCGCTACCCAGAGCACGGAAAGAAGTGGTTGCGATGTCCATCGCGCAGTCAATCATTTCTGAAGAAGAAGGTTGCCCCTCTTCCAGAAGTTTTTGTGCTTCGGCCTTAGGGTCATCCGCCAGTAGGTCTATATATGCTGCGATATCACTCCACATCTGGCGGTCGTACCTCGCCAGAATTGCCAAGGCATTGGATATGACTGAGTCTGGTCTTGGTTGTCCAATCAAACAGGCGGGTCTGTCATCAGGAGCTTTATACTTCTTCTCTAGGTGAGGTAGGGTCGGAATGACCGTCGCCGGGGCCTGCATCACCTTCTTTCCTTCTTCCCATATATGCTCTACAATGGGAATCGAACGCACTGCCTTACGGTAAGCCTCTTTAAAATCATATAAAAAACAATCCGTAGATGTTGTAGGCATAGCTAGTTTAAAGCGTGCCGTGGCTCTCTCCATTAAGCTGAAGAAACCTCCCACATCCGCCGGAGGCGAGTCTATCGGGTCAGGCACCGGAGAAGCCGAATCCGGAATAATATACTGGTTCCATTCACTATCCGGGTTCTGATCCCGGTTGTCACCTGCTCCATCCTCATCCGAGGTGTCATCCTGGTCTGGTGTCTGCCTAGGATATTCCCCCTCTTCTTCCGCATGTGCCGGAGGTACAGACTGAATTGCCACCACCTGTGGCTGAACTTGCGCCTGATTTTCCACTGGCCGCGACCCTTGTCTGCTTCTATATTCTTCCAGCATTGCTCTTAAGTCTGTCAAAAGACTCATAGGCATAGTAACCGTGCCCTGCTGTACCTGGGCTTCCTGGTATGCGACTTGATCTTGCTGTCGCTGTTCTTGCTGATAATAATACTCATTTTCTTCTTCAGAATCATGGTATTTAAGATGCAACTGTGATGGACTATATGCATCTCCATACATCTCATTCTCCTCCTCTGAGTAGTCCTGTTCGACCAATAACAGGGCTGGGGGTAATGGAGTAACCTTTCTAGGTGATGTCATATCTGGAGTTATCGTCCTCTTCCTGGTGCCTTCCCTTGCACCTGCCGTCGACGGCGTCATAAATGAGTCCACCATATCCTGTCCTGCCATCGTCGACTGGCTCGTCATCGTCGACGGAATCGTCATCGTCGACTGGCTCGACATCGTCGCCGAGATTGCCATAGTCGATGTGATTGCCACCGTCGACGGGATTGTCGTCGTCGACGGGATTGTCTTCGTCGACGAGGTGGTAACCGTCGACGTAGTTATCGTCGTCACCGCCGTTGTCGACCCAGTCTTCGTCTACGGCATCGTCGTCTTCGTCGTCGCGGGATGGCTCGTCGACGGATGAGGAGACAAAGTCACTGAAGAGGCTTTGGAGCCTTTCTTAACCACTGTTGAAGCTTCTACAGTTGGTTTCTTGAAGGACCTAGAAACTTTATCCTGATGTCAAGGCCCAGCCGAGCCCTCATCAAGTTTTGCCTTATGCACTTGAGGTGCTTGCCTTTCCCCCTCCTTTACACTTCCGTGAGGAGATTCGCCAGGCGCGGGCTTGCCAGACCTATCAGAGGTCCTACGCACAGCCTTAGAGGGGGGTTCAGAGGATACCTCCACAGATGATCTACCCCTCTTTAGAGACGTTTTGGAAGACGTTGACCTGGCATCCTTCTCATCACTTGATACCACTGCATCCTTCTTTTCCAACTTCCTGAGCCAAATTAGTAACCTTCCCTCACGATCCCGGAGGGTCTTAACAGACATCATCCTGCATATTTTACACTCTTCTGCCTTATGGTCAGGGTATAAACAATATGTACAGTCCTTGTGTTTGTCTTCAACATAGTCGTTTTTTACCACAACTGGCACAAGGCCTGAATAGGCTCTTCTTTTCCTTATCAGCCATTGTTGAAATTTTTTAACAAATCCTTACAGAAAACTGCTTAAATAAAAACCTCAAAGTAGAAGTTAGAGCAAAGCTCTAAGGAGACTCCCTGTCACCAACGATGCGGTAGAAAATCTGAGGCTCTGAGCTTTCTCAGGAAGGTTCCACAGGGTGAGGCTAATCTGATTGGTTGGTAATGTGAGTTTGGGTCTTTTCACATAAGGACACCTATAGGCTACAAAAAATAATGAGGCCTAGGCCTATTTTTTACCTTTTTTGCACCTATTAGGGTGTATTTACCTAGGTGTGTGTGTGTATTTATATATATATATATATATATATATATATATATATATATATATATATATATATATATATATATATATATATTTACCGAGGCTCCCATTCCGATGACGGGGAATGATACAAGCAATGGGAATCTATGAAAATTCCAATACTGGAGTAACAGGAGTGGCGATCAAGCGACAGCAGGTGGGAGGGAACTGGGGGAAATGTTGGTCGTCAGGGCTCAAAAATTCCACTCGACCGCTAGCATAGTCGAGCTAAATTTAACAAGGTCGAGCTGGGTTTAGGTCCTACTCGCCCTATCTGGCGAGTAGGAAAACAGATCAACTTTTGTCCTCTGTTTGTGGAAATAAAGCAAATGTGACAAGATAACAAGATTTAAAGGCATTTTTATTGCTCACAAAGTTAATGAGCAATAAAGATGCCTTTAAATCTTGTTATCTTGTCACATTTGCTCCGCTTTCAGAGACGGAGGTCAAGTAAGTTGCAGTTAGGTGAAGGACATTTTTAAAGGTACTAGTGCCGCAGGACTAGTACCATTTTTGTTTTTTTTCGAGCCCTGGTCGTTCGGATGCAATAGGGCTCAATTGAGGTGCTATATCAGAGAGTTCGATCTGAATTGGGGGTGCTCAAACAAAAGTGTGGTGTTTTCATGGAGAGGGGATGAGCGACTGCGACTCGTGTCTATTCTGCGTCCGGGGCTCTCACAGCCGAGAGACTCGGGGTGTCTCAGGGCCACTCGGATGTGATAAGGGGCAAATGCTCTATTGGGGTGCAGTGGATACACGGGGTGAAGGGGGTCTTTCGGGGCGGACTGCGGACATGGAGGTGCTCAGGCATGAAAAGGGGTGTTCGCGCTGCAGAAGGGCCCATAATGTGCCTGCCGTACACTGTGCCAGAGCTGCAGAGAAGTCTCAGGGTGCGGGCGTGGGGGTGCACCAGGGGTGGCAATGGTGTTGAGGGTTTTACCTGCGAGTGGGAACAGATATCTGGGTGCGGTAGGGCAGGCAGCGGCTGCGAAGCTCGGAGTTCAGACTGTGGCCGGACTCGGGAGCTCAGTTGTTCCCGCAACAGAGCCACCAGATGTTGTTGGTAAGGCAGCAGCTGTAAGGTGGATTATCCCGCCTTCTCAGTAACAGAGGCTGGCAATGGCAGAGACTGCATCTGGGACACCCAATCAGCTGCAAGACCATGACTTGAAGATGGGAGAGTCCAAGGAGCGTGGACAATAACAAGCGAAGTGTTCAAAGTCCACCGGCGGGGACTGACCAGCCGAACGAGCATCTTTGGACCGGGCTGGGTCGGAAGCGGCCAGTAAACTCCTTGAGGGCAGACAGTGCCTATAGGAACCTCGGTCATGAGATTGATATCGCGTGGGCTGGAGAGGGCTGCGGCCGGGTGTGCAGATGCGATCATACCGGGGAATAAGCACAAAACCATAACCTGAATCGCACATAAACACTTATTTCATTTACTTTATTTATTAAGTTTTTATATAGCGCAGACTTTAAACGAAGGTGTCAGAGCGCTTCACAATAAGAACAGTAGTGAAACATGAGAATCCGGAGTGCGATGAAGCAGAATTCCTCCAGAGCCGAGCCCACAGGACCATGACCACGTTTCTCCGAAGCGAGGCAGAAATGCCTCGGAGAAAGCAGGGTCATTTTTCGGATTAAGGGGCGTGTTTTCGTTCTCTCCTCTTTCCATTGGCTGGAAGGTAAAATTCCAGCCAATGGGAAGAGGAGAGAAAGTAAATAGAAAGAAATGAAAAAACACACCCCTCAATCCGAAAAAGAGGGGGCTTGAACGGGGTGATGCCCCTCTCCTCCAATGGCTGGCCTCCATTTAGGAAGCCAGCCAATAGAGAAGAGTGGCGGGTTCAAGCCCCTACTAAGAAACATTAAATCTCGGAGCTCTGCCCACACTGCTACACAGTGTGACGCAGTCCTCGACCTAAAAAGTAAGCAGAGGAAACCTGATCTAACATTACCCCCAAGTTCTTGACTTTTGGCACTATGGTACAGAGTAAGCTGGTTTCGGGTGGCCACCAGGCTGCGGTCCAGAAGGATGGGTTGTTTCCAAATAGGATGACCACCTTCTTGAATGAATTTAATTTCAAGCAGTGACCATCCATCCATTTGCTCACCTCGCTCATACACTTTCTAAAAGTGTCGCAGGAGTTGACCTCATCTTTGGACAGTGACAAGACTATTTGCATGTTATCTGCATAGGATGCCAGGGATAAGTTGAAGGATTTTATGAGCGCAGTCAATGTCGTGACATACAGGTTAAACATCATGGGGCTTAATGATTCAGATCTATAGCATGAAGATTAACTTTTATTAAAGAGTGGAAGGACTGAAGCTAATTTCCAGTGGAAGGGAAAGACACTGGGTTTAAACATTGCTACAAAGATATCTGATACATAATGTGCCACTGGTTCAGTTGCCATGTGGACTATCTATGGGGGGCACGGACATTGAGGGAAGCCGGATTTGATTTTAGGGATGAACTTCCTCAACAGTTCTACTGTAGGGGCCTCAAAGATCATGAAGTCTATGCTCCCTGCACCTGGGTTTTGAGACGGAATTGTCGGGGAGTGACCATATTGCTTGCAGTAAACAGATTAAAAATGGTCGTGACCCTATTGGAAAAAACTGGCTAAGGAGTCGCAGAACATCTGGCTATTGGCAATGGAGTTACTTGTTGTAGATTCTGTCAATTCGTTTATAGTTTGAAAAAGTTTGGTTGGAATTGCTAGCTTTTTAATTTGTTGAGAATAATAAGGTGACTTTGCAACTATAACAAGTTTTTTATGCTCAGCTTGCTTAGCTTATATTTAGCATTCTCTGAAGGCTCATAATTTTTACGCCATTTCTATTCATGCCTGCAACACTTTTGTCTGGAGGTTCCAAGAGTCGCGCCGTACCATGGTTGGGATGCATTTTTAATTATAGGCTTTTGTTTGGCTGGTGAAATCATGTCAAGTGCACAGCTAATCCAGTTAGTGTAGAACAGATGGTGGAGAACTATGCTGTCGGTTAACTTAGGAGGCAAGAAAATTGGTAAGGAATTATGTTCCATGGGCTGAATTTTGAGTTTAGGATGTCAATTAACTTCCAAACACTAAGACCCACAAAATCGGCTTCCCTCCTGTTTGCCAACAGCTCCAAAAAATGCCATAATGGCAATGTTTGGTGCGGTTAGCAAACAGGAGTAAAGCATTGGCTGGGATTCACCCCTAATACACACCTCCCGCTGAGGAATCTGTGCAAAGATTATGAATCCAGCAGATATATTATTACTGCAGGTATGCAACTTTTTCTTATGATCCAGACATCTTTCTGCAGTTTCCTCACCTTAACCACTTGGATGCTAAGGGGAAGACTCATGTAATGAGGTTTCCATTGAAATGAATGGGCAGTGCATGACAAGTTACCCTTGTCATTAGCATCCAAGTGGTTAAGGAGTCCCAAAGCCACACCCACTGGGAGGATGGATCAAGTTGAGCTGATTAACCAACAAAGTCATGCAACACAACCCTGGTAAAGTATCTATCACTTTGTGCCTGAACTGTGAGACAGAAATGCTAGGGAAAAATATACCAAGAAGACCATGAGCCAACCATCATATGTCAGCCACTGCAACGCCTTTGGACCGCATCATGGAAGAAAGCATGGAGGGGGCACGAATATCATAAGGAGGATCTTTCTTGACCAAGCCAGAGCAGATGATTTCATGTTGAGGCTCTTTATCAAGGATGTGCTTGGTTACCCCTTTTGTTTTCCTGTCCAAAGCAAAGCCAACAAAGAGTTTGGTGGAGTTTGTGTAGTCTTGTGTGGTAGATGTAGTCGGTCTCTCCATACCAAAGTCCAGTCTATGCAGCTACTTGTCCTCCTTGGTGGGATAAGGAGGAAGAAAGAAAAATTGAAGTGTGACAGATTGGGTTACATGAAAGGCCAAAGCCTGGTCAGGTGGGGAGGCCCAACTTGTCCATGGAGATAACTGTAAAAGGTGGGCAAATGTAGAAGGCATTAAGCCACACTGAAGTTATGGAGCCCAACAAAACTGCCTTCTCGAACAGAAACTGCAATGATTGAAACAGGGAAGTCATGGCGAAAGTGGGTGCAAGATACAAAACCCAACGTGGAACAACTGCGGTATAGGAGGAAATGAGTAAAGCACATCCTTTAGAAAAGATGCCACTAATAGTAATCTAAGAAGTGATGACTGATGAGGGACACACATGAAAGCTGCCAGGGGAGACATTTACCAAAGTTATAGCCATTGTGCGCCCTTCATTTGCAAAAAGGATTGCATAAACTGATTTTGCAACTGCTCAATCTCCTTGTGTGCAGCCACAATGGTTGTAAACTGGGTTGGAGGATCAGATCATCTTGATGGGAGAATAGGTCCACCCTGTGTGGGAGAGGAAGAGGTGGCCAAATGAGGAGTGTCAACAGATCGGTATACTTTACTTTTTACTTCAGACTTATTTGTATGGCACAACAAATCCTCCCCAAGGGGATCTCTCGGCGCCTGAGAAGAGGAACCTTATGAACAGTGAGATCTTTAGAATAGCCAGGTCTTAAGTATTTTCTTGAATTTAGATAGATTGGAACAGGCACGATTTAGTCAGGGAGACTTCCAGTGGCTGGGGGCCAAATGAGAAAACGACTGGCCACCCATTTTGGCCTTCCTTATTCTCCACGTACAGAGCAGATTGCGGTTGCTGTATATCAGCTGTCGTACGGGTAGATAACGTTCAATTACCTTAATCAGATAGTCAGGACCAGTCCCCTGGAGAGACTTAAAGACCATACATAGCAGCTTGAATATAGCTTGTTTCCTGATAGGAAGCCAGTGTAATTGGCGCAGGAGGAAAGGAGGGGGCGCACTGGTTTGTGGAGGGCAAGGTGGGAGCCGTATTCTGGTCCACCTGCAGTTTAGATAACAGGTCCTCCCTTACTCCAACTAGCAAAGAATTGCCATAATCCAGTCTACTAACTAAGAGCGCCTGAATGAGCGCCTTTCTGGCATTAAGCGGGATTCAAGGGAAGATCTTTCTAAGCATCCGCATGGTTCCCAAACAGGTGCCTGACAAGGTCTTTTCCTGTGCTTCCATGGATAGTTTATTGTCAACTCTGATGCCTAGGTTCTTGGCCCAACCTTTTGTGGAGGGTGCTTCTCCTAGTTCTGTTGGCCACCAATCTGGGGTCCACAGTTCCTCCGCTTTACCAAAGAAAAGTATCTCTGTTTGGAGGAGTTAAGTTTAAGGAAATTCTTCCTCATCCAACTTGCTATACTAGTCGTACAATTTCTGAACTTTAGTTTGGTTACTGCAGGGTTATCCTCTATGGCGACTGTTATCTGTGTGTCCTCGGCATAAGATATGGTTTCAAACCCACAGTTTCTGATAATTGAGGCCAAGGGGTCCACATATATATTGAACAAGGTAGGGCTCAAGATGGAACCTTGGGAGACCCCCCTAACCACCGCAGTGGTTTGTGACACGAAGGAGTCCAACTGGACACATTGTGTTCTTTCAGACAGGTAATTCTGAATCCATTTAAAGGCCAGGCCTCTGACACCAATCTCTCGAAGCCTGTCCAACAGGATGCGACGAGAGATGGTGTCAAAGGCTGAAGACAGATCGAGCAGCACTAACATGGCTGGAGTATCCTTGTCCAATGACATCCTTAAACTATCAATGACCTCCAAAACTGCAGCCTCGGTGCTGTTAGATGCACGGAAGCTCGGCTGGGATGTATCCAGTACTTTGATCTGTTCCAAATAGCAAGAAAGATGCTGATTGATTAATGTCTCCATGATCTTTTAACAACATGGAAAATAGATCAGCCTATAATTTTGTAAATCAGTGGGGTCTGCTAGTGTCTTTTTGAGCAGAGGCTTGATACGTGTGTTTTTCCATCTACGCAGAAAAGTAGCTGTGGCTAGGGAGATGTTGCAGACTTCCGCAAGCACATCAGCTAAGACCGGGGTTAATTCAGACATAACAGCAGGCGGCACCGGGTCTAATTGGGAACCCGATTTTACCTGAGTTAGTAAGAAGCCCACCTGTTCGCCAGTGATGTCGGGAGAGAATTCTAGGCTCGAGTGGCAGGGGTTTTCCTGGAGAGGGCTCGATCATGGTCTCCCTCCAGGCACTCCAGATACTCTTACCATAATTTGTGTTGATCAGAATCAATTAAGCTTACGTTTCAGGAGTTTAAACCAAAGTGGAATCAGTGGAAGCAAATGTAGCTGGCCCTGAGACTAACTGAATTTGAAGGCAACCTCCAGGAAACCATTGAAAGAAAAATGTATGGTAAGTGATAATACTTCATGTTATCGGTTTAATGGCACAGATATTCATGGTAAAGGGATGCACAGGCCACCCAAATCTGCAGAAGATCAGTTCCGCCACTTTGAGATGTAGTTCATACTTAAGGTCTTCAAGCGAGATGCAACAGATCTCCCACTCTCACACTGAAGGAAGTGAATATTGGCCACTACCAAGAAAATTCCTCATCGCTTTGGCTCAATAAACTCCCAATACAGGGCCCACAATGCCCTGTCTATTGAAATAATGGATGGTGGAGATGAACAGAAACGGACAGGTGCTCCTTGACAGGAAGGAGAATTACTCCAGGCTAAGCAGACTGCCTACAAGTTAAACATTTATTCGAAGATACTGCTCCAGCTTGGACCAACGGCCAACATGTTTCCCAGGAGTTCCAGCTGAGCGAGAATGCATCCATAACCTCAGTAGCCTGTGCTGACAGATGACTGAACAGACAACCCACTTCAGGATTGGTGCAGTCTGGGGACCAAATGGAAGCTTTGCACCGGAGCAGATAGGTACCTTTGGTGCTGGAACCACGGTCTCCACAAGTAGATTTGAGACGCGAAGAATCAGGAGATGTAGTTGAGTCAGAAACATCTAAATCATCTCCCAACATCTGCTATTGTCTGAGGAGTAGGAAAAAAACTCTTGCTAGTCAGGTCCATCCCTTCACCAATGAAGGTCATGCTTTGAATTGAGGGAGATCAGACTTCTGGACATTAATGGTGAAACAATCGTCGTGCAAAAGAGTTCTTGTGTGCAAAAGAGTTCTAGCGTGCCAATGATACGACTCAACCTGCGTCAAGGTCTCTACCATCACCAGACAGTCATCCAAGAAGGAAAATACATGGACTCCAGATTGTCTCAATGAAGCAGTCACAACTACTACCACTTTGGAGAAGAAGAAAAAAGTTGTGGTTGGCAGCATGAACTGTAGGATGTGATTTGATAAGATTGGCACTTAATAGTGAACCTCAGACAACATCTATAAGATGTGTATCGGAAGACAGAAGTAAATGTCCTGGTATCCAAGAATGCCAGCTGATCCCCTGTATTCAAACCAGCAAGACTTGGACACATTCAGTAGGAGTTGTTCAAGGATGGATCTCAGACCACTGACATTCTTGGGGACCACGATATAAAGGGATTAGAATCCCATGCTCATTTCTTTTAGACCAGGCCTCTCCTACAAGTAGCTAGTGACCTGCTGTAAGAGATCTATCTACCTAGAAGTAGTTTGGGGAGGCTTGTTACTCATCATATTACCTTAGTGCCAGGGGCATTGCAGCTAAGGCTGTTAGGCATTACTTGTATAGATTCATTTCAAATTGATGAAGCCTTTTTTACATTACTGCTGGCAATCCTGCCGGATGACCTGAGGTGATCATTGCAGATAACCTTGCTTAGGGTGGCCACTAATGCATTCTTATCTAGTGCGGTCCCAATTAGAACACTAATAGCATTATGGCTCAGGGTGAATTCATTGAACATAGGTAGCTCTTATAGAAAAGGCTGTTGACCCCAGTGCTAGAGGCACCACCTTTAACACAGCGAATGCTGTGTCACGCACAGCCCCCCTACAGTAGGGCAAGAACCTCAGTCACACGACTTGAGTATGAAGGCCAAGAACACACACTGGCAGTGGATGATTGTTCAGAGCGAGGGACAAGGATGTTGAAGGTGTTGCCCTTGAGGATCAACTAAATTATTCTACGGTCCACTGTGATCATCTACCAGGTGGCGGAAAAGTGGAAGGACATAGCCCCTAACTAGAAGAGGTTTGTATTAGGTGGGTGAGTGAGGGAGCAGAGAGGGGTAGATATGCGGCCGCTGCTACAGAATCCACTAGATCCACCCTTGCCAGAAAAGGAGTGGTTCATTTGTTCAGGTGTTTCAGCTGGCTGTGAAGGTTGGGTATGCCAAGACTGATGAGCTCCAGAATAGCCAAGAAAATTACAGTATTGTTGAGGGAATTACCTTGCTTACCATTCACTGCAAGTGAGCCACAGCCCTGCTAGTCTTGAAGCGTTCCAGGAAGGAGTCAGCCTATGGTGGCTTTTTGGAGACAGGGCAATGTCCACCAAAATGGTCTGGACACATCCCAAAAAGCCAGTTAAGCGAATTCAAGCATGTCAGTCTAATGCAATGGCTGTACCCATGGACTGCACCACAGTATCCGCACAAGACAAATCCAGATATCAGAATCTGCTTTGAATCTTCCATGTCTTTACTTACCAAATAAGAAAATGGCTTCTTTATGTTTATGAATGAACTGAACAATCGCCAATACTGTTATTCATTCTTTCTCTTGATTATCACACCACATTGGAATTAAACCAAATATGGGTCCAAGATTTGTAAATCAATCTGAATAAATCAATATTTTTATTTTTCACTTGAAGTACATTTGTTGGTAAATTTACACCATTTCAACAATTTTTTTTCAAAAACCTACAATCAACATATACAATTTATACAATACAATAAAAACTGTACATATTCCAAATTATTCATTACTCACAGTCAAACACTGCATCCCTCATTCAAACATACACTTTCACACACAAGGAATCTTTTTACAATCAAAATTCAATAAGGCATATATATAAGACCATACACAATATATTTTTTTGGTTTCTTATTTAAATCCTAGTAACAGTTTGGAGATCTTATGGCGTAAAAACTATCGATCTACGCATGGTTGAAGTCAAAATACTGCATGCAGATGTCACACATCCACTTGAAGCAAATCACAAAAGGGCTTGAACCGAGTGACTATCAGGGAAGATATATGACCGAGTCGCGGTAGAAAGGTGTGAAATTTCTCTTTGCAAGGCAATGAGAGAGTGTCCGACTGAGTCGATTAAGTACCAAAAAAACAGAAACAGACATCAGCGCACAGTGTGGTGCCCACTATACTCAGCATGTCAGGCAGATATAGTCATGTGCCGGTCCGAGCTAATCTAAACGTTGCCAGGCCTCGCTCGACAGCCGAGCCCACAACCTCATCGTATTAACGCCCTTCTTGCACTCATGGGTGTTGTGCTGTATGAAAGAAAGGTGTGACTCAGGTGCCCAATTTCAGTTTCACTGTGCCAGATCGAGCCTAACTAAGAAGGTATTTAACAGCCAGAGTTAGACTACCATCGCAAGCAGGGGAGCTGAGCCCAAGAGAAGCATGCAGACGGGATGAGATCCTTGACGAAGTAAGTTTATTTGAAGCCGCTTAGAACACTATGCCTCTACAAGGACACAGTCGATCTTGTTTTTCCAACCTTGTTCTACGGAGTTTGACTATAGGGCCGTCCTCTCACACCCAGTGGGAACGTTTGTCCCACACAGTTTGGGTGAGTGGCCCCTCCCACATTTTAGCACTTACCTCTACTTGATTACGCACAGTAGACTCTTACCTTGAAAGTTTTATAACCCCTCAAAAGGTTTCTGGTATGCAGGTATGAATTAGCAGATATTTACTAAACGTATTTCATTGTAGAGCATGAATTCAAGCAGATTGACAATACAACTACATTGTCCCTAGTAGGATCATGCATCAATGATGCGGTAAAATTTGTATGTAGGAGTGTGATTGCAAACAAGAATATGATCCATCGCACACACCTATGTTGAGGTGAAAGATAGTATGGGCTTGTGAGACCTGCTTGGTATGAACGCCTCTTCGAATGTAGAACACTTGCACTCTGTAAAGCATGATCTTTACACACATCTGAAGACTTATATACTGTATATATATATCTTATGTTACAGGTAATCCCCAACAGTGGCAAATATATATTTTTTTTTATCTTTTGCATACTAATCTCATTCCCATTACAGGAACCATAAGTTAGTCATGTCATTGGGGAGTGACCTCTTTACTACCTACCCTGACAAAAGCACAGGACCTCACAGGCCAGTAGCAAAAACAGGTTGGTGATTTAGGGTCATAGGACCATCATATCCTCATACCCTTATAGCATATTTTATCTTTCCCTCCCACTCTACAAATAAAGGATACTTTTGGAGTGGGTGAGGAATGTTATCCTTAAGTTAAGCTTCCTTACATCTTCTCTTCAGAAGTGCTCCCGGGACTATGGTAGAGCCCACCATGACCTTTACGAGTTGGGGTGAACCGGATTGAGAAGCATGCCACTACTAGAGTGGGTGAGGGTTACATAAAGAAAAGGGTCACTTTTCCTTTCCCACCCCTATATGTGGCTGTGCTATCACATTACATACCATTGGTCCTGTATTAGCCTTCAAGGAGCCAGTTTCGCTCCCTGGAAGGGATACCTTTTTTGTTCTGTCATGGATAAAGCCACATGGTACAACCTGGCAGCACTAAAGAGTTACTGTTAGTAATAGTTTTACTAGATCAGCTGAAAGCTTGGAAGGGTATTCTTTACGAAAGAAGCTGGGGGGGGGGTCAATTTTTTTCTCTCTACCAGTTCTGATGGATACAAGACTTTGCTCAATTTAAAAAGAGCTGAAAATACAAGAACTAGAAGGTAAGAAAATGCAGACATATATATTGCTAGAACAACAACGTCTAGCATTCAGAAATGCAGTATGACAGAGTGGTGACTCACAAAGCAGTAGCATTAACCAAAATGTGCTCAAAATATTCAAATTAAAACCAGATAAATTGCTACTGTACTCTGCCAGTTTTACAGACTGAAACAAAGATGTAATTGGTTGCTCTGCTTTCAACATAAAGGTCGATTTAGGAGAGCTGGCGAGACAGTAAAAGCTTTATGGCTCAGATTCAGAGTACACCTACACACAACAGGTTTCAGCATACTAACGAAGCATCAGAGAGCGACATGCTAAAAAGTTACAAAAAAACAGAATGGGAAACATGTAAAGGGGGTCCAATCACTGGCAGCCCACATTAGCATTACTTGTTATAAGTGTTTTTCGCTCTACAAAAACATTTTTTAATTAAGTGTTCAAATATAAAAACAACAAATGTGCTAGAGAAACAGAAAAAGTAGTATCTGAAGAGACCAGTGTGCCCAGTCAGTATTGTGGAAAACCTACAGCAGAAAACTTTTCTTCCTGCCCCCTCTCCAACCGCAATTCAATTGCCTTCATCTTCCCTAACAGAAGCAACGGCAGGCCAATAAATCAACACAAAAATCACACAAAGATGTACATCTTTGTTGATCAGGAGCAGTGGAGTAGACTCATCAACTAAGAAACTAAACTTAAATAATGAGCATTTTTCATAAATAAAATATATAATTTGGGACTTTACTTGGCGAGCCATTCCTTGTATTCATCATTTAGACATAGTGAGCAGAGCCCCTCTTTTAAAGTTGTGAAAATGCACAATCAATAGTCGCCTCATAAGAAAGTTAATACGGTTTCACTGGGTTTTATGCACATTTTCAACTCTTTACAGAAAGGTCTGTGGCCAATGTTGGACCTACTCACTCCTTTATACCCAACCATGTCCCGGACCATGTCCTGGGGGTCTTTGTGCACGTACCCGAGCCCACCCACTTCTCATTCCCAAATCCAATCAAGGTCAAGCAAAAAAATGTTGCAGACCACTCTCCACGAAGTGTGCATACCCTACTGTCAGACGGTTTGGATGTCAAACAGAGACTAATCATCCTTCAATTACATATTTCTAAAGCTCTTTAAGTGACAAAGTTTCCGTAGCCTAAAAGGAGCCAGGTCTCGCTACATCACTCCACTACAGAAAAAGACTGGGAGAAAACCAAAAAAAAGACTGGCAGATTTGGAGACAGAATGTACCTTAACGTGTCAGTATAAAGCGTGATCATTCTCCTATCAAACAATGACTGCCCAAGGGTAGTAACTTAGGTAGGTGCTATGGAAGGATGATCAATGCTTGTTCATTCAAACAGTACATTTGTTATGATTCTGTACTTGCTGATGCAGGAGAATAAAACATTTCTAGCTTACATGATAAAATAATTCTATTCTATTCAGGACACAGAGGCAAGGATAATACTTCCCTTACTTCTGTGTTTATTTGACAGCAGCCAATGAAAACCTTAACTTGAAAAAACTATATTTCCCATGAATGCATGATATCAGTCATGTATCAATCATAGAGCAGCTAGCCCTATATAACTGGCTGCATAACCAGTTAAATGACTGCAATTTCTCTGTATGCTTTCTTGTACAGTTCTGATTTGCTAATATAGCTGTGGTATTTGGGCTCTTCTCACTGCATGCCTACGAAGTGCTGTTCCATTGATTATTATACAGAGTCTGTCACGCATTTTACATTGTGTTTTTTTTCCCGTTCAGCCTGGAGATAAGGAGTGCTCTGAACTCCCAACTTGGCGGTGCTTGCCATGTGAGTCTTGTAGTGGAGTGGGATAGGGGAAGTAGGATGCACTGGCCTCCTGGCTGTATAGTCCTATTTCCGGGACCAGCGCGCATATGAAATTGGCTGCTTCAGAATGTACAGCTTGAGCCAAACACATCAGCGACACGTCAACTCTGTGCATGTGTCTCGTGCTCCACAGTGGGTCCCTGAGGCTCGATTACCACCCAGGGTGGTAATTAATAATACAGGCATCTGCCTAAACCAGTGGTCTTCAAACATGGAGATGTTCGTGCTGTAGCTTCACATGCGCCCTCCTTCCTATCCGGACGCCTGTGGCAGCGTAAGTTACGTTTTCCTAATTTCTAGGATACATTCACATTTAGCATGGATATCTTTATTCTTACATATTCCTTACACTTCTTTCTCACCCAACTGTGAGAAAACAATCTAACAAAGGAGTTGATGCTAATGCGCAATATTACAGAGAGGAGTCACTATCTTGTGACTCAAAAGAATTCTTCGAAGAACAACAAGTTGCACAACTCCAAACCCTACAATAGATGGCAGGAGTATGCATAGCATGTACATCTACAGCCACAAATGCCACCGAACAGTTCTTCAGCCTTAAGTGAATCTTCTTATTCACCCACCACCAGTATTCACCAACAGCAGTGCTCAGTCAGAATTTATCAGCAATGACCTGCTAAAAGGTCCTCAAAAGATTACGGGTAACCCTATCTCCATCCTCATTTCAGTGTCTGGGGAAGGTGCATTTCGTCCTCCATCTTGTGCCATGTCAACCCAAGGGCAATCCAGAATGGGTCCTGCTAGTCCTAACAACCATACTCTCACCATGGAGTTATTCCACTATCACTACCTCAAACGAAACTAAACATGCACATAGGATGCCAGCACAAAGATCCTGCGTTACATCCAAGCAAACTTTGCACAAATGGAGCCAGTAAGCACTTCACTTCGCCTTCATGAGGAAAAAGGGTCTATTCAGTGATGGCAATCCACAAAAATAGGTATGGTCCCACCACCATGTCATGTCACTAACACAAGACAGGGACAGTATGTAGTTGCAGAGGGCACCCTTGGTGTGCCCCTCTAGGTCAACAGGGTCAGCACCTTGGAATTACAATGGACTCAACCTCTCAGCACACAATTGATTAGCATGTCAATCGGACCCACAAAAAGCAACGATAGCAGTTCTACATGAGGTACAGGAAAGGGTACACTGCAGTTTATCATCTAAGGGACATTCCCTTCCCAACACGGTCGTTTCTCTGTGATGCCATGATCGAGAACAAAAGCAGCACTCTCGTATTCAATTTAATTCAGAATAAGCAAAAACAAAATTAGCATAGTGGGAAAATAAGTAGACCGTGCATAGTGCGAGAATAGCACTTCTATAACTCAAGCAACTTAAATCCATGAAGTACATGTACGACAAATTATTAAATATTTGAGAAGGCTTTTAGGTAGTAGCATCACAAAAACCTATAACTGGCGCAGAATTCAATTAAGCCAAATGTTTACATTTTAACTAAAAATGTCTTGCTGATTGTCAGATAGTAATATATGAGTCAAAGATGACAAACTATTTATCAATATTATTACAAACTGTACGTGGGTATGAGCAAAAGCAGCTGAAATGAAGTAGTAGTTAGACTAACTTAAACCTTTGACTGTTAACCAAAATATAGGAAATAATTAAAGGCAAAGGGTAAAATATCATAAAGCTGTCAAAGCCATTCACTAACTTCAGCATGAGGACTGGTGTGATGGTTCACGGCTCCCAGTCCAGACAGTCTTTCTACAAAAAACTATGGAAAATCAGAATAATTAAACAGAAAGAGGGAGGAGAAGAAAGATAGAAAGATAGAAAGATTAAGAGATGAAAAGAGTAAAAGACGAATAAAGAAAGAGTAAGAATTAGATGTTTCTTTCCTTATGCTGTAGTAGAGTGTGAGGATAAGCAATGTTGCGAACAGTAAGTGGTTTTGAGAGGTATCAAACGTTTCTACCCACTGACACGAATACGCTGTGGCCATCCGAGCAAAAGGTAGGAGAATTACATCAGTCAATGATTACAGGAATAATGTAGACAATTACACCAGTGTTACAAGAGGCAGCATCCTGTGTGAATTAATGGTTGGGTATGTGCCATGTGAAGAGAGGACTAATATTCAGATTGCTACAGCGGAAGGCTTCCAACAAACTGGTGTCCAGGAATGCAGTGGGAGTGCAATACGTTGGAGGCCCCAAGGCTGCTGCGGAAACGGGAATAAAATGTAGGGGACACCTGGCATTAGATATGAATGGGGGAATAGCAGAAAAAGAGACAGTTCAGCAAAGAGATTCCTTTGGGTGCCACGGAGCAATCTGGCACTGTATCAGCTGTTGGCGTATGATGTTTAAGTGAAATTTACTTGTACTTATTTAAAATGAGTAGATCGTTTTTAAATAAGTGCATTGTAAATTACCAGTGACGTATATAGCTCGAATATGGATGCTAACAGGAATTAAAACATTTTTTTAGTATAGCAAGTCTTAAAATTGGATATTAAGGTAATATTTTGCAACATTTGTAGTTTCTTGATAGGGTGGTGTTTAAAATGGCGTTCAAGCGGACCTGATCAACCAAGCAATAGGTTTTACGAGTTTCCTAGGCTTCCATTCACAATTATAGTTTTCAAGTTGTCCCCACCTGATGGGACTGAATCTAGCCACTGCCTCCTTACCAGGTTAAGGGTATCTTGGACCGCCACTTGAGCAATGTCTCAGCAGGCATTGGTGCCAGAAAAACTGATCGAAGATACCAACACTATGATGCTAAGAAAGTGGTGACCATCTTAAGGTCTGCCAGAAAACATGAATGACACCAATGGGAAAGTGCTTCCCATGATTGAATAACTAATGACAGCAGTGTGGAACTGAGTATATTAGCACAAGTGAAGCTGTTGATGTGACATATCTTGGCAAGGCCAGGCAAGGGATGAAAAAACAGTCTTGGAAGACTAACATATCCCTCCCGATTGGAGCACTTTCACCCTATACAACTACCCCTACTCCCCAACCACAAAGTCGAAGAGGAATCTGAAGGCCCAGAACAGAGAAATTAAATTGGAGGACAACACGGACACTGCTCCCGCGTTCAGGTGATGAGCTGCAGATAATGCAGGGACATTATCACAAGAGACATTGCCAAATGACAGAGGGAGTTTCATTTAAGAGCCCGGAGTGGTTCTCAATGCAATCCAGCAGTGGGCCTACTGCACCAGAGCAGTTCTTATGAAAGCATCTGCCTCACTCGAAGACACTCACTGATCAGTAGGATTGTGCAAAAAGTTTGTTTCAATGCAAGTACCTCAAAATGTCCATGGAAAAAGAACAGGTGAAGCTCAAATAAGTAAGTAAAGGATGCTAACTTTTGAGGCAAAGATAAATCCAGTGTAACAGCAGATGTTGAGATGGAAGCCAAGCAAACAGCAACAAGAAGAAAAAAAAAACAAGGAAAACACACACCGTCACTCAGAGGAGCGCTGAACATCAGAGGTGTGCAGTGATTTTTATTGGGTGCCTCAAGAGACGAAGGAACAACTAGAAAACCTGAGATGTTCAACAAACATTAGGATACCAGCTTCGCCGACTGATCACGTATGCATGAATCTTGGGGACATGATTGGGACCTTGTTGGTCAGAAAGCAACTCTGGAGGCAGGTATGAGAACTCAAGGTCTCATAAGTGTTTTGAGGCTTCCCAGAAGAAAAGTGGTGTCTGGAGACCGATGTATGGGAACTCTCCTAACAGTGATTCGTAAACAGGGGTCAAGGGAAGCGGTGTTAAGATCGACTGTAGCAAAATAAAAGATTATGTTTAACTCAGGCCACCAGATTCTGTTTCCACATTTAAACCTTCACTTCATGGTAAAGAATAAAATGCTGGAACTGAGAAAAACTTTACCAGAACAGAGTGCTCACACTTTCGTTAACCAGCTCTAAAAAAAATACATCTTTCTGTCTAGTTTGATACGATGATACACAATCAACATGGGCTACAGAGTTTGCAATATTTAACACTCGCCTCCAAGTTCCCCATCTGTTACTGACACCACTTTGAGCAAGCGCTGTACAAGCGAAACCTAAAAAGCATGGGTGGTATGGAGCACTACATTTAAATGCAATATTATTATTACAGGTAAATAAAATAGAAATGTTAGAGTAGGCAGAGACAGGCAGTCATTGTAGGAAATGGCACTCACTTCCGGTGATGTGGGTGCAGATGTACTGGCAGCAAGGAGTGCCTGTTTACATTGCGCAATTAGTAAAGCACTGGATAGGGTTCCTGTGCCCCTTCCTGCAGCAGCATCTCCCAATATTATTTAACTCTCATTCAGCAGCTTCAAAAGTATATTACATGAAAGCTGTTCCTTTGCCTGCGTCAGGTGGCGTTTGTTAAGTGATAAATCAAAAAGCACACTTGGAAGGCCATAAGTGTTTGCCTCACTTGCATCATTCTCTTCCACCTCTCACAAATCACAGTATTACGAGTTCTCCTAGCATGGCCGGCCTCCTATGCAAAACTTTTCAAACTATTAGCAAAGCCTCTTGCCAGCTCCCAAGTCAGAAATGGGCTTCTAAAATCCTCAATTCTCCAGGGGGCTGACATTTGCACTTAGCACCAATCTGCTTACGACCCACTAGGTCTCCGACTCCAATTCCTTATAGGTACAAAATCAGGCTCACCTTCCAGGTCTACGTTTCACAATATGTATCTCCAAGTACAGCAGCACACCACAAAGGAAAAGGAACGCTATAACCAGACATGTGGTAGAGTCACTATCACCAGGCACACAGCACCTCAGAGGCACATTTTCCATTCCAGCACTGAATGCCGACTGATACTGAAATTAACAAAGAACAATGAAACAGAAGCATTCCTGAACTGCAGAGGTCTCCGAAGCCCCTACCTACAGATATAGTCATGCATGTGGGGGGGGGGGGGGGTCTTCCCCTGGATCCAAAGCAATCTCTCAATGTAAATGACTGCTATATATAAAGTTTGCCTTTGGCCATTAGGGTGATCAATCACCGTTCCTTGCATTGCCCCAACGGTTAGTCTAAAAGCACACTTAGAAGAGAACACAGCACATGCACCCACCGATGCTCAGATATTCGCTGCATCACAAACCAATCACCCCACTTCACACAGAAAATACTCCCTAAACATCACAGACCAAAACCGCACCCTATAGTGTAAAACTAGTTCAATATATCACACTAATTGACCACCTCTACACCAAACTGATCAACACACATACATCTAATATTGCACTCACACAGCCTACAAAATCAAATAGTTCTCATACAACAGCACCAGGCTCCACATTCATCAAAGAACAAGTCAATGCAGCATATAACACGCACATCCTCACTTCAAAAAAATCACACTAGCCTCCACAACAAACCCATTGCAACAAATCTCCCTCCTCCCCCAGACAGCACATCACACCAAGTTCCATACACAAAGCACAGCATGCAAATGTGAATCTTTAACCACATGGCTGCTGCTGGGATGTTTGCCCTGTGCTGGATTTTGCACTTTTGCTGGCACCATGACGAGCTCAGCTCGTCATCAGCACACGACACCCGTGGGTGATGACGAGCTGAGCTCGTCATCAGCAGCGAAAGGGTTAATTCTCCCAATAGCACACTTACAGTTAGCTCACGACCATCATAGTAAACACAATACATGATAACATCCCCTTATATGCAAGGATGAGCATCACTATACGTGAGAGTTACACTGTAAGAAGTGGTATTCTAAAGAGTATCACAAAAAATAATAATTAAGGCTTTCAATTAATAAAATTATTATTTGTTGGAGTCACATTCTTGATCTGCAAAACTGTAAACATTTAGACTAAAGGAACTACAAAATAATAGTTTGTAAAAGAAACATTTTGGATCAAAGCAGTGTGTGTTTGGTCACAGGGGTGTATATGGAACCCAGTAATTTCAGTACTCACAGCTGACAGGAAATTCAAATAGCTCAACACCAAAAGCAATACAAGAGGACCTTTGTTTAACAGAGGCAATGAGAGGAGCGTCTAGTCTCTATTCTGAACTGATATCCAGTCCAACGTTACCTGCCTCAGTTTTAATTTGTTCCTTTGCGTGTAACACTAATGGAGTCTTGGCATCCACCTCTCCTACAAATCTCACCTGCAAGGCATTTGCAGCCTACGCCTTACCGTTACCCTTCGCAGACATTCATTTAATTTGGGACATATAACTACACTTCACCCTCTGTTGGGATAAACTCACAGGCATCTGACTGGCTCTCTACCCGCTTCCTTGATCTCCTCCTTCGAGTCTGTTGGAATTGTCCCCTAAATCATATAAATGGCTTACCTGCATTCCTGCCTATAGGAAAGAATGGATGGAATCATTCTCTTCTGTTAACTTTTGTTCTATTCCTACTCCAATACTTCTTGAAACTATTTGATGGCCTTGTCTACAAATCTCTGCCCATCGTACCTCAAGCTTTCATTTTCTTACTTCAGTCTGGCTTTCGTTATTCATATTTCATTAAGAAAGTAATAACCCCATCAATAATTCTCTCATTTTTGCTTGTACTGAAGGAGGAGCTACGCTAGCGAACAAGATGTCTGCTTAGGCTCCCGCTTCCGCCGACCTCCGTCTCCTACCAGATGATCCCGTCATTCATCCTGTCTTTACTCCCTGCCTCCGTGTGTATGAACCGGACTACAGCTCGATGGTGCGATCCCGAGATTTCTACCTGTTTGGTAGGCAGAGTTATATCGTGTTAAAGTTTGCGGCCTAGCCCAGCTTGGAAGCCAGGGTCTCAAGTACTGGCCCAGCCGGTTTCCAGTTGAACAACATCGGCCATGAGTGTGTGGCAGGGTCCGGTCTATTGCTGTGGAGGTTTTCTTGGCCCGATTTTGATGGCGGTCTCCTGAGTTGGTAAACATCGAACGAGGGGTGACGATGCACAACTGAGGTTGTGGGCAGAGGTCCCTGACCCGGTGGCCCGGTTAGCCACCCGCCGGCGTTCGCTGGATTGGGATCTTCGCTTGCAGTGGCCAAGCGCAGATCGATGCCGCTGTTAACATGGAGTCCCCCTCTGCTGTTGTCCATTCCACTTTTGACTGTTCCCCCAGGGAGACCCGGCTCTATGGGGGACGTGAAAATGTTTGATATCGAGCGAGGAGCAGTGGAGCGGACTGAGAATGAATCGTCGTTGTGAACTGTGCTGGCGGCCATTGGGGCTCTTCATACTAACGTGGAAGCCCTTATTCATAAAATGATAGCGCGTTAGTTTGATATTGGGCAGATTGGACCAGACCCTGCTCCACTACAAGGAATGAAGCAGCTCGAGATACCCACGATGGTCATTTTGATAGAGGAACGAGGTGTCGGAGCCTCCGGCCGGTGTGATGGCCGATAGGAGCGAGATCGGTGCTTCGATTTGACTATCCTGTGGAGGCGGCAGTTCGTCCGGAAGGGGTTCGCACTTCCGATCGGAAGGGTCAAGGATGAGACGGATTGACATCGTGGTCTTGATGGATGTGGGATTTGCTACCATGATGCTTGCGGGAGGTTGGGCGGTGTTTACAGTTTCCTCTGTTGCGTACTGCATTAGCTTCTTAATAGATTTGTGGATTTACTCTGGGGGATTCTTGGTTCTGGCGGGAGGGAGGGGAGACCGGGGGCACGTACAAAAGGTGCCCTCCTCCATTTTCAATTTTTAGTATTTAGTTAGATGGGGCGACAGGCACACTGCTAGTTGGGGTTCAGCGAAAGCCATATGCAGGGGTGGGGGGATGGGTGTTAGTGTAGCTAGTTTAGGCTGTGGCGTGAATATTTTCGTCATTTATCCTGATTTCGTTTTTTCGTATCTGCGGGCACTAAGCCTTTCTTTATCCTGTTCTGTTGGGTGGCGGGGACTGAGTACCGTAGCCCATCAAATGTAGCTTAATTGTGTGCAGTCAACCATTATTGAACGATCTACGCGTCAATGTTTCAATGACCCCGCCCACTGTTTTTTACAGAAATCCTGATATCTGAAATTGTTTGCTTATTATTGTAACTGATTGTGATGTCCCAGATATGTCTGTTTTATATTTGAAAATAAAAAAATATATAAAAAAAAAAGTTTGCTTGTACCTCAAAACTTTCCTCTTCATTTAATCCCTTCGTACCAATGGCGACCTTCAATATGGTTGATCACACCATTCTTCTGTCTGAAGACATTTGGTCTTTTGGATGCAAACCTTTCATAGTTATCTTCCACCCAGAGTTGTTATATTTATTTAAATAAATGAATCGAGTCATGTTCCACAGATAAGGTGTCACACAGAGGGCTATTCTTGGGCCTTCATATAGTCTATCCACTCCACACCAACCACTCAGACACCTGGTTTGTTCGGTCCTCTCATTGCCAGGAGGGTACATAAGCCTTTGTCTTTATCAGCTTCATACCACCTGTTAACTGATGCCCAACTCTGCAAGACCTTCCATTTTTACTGCAGGAAAGTAGGATCGGCTTCTTATGGTTGCCCCCCACTTTTTGCTTGATGTGATGCTGTTTTTGACTAGTCATACGGGGGTCCTGATTAGCAGGATCCCAGGCAATCTGCTTTCTCCCCAAGTTGTTGTGTTCAGTACTTGGGTACATCCCAGATTGGATACTGGGGTACCCTTTTCAGCCTTAGTATATTGTACCCCTATACCCAGGGCATAGGTACCCCAGAGGTCTCTCAGGGGCAGCAGCATGTATTATGCCACCCATGAGAGACCATTCAAAATGGAATTACAGGTCTCCCATTGCAGCCTGTGTAAGTTAGTGCATGCACCACTTACTGACAATATAGGTTTTCTATATCTAAGGGGGTCACTGCACTTAAAACATAAGTCCCCCATGTAGCAGCAATTTACAATTCTGAGGGCAGGGTGCTTGGTTCTAAGTAAGAGGGTGCCCCTGCAGCCTACGGAGTCCATTTTCCCGGGGTGTCAGTGAAGCAGCCATATATTATATGGAGGGGCACAATGTAATCGCAAGATGACCATCTTGAAAACGTCTGCAATGAATCCGATCATGTTCGGTATCAAACATGCTGGAATCAAACCCCCACACCGTAAACGCTCTGGGGGTATGATTCTAAGCACTGAAAGAGCCCTCCATTAGGCTTTCTGTGTTCCCTGTACCAGCCTTCTAGTCCTGGACAGCACAAAATGGTTGCCGACCAGAGACACATTTCTACCCTCCTGCGGCTGAGCCAAGCTCGAGCAAGGCAAGTCAGAATAATCAGCCTCCTGTCACAGGGAGCTATGACCACCGCCCAGACAGTTATTAGTGTATTAGGGCTGGGTGGATGCGCATGCCAGCGCCTGAAATTCTGCATGAGGGGCCCATTGGGTGCCCCTGTGCATAGTCCAGTTCAAACCAGTCCTGGGAGCCGTTGGTGCAAAACTGGACAAAGGACATAGGAGTAAACTCCCCCCTATTCAGACCTTCCCCTGGGAGTGTCCCCTGAATCTTCCATACCCTTACCCTAGGGAACGTAAGGCCTTACCTGGGTGTAGTTCCGTAGATTGGTCGTGGGAGAATATTCGGAACTGAAACCACTGCACATCTACCGTCTGGGCACTCTTGACTTCGTTTGGGCATGACTTGGTCTCCGTTCCAGTCTACTGCATGGTCTGGCCTGTGCATCATATAGAAACCTTCCAAGGCTGGTGAAGCGTCAAGGACTACCAAAGTAATCTCTTGGAGTGAAGGAGTCACTCCCGTCCATTAGCAGGCACCGCAACTAGTTCGACCGGTCTGCAGATCCTGGGCTCCTCCGGACTCTGCGGGTTCTGCAACATAGGTGGTGGTTTTCCAATGCTCCTGAGGCCTGCTATACTCTCATCAAGTTTGAGGCCAGTAGTCCTTGTGGGGGTTGCAATAACTGAACCCTTGAATACTGCATCCCCATTGCAGTTGCAAAGGCTTGTTGACATCTTTGCAAGATCTTTGGGCTCCAAATAGCCCCAACCTCGAGCACCTCCAGTGACCAGAATCTTCAGCCACACTGCATCATGTGCATCATGGTCTGCATCTTTTGGTGAGCTCTTGAGGTCCTCTCGCGACTCCAGTGCCTGCGGCCTGTGGGTCCACTTGAGGGTCACACTTGTTTCTTTTGGGCTCCCCTGATTGCTCGGGCCTGCCCATACTCCCCTGCTTGTGGCAAGTCTCCTGGACCTTGCTGGTCCCAACCGTGCAACTTCTTGGCTTCCTGTGTGGGGTGCATTTGCCAAGGTTTGTTGGTGTTCCCGCCAGACACCGAGCTGTTAGCACTAAACCTCCTTCGTGGGAAAACTCGTATCCGGGCCCTGGTCGCGCTCAGCGTAGCCTGTTCCTCGCAGCTGCAGAGTCAAGGTCCCAGTCATCCTTCCGGAAGCCCTCAACATCAGAGGGCATTTATCTTCCAAGTCTCCTGAGTGAAAGACTGTCACCTCTGCGTTCAGATACTCCTAGTCAAGAACCCACATTTGGATTCCTCCGGACAATTTCACCTCTTACAGCAGTGGCAGTTTTCTGAAGTCCTCCATTGGGTTTGACGGCTGTTCCCCCGACGCCACTTTACACCTATGAACCTGGCTTCCCCGAGATGGGTAACTTGGGTACCACGGTATGAATGAGTGGGACGGCTCTCCAACCGTCTGTCTTCCACGCGGGTTCTTCAGGGTCCACTGGGAAGGGTCTCTAATCATTAAAATTCCAACCGCCACTTACACATAGACTTGTATGGAGGACGCAGTTGTGTTCACACTGCACACGCTCTCTGTGGGGTCCCTATCTACTTAACATGGGTGGTTCTGTGGGCCCCCAGCAATTCTACGTCCTCTCAACATTGTTGTGACTCGAGTTGTGGTTCTTATACTACTTTCTTAGTATATTGATTGCCACCCCTCCTCCCGGGGCCCGCTGTGTATTAGTGCTATTTACTGTGATTTCTTTGCTAAGGTATTGTGTGCTTTGTGTCCATCTCAGTGTGGGTGATACTGAAACGTAGTAGATAGTGTTATATAATAAATACATCTTTTTACAAATACTTTGTGTGGTTCTTTTTTATTTAATATATAAGTTTGTTTTCTGATAAAACAAGCTACTTTACAATCCTTCAAAACTAAGCCTGAAGGCTGCCCTACACAGATACCACTTGGATAGCTTTCCAAGGTTGTCTGAGACCTCCTCAATCCCCATAAGGGTTGCCTGGACTGGTGCAAGCTGCCCACTTATATTAGTGGACATTATATACTAGGTCAGCTTCTCACACTCACCATCTAAATGTCTTCAAAATGAAAATGCTGTTCCTCACATATTTGTACTGCTCCTACTTCAGTACCATTCCTTCCCTAAGCATCATCTGTCTCTTTCCTCTGCACATCCAATTTTCTTAGCACACCTGATTTCAAGCATGAATTAGCACAAATTAAACCATTTACAAAAGACTTTTCCGTCCTTCCTAGACACAAAAAAAATCTTCATTCTGAACTCATCCTTCCCAGTCGGGGTTGAACTTAATTTACTCTGTTGCGTTCCCCTATTGCTCACAAATCCATCTCTGCAAGTTCCTTCGGAGAGTAGTTACTAACATAAGACACCACTACATACTATTTGTGAAGCTCATGTTCAATACAGACAATGATGTAAGTGGTACCAAGGCATATCTTTTGTGTCTACCACAAACATGCTATTTCATCAACCTCTGAAGGATGTAACGCTGCGTAGCCCAGCCAGATTCAGACTTATGATCCCACAAACATGCTATTTCATCAACTTCTGAAGGATGTAACGCTGCGTAGCCCAGCCAGATTCAGACTTATGATCTCACAATTAAGCAATTTGCAGTTTTTGCTTCAGTTCACCTTAATTACCTACACTATGAGCTACGTTTTACTTCAATTCAGTCTTTCAGTCTTCATTCTTCAGGCTACTTCTCCCTTTAAAGTTTTTTTGTTCAATCTCCATCCAAAGCAAGGTACGCCCTTTTTATTTCTGTCTGAGATGCTCACAATACTATAAAAATCCAATGAAATTAAATAACTTGGGTTTCAGACGCCACTGCAAGTATAAACAGTGGGTGGGAGCCAGCAAGGTACACGGGTTACTGTCTCAGAATAAGGTGCTCGCACATTTACAGATGGAACGTTGACAGTGTGAAGAAAGTTAGAAACGACTGGAACGTGGAAACTCGCACAGCAGCTGAAAAACTCCAGAAGCACCAGCTGATTTCAGGCCTACACCAGTAGTTTGATGAACACATTCTCTGCAGTCCAATTGTATGACACATCTCCAGCAGTGAGCACATCTGGCGGTATCCAGAAATTCAAATGAACTGCACATATTTTAGGCTATTTCAGAAACAACGTGCTGTGGTGATGTTACAGCACTCACAAACGCAATATACAACATGGCTCTAAAAACCACTGGTGTGATGATACTCGTGTCCATTCTCACTAAAAGTGTTCTCCACAATAAAGCGTGTACGTGTGCGACAGGAAATCGGATCAACTACCAACTTTCCAATCCTCAGCTTTAGTGATAAGACCTCCTTCTTCCAGCAAGCATTTGCCTTTCCATCATGACATCTCGAATGCATTTTTCTAAATAAACAAACGTGTCCATGGCTGGCTCTAATTATTATAGGGTGACATAGAAAAGCTCTGGACCAGAGATTCCAAACATCACCTTCTTATTAATTGAAATACCTTTTCTGTTCCCAACAACTTGTTTAATAGGAAATGCTGGGATGTCCTCCCCCCCCCCCCCCCCCCGTGGGAATTTTCCTAGAAGTAAATTTAAAAATCATTAAGCATGGACTCTTTTAAGCCTGATATGTCTAGGCACGTCAGTTATAGATTAACACAGTTTGTATACCACTCAGTAGAACAATGTAGTGATGTTTACTGCACAGAGAGGAGTTTCTATGTGATGTTTAGGTTCCCATAAGAGATTGAGTCAGAGACATTCATCCTGTAAAGAGGAGTTTCTTTTTTTTGGGAAACAGTTCATCTCTACCACTCTGTTGGGTTGCGTGGTGGCCTTGTCTTACTTAATGAACAATGGAAGTGCTTAAGTGGTGTGCTCAGAGTTTTTCTTTTTTTTACTCTTCCTTTAGGTTGGTAAAATGTCAGTGGCCCAGCATTTGGGAATTTATTGGTACGGTGGTAATGGCTAAACTAGCAGTGTTGAATATGTGTATGATGCTCTAGCAAGGGGTTTGTATTTTTGTAATGTCTCCTAATGGTTATTGTTGCCTGGTGTCCCATTGGTTTTATCAATGAACGTAGGTAGATGATCTGTCTAACATGTTGTGTTACTCTCAGCTCTTAAGCACATCAGATAAAACCGCACTACCCATTAACGGACAGGCTGATTTCCCCACCTTAGGAAAATAAACACTCTTATAACCCTTAGCCCGGCAACAGCTCGGAGAGTTATACCCCTCTCTGGGTCCAGCACTCGGCTCTTGGGTGTGAGCTGCACCTGGGAATTCTACAAATTAAAAACCTGAGCAGCAATCCAACCAAAGAATCGTCAAAGGAACTGAATATGCTGACCTCCAAAAAATACATGCTTCTCTCTTGTCGTACAAGTGTCTGCGTTTTGCTCACAATTAACCTCACTCTCTCCTGTGATCTACAACTCACGTTCTTTTCGGATTTAATTCTGAATGCCTTCGTCACGGCCTTTCCAGTAAAAGATTTGATTCAAAACACACACTATGGGAGAGGATTGCGAATAAAGCACTCTTCTGCAACGGAGAGTCCAACCACTGCCTGCACGAACGCCGAAAGCATCTTCTATTATTTCTGCACTTCATTCCGAAAATCGTCTCAATCCGAGACCATCGTGCTTACCTTAAATAACGGGGATGCCAGGCACCATGCTAGCCGAAGGACCCGTCCTCACCAGCACACATCCATCCTTCAGCACCGTTTACCCGATGCAGCGCGACGGCCTGGGCTAAGTCAGAGCCAGCACTCCCTTGCGTGCAGAGGAGGCTTCTGCGATGACTCATCCAGGCATTTTTTTCCTTTGTACAATTTGTGCGCCTTGAAGTATCACGTATTTTAAGTAGCAGAGCAGTTGACACAAACAGTAAACACGCTGCAGGAAGAAAGGGGCCCGATGACGCCTTATTTACACACCTTCCTGCTTACCAAACACATCGAGCTGCCAGCAAGACGGTCACTTCCCGAATAAAGTCGAGGGCAAAGAATGATAATAAAACCAGTTAACCATAAGTAACACGAGAACGCGAGCCCTGGGCTTAATTTCTGCACAAGAACAAGAGCTAACTAAGCCAATACACACCTAACAATGAAACAACGTGCAGAAGAAATTGTTTATTCGTATTCACTGGCTAACATGATCAGGTTTCCGTTATCAGTAAGATTATTTTGCTTTATATGGCACTTCCTCACACAGTTATGCTGGCTCCGAGTATAGTGCACAATAGTTGTCCCCACCACCCAATTTAATAGTACACAGGGCTTTAAGTGGGATGAAAATACTGGGTTCGGGGGTCTCTCAAACGAGCGTCTTTAATTTAATTAAGGGTGTGGCTTAAAACACAGTAAGCTAAAAATCTGTGCTTAGCATAGTGTGCCGCCCGACTATTGACTTTGTCAATGGTTGTTAGTTGCATAAGATGAATAAGCAGCAACCATGGCTTGTATATAATACTGAAAAAGCTTCCACTTAAAGACACCACGACAATGTTGCTGCTCCTGAGTTTCAAAAACAGAAGGTAAATCCAGAGAGAAAATGACTCTTTAAAGGATTTCCATTTCCCTACAACGCTCACCTGGCATGACTGCACTCGATGGGAGTGGACCCATGTTCACAGCAGATATCAGAAACGAGCATTTCTCTCGCAGAGATGTATTGCAGGCTATTGCAGGGTGCTGGGAAAAAGGGGACTAAAGATGGTTGATAGCGACTATTTCTATTCTAACTACCATAGGAATCTTTTGGTCTAAGCTACAGAAAAAAACAAGCATTTTCAATTCAATAGGTCTCTCATTTACAAGAGTTTGAGCTATTGGCATTGTAATTGACAATACCTTTTATTAATGTGTTTTATTAATGTGTGGTTTTAAAACAGATAAATAGAAGGCATTGTCATTTACAATGCCAATAGCTTAAACTCTTGCAAATACGAGACCCACTGCATTGCAATGCGTTCAGCGCCTATTTTATATATATATATATATATATACATACATATATATACATGTATATACATATACACAGAAGATTTCTCCACCAGAAGTAAAGAGACCGGAGGGACACAGCGGGGAGCCAGGAAGATTCATTTATTCAAACAGCGACGGCATGACCGGTTTCGGCTGGTGTGCCTTAATCATATGCCCATACTGGTTACTAGCACCACTCGTTTTTCAACTGATCCATCTTATTTCCTATTGGTGGAAACCCAGCTCAGCCGATTGGTGTCTGCACATGAAGGCTGTAATCATGTGTTGACAGACTGCAATTCCCAGGAAGCACCATCTTGGCTATCCGGGTAAGTGTTTGTAGTCGACTGATATTTAACACAAAGTGAGTGCTGGCGATCCTGACAAAACGAAAATCGGTGCAGTTTACAATGTCCCAGTCACGATGCTGAACTCACTCCTCTCCCTGGCCCCCACACGTCTCACCGCATTTCCCAAGTCCTGTGAGGCCGGAGGTTTGACTGCAATGAGCTGACCTCACTGTGAAATCACAGTCTGCAACTGACAGCAGCTTTTCACTGTCCTTGGATGCGGGGGCCAAAGCGTATCCAATCCCTTGGAGTCCAGAAGCCGCGAAGCATGTTCCCACAAAGCTCCGGCCACAAACGAGATGGGTCCCCCAAGCACGCGTGGGAGGGGTCGTGCTAAATATCCACACAGAAGATTTCTCCACCAGAAGCATTAGGCGAAAGCTTGTCCTGCAGCTATTTGAGAAAATAGTGCTCAGAGGCTGTAATTAACCCCTTGCATGCGCAGCGAATTTCCACGCTGTGCGGACGATTTAGAGAGTGGGCGGGTTCATGACGGCCCCCAGCCGTCATCAGCACACGCCAACCTTGATGCATGACGGCCAGGGGCAGTCATCAGCATGAAAGGGGTTAAAACCTACAGAATAACACACGTAACCAGGGATGTCGCAATAGGAGGTTATAAAACGAGACAAGGCGGTACTAAGGAAGGACTACTAAGCCTATTGACCAATGAACAGCTACAGTTTACAGTGGACAATGACAAGCCAATTAAAAATATGGGTGATGAGTGGGCGGAGATTTACGTCCCTACCTGAATACAGCATGCCTCGCAGGGCATGCGCTGCCCAGGCTCGACCTAAATCTCTGAACAGAATCTCATCAAACTTGGCATGTAACTAGAACTTTACTCAAAGAAGTGCATTTGCAAGGTTTTGTGTACATTGGTGTTCCCAAAAATGTGGGCGCGGGCTTTGAATGGTTGGCATATCTGAACTGTTAGGCTTCAAACGGTCCTCAAAGAGGAGTTGAATGATAGTCCGAAGAGAAACATTTTTAAAAATAAAAGTCCTCCATACCAGACACGGGGGCTTTTTTTCAGTAGTTAATTTTGTGTCCAAAAACTCAAAGTTATGGCCACAGATGCAAGCATTCCAATTGGCTGGATGAAAGATATATTTCTCTTGCAACTGCCTTTACAGTATGTAGGACACACTCCCAAGTGTCATGGAAAAAAATAGAAAGACTAAATAAGGGGAAAGATGGAAGATCCTAAATACCCGGAGGGTGGTATGCAAGCTGTGTGAGCAACAATTAGGCCAGGGGTACAGAGGTGTCCTCCTTTGACACTTTAATGAGCAGCCATGTAAAGTAGAAGTATGAAAGGTGGCACCAGAACTACCTGTATGTACGAGGAGGAAAAAAAAAAAAAAAAAAAAGAAAAAGGAGTGGGGCGGAAACTACACCTACCCATTACATAGGAAGACCAGGAAATGTTTGTGAAGAGAGGCTGTAAGAAAATGAAGATCATTCTCATATCAACAGCTTTGCACTCTTTTGCTTGAGTGCAAGACTAACATCTTGTCAAGAGGGTTAAGCAACAGAAGACTGAAAACTGTTAAAAGAAAATCTGTTGCTGGAATATCTTTTAAGCTTTGTTGTTGTAATTTCACCAGTTGCAAAACAAAACAAGCATTAGAAATGCAATAGGTCTCGCAGCATTAGAGTTAGTGCTTTTAGAATTGTTTATGGTTTTTTTTGTTGTAAATCTTTAGCATTTTTATTTCTTGTAGCCAATGCTAAAGATTTAGAAATAAAAAAAGCCATAAACAATTGTAAAGCTTTAACTAAAAATCCTCCGAGACCTATTGCACTGTGTGAGGGTGAGGTGTTGAGGGTGAGTGAGGTGTTGAGGATGAGTGAGGATGAGTGAGGATGAGTGAGGATGAGTGAGGATGAGTGAGGATGAGTGAGGATGAGTGAGGATGAGTGAGGATGAGTGAGGATGAGTGAGGATGAGTGAGGATGAGTGAGGATGAGTGAGGTGTTGAGGGTGAGGTGTTGAGGGTGAGGTGTTGAGGGTGAGGTGTTGAGGGTGAGGTGTTGAGGGTGAGGTGTTGAGGGTGAGGTGTTGAGGATGAGTGAGGATGAGTGAGGATGGGTGAGGTGTTGAGGATGAGTGAGGATGAGTGAGGATGGGTGAGGTGTTGAGGATGAGTGAGGATGAGTGAGGATGGGTGAGGTGTTGAGGGTGAGGTGTTGAGGGTGAGGTGTTGAGGGTGAGGTGTTGAGGGTGAGGTGTTGAGGGTGAGGTGTTGAGGGTGAGGTGTTGAGGGTGAGGTGTTGAGGGTGAGGTGTTGAGGGTGAGTGAGGTGTTGAGGGTGAGTGAGGTGTTGAGGGTGAGGTGTTGAGGGTGAGTGAGGTGTTGAGGGTGAGGTGTTGAGGATGAGTGAGGATGAGTGAGGATGAGTGAGGATGAGTGAGGATGAGTGAGGATGAGGTGTTGAGGATGAGTGAGGATGAGTGAGGATGAGTGAGGATGAGTGAGGATGAGTGAGGATGGGTGAGGATGGGTGAGGTGTTGAGGATGAGTGAGGATGGGTGAGGTGTTGAGGATGAGTGAGGATGGGTGAGGTGTTGAGGGTGAGGTGTTGAGGGTGAGGTGTTGAGGATGAGGTGTTGAGGATGAGTGAGGATGAGTGAGGTGTTGAGGATGAGTGAGGATGAGTGAGGTGTTGAGGATGAGTGAGGATGAGTGAGGATGAGTGAGGATGAGTGAGGATGAGTGAGGATGAGTGAGGATGAGTGAGGATGAGTGAGGTGTTGAGGATGAGTGAGGATGAGTGAGGTGTTGAGGATGAGTGAGGATGAGTGAGGTGTTGAGGATGAGTGAGGATGAGTGAGGTGTTGAGGATGAGTGAGGATGAGTGAGGTGTTGAGGATGAGTGAGGATGAGTGAGGTGTTGAGGATGAGTGAGGATGAGTGAGGTGTTGAGGATGAGTGAGGATGAGTGAGGTGTTGAGGATGAGTGAGGATGAGTGAGGTGTTGAGGATGAGTGAGGTGTTGAGGATGAGTGAGGATGAGTGAGGTGTTGAGGATGAGTGAGGTGTTGAGGATGAGTGAGGTGTTGAGGATGAGTGAGGTGTTGAGGATGAGTGAGGATGAGTGAGGTGTTGAGGATGAGTGAGGTGTTGAGGATGAGTGAGGTGTTGAGGATGAGTGAGGTGTTGAGGATGAGTGAGGTGTTGAGGATGAGTGAGGATGAGTGAGGTGTTGAGGATGAGTGAGGTGTTGAGGATGAGTGAGGTGTTGAGGATGAGTGAGGTGTTGAGGATGAGTGAGGTGTTGAGGATGAGTGAGGTGTTGAGGATGAGTGAGGTGTTGAGGATGAGTGAGGTGTTGAGGATGAGTGAGGATGAGGTGTTGAGGATGAGTGAGGTGTTGAGGATGAGTGAGGTGTTGAGGATGAGGTGTTGAGGATGAGTGAGGTGTTGAGGATGAGTGAGGTGTTGAGGATGAGTGAGGTGTTGAGGATGAGGTGTTGAGGATGAGTGAGGTGTTGAGGATGAGGTGTTGAGGATGAGTGAGGTGTTGAGGATGAGGTGTTGAGGATGGGTGAGGTGTTGAGGGTGAGGTGTTGAGGGTGAGGTGTTGAGGATGAGGTGTTGAGGATGAGTGAGGTGTTGAGGATGAGGTGTTGAGGATGAGTGAGGATGAGTGAGGTGTTGAGGATGAGTGAGGTGTTGAGGATGAGTGAGGATGAGTGAGGTGTTGAGGATGAGTGAGGTGTTGAGGATGAGTGAGGTGTTGAGGATGAGTGAGGTGTTGAGGATGAGTGAGGATGAGTGAGGTGTTGAGGATGAGTGAGGTGTTGAGGATGAGTGAGGTGTTGAGGATGAGTGAGGTGTTGAGGATGAGTGAGGTGTTGAGGATGAGTGAGGTGTTGAGGATGAGTGAGGTGTTGAGGATGAGTGAGGTGTTGAGGATGAGTGAGGTGTTGAGGATGAGTGAGGATGAGTGAGGTGTTGAGGATGAGTGAGGTGTTGAGGATGAGTGAGGTGTTGAGGATGGGTGAGGTGTTGAGGATGAGTGAGGTGTTGAGGATGAGGTGTTGAGGATGAGTGAGGTGTTGAGGATGAGTGAGGTGTTGAGGATGAGTGAGGTGTTGAGGATGAGGTGTTGAGGATGAGTGAGGTGTTGAGGATGAGGTGTTGAGGATGGGTGAGGTGTTGAGGGTGAGGTGTTGAGGGTGAGGTGTTGAGGATGAGGTGTTGAGGATGAGTGAGGTGTTGAGGATGAGGTGTTGAGGATGAGTGAGGTGTTGAGGATGAGGTGTTGAGGATGGGTGAGGTGTTGAGGATGAGGTGTTGAGGATGGGTGAGGTGTTGAGGGTGAGGTGTTGAGGGTGAGGTGTTGAGGGTGAGGTGTTGAGGATGAGTGAGGTGTTGAGGATGAGGTGTTGAGGATGAGTGAGGATGAGTGAGGTGTTGAGGATGAGTGAGGTGTTGAGGATGAGTGAGGATGAGTGAGGTGTTGAGGATGAGTGAGGATGAGTGAGGTGTTGAGGATGAGTGAGGTGTTGAGGATGAGTGAGGTGTTGAGGATGAGTGAGGTGTTGAGGATGAGTGAGGTGTTGAGGATGAGTGAGGTGTTGAGGATGAGTGAGGTGTTGAGGATGAGTGAGGTGTTGAGGATGAGTGAGGTGTTGAGGATGAGTGAGGATGAGTGAGGTGTTGAGGATGAGTGAGGTGTTGAGGATGAGTGAGGATGAGTGAGGTGTTGAGGATGAGTGAGGTGTTGAGGATGAGTGAGGATGAGTGAGGTGTTGAGGATGAGTGAGGTGTTGAGGATGAGTGAGGTGTTGAGGATGAGTGAGGTGTTGAGGATGAGTGAGGATGAGTGAGGTGTTGAGGATGAGTGAGGTGTTGAGGATGAGTGAGGATGAGTGAGGTGTTGAGGATGAGTGAGGTGTTGAGGATGAGTGAGGTGTTGAGGATGAGTGAGGTGTTGAGGATGAGTGAGGTGTTGAGGATGGGTGAGGTGTTGAGGATGAGTGAGGTGTTGAGGATGAGTGAGGTGTTGAGGATGAGGTGTTGAGGATGAGTGAGGTGTTGAGGATGAGTGAGGTGTTGAGGATGAGTGAGGTGTTGAGGATGAGGTGTTGAGGATGAGTGAGGTGTTGAGGATGAGGTGTTGAGGATGAGTGAGGTGTTGAGGATGAGGTGTTGAGGATGAGTGAGGTGTTGAGGATGAGGTGTTGAGGATGGGTGAGGTGTTGAGGATGAGGTGTTGAGGATGGGTGAGGTGTTGAGGGTGAGGTGTTGAGGGTGAGGTGTTGAGGATGAGGTGTTGAGGATGAGTGAGGTGTTGAGGATGAGGTGTTGAGGATGAGTGAGGATGAGTGAGGTGTTGAGGATGAGTGAGGTGTTGAGGATGAGTGAGGATGAGTGAGGTGTTGAGGATGAGTGAGGTGTTGAGGATGAGTGAGGTGTTGAGGATGAGTGAGGTGTTGAGGATGAGTGAGGATGAGTGAGGTGTTGAGGATGAGTGAGGTGTTGAGGATGAGTGAGGTGTTGAGGATGAGTGAGGTGTTGAGGATGAGTGAGGATGAGTGAGGTGTTGAGGATGAGTGAGGTGTTGAGGATGAGTGAGGTGTTGAGGATGAGTGAGGTGTTGAGGATGAGTGAGGTGTTGAGGATGAGTGAGGATGAGTGAGGATGGGTGAGGTGTTGAGGATGAGTGAGGTGTTGAGGATGAGTGAGGATGAGTGAGGTGTTGAGGATGAGTGAGGTGTTGAGGATGAGTGAGGATGAGTGAGGTGTTGAGGATGAGTGAGGATGAGTGAGGTGTTGAGGATGAGTGAGGATGAGTGAGGTGTTGAGGATGAGTGAGGATGAGTGAGGTGTTGAGGATGAGTGAGGATGAGTGAGGTGTTGAGGATGAGTGAGGATGAGTGAGGTGTTGAGGATGAGTGAGGATGAGTGAGGTGTTGAGGATGAGTGAGGATGAGTGAGGTGTTGAGGATGAGTGAGGTGTTGAGGATGAGTGAGGATGAGTGAGGTGTTGAGGATGAGTGAGGTGTTGAGGATGAGTGAGGTGTTGAGGATGAGTGAGGTGTTGAGGATGAGTGAGGTGTTGAGGATGAGTGAGGTGTTGAGGATGAGTGAGGTGTTGAGGATGAGTGAGGATGAGTGAGGTGTTGAGGATGAGTGAGGTGTTGAGGATGAGTGAGGTGTTGAGGATGAGTGAGGTGTTGAGGATGAGTGAGGTGTTGAGGATGAGTGAGGTGTTGAGGATGAGTGAGGTGTTGAGGATGAGTGAGGTGTTGAGGATGAGTGAGGTGTTGAGGATGAGTGAGGTGTTGAGGATGAGTGAGGATGAGTGAGGATGAGTGAGGATGAGTGAGGATGAGTGAGGATGAGTGAGGATGAGTGAGGATGAGTGAGGATGAGTGAGGATGAGTGAGGATGAGTGAGGATGGGTGAGGTGTTGAGGATGAGTGAGGAGGGTGAGGTGCTGAGGGTGAGGTGCTGAGGGTGAGGTGCTGAGGGTGAGGTGCTGAGGGTGAGGTGCTGAGGGTGAGGTGCTGAGGGTGAGGTGCTGAGGGTGAGGTGCTGAGGGTGAGGTGCTGAGGGTGAGGTGCTGAGCGTGAGGTGCTGAGCGTGAGGTGCTGAGCGTGAGGTGCTGAGCGTGAGGTGCTGAGCGTGAGGTGCTGAGCGTGAGGTGCTGAGCGTGAGGTGCTGAGCGTGAGGTGCTGAGCGTGAGGTGCTGAGCGTGAGGTGCTGAGCGTGAGGTGCTGAGCGTGAGGTGCTGAGCGTGAGGTGCTGAGCGTGAGGTGCTGAGCGTGAGGTGCTGAGCGTGAGGTGCTGAGCGTGAGGTGCTGAGCGTGAGGTGCTGAGCGTGAGGTGCTGAGCGTGAGGTGCTGAGCGTGAGGTGCTGAGCGTGAGGTGCTGAGCGTGAGGTGCTGAGCGTGAGGTGCTGAGCGTGAGGTGCTGAGCGTGAGGTGCTGAGCGTGAGGTGCTGAGCGTGAGGTGCTGAGCGTGAGGTGCTGAGCGTGAGGTGCTGAGCGTGAGGTGCTGAGCGTGAGGTGCTGAGCGTGAGGTGCTGAGCGTGAGGTGCTGAGCGTGAGGTGCTGAGCGTGAGGTGCTGAGCGTGAGGTGCTGAGCGTGAGGTGCTGAGCGTGAGGTGCTGAGCGTGAGGTGCTGAGCGTGAGGTGCTGAGCGTGAGGTGCTGAGCGTGAGGTGCTGAGCGTGAGGTGCTGAGCGTGAGGTGCTGAGCGTGAGGTGCTGAGCGTGAGGTGCTGAGCGTGAGGTGCTGAGCGTGAGGTGCTGAGCGTGAGGTGCTGAGCGTGAGGTGCTGAGCGTGAGGTGCTGAGCGTGAGGTGCTGAGCGTGAGGTGCTGAGCGTGAGGTGCTGAGCGTGAGGTGCTGAGCGTGAGGTGCTGAGCGTGAGGTGCTGAGCGTGAGGTGCTGAGCGTGAGGTGCTGAGCGTGAGGTGCTGAGCGTGAGGTGCTGAGCGTGAGGTGCTGAGCGTGAGGTGCTGAGCGTGAGGTGCTGAGCGTGAGGTGCTGAGCGTGAGGTGCTGAGCGTGAGGTGCTGAGCGTGAGGTGCTGAGCGTGAGGTGCTGAGCGTGAGGTGCTGAGCGTGAGGTGCTGAGCGTGAGGTGCTGAGCGTGAGGTGCTGAGCGTGAGGTGCTGAGCGTGAGGTGCTGAGCGTGAGGTGCTGAGCGTGAGGTGCTGAGCGTGAGGTGCTGAGCGTGAGGTGCTGAGCGTGAGGTGCTGAGCGTGAGGTGCTGAGCGTGAGGTGCTGAGCGTGAGGTGCTGAGCGTGAGGTGCTGAGCGTGAGGTGCTGAGCGTGAGGTGCTGAGCGTGAGGTGCTGAGCGTGAGGTGCTGAGCGTGAGGTGCTGAGCGTGAGGTGCTGAGCGTGAGGTGCTGAGCGTGAGGTGCTGAGCGTGAGGTGCTGAGCGTGAGGTGCTGAGCGTGAGGTGCTGAGCGTGAGGTGCTGAGCGTGAGGTGCTGAGCGTGAGGTGCTGAGCGTGAGGTGCTGAGCGTGAGGTGCTGAGCGTGAGGTGCTGAGCGTGAGGTGCTGAGCGTGAGGTGCTGAGCGTGAGGTGCTGAGCGTGAGGTGCTGAGCGTGCGTGAGGTGCTGAGCGTGAGGTGCTGAGCGTGAGGTGCTGAGCGTGAGGTGCTGAGCGTGAGGTGCTGAGCGTGAGGTGCTGAGCGTGAGGTGGGCCGTGAGTCTGAGCGTGAGGTGCTGAGCGTGAGGTGCTGAGCGTGAGGTGCTGAGCGTGAGGTGCTGAGCGTGAGGTGCTGAGCGTGAGGTGCTGAGCGTGAGGTGCTGAGCGTGAGGTGCTGAGCGTGAGGTGCTGAGCGTGAGGTGCTGAGCGTGAGGTGCTGAGCGTGAGGTGCTGAGCGTGAGGTGCTGAGCGTGAGGTGCTGAGCGTGAGGTGCTGAGCGTGAGGTGCTGAGCGTGAGGTGCTGAGCGTGAGGTGCTGAGCGTGAGGTGCTGAGCGTGAGGTGCTGAGCGTGAGGTGCTGAGCGTGAGGTGCTGAGCGTGAGGTGCTGAGCGTGAGGTGCTGAGCGTGAGGTGCTGAGCGTGAGGTGCTGAGCGTGAGGTGCTGAGCGTGAGGTGCTGAGCGTGAGGTGCTGAGCGTGAGGTGCTGAGCGTGAGGTGCTGAGCGTGAGGTGCTGAGCGTGAGGTGCTGAGCGTGAGGTGCTGAGCGTGAGGTGCTGAGCGTGAGGTGCTGAGCGTGAGGTGCTGAGCGTGAGGTGCTGAGCGTGAGGTGCTGAGCGTGAGGTGCTGAGCGTGAGGTGCTGAGCGTGAGGTGCTGAGCGTGAGGTGCTGAGCGTGAGGTGCTGAGCGTGAGGTGCTGAGCGTGAGGTGCTGAGCGTGAGGTGCTGAGCGTGAGGTGCTGAGCGTGAGGTGCTGAGCGTGAGGTGCTGAGCGTGAGGTGCTGAGCGTGAGGTGCTGAGCGTGAGGTGCTGAGCGTGAGGTGCTGAGCGTGAGGTGCTGAGCGTGAGGTGCTGAGCGTGAGGTGCTGAGCGTGAGGTGCTGAGCGTGAGGTGCTGAGCGTGAGGTGCTGAGCGTGAGGTGCTGAGCGTGAGGTGCTGAGCGTGAGGTGCTGAGCGTGAGGTGCTGAGCGTGAGGTGCTGAGCGTGAGGTGCTGAGCGTGAGGTGCTGAGCGTGAGGTGCTGAGCGTGAGGTGCTGAGCGTGAGGTGCTGAGCGTGAGGTGCTGAGCGTGAGGTGCTGAGCGTGAGGTGCTGAGCGTGAGGTGCTGAGCGTGAGGTGCTGAGCGTGAGGTGCTGAGCGTGAGGTGCTGAGCGTGAGGTGCTGAGCGTGAGGTGCTGAGCGTGAGGTGCTGAGCGTGAGGTGCTGAGCGTGAGGTGCTGAGCGTGAGGTGCTGAGCGTGAGGTGCTGAGCGTGAGGTGCTGAGCGTGAGGTGCTGAGCGTGAGGTGCTGAGCGTGAGGTGCTGAGCGTGAGGTGCTGAGCGTGAGGTGCTGAGCGTGAGGTGCTGAGCGTGAGGTGCTGAGCGTGAGGTGCTGAGCGTGAGGTGCTGAGCGTGAGGTGCTGAGCGTGAGGTGCTGAGCGTGAGGTGCTGAGCGTGAGGTGCTGAGCGTGAGGTGCTGAGCGTGAGGTGCTGAGCGTGAGGTGCTGAGCGTGAGGTGCTGAGCGTGAGGTGCTGAGCGTGAGGTGCTGAGCGTGAGGTGCTGAGCGTGAGGTGCTGAGCGTGAGGTGCTGAGCGTGAGGTGCTGAGCGTGAGGTGCTGAGCGTGAGGTGCTGAGCGTGAGGTGCTGAGCGTGAGGTGCTGAGCGTGAGGTGCTGAGCGTGAGGTGCTGAGCGTGAGGTGCTGAGCGTGAGGTGCTGAGCGTGAGGTGCTGAGCGTGAGGTGCTGAGCGTGAGGTGCTGAGCGTGAGGTGCTGAGCGTGAGGTGCTGAGCGTGAGGTGCTGAGCGTGAGGTGCTGAGCGTGAGGTGCTGAGCGTGAGGTGCTGAGCGTGAGGTGCTGAGCGTGAGGTGCTGAGCGTGAGGTGCTGAGCGTGAGGTGCTGAGCGTGAGGTGCTGAGCGTGAGGTGCTGAGCGTGAGGTGCTGAGCGTGAGGTGCTGAGCGTGAGGTGCTGAGCGTGAGGTGCTGAGCGTGAGGTGCTGAGCGTGAGGTGCTGAGCGTGAGGTGCTGAGCGTGAGGTGCTGAGCGTGAGGTGCTGAGCGTGAGGTGCTGAGCGTGAGGTGCTGAGCGTGAGGTGCTGAGCGTGAGGTGCTGAGCGTGAGGTGCTGAGCGTGAGGTGCTGAGCGTGAGGTGCTGAGCGTGAGGTGCTGGGCGTGAGGTGCTGAGCGTGAGGTGCTGAGCGTGAGGTGCTGAGCGTGAGGTGCTGAGCGTGAGGTGCTGAGCGTGAGGTGCTGAGCGTGAGGTGCTGAGCGTGAGGTGCTGAGCGTGAGGTGCTGAGCGTGAGGTGCTGAGCGTGAGGTGCTGAGCGTGAGGTGTTGAGCGTGAGGTGCTGAGCGTGAGGTGTTGAGCGTGAGGTGTTGAGCGTGAGGTGTTGAGCGTGAGGTGTTGAGCGTGAGGTGTTGAGCGTGAGGTGTTGAGCGTGAGGTGTTGAGCGTGAGGTGTTGAGCGTGAGGTGTTGAGCGTGAGGTGTTGAGCGTGAGGTGTTGAGCGTGAGGTGTTGAGCGTGAGGTGTTGAGCGTGAGGTGTTGAGCGTGAGGTGTTGAGCGTGAGGTGTTGAGCGTGAGGTGTTGAGCGTGAGGTGTTGAGCGTGAGGTGTTGAGCGTGAGGTGAGCGTGAGTTTGAGCGTGAGGTGTTGAGCGTGAGGTGTTGAGCGTGAGGTGTTGAGCGTGAGGTGTTGAGCGTGAGGTGTTGAGCGTGAGGTGTTGAGCGTGAGGTGTTGAGCGTGAGGTGTTGAGCGTGAGGTGTTGAGCGTGAGGTGTTGAGCGTGAGGTGAGGTGTTGAGCGTGAGGTGTTGAGCGTGAGGTGTTGAGCGTGAGGTGTTGAGCGTGAGGTGTTGAGCGTGAGGTGTTGAGCGTGAGGTGTTGAGCGTGAGGTGTTGAGCGTGAGGTGTTGAGCGTGAGGTGTTGAGCGTGAGGTGTTGAGCGTGAGGTGTTGAGCGTGAGGTGTTGAGCGTGAGGTGTTGAGCGTGAGGTGTTGAGCGTGAGGTGTTGAGCGTGAGGTGTTGAGCGTGAGGTGTTGAGCGTGAGGTGTTGAGCGTGAGGTGTTGAGCGTGAGGTGTTGAGCGTGAGGTGTTGAGCGTGAGGTGTTGAGCGTGAGGTGTTGAGCGTGAGGTGTTGAGCGTGAGGTGTTGAGCGTGAGGTGTTGAGCGTGAGGTGTTGAGCGTGAGGTGTTGAGCGTGAGGTGTTGAGCGTGAGGTGTTGAGCGTGAGGTGTTGAGCGTGAGGTGTTGAGCGTGAGGTGTTGAGCGTGAGGTGTTGAGCGTGAGGTGTTGAGCGTGAGGTGTTGAGCGTGAGGTGTTGAGCGTGAGGTGTTGAGCGTGAGGTGTTGAGCGTGAGGTGTTGAGCGTGAGGTGTTGAGCGTGAGGTGTTGAGCGTGAGGTGTTGAGCGTGAGGTGTTGAGCGTGAGGTGTTGAGCGTGAGGTGTTGAGCGTGAGGTGTTGAGCGTGAGGTGTTGAGCGTGAGGTGTTGAGCGTGAGGTGTTGAGCGTGAGGTGTTGAGCGTGAGGTGTTGAGCGTGAGGTGTTGAGCGTGAGGTGTTGAGCGTGAGGTGTTGAGCGTGAGGTGTTGAGCGTGAGGTGTTGAGCGTGAGGTGTTGAGCGTGAGGTGTTGAGCGTGAGGTGTTGAGCGTGAGGTGTTGAGCGTGAGGTGTTGAGCGTGAGGTGTTGAGCGTGAGGTGTTGAGCGTGAGGTGTTGAGCGTGAGGTGTTGAGCGTGAGGTGTTGAGCGTGAGGTGTTGAGCGTGAGGTGTTGAGCGTGAGGTGTTGAGCGTGAGGTGTTGAGCGTGAGGTGTTGAGCGTGAGGTGTTGAGCGTGAGGTGTTGAGCGTGAGGTGTTGAGCGTGAGGTGTTGAGCGTGAGGTGTTGAGCGTGAGGTGTTGAGCGTGAGGTGTTGAGCGTGAGGTGTTGAGCGTGAGGTGTTGAGCGTGAGGTGTTGAGCGTGAGGTGTTGAGCGTGAGGTGTTGAGCGTGAGGTGTTGAGCGTGAGGTGTTGAGCGTGAGGTGTTGAGGGTGAGGTGTTGAGCGTGAGGTGTTGAGCGTGAGGTGTTGAGCGTGAGGTGTTGAGCGTGAGGTGTTGAGCGTGAGGTGTTGAGGGTGAGGTGTTGAGCGTGAGGTGTTGAGCGTGAGGTGTTGAGGGTGAGGTGTTGAGGGTGAGGTGTTGAGGGTGAGGTGTTGAGGGTGAGGTGTTGAGGGTGAGGTGTTGAGGGTGAGGTGTTGAGGGTGAGGTGTTGAGGGTGAGGGTGTTGAGGGTGAGGTGTTGAGGGTGAGGTGTTGAGCGTGAGGTGTTGAGCGTGAGGTGTTGAGGGTGAGGTGTTGAGGGTGAGGTGTTGAGGGTGAGGTGTTGAGGGTGAGGTGTTGAGGGTGAGGTGTTGAGGGTGAGGTGTTGAGGGTGAGGTGTTGAGGGTGAGGTGTTGAGGGTGAGGTGTTGAGGGTGAGGTGTTGAGGGTGAGGTGTTGAGGGTGAGGTGTTGAGGGTGAGGTGTTGAGGGTGAGGTGTTGAGGGTGAGGTGTTGAGGGTGAGGTGTTGAGGGGTGAGGTGTTGAGGGTGAGGTGTTGAGGGTGAGGTGTTGAGGGTGAGGTGTTGAGGGTGAGGTGTTGAGGGTGAGGTGTTGAGGGTGAGGTGTTGAGGGTGAGGTGTTGAGGGTGAGGTGTTGAGGGTGAGGTGTTGAGGGTGAGGTGTTGAGGGTGAGGTGTTGAGGGTGAGGTGTTGAGGGTGAGTGAGTGAGGTTGAGGGGTTGAGGGTGAGTGAGGGTGAGGTGTTGAGGGTGAGGAGTTGAGGGTGAGGGGTTGAGGGTGAGGGTTTGAGGGTGAGGGCGAGTGAGGGTGAGAGGGTGAGGGTTTGAGGGGGTGAGGGTGAGGGGTTGAAGGTGAGTGAGTGAGGGTGAGGCTGAGGTGTAGAGTGTGAGTGAGAGTAAGAGTGAGGGTGATTGAGGGGTTCAGTGTTAGTGAGGGTGAGGTATTGAGGGTGAGTGAGGGGAAGGGTGATTGAGGGATTGAGAGTTAGTGATGGTGAGGGGTTGAGTGTTAGTGATGGTGAGGTGTTGAGGGTGAGTGAGGGTGAGGGTGAGTGAGGGGGAGGCGTTGAGGATGAGTGAGGTGTTTAGGGTGAAGTGTTGAGGGTGTGGGTGAGGAATTGAGGGTGAGGGAGGGTGAGTGAGGGTGAGTCATTGAGTGTGAGGCGTTGAGGCTGATGTTTTGTGGGTGAGTGAGGGTGAGATGTTGATGGTGAGTGAAGGTGAGGTGTTGGGTGAGGCGTTGAGGGTGAGTGAGGGTGAGTGAGGTTGAGGGTGGTTGACTGAGGATGAGTGAGAGTGAGGGTGAGTGAGGAGTTGAGGGTTAGGTGTTGAGGGTGAGTGAGTGAGGGTGAGGTGTTGAGGGTGAGTGAGGGTGAGTGAGTGTGTGGTGTTGAGGGTGAGTGAGGATGAGTGAGAGTGAGGGTGAGTGAGGATTTGAGGGTGAGGCGTTGAGGGTGAGGCGTTGAGGGTGAGTGAGGGTGAGAGTGAGTGAGGTTGAGTGAGTGTCAGTGAGGGTGAGGTGTTGAGTGTGAGTGAGGATGAGTGAGAGTGATGGTGATGGTGAGTCAGGTGTTGAGGGTGAGTGAGGTGTTGAGGGTGAGTGAGGTGTTGAGGGTGAGTGATGGTCAGGGTGAGTGAGGGTGAGTGAGGTGAGGGTGAGTGAGGGTGAGTGAGGGTGTGCAGTTGAAGGGGAGGCGTTGAAGGTGAGTGAGGGTGAGTGAGTGAGGGTGAGGTGTTGAGGGTGAGTGAGTGATGGTGAGGCGTTGAGGGTGGGTGAGTGAGGTTGAGTGTTTGAGGGTGAGGCATTGAGCGTGAGTGAGTGAGGGTGAGGTGTTGAGGGTGAGGTGTTGAGGGTGAGTGTTGTTGATAGTTGTTGAGTGAGGATTATTGAGAGTGAGTGTGAGTGAGGTGTTGAGGGTGAGGTGTTGAGGGTGAGGGGTTGAGGGTGAGTCGTTGAGGGTGGGTGAGGGTGATGTGTCGAGGGTGAGTGAGGGTGAGGGTGAGTGAGCGTGAGTGAGGGTGAGGATGAGTGAGGGTGAGTGAGCGTGAGTGAGGGTGAGGATGAGTGAGGGTGAGTGTGAGGGGTTGAGGGTGAGTGAGGGTGAGTCTTTGAGTCTGAGTGAGGGTGAGATGTTGAGGGTGGGTGAGGGGGTGAGGGTGAGGGTGTGGGTGAGTGGTGTGAGTGTTAAGGGTGTTGTGTATGAGGGGTGTTAGTATGAGGGATTTGAGGGTGAGGGGGTGAGGGTGAGTGTGATGGGAGGGGAGGCAGAGTGAGGGATGTTGAGGGGGTGAGGGAGTGTAAGGGAGAGTGTGGGTGAGACTGAGCGGGTGTGAGAGGATGAGTGAGGGAGTGTGTGACAGTGTGAGTGAGGGAGTGTGTGAGGTGGTGTGTGAGAGGGTGAGTGATGGGGTGTGTGAGGGGTGTGTGAGAGGGTGTGTGAGAGGGTGTGTGCGAGTGTGAGGGTGTGTTAGGGTGAATGAGGGTGAATGAGGGGGTGTGAGGGGGGTGAGGGTGGGGTGTTGAGGGAGTGAGTGTGAGTGTGTGAGGGGTGAGGTTGAGGGGGTGAGTGTGAGGGGGTGAGTGTTAGGGGGTGTGAGGGTGTGAGGATGAGTGATGTTGTTTGAGTCAGAGAGTGTGTGAAGTGTCGTGAGTGTGAGAGTGTTGTGATGATTTGTAGGGGAGCGTGTTTGTGTGAGGGTACGTTGTTTGAGGATGAGGGGGTGTGTGTGTGTGAGGGTGATTGAGGGTGTGTGAGGAGTTGTTATTCAGAGTGTGTCTGAAGGTGTTTGACGGTGTGTGAGGGTGTGTGAGGGTGAATTTGAGTCATTGGTAGTGAGTGGGGGTGTGAGGGTGATGGGGTGTGAGGGTGAGGGGGTGTGAGTGTGTGAGTGTGTGAGTGTGAGGGTGAGTAAGTGTGTGTGAGGCTGAAGGTGTGTGATGGTGTATGAGGGAGATGTTGTGTTAGCGTTATTGAGCGTGTGTGAAGGAGTGTGATAGTTTTGTTGTGTGAGGGTGATGTTATGAGTGTGTGTATGTTAATATTAATTAAGTAATGTGTTGTTTTTAACAAAAGGTGAGAGATGTCCCCTTTGTATTCCTTCTGTCTTATGTGTATATTAGTATGTAATGTAAGTGTGTATGTTTTGTACTAACTGTGTGTTATTTTGTTAACGTGTTTGTGGAGTCCCTTTTTTGTTTTTTTTTCAAAATGGCCGACGTATTGCGTCACGTCGACGTAGGCTATGTTTAGCGGTCTAGTTTTTTTTTGAGTTGTGTGTGTTTTTTGTTTACGTTTATTTTTAGCCAATCGGAGCGCGACGTTTTTGACGTAGCGTTCCGATTTGCATACGTCAACCGTGGAATTCCCCAGAGATCGAGAATGTTGGTGCGCGGAAGGCGTGTTCTTGTTCCTGTGGTGTTGCTGCGTCGTTTGACAGGTAAGAATGTAATCCTAAGTTTCTTTTAATGTAATGTAATGTAGTATATATACTATGTTTAAGTTAAATACTTGCGAAATGTATTTATTTCGCTCGTAATATTTGTAAATGTGTGTAATGTAACGTAAAGTTTAGTTTTTTATTGGCGATATGTAATGCATATGTTTTGTTACACTGTAATGTAATGTTTTTTTTTGCTGTTTTTGGCAATTCGACGTACAAAAGCTGTTTGTTGAACTTTGAAGTGCTAAATTTCTTTTAATATATTGATGTAAGTTGTGTTTGCATTTTCTTTTCGTGTGATGCTGAAGTAGTCGGATAATATGTTATTGACGTACTTGATGTATGAAATGAAACTTTGTCTCTTTGCTGACTTTAGTATTCTTAGCAATGTATGAATTACATGTACAGTGATGTAATGTATTTTTTGTTTGCTTTTTGTGAATGAATAGTTCTATTTTCGTAATATGTTTCTTATATTAGAACTAATTCCGTCTGAATAACTGCTATTGTGGTATGCGTATCGCTTTTTGTGTAACTGTCGACTATTGTCTTTAATGCGTCCCATTTTCCGGATGAATCGTTCTTGTTTTTTGCCCTCAGAAAAAGTTGACTGTTTCCGAATAGTTTTATTTTCGTAATATTTTCTTTATATTAGATGGAATTCCGTGTGAAGAAGTGCTATTGTTGTATGCGTACTGTTTTTAGTGTAACTGTTGACTATTGTCTTTAATCCGTCCCATTCTCCGGATGAATAGTGCTTGTTTATTGCCCCACGAAAAAGTTGGCTGTTTCACTTGTGTCTTTGTACATCCTCGTCCTCGCTTCCTGCCACATATTTGTATTTGTTTCCTTTGTGTAGTAATATTGTTGTAATATAGTACGAATTAGATTTACTTTTTGGGCCGAAGCCTGATTAACATCCTTGCATCCTTTTAGGTCAATTATGTTAAGTATTTTTTGTGTCTAACGTATCTGATGCAGTACTCCGTCGACCCCCTTGTTTTCCGTTGTGAAATTTTTTTATGTGTATAAAAATGGCCTAACATTCCTAAAATTGCAGAGTTGTTGAATGCTGCAGAGTGGGTGAATGATGCAGAGTGGGTGAATGATGCAGAGTGGGTGAATGATGCAGAGTGGGTGAATGATGCAGAGTGGGTGAATGATGGAGAGTGGGTGAATGATGGAGAGTGGGTGAATGATGGAGAGTGGGTGAATGATGGAGAGTGGGTGAATGATGGAGAGTGGGTGAATGATGGTGAGTGGGTGAATGATGGTGAGTGGGTGAATGATGGTGAGTGGGTGAATGATGGTGAGTGGGTGAATGATGCAGAGTTGGTGAATGATGGATAGTGGGTGAATGATGGATAGTGTGTGAATGATGGAGAGGCAGAGTGCTGTTGCGTTTTTGAGGGTCAGTGTGGGTAACTGAGGGTGAGTCGTTGAGGGTGAGTGAGGGTGATGTTGAGTGAAGGTGAGGGTGAGGTGTTGAATGTTATTGAGGGTGAGGGTGAGGTGTTGAGGGTGAGTGAGGGTGAGTGATAGTGAGGGTGAGTGAGGGAGGGTCATTGAGGGTGAGGTGTTGAGGCTGAGGGGGGGAGGTGTTGAGAGTGACTGAGGGTGAGGTGTTAAGGGTGAGTGAGTGTGAGGTGTTGAGGGTGAGTGAGGATGAGTGAGGGTGTGTGAGGTGTTAAGGATGAGATGTTGAGGGTGAGTGAGGGTGAGGGTAAGGTGTTGTGGGTGAGTGAGGGTAAGGTGTTGAGGGTGAGTGAAGGTAAGGTGTTGAGTGTGTGTGAGGGTGAGATGTTGATGGTGGGTGTGGGTGAGGAGTTGAGGGTGAGTGAGGATGAGGGGTGAATGAGTTGTTGAGGGTGAGGTGTTGAGGGTGAGTGATGTTGAGGGTGAGTTAGTGTTACGGGATGATGGTGTGAGGGTGAGGGTGAATGATGGTGGGCGAGTGTGAGTGTGTGAGACTTATTGAGAATGTGTGTGGGTGTGTGAGGATGTGTGATTGTTTGTGAGGTGAGTGTGGGTGAGGGTGGGTGAGTGTGAAAGAGGGTGAGGTGTTGAGGGTGAGTGAGCGTGAGTGAAGTTGAGGGTGATAGTGAGTGTAGGTGAGTGTGAAGTGTTGAGGGTGAGTGAGGGTGAGGGTAAGGTGTTGTGGGTGAGTGAGGGTGAGGTGTTGAGCGTTATGGAGGGTGAGGTGTTGAGGGCGATTGAAGTTGAGGGTGATTGCGGGTGAGATGTTGAGGGTGAGTGTGTCTGACTGAGGGTGAGGCCTTGAGGTTGAGTGAGGGTGAGTGATGGGGAGGGTGTGTGAGGGTGTGGAATTGTGGGTGAGGTGTTGAGGGTGAAGTTAGTGAGGGTGAGGTGTTGAGGGTGAGGGTCTGAGGGTGAAAGAGGGTGAGGTGTTGAGGGTGAGTGAGGGTGAGGTAGTGAGGTCGCACTCTGATGTTTATTTTTTGTCTGACTTGGCTTTTTCTTGTGTTTTTTGGACCCGTATGTGACTTCTTTCGCCGCTATGCATTTTTTTTTGTTTGTTGATAGTTGTAGGTAAAAGTATTATGTATGCACTGTTTATGTTCTCTTTGTGTGTTTTTTTTAATATTTTCTACATTTCAGGGAATGAGCTGCTACGATCGACAGGTAATGACAATTTTATTTCCATATTATTAAAGAGTGTCTTTTTGAGTTCTTATACTTTTGTTTATGCATTTGCTTATTGTAAAGGTAATGTAATTATTGTTTTAGGTCTCTCTGCTCGCATTTACTTTCTGTCTGGCTTCTTTCATTAGAGTGTTTTTTTTTTATTTTATCAATGGCTGCTATTTCGGTGTATTTGTTGCCATGGATTGAGTTCCGTTTTGTCTTACGTGTTTTTTGGTCGCACTTGGCTTGTATTTAGTATTTTTCTTTTCCAAGGCATCCCTGAAGTCCATTTCTGCAGCACGCAGCAATCGCACAATATTAACATTCGGCACCCCCACAGTACCATTGAGCAACATCAGATCATCACTCTTGCCCACTAGAGCCGTATTTAGCACACCCCCAGTGTTATTTAGATATAGTACTGCAGTACTGTACAGCAGCAAAGCATGGTTGTTTTGCTGTAATTGTGTGTGCAACGTAAAAAAAGTTGTCCTAAAGCGTGCATTTCCGGCTGGTGGTGTGTGTGACTGTTGAAAGCGTGGACTGATGCCTGTTTGTGTGCGTGTATGCATGGTGAAAGGATGCACTGCTGACTGATGTGTGTGTACGGCTGGTGAAAGTGCCCATTGCTATTTATTGGTGTATGTGCCTGTTAAAAGCGCACATGTTTTGATTGTATGACATTTGCCTGCTGAGTAATGCTGTAGTGGTAATGAGTGGTGCTGTGGTGGTAAATGTTTGTGTGTGGTTGTAGTGTGATAGTGTGTTCTAGTTGAATGATGCTGTTTTGTTGGTGTAGAGTGATGTTGGTGTGTTGGTGAGTGATGTTAGTGTGGTGCTTAGTAATGCTGTTGTTGTGATGTGTTGTTCTGTGCTAGTGATGAGTGGTGCTGTGTTGGTGTTTAATAATTACCAGCACAGCATAACTCAGCACCACAACAATTGCACTTCTCCCAACAATGGCATCACTGATGTCCACGAATGCAACACGCAGCAATACCACTTTATCATTCTGCACCCCCACAGTACCATTGAGCAACAATACAGCATCACTCTGCACCACCACAGCCCTATTTAGCTCACGAACAGTCTCATTCATACATACTACAGCAGTACTGATGACTGTTGTGTATGTACGCCTGGTGATAGAGTCCATTGATAGCTGTGTGTGTGTGTGCTTCTTAAAAGCGTCCATTTTTTTATTGTATGACGTTTGTCTGCTGAGTAATGCTGTAGTGGTGATGAGTGGTGCTGTTGTGGTAAGTGTTTTTGTGTGTAGTTGTAGTGTGATAGTGTGTTGTTGAATGATGCTGTTGTGGTGGTGCAGAGTGATGTTGGTGTGTTGCTGAGTGATGTTAGTGTGGTGCTTAGTAATGCTGTTGTTGTGATGTGTATTTCTGTGCTAGTGATGAGTGGTGCTGTGTTGGTGTTTAATAATTACCACTACAGCATAACTCATCACCACAACAGTTGCACTTCTCCCAACAACGCCATCACTGATGTCCACGAATGCAACACGCAGCAATACCACTTTATCTTTCTGCACCCCCACAGTACCATTGAGCAACAACACAGCATCACCCTGCACTACGACATCCGTCTTTCGCACAACAACACTCTCATTTATACCTACTACTGCAGTACTGATGACTGTTATGTGTGTATGCCTGGTGAAAGTGCCCATTGATAGCTGTTGTTGTGTGTGTGACTGTTAAAAGCGTACATGTTTGTATTGTATGACCTTTGTTTGCTGAGTCATGCTGTGGTGGTGATGAGTGGTGCTGTGGTGGTAAGTGTTTGTGTGGTTGTAGTGTGATAGTGTGTTGATGGTGAGTGAGGGTGATGTGTTGAGGGTGAGGGGATGATGGTGTGAGGGTGACGGTGTGAGGGTGAGGGTGAGTGATTGTTGGCGAGGGTGAGGCTATGAGGCTTATTGAGAATGTGAGTGGGTGTGCGAGGATGTGTGAGAGTGTGTGAGTGTGGATGTGTGTGAGGGTGGGGGTGTGTGAGCGTGTGGGCATGTGAGTGTGTGGTAGAGGTCATGAGGTTGAGTGAGGGTGTGTGAGGGTGTGAGGGTGAGTGAAGATGTGTGATGTTGAGGGTGTGAATGTGTGTGAAGGTGGGGGTGGGTGAGGGTGCCTGAGTGTGATTGAGGGTGAAGCGTTGAGGGTGAGTGAGGGTGAGGTGTTGAGGCTCAGTGAGGGTGAGGGTGGGTGAGCGTTAGTGAGTGAGGGTGATTGAGTTTTTGAGGGTGAGGTGTTGAGGTTGAGTGAGGGTGATGTGTTGTGGGTGAGTCAGGGTGAGTGAGGGTGAGGGTGAGTGAGGGTGAGGTGATGAGGGTGAGGGCCTGAGGGTGAGTGAGGGAGGCTGATTGTGGGTGAGGTGTTGAGGCTGAGGGTGAGTAAGGGTGAGGTGTTGAGGGTGAGGGGCTGAGGGTGAATGAGGGTGAGGTGTTTTGTGGGTGAATGAGTGTGAGGGTGAGTGAAGGTGAGGGTGAAGTTTTGTGGGTGAGTGCGGGTGAGTGATGGTGAATGAGGTTGAGGGTGATTGAGGGTGAGTGGATGATGGTGTGAGGGTAACGGTGTGAGGGTGAGGGTGAGTGATTGTGGGTGAGGGTGAGGGTGTGAGTCTTATTGAGAATGTGTGTGGGTGTGTGAGGATGTGTGAGAGTGGGTGAGTGTGGGTGTGTGTAAGGGGGGGGTGTGTGAGGGTGGGGGCATGTGAGGGTGTGGTTGAGGTCATGATGAGTGAGGGTGTGTGAGGGTGAGTGAGGATGTGTGCTGTTGAGGGTGTGAATGTGTGTGAGGGTGGGTGAGGGTGCTTGAGTCTGATTGAGGGTGAAGCGTTGAGGGTCAGTGAGGGTGAGGTGTTGAGGCTGAGTGAGGGTGAGTATTGTTGAGCGTTAGTGAGTGAGGGTGATTGAGTTGGTGAGGGTGAGGTGTTGAAGTTGAGTGAGGGTGATGTGTTGTGGGTGAGTGAGGGTGAGTGGTTGAGTGTTATAGAGTGTGAGGGTGAGTGAGGGTGAGTTGTTGAGGGTGAGGGGCTGAGTGTGAGTGAGGGATAGTTATTGTGTTGAGGTGTTGAGGGTGAGGGTGAGTAAGGGTGAGGTGTTGAGGGTGAGGTGTTGAGGGTGAGGTGTTGAGGGTGAATGAGGGTGAAGGTGAGTGAAGGTGAGGGTGAGGTGTTGAGTGTGATTGTGAGTGTGAGTGCGGGTGAGTGAGAGTGAGGGTAAGGTGTTGTGGGTGAGTGAGGGTAAGGTGTTGTGGTGAGTGAGGGTGAGGTGTTGAGGGTGAGTGAGTGTGAGGTCTTGAGGGTGAGTGAGGATGAGTGAGAGTGAGTGAGTGCGGTGTTGAGGGTGAGGTGTTGAGGGTGAATGAGGGTGAAGGTGAGTGAAGGTGAGGGTGAGGTGTTGAGTGTGAGTGTGAGTGCGGGTGAGTGAGAGTGAGGGTAAGGTGTTGTGGGTGAGTGAGGGTAAGGTGTTGTGGTGAGTGAGGGTGAGATGTTGAGGGTGAGTGAGTTGTTGAGGGTGAGGTGTTGATGTTGAGTGAGGGTGAGGTGTTGAGGGTGAGTGATTGTGAGTTGTTGAGGGTGAGTGAGGGTGAGGGTGAGTGAGCATGAGGTGTTGAGGATGAGGGGCTGAGGGCGAGTGAGGTGTTGAGGGTGAGTGAGGGTGAGGTGTTGAGGGTGAGTGAGGGTGAGGTATTGAGGGTGAGTGAGGGTGAGGTATTGAGGGTGAGTGAGGGTGAAGTTTTGAGGGTGAGTGAGGGTGAGTTGTTAAGGGTGAGTGAGGGTGAGGTGCTGAGGGTGAGTGAGGTTGAGTGAATGTGAGTGAGGGTGACTGAGGGTGTGATTGGCATATGTGAGTCTCTAGCATGTGTTAATGTTGATTATAATGGATTTTTTTTTTTTTTTTTAGTATGTGTATACGTTTTATATATGTGTATACGTTTTATAAGTATTTATTGTATTTACTTAAACTGTGTTTTATTTCTGTTCTGGTAAAGAGTAGTACGCTATGTATTCCTTTTACGTTTGTTACGTAAGGGATGTTAGCGTTCTATTTTTTTTTTTGCTGGTGATGTAATGTTTAGCGTTACGTAATTTTTAGCCAATCGCAGCTCTACGTTGTGTGACGTAGCGTTGCATTTGACGTGCGTCAACGGGGCGTTTTCTACATTGGTGTGAATGTTCGTGCGGTAAAGGTGTGTTATTCCTCCGTGGTTGTTGCTGCGTCGTTTGACTGGTAAGATGTAAATTTTTTAACATTGAGTACATGAATTTGAATGTATTAATACTTGTGTGTATATACGTATTATTAATAATGTTTTATTATGATGTATGAGTGTTTTATTTGTATTGCGCCTTGTGTATTATCGACTTTTGAGTTACAATATCCTTTAGTACTGTTCTAAAAGATATATGTTTGAATAATGGGAATCTTTAGAAATGTTACATAAAGCAATGTTTTGTTTTGTATGTGTTATGTCTTTGAAATTGCGTCCGTTGTTATTTCGCGCTCACTTTCCTTGTGTTTTGAATTTTTCTTGTTCTATATGCGAATGTTGGCTCGTGTTTAAGTTGATTCTTCGGCATGCATTGACTAATCTTTGCTAGTGTCTTCCTGGTATGTAGTTTCTGTAGTTTCGTTTCGCCTGAGGTGGCACTGTGATGTTTATTTTTCCTCTGACTTGGCTTTTTCTTGTGTCATTTGTACCCGTATGTGACTTGTTTCGCCGCTATTCATTTATTTTGTTTGTTGCTTGTTGTAGTTAAAAGTATTATGTATGCACTGTTTATGTTCTCTTTTTTGTGTTTTTTTTTTATATTTTCTACATTTCAGGGAATGAGCTGCTACGATCGACAGGTAATGACAATTTTATTTTCATATTATGAAAGAGTGCCTTTGTGAGTTCTTATACTTTTGTTTATGCATTTCCTTATTGTGATGTTAATGTATTTTTTGTTTTCGGTATTGCTTTGCTCGCACTTATTTTCTGTCAGGCTCCTCTCATTAGAGTGTGTTTTGTATTTTATCAATGGCTGCTATTTAGTTTTATTCTTTGGCATGGATTGAGTTCAGTTTTGCCGTACGTGTTTTTCGGTCGCACTTGCCTTGTGTGTATTATTTTTCTCTTCCACAGCATCCCTTATGTCCATTTCTGCAGCAATAGCACATTATTAACATTCGGCACCCCCACACTACAATTGAGCAACATGAGATCATCACTCTTTGCCACTAGAGCCGTATTTAGAACCCCCCCAGTCTCATGTAGACATAGAACTGCAGTACTGTACAGCACCAAAGCATGCTTGTATAGCTGTAATTGTGTGTGCAACGTAAAAAAAGTTGTCCTAAAGCGTGCACTTCCGGCTGGTGGTGTGTGTGACTGTTGAAAGCGTGGACTGATGCCTGTTTGTGTGCGTGTATGCATGGTGAAAGGATGCACTGATGACTGTTGTGTGTGTACGCCTTGTGAAAGTGTCCATTGCTAGCTATTAGTGTGTGTGTCTGTTAAAAGCGCACATGTTTGGATTGTATGTCGTTTGTCTGCTGAGTAATGCTGTAGTGGTAATGAGTGGTGCTGTGGTGGTAAGTTTGTGTGTGGTTGTAGTGTGATAGTGTGTTGTTGAATGATGCTGTTGTGGTGGTGCAGAGTGATGTTGGTGTGTTGCTGAGTGATGTTAGTGTGGTGCTTAGTAATGCTGTTGTTGTGATGTGTTGTTCTGTGCTAGTGATGAGTGGTGCTGTGTTGGTGTTTAAGAATTACCACCACAGCATAACTCAGCACCACAACAGTTGCACTTCTCCCAACAATGGCATCACTGATGTCCACGAAAGCAACACGCAGCAATACCACTTTTTCATTCTGCACCCCCACAGTACCATTGAGCAACAACAGAGCATCACTCTGCACCACCACAGCCGTATTTAGCACACCAACAGTCTCATTCATACATACTACCGCAGTACTGATGACTGTTGTGTATGTACGCCTGGTGAAAGAGTCCACTGATAGCTGTTGGTGTGTGTGCTTCTTAAAAGCGTCCATATTTTTATTGTATGTCGTTTGTCTGCTGAGTAATGTTGTAGTGGTGGTGAGTGGTGCTGTTGTGGTAAGTGTTTGTGTGTAGTTGTAGTGTGATAGTGTGTTGTTGTTGAATGATGCTGTTGTGGTGTTGCAGAGTGATGTTGGTGTGTTGCTGAGTGCTGTTAATGTGGTGCTTAGTAATGCTGTTGTTGTGATGTGTTATTCTGTGCTAGTGATGAGTGGTGCTGTGTTGGTGTGTAATAATTACCACTACAGCATAACTCATCACCACAACAGTTGCACTTCTCCCAACAACGCCATCACTGATGTCCACGAATGCAACACGCAGCAATACCACTTTATCTTTCTGCACCCCCACAGTACCATTGAGCAACAACACAGCATCACCCTGCACTACCACATCCGTCTTTCGCACAACAACAGTCTCATTTATACCTACTACTGCAGTACTGATGACTGTTATGTGTGTATGCCTGGTGAAAGTGCCCATTGATAGCTGTTGTTGTGTGTGTGACTGTTAAAAGCGTACATGTTTTTATTGTATGACCTTTGTCTGCTGAGTCATGCTGTGGTGGTGATGAGTGGTGCTGTGGTGGTAAGTGTTTGTGTGGTTGTAGTGTGATAGTGTGTTGATGGTGAGTGAGGGTGAGGTGTTGAGGGTGAGGGGATGATGGTGTGAGGGTGACGGTGTGAGGGTGAGTGATTGTTGGCGAGGGTGAGGCTATGAGGCTTATTGAGAATGTGAGTGGGTGTGCGAGGATGTGTGAGAGTGTGTGAGTGTGGATGTGTGTGAGGGTGGGGGTGTGTGAGCGTGTGGGCATGTGAGTGTGTGGTGCTTAGTAATGCTGTTGTTGTGATGTGTTGTTCTGTGCTAGTGATGAGTGGTGCTGTGTTGGTGTTTAATAATTACCACCACAGCATAACTCAGCACCACAACAGTTGCACTTCTCCCAACAATGGCATCACTGATGTCCACGAATGCAACATGCAGCAATACCACTTTATCTTTCTGCAGCCCCACAGTACCATTGAGCAACAACACAGCATCACTCTGCACTTCCACATCCGTATTTTGCACACCAACAGTCTCATTTATACATACTACTGCAGTACTGAGGACTGTTGTGTGTGTATGCCTGGTGAAAGTGCCCATTGATAGCTGTTGTTGTGTGTGTGACTGTTAAAAGCGTACATGTTTTTATTGTATGACCTTTGTTTGCTGCAGTGGTGATGAGTGGTGCTGTGGTGGTAATTGTTTATTTGTGTGGTTGTAGTGTGATAGTGTGTTGAGGGTGAGTGAGGGTGAGGTGTTGAGGGTGAGTGAGGGTGAGGCGTTGAGGGTGAGTGAGGTTGAGGGTGAGTCAGGGTGAGGCGTTGAGGGTGAGTGAGGGTGAGGCTCTGAGGGTGAGTGAGGCGTTGAGGGTGAGTGAGGATGAGGTGTTGAGGGTGATTGAGGATGAGAGAGTGAGGGTAAGTAAGGGGTTGAGGGGGAGGTGTTGAGGGTGATTGAAGTGGTGCTGTGGTGGTAAGTGTTTGTGTGTGGTTGTAGTGTGATAGTGTGTTGAGGGTGAGTGAGTATGAGGGTGAGTGAGGGTGAGAGTGAGTGAGAATGAGGGGGAGGTGTTGAGGGTGAGGTGTTGAGGGTGAGTGAGGGTGAGGAGTTGAGGGTGAGTGAGGGTGAGGGGCTGAGGGTGAGTGAGGTGTTGAGGGTGAGGTGTTGAGTGTGATTGAGGATGAGTGAGAGTGAGGGTGAGTGATTTGTTGAGGTTGACTGAGGGTGAGGTGTTGAGGGAGGGTGAGGTGTTGAGGCTGAGGGTGAGGGGCTGAGGGTGAGTGTGGGTGAGGCGTTGAGGGTGAGTCGTTGAGGGTGAGTGAGGGTGAGGTGTTGAGGGTGATTGAGGATAAGTGAGAGTGAGTGTGAGTGAGGAGTTAAGGGTTAGGTGTTGAGGGTGAGTGAAGTGTTGCTGTGGTGGTAAGTGTTTGTGTGTGGTTGTAGTGTGATAGTGTGTTGACGGTGAGTGAGGGTGAATGAGGGTGAGGTGTTGAGGGTGAGTAAGGTTGAGGTGTTGAACATAGAAAATCTTTAGTCTGTACAAGCGTAGACGTAGAATAGGACGATTTTACATACCACGCTGTAGAGGAAAGTTGGAAAATAATAAGCATGGTTATGTAAAGTAAATAAGTATTTTTAAAAAAACTTCACGTTTCTAGTGTTAGTATTTGCGTTCAGTGACATTGTTTAAGTTTTGCGAAAAAGTATCACGTTTCTAGTGTAAGTATTTCCTTTCAGTGGGTTTTTTTGGGGGGGGCGTTTGTTGTTGTTATCGAGCTAACACCCGGCTCGCATCCTGCTGTTCTAAATTAGCACATCCCCAAAGGAACTTCACAAGTGATTACAATCTTGACGACGGCGCTTAAAGTAGTCTAGCATCCTGTAGTTTTCTTGACGAAAGCCTTGGAGTCTGTGGCCTGGCTTTGTGTTCATGTAAATGGTATTAAAGAATGGTCCCAGCAGGTCCGGCGTATTGTTGGGGGTTATGGCGGGTTGCGAGGACTGTTTAGTCACGTGGATGTGCTAGAGGCTCTGTGAGGTCACGCTGTGTCGGAGGAGGGAAATAGTAGGCCCGTTGAATTGAACTGACTCTGTGTGTTTCATTTCGTTTATAAACATGTCCAAAAATGTCTTTTTTTTAGGTGCAATGCTAGAGATACAAGCGCTATTTTGGGCGTAGCACGCTGTAGAGGGAGGGATGGCAATAGTAGGCCTGCAGATTGGGAATGTATAAGCCGATGTAGCTTGTAATGCGTCTGTCATTATTTCTTTGTGTAGACGATTTGAGTTTAAAGTCTTTTTGTATTCGGAGAGCCTGGATGGGTGCAGGGACAGAAAGGGGAGGTCCGGGCGTCTGGAGAGGGGGAGTTGAATTGCGAGCCTGGCTGTGTACGGGAACAGAGGAGGGAGGTTCTGGCGTTTGTGGGTTGTAATCTTAACTGTTTTTTAGGTGCAATGCTACGATGTAGCTTGTAATGTGTCTGTCATTATTTCTTTTTCTCGACGATTTCAGTTTAAAGTCTTTTTGTGTTCGGAGAGCCTGGATGGGTGCAGGAACAGAGAGGGGAGGTCCTGGCGTCTGGAGAGGGGGAGTTGAATTGCGAGCCTGGCTGTGTACGGGAACAGAGGGGGGAGGTTCGGGCGTTAGTGGGTTGTGGAAGAGATGATGTAGCTTGTAATGCGTCTGTCATTATTTCTTTTTGTCGACGATTTCAGTTTAAAGTCTTTTTGTGTTCGGAGAGCCTGGATGGGTGCAGGAACAGAGAGGGGAGGTCCTGGCGTCTGGAGAGGGGGAGTTGAATTGCGAGCCTGGCTGTGTACGGGAACAGAGGGGGGAGGTTCGGGCGTTAGTGGGTTGTGGAAGAGATGTGGAAGGCTGTAGAAATGTTTGGTAACAAATAAGTATGTGATCCTGGCGTCTGGAGAGGGGGAGTTGAATTGCGAGCCTGGCTGTGTACGGGAACAGAGGGGGGAGGTTCGGGCGTTAGTGGGTTGTGGAAGAGATGTGGAAGGCTGTAGAAATGTTTGGTAACAAATAAGTATGTTTCATTGTCCCGTAAAATAGATTTGGCGAAGTTACAGTTGAAGACGAAAATCATTTCTGAAAGGAAATAGGTCGTGGTAATGGTAAGACTTTCGTGTGCCAAACAGTTTCACGGTGGTAGACAAAATGGGGAGGGGGCGTATCCGGAGGTGCGTCGTGAGGGGGAGTGGAGAAGGAGGGGGGAGTAGAGTAGGGGAGGCAATCACAAAGTGAGGAGGCGGAGCTGGGGGAGGCTGTGTGAGAGAGAGCAGGCAATACAGGCGGATGGGGGCTTGTGCACGCGCTTTGAAGCTCATTGCGCATGCGCATTGAGCTTAAATGTCTTGTGCACTGCAAGGAATCGCCACGATTCCTTGCAAGTTGGATAAAGAGTGGATAAGCCCCCATAGTCTCGCAAGCTCGATGCGCATGCGCATCGACAGGCGAGACCTAAAAATGGTTCTTTCCTAACCACCAACAAAACTCAACGGCCGAGCTTGTTGCATTACCCCTCGGCCTCACAGGTCACCCATTGTAGGTTTAGCACAGTCTGTGGCCAACCCTCGCTTCACAAAGCAATATTTGTGCACAAGAGTGGTCTCATACTTTCCCATTACCTTCTCCTCACAGCATGGAGGGCAGGGGCTAAAATGTGTGGTAAAAGGAGCTAGTTGGGCTCAAGGGTGTGGGAAAAGGAGATCGTTCTGGCTTCTTAGTATATCATTAAGGATCTTCGGGAACTGGTCCTTCAAGTAGATAAGCACATTTTTGCAAATATTATTGAGAGAAAAAAAGTCAACAGGGGCTATCATCAAAGAGCCCGGTTCAGTAGTTCCCCTGGAGATTGAGCACATTTTGCTTGGTTGGCGTCTTAAGCATTCAAACCCTTTGGACTTAGAACTTCATAAAATTCTTATACAGTTTTTGATCTGTATTAGGTTTGGATGCCCTTCACTGTCATTCAAATTCCTTAGCCTTGTCAAATGGCCAGATTGAAGGTCCAGCCACTTGTCTGATGTCTCAGATGCAGTATTCATTTTTTGGGGCTGAATCAGAGCTACAGTTTGAAGGGCTTTGATAGTGTTCTAGTGAAATGAATCAAGATATTCAGGATTATCCTCAGATGTAGATTTGGACCTAGGTTGCCTGTTTTTAACGTCCTGAATGCGCTGTGCTGCATTTCGCGCTTGATAGCCTTGCTTTAGGCTTTTAATACGCTCGTTTTTTGGCTGATTTGTTTAAACTTAGTTGAAGGAGTATCTGACTTCTATTTGTTTTTTAAAAAGCAGCCCACTCACTTGCACAATAATTGTTGAATGCACCGCTGTTTGGCGGGTCCTTTTCCACGGTATTCCCGGCATTGTAGCACCTTGGCGGCCATATTGGGGGGGTAGAGGCACGTCCGGCGGCGCCATTCTGACGCTGTGACGGTCTAGTCGTCACAAGGACGCTAGTCGTCTACTTAAAGAGGTCAGGTCGACGCACAGCGGACTCGCGCTGCGGGATCGACGGATTTCTGCCGGAGGTTTGCCTGAGTTCTGCCCGTCTGCGCCCGTCCGCGCTGAGGACGGGCTGTTTATGGAGGATGTTGTGCCCTTGACAGCACATCAGGTACTTTATGCTTATTCCTCTGGGGATATGTGGGCTTTGAAGCCTTCCTTTCAACCGTGTCATTTTGGGTCCACCCCGGAGGTCCTACTGAGCACTCCCATCTGCCCTATGTGTTACAGCGACACCTCTCTTGTTTCGATTGTTGGAAGCGAACAAGTTCTTTCTCCTCATAGGGATCATTTATCCTCGGAAAGGGGTTTCTTCATTAATGCTCGATCATTGATTAAGAATAATATAGCCTTCCATGATTTTGTTGTGGCTAGGGACCCTTCCTGGGTTTTTGTGACGGAAACCTGGGCTATGGAGTCATCGGGTCCAGATCTTTTAAATGCGATCCCGGAAGGATATGCATTACAGAGATCGGACCGATTGCGACGCAGAGGGGGAGGCTTAGCGATTCTCTATAAAACCTCTGCTGTCTGCCGCATTCAAGTTCTCTCCGAGCCCTCAGACTCCTTTCAGGCTCTGCATTTCGTTATTTCCTCCTCCCCTTCGATATCCTTCACGGGTCTTCTCATTTACAGACCTCCCGGCCCTAGATCTTATTTTAGCCATGATCTCTTTAGAATCCTGGAACCCTATTTTGGTAAACCTCATTTTACCATTCTGGGGGATCTAAATTTCCACCTAGATGACATGAGTTCGAAAGGTACTCTGTCCCTGACGGACCCACTCACCACATGTGGTCATCTTCAGTTGGTGAACAGCCCTACTCATCTGGCTGGCCATATTTTGGACGGGGTGTTTTCCTATGACCCGAGGCTCTCCACGGGTCCCCCAGTACCTTTGGTTTGGTCAGATCACTTGGCTGTACCCCTAGAACTGGCATCTCCTTCTGACCCACGGTCCACTCTGGTCCACGTCAAGAAAACTCTTAAAAGATGCTATGGTAACATCTCAAATAATGCCCTTGCCCCCCTAATAGGGTCTGTTGGCCTCCTGGCTTCTAGGGATGCCAGTGCTGCTGCACATGAACTTCACAATTCCATCTCTAGAGCAGTGGATGAGTTAGCCCCAGCATCTCTTCGCTACTCAGCAATGGCCAAACCCACTGCCCCCTGGTTCACAGAGCCCTTGAGGCTCCTGAGACAGATGTAGGAGAGAAAATGGCGTAAAACTTGGGAGCCTTCTGACAGATTCCTTTAAGCGGATGCTGGCAGGGTATAAGGCTAGGATTATTAAGGAAAAGCAGGAATATTTTACTAAGCGGACAACATCCCTCACTTCATCAAGGGAGCTTTTTAAGATCGTCGACTCCCTGTGCTCCCTGCAAGAGCCTGACCCGGTCGTGGGCTCACAGGAGCTCTGCGACAGGATTTCAGACTTCTTTCATACTAAAATCGCAGATATTCATCGGACGCTAGAAGCACAAAGAAGGACGTTAGCGGTTAGCCCCAGCCCATTCCACACTAGCATAGATTCTTGGACTACAGATCCATCTAAGACTCTTACAGTCTTTCCTCCTCTTAATATTGAAGATCTGGATTCCCTACTGAATAAAACTAAACGGACAGGGGTGCAGTGGAGAGCCAGATTTAAAGTTTTGAAGGAATGTAGGGACACCTTGCTACCTCCATTATTGGAGGTGATGAATGGCGCGATACTTCAGGGAATCTTCCCAATAGCCTGGAAAAAGGCGATAGTTAAACCCTTACTTAAAAAGCCCACCCTGGACCCGAATACATTAAAATAAAATTAGACCCATTTCCTTGTTGCCAGCACCTGCTAAAATGTTGGAATCCCACCTTAATTTTCACCTTACCACCTTTCTTGACTCCTCTGGGTTCCTGGACAAGTCCCAACATGGGTTCAGGAAACTCCACAGTACTGAGTCAGCACTTACGGTGGTGATGAATAACATTCGAGCTAAGGTGGACCAAGGACAGACCACATTGCTAGTCCTACTTGATCTGACGGCTGCATTTGATACCCTGTCTCCCTCGACTTTAACAGCTCATCTGAGGGAGATAGGGGTACAGGGCCCAGCGCTTGGCCTTCTGTCCTCGTTTCTAGCTCTAAGAGAGCAGAGGGTCAAGCTTGGAGAGTTCCTCTCCCCTGCCAAACCAGTGCAATGTGGGGTGCCACAAGGGTCGGCATTAAGCCCGACCCTGTTTAACATCTATGTGGCCCCACTTGCTAGGTTAGTAAAATCGCAGGGGATGGAGGTGGTATCATATGCAGATGATACTCAGATCATGGTGTCCTTGGCTCATTCGGTCGACACCGTTGCATTCAGCTTCAGGAACTGCATGCAAGCAGTTTCTGAATGGGTGATTCAAAATTCATTAAAGCTAAACGGTGTTAAAACCGAGATGCTGATCTTCGGCAAAGACCAGGATGTGTGGTCTAGTGAGTGGTGGCCCCCTTCATTGGGAGCCTGTCCTACTCCATCGCACTCAGCCAGGAACCTTGGTGTTCTTATAGACACTTCGTGGTCTATGAACCTTCAGGTAGATAGAACGGTGGCCACATGCTGGGGAGTCATCAGGATTCTTAGAAGAATCGCTCACTGTCTGTCCCCCCAGGCTCGAAAACAGACCGTGGTCGCGCTGGTCTCTTCCCGGCTAGATTATTGCAACGCTTTGTATGCAAATATCAATAAGGCCCTGATCCAACGCCTGCAGAGTGTTCAGAACGAGGCTGCCAGATTTGTTCTGGACATTCCCATCTCTTCCTCTGCCACGCTAGCCAGGAAGGACCTTCATTGGCTTCCGATCCAGTTTAGAATTTCGTTTAAAATCCTATGTCTGGTTTTCGGAGCCTTATTTGCGGGCCTCTCGGATGCCTTAGGCTCCTTGCTAATGTGTTATAGTCCCAGCAGGAACCTCCGCTCCTCCAACATGAATCTTCTGTGCATCCTCGTATTAGGAAGGTCAGATGGGGAGGAAGGGCTTTTGTTACTGTGGCTCCTCGATTGTGGAATTCCCTGCCTGCGGAGATTAAGGCGCAACCGTCGTTGTCCCTCTTTAAAAAGGCTTTAAAAACTTGGTATTTCAAAGAGGCCTATTAGTAAGCTTTCAACAGGCATAAGACAGGTATTTGGATTAGGCGCTTAGACGCTCATTGGGCTAAGTAGCGCATTATAAAACGCCGTTCATTCATTCAGGTTTACTGAATGATTTATGAAAACTGGGGAGGTGAAACCTTTCCCCTGTATCTGAACAGAACTGACTTTCCTGGGGTGCTATTTTTTGTTAGTTAATTGTTTGACCAGGGGCTGGATTTGATAGGAGAATTGGAGGAGGTCAATCTGCATGTACACACTGAGTGCAATGTGTGATCTGCTATTTCGGAATTAGTAGACATAAGCTGGGAGAATCCTTGAGAGTCTATGTCCTCAAATAATAAATAGCATCAGAAAATCATTGACATTTCAGCCCAGAGACTAAAATCACAGAGTAATTGACTTCTGTAGGACAAGCCTTGAACATACTTGGTCACCTTTGTTTATCATACGAAAAAAGGCTACATCTAGACACACAAGCATAGGCACAAAAGAGCAACTAGGGGAGCTGGAGAAAAATATATTTAAATGAAGAGTAGCATGAATTTGCACTCTTGCTGTACATAATGACCAATATATATCAGCACCAGACCAGAACGTGTGCCATTTGTTGTACGTTAATCTTGTGTTGTCAATGGTGATTATGCATCCCAAAACGGCTTGTAGGAAATGCATACCAGTGTGAAGTGTAGTCAATGTCTGTATAGATGGGTGGTGCCCGTGGAGTAACACCCCCTGTACTTGGGGTGAAGCGATACTGAAAATCGCACTGGTTCCCTCGAGATCAGTGTCCCTCTAGGGCACTCAAAAGAATGTTCATAAGTTTATTCGAAAAGAGTAATCAAGGTTCTCTTATGTGGTTGATTTCATTATTTTTTATTTTTTGTTTTTTTGTTGATTCATCACATTATTGCTTTCATAATGTTCAAGCAAGTGGCCCGGTGGCCCAATGCATTTCGGGCTTTGCCCTTCCTCAGGGGCTGTATGGTTTTCTGATAAAAACTGTGAATCAGATTCTTTCGGCGGGTAACTACGAGCCGGAAAGTAATAAACTATGGTGTTCTGCGCTCGTGAATTCAAAGAGTTCAGGATTCCGACGATTGGGCCACCGGGCCACTTGCTTGAACATTATGAAAGCAATAATGTGATGAATCAAAAAATAAATAAATAAAAAGAATGAAATCAACCACATAAGAGAACCTTGATTACTCTTTTCGAATAAACTTATGAACATTCTTTTGAGTGCCCTGGAGGGACACTGATCGAGAGAACCAGTGCGATTTTCAGTCAATTGTGATTAGCCTTAGAATGCACAGAGCTGGTACCAAGCAGTAATAAATAAGAACACCTTGGGATTTGACCAGTCAGCTAACTAGCATGCTATATGTAGGGAGTGGGATGAACAAGTATAAATGAGTAGGGAAGCATCACTTATATGATGGTGGGTAGCGAGTAGTCCTCAATGTTTGGACCTGTGTTTTTTCAGGTGGGTGGTGAGGGGAGGGGGGGGGGGGGACTGAAAATCTGCAGGGTGCTTTTCGTAGGCTTCGATAGTAAGTGTCCCTGTTAGCAGGCTTAGAGTGAGTGGCGGTCTGAGGAGTTGGTTTCTCCTGTATGACTAATCTCATACCCTAGGGCAATTCAGCAGCTAATTAAAATAATGGGACCCAAGAGAGATCATTGGATACCCCTGGTAAGGAAAAGCATGTTGGCTCTGCTTTTGATTGAACCGTCAATGGAAAGAATAAGAAGCAATCAGCATTTGAGTGGTTGAATAATATGGCCTTTTTAAAATGTTCATCTTGCATGTTTGGAAGTTAAATAAATGTGCAATTTCCCAAATAATAAACCCCCATTGTGATACAGCATTCAGACAGGCCAGAGAGGATTTTTACATCTTCTACAAATCCAGGTATCGTTTCACAAGAAAATCGTGAGAGACTTCTCAGACTGCTTCCAATAAGCTCAAGTTCATTTTGCCAGTTACTGCTAGTCTGAAATCTTAGCTACTTTATTGTAATTGCTAGTGTATTGTTGCTTCTACTACAACTAGAAGATGTAATTGAGAACTCTCACTGGTTACAGAAAGCTATGAGAAGAGTCCATCTTGAGATCGGGCCAGCTATCTTGAAACCGAATATTAAGATATTAGGGCAGGTCCAGCCCTGCATTAGGCAGATCGTGGCTTTCTCTATGGATTCACTGCCCATTAAGAGGTCAACCCTTCTGACATAAATCTTGCCCTGTGTGTGATTTTAAACGGTCAAATTTCTCCTTGGTCAACACCAATATGAACCCCAAGATCCAAATCACAGGCTGGCAAAAAAAGCATTAAAGAACTCGGCGGAGGGGTCTTGCAGAGCACTCCACAATAGAAATAAATGAGTTGCTGAAAAAAGACCCTAAACACTTAAGTGATGAGAGGTAAGGCTTCAATTTTCAGACAGTATTGACCGACTACAAATGCCATGTGTTAGACCACTATCAGAGGGTGGACGGGGCTCCAAGGGGGTAGAGAGAGGACATGGGCTTCTGGAACCCAAGCCTGGAGGTTGAGGAAGTTTTCCACTCATGTCCTGGGGCCTATTCTACTATGGCTCTACAAACGGTGCCAATTACATCCCTTTCTGCATTTGACCCTCAGGGTTGCGAGTTGGAGCATCCATAGATTTCATATCATAGGGATGCAGCAATCTTGTCTGGGGATAGTACGGCTAGTCCCAACCTCAGTCTAGGTAAAAAAATTTAAAAAAACAAAGGGACCAAGGGGAGCCTGGAGTCACAAAAAAGAAAGATTAACTCGAGGGCTTACCTGCAAAAGATCTACACGAGATGGAATCTTGTATCACAGCACAATTTTCAAATCAGCTGGATAAATGGGAAAGTGTGCTTAATGAGTTGTGTGTAAAAGTATTGGCGGATTTGGAAAAACGAAATCACAAATTAGATGCATTAGAGAAACCTATCCGAAGGCTTGTTAAGCTTCAAAGAAATAACCTAATCAATCTGTTCAAGGTGCAGGCGAGCATTGTGCAATCCAAGAGCTCACACCCCTGCGTATGTGGCAGAATCCAATAATCAAGTTGCAATAAGTAGAGTATGAAATTCACCATGAATTTCAAGGGATAGAATTGAAGTCAATGGCGCTGGTCAGAGAATTCTCCACAGTACGGGAAAATTTCCCACCGCTACCACCAACACATGCGCCTTGATTCGAAGTTAAACTGTAAGAGCATGTTTAACACAAGAGTAATTCAATGCCAAAGAGCTATACAGTCAGTCTTTAGCTTTGTATTGACTCAGATACAAAAGAGTAAAACAGTTAGTGTGTTTCACTCGCTATGTAAGGAGCTGGGGTTCAGGAGTACAAGGTGCAAACCAACTACAGATGGATGAAAATAAATTTGTTCGCAGACTTCTGGCGGTCTCTCAATTTACACCATCTTTTATGTGTTAACTCGAGGTAGAACTGGTGGGTAGGATACAATTATGTCCCTTACTTCTGAACATAAGAGTCTGGGGAATTTGGAGGCCCACTTTACAAAGAAATTGCTGATGGATTGCTTTGCTTTAAACAAGGTTATGGTAATTGCCAGGATTCGATATATAAAAACTACTGCGCTAGACTCCTCTAAAAACTGCTTTATATAATTCAGATGTTATTGATGCACAAACTAAGATACAGGTGCAGGAAATGTTCCTGGAAGGTCAAGCTAGATTTCACCATGAGAAATTGGATAGACTGGTCTCCAGTAGTAATTACAGTTTGTTTAAACATTCTCTTGGTTGAGAGTTTTATTTGGTCAGCATCGCAAATGTTAAGCATAGGTTTTAGCTTACAGGTCGTCGTTTAAACCTTATCCATTTTCTAATAGTATTTTCCAGACAAGGCAATGTGAATGCCTTAGTTGTCAAAGTTTCCGTGTGATAATGCCTCCTTTCAATGCACTATGCACCTTTTGCTTTTCTGTCAGATATATTCCTGCGCATGCAAGCATTATCTGGTATCAATATTGCGCACCACTAGTATCGGCACTACAAGGAAGCCTTAGTGTAGTCGCAAGATTTGAACAATTTCAAAACATGTGATGTGATAAATTAGATTCACTAAGCCTTGGAGCTATAAAAAAAAAAGATATGGCACTGTATAAACTTATGTAATCTGTTTTTAGGTTATCTAGTGAACAGTGTATGAGAATTGTTTCTATATGTGATTTTACTGTATATTCTATGTATTTGTATTTCAACTTTTCTTTCTATTGATGTACACTTTTATGGCTTTGTAGCTGAATAAAGTTGATGATGAACGGACACAATTCAGTAATGTCTTGCACCGTGCTCATCTATATGCAAAATCAAGTAGTTTTAATCTCACAGCAAAACTAAATACTGCACAATTTAATAGACACAACATAGAAGGTTGCAGAATTCAGCGGTCTATCTGCAAGGCACTACAACCCCTTCCTTTCCTGGTAATCACCCTCCTTTTATTACCGTCCCTATTCATCCATGGGTTTTGTCAGGATTAGGCTCAGATGCATTCAGCTCACAATTTCTCACTGTTTTAAGTATGCAGCTCAGATCAACAGTTTAGCACTACTCTGGCATCCAACAGCACTCTCTAGTGGGCACCGCAGAGCCGCCTGCTTGTTTTTTGTTAGGTCTCGCATTGCGAACGCAGCGCATGAAAACAAGTTACTTACCTGTAACTTTGGTTCCCCAGTATTGGTAACTTTCATAGATTCCCATGCTTTGTATCATTCCCCGTCATCGGAATGGGCCTCGGTAAATAGAAAATACCTTAGTAGTAAGCACAAAGTGAAAAATAGGCCCAGGCCTCATCTCATTTTGTAGCTTATCCACCTCTTTAGGTCTCGCGACCTATCAATGCGCATGCGCATTGAGCGGAGCGAGAATTCAGGTGCTCAAAATACTCGTGAAACCACAGTTTTTTTCGTGCGGTTTTCTTAGAGTTCACGTGGCCACAAGCACGCGCTTTTGGGCCATAAACTTTCATGGCCATCTGTTCCCCAGCCCCAGCACCTCCCCTCTCTCTCCCGGCACACAGCCTTAATTGGATTTCTCCTCCCCCTCCCGAATATAACTATTGGGTGCAGGAAAGTATGTCAATTTACTGACTTGTTTAAATCGGAGTGAAATATGCGAAATACCAATTCTTGTAACTGTTTGAGTTTTGTACCTCGCTTAGAAATACTTCTTACACATTTGCGACTATTTTGAAAGTAAGTAAGCCTTTCATTTGGCTCCCCAAGTTTCCTCTTTCATAAACTGTAGCATTACTCTCACTTAATTTTCAGTTGGCGTCATTAAGAGGTGACGTCACTTTCCTCTCGTTTGCTAACTTCCTTCCGGTGTCGTGTCACTTCCATCATGATTACTAGTTTTCCCTCGATGTCATCGTGCAGAGCTGATATCAATTCCCTCAAATTTATTTACTTCCACTCGGTTTCAGAATATAATGTGATGTCATTTCGGTCATGTTTACTAATATCCAGCCTTTATCAATGCAATAAAAACGTATAGGGAAATAAAATGTACGTTTTTTTCTAACTTTCTGATAAGAAAAGGCGATGAGGCAAGCGAAACACTCTTTAAAGACAGGGCTTTGGGTGCACGTGATTTTTGTGAGATAACGTGCCGACTCCCTACACCGATTTGAACGTCATATATATATATATATATATATATATATATATATATATATATTGAATTTATAATGTAAAATATAACATGTTGGTTAGTTTATAAAAATGCGCATCCTCGTAGTTTCTGCATAGGTTTTATGGTCAACTTAATGAACGGCGTGAGCTTGCTGGCTGAACGCGCCTATCAACAGTGCAGCAGGTGCTGTGGCACCGAGGCCAAGGTTGTGACCAGACATAGCCGCTCCTCAGTTCGAGGCTGTTTCTGGTCACCGAAACAGGCGATAGGAGACCCAAATTCCTTTCTTGGATTAGGTCCCATGGCCACACCATGGGAGGCTGGTAAAGGAAGTCGGGCGGGACTTTATTTTTAACAAGCATGAAGTTCAAGGATAAGACCGTGTTGAAGACAAAAACATATAATCAGAAATGTGGGGAAAGTGCCACGACAGGTGAAGTTATATTTTCATATATATAAATCAGCATGGGAAGGAGAAATTGGGAGAGAAAGCCGCTGAATAAGTAAAGATGTGCGAAAGGGCATCACGGTTGGGGGAATGGAATAATCTGTCATTTTTGTGTAAGGGCAGTAGAAGCTCCGATCACTGTGAATGATACATATAGATGTGTTTCGGTGCTCGCTGGTCCTTCCTGACAGCAGTTGTTGTCGGCGGTGTGTAGTCAAAAGCGGTTTGTTCCTTGGACGACGCATCAGACCTTTTACATGAAGCTCAGAAAAACCTATCCCCAATTTAGCTGGTAAACACTGAAAGTGTTAGTATTGTTGATGTGTGATCCTCGGCATGGGATGAAATAAACGCACATGGAGGTGGTACGTAGGGGCAGCAAAACTGGCGGATCCGTCACCTGACAAACTATGTGATCCTGAACAAACAGACTATTTCTCTGCGCGTCAATCCCATTATCTGCCAAACACTGCGCTTTTCGGGACGGTCGGCGTTACTTGCGCTCGCAATAGGCGTCACTTACAGCTGAGGCTATGTGACTAACCCAAAAATTTGGGATCTGCTTCCCCGCCCACTGCTTCACACTTCACGGCCTGGCTGCCGTGACTCTCATCAGGTCTGCAAAGCTACGGCCAGCTGCTGGGCAGTAAGGTTGCCTCCCCCCCAACCATGGGAAGTCCCTCCAGTGAAAGCGCAAAGGCATATAGGGGGTCAGCCCCTGATTTTCAACACTGTTCTCTATCAAAACGCCAATACTTATTGTGGGTTTTATTAACCTGCCTTCAAAACATTTGTTTTGGTAAAAGTTTCCATAACAATTATGCTGAGATTTAGTTTGTTATGCAAACGCCAGATATGAATTTCCGCCCTGTTTTCTGTGCCACAGTTTTTCTATTTTGCCACTATTTTATCTACTTCGGACCATTGCCATTATAAATTACAATCACTTTTATTTAAGTATTAATTATTTAAAAAAATTAAAAGCCATTGTTATTTGTAATATCAATATATCTAAGTCACGTCAATACAAAACATGTGGCATTACAAACGCTAAAAGTGTCACATTTGCTAAAGTTAAAAGTATTGGCATTGTAAATCACAAAACATAAATATAAAATGTCATTTACAAAACCAATAGCTCCAACTTTCCTACTGCGAGACCTATTGGCAACGCCAGTGCTTGTTGTAAAAGAGACCAAATTCTTGCAGTAGCCAATCAGAGCAGCCTCACCCCATAGAACCTTCCTGAGAGAGCCTCAGAGCCTCAGATTTTCGTAGCCGTTGTGAACAGCAACATCATAAGACAATAAGGCTGAGCTTTCCCAGGGGAGGCGGGTGGGCGCATGGGAATCTATGAAAGTTGCCAATACTGGGGAACCAAAGTTACAGGTAAGTAACTTGTTTTCTTGCCCCAGTATTGGAACTTTCATAGATTCCCATGCTTTGTATCAGAATAGCCAGCAGTAAAGAGAAAAGCATATTTTGTAATATGTGCACCTGAAAATGTCATACATAATTCTGATAAGAAAATCAGATACACATTAGCATCAAAAAGCAAAAAATAATAACAAGCAATACAAAATATGCAAACAGGATGGCGGGATAGAAGGAAAGCTCACAGACTTATTGGAAAAGGTTCCTCAAAACCACCTGGCCCACTGCCGCATCCTCTTTAACAGAAGAATCCAAGCAGTAGTGGCGAGTGAAGGTGTGGACACTGCTCCATGTCGCCGCTCTACATATGTCCTTTATCGGGACACCTGCGAATAGAGCCGCCGATGAAGCCATTGATCTCGTAGAATGAGCACGAACTGATCGCTGAAGTGGTTTCCCCGCTCCTTGATGGCAAAAATGTATAGGACTGGAAATCCAGCGGGAAATTCAGGGTTTAGAAACTGGACACCCCTTTCGAGGAGCGCTGAATGAAACAAAAAGCTGGGAAGATTTTCTGAACTGTTTTGTTCGCTCCAAGTAGAATTTAAGACATCTGTGAATGTCCAGAGAGTGCAAAGCCCTTTCAGCTGGTGTGGAAGGCTGCGGAAAGAAAGTTAAGACCACCGGCTCATTCAGATGGAATTTTGAGGGTACCTTCGGAATAAATTTAGGATTTGTCCTTAGGATGAGAACATTATTTTTGAACTGTAGAAAAGGTTCTTCAATTGTGAAAGCCTGGAGCTCACCAACTCTTCTAGCCGATGTCAGGGCCAAGAGAAGAGCCAGTTTCCACGAGAGAAACTTAAGGTCAGCCCTATGAATAGGCTCAAATGGGGCCTTCATTAGATGTGACAAGACCAAACTCAAACTCAGATGCCAGGCTGGTGGTAGAGGCCGGACTGGTGGAAAAACCCTGAATAAACCTTTCAGGAATGGTTTAATAATCCTTGCAGACCACAGGGAAGGACCTGATGATGAACGCCTGAATCTAGAAATGGCCGGTAGATGTACCTTTACAGAAGAAGGAGCCAATCAAGATTTCGCAAGAGAAAGGATGTATGGTAAGAGTTGGTGCGGTGCAGAAGTATATGGATGTAGACCACCTTTCCGACACCAAAAACAGAATCTCTTGCACTTAGCCCGATAGGTTTTGTTCGTACTAGGCACTCGGGCCTGGGCCAAAATGTCTTTACATTCTCCTGAGAGATTTAACCCTTGGAACTCTCTGAACTCAGGAGCCACGCTGTCAATCGTAGTGACTTCAAGTCCGGATGTAGAACCTGTCCGTGAGCCATTGTCAACAGTGACGTAACAGGACGCAGGAGAATTGGCTGATCCTGGGAGAGGAGGAGAAGTTCTGTGTACCAAAACTGCCTGGGCCATGCTGGTGCGATCAGAATCATCCTGCAAGGCTCTACCTTGAGCTTGCGGATCAGTCTCGGAATCAGCGGAATGGGAGGAAAAGCGTAAACAAATGCACCGGACCAGGCAATCAAAAGTGCATTCCCCAAGGATTCCAGCTGGTGAACCCTGCTTGCGAAAGACTGGCATTTGGCGTTCTGGGGAGTTGCAAACAGATCGATGGTTGGGGTCCCCCAACGTGCAAACAGTTCCTCTAGAATCGCCTGATCCAGTTCCCATTCGTGGCTGATAGTCTTTTGGCGACTCAAAGCGTCCGCTGTGGCACTGAGTGTTCCCGCCAGATGTTCCGCTGAAAGGGTGATGTGTTGGATCACCCATTTCCAAAGCCTCTGTGCTTCCTTCGAGAGGGTGGAAGATCTCGTTCCGCCTTGCTTGTTTATGTAGTGCATGGCGGTGTCTGTACGAACCAGCACTGCACGGTCGCAGATTCGCGGAAGGAAGGCTTGTAAGGCCAGACGAATGGCGATAAGTTCCAGTAGATTGATGTGGAACTTGACTTGGACTGGGCTCCAATGGCCACTGACCTTCAGCTCTTGGAGGACCGCTCCCCATCCTTCCATGGTAGCATCTGTCGTCAATACCATGGGAGATGGTGGAAGCTGGAACGGTAAACCCCTGGAAAGATTGTCTTTCAGCAACCACCAGCTGCTTGCCTTCCTCATTTCCGGAGTAATGACAATCCTGTCGTCGAAGGAGCCTGTGACCGGACGCCATTGTTTGTCCAACTGTTCTTGCAGTGGACGCATTCGCAGCCTGCAGTGTGGAACCAATGGTATGTAGGATGAAATCGATCCGAGAAGCGATTTGTACTTGCGAACTGACAGAAACTTCCGTGTCTGAAGAAGGCGAGCTGAAAGAATCAGCTTGTTTTGGCGTTCTTCCGAAGGAATAGCCAGGCAGCACTCTGTGTCCAGGATAGCCCCTAGAAACTTCTCTGTGTTGGAGGGGGCGCAAAACTGATTTTTCTCTGTTGAGCCGAAGACCCAGGTGCTCGAACAGCTGTCTGCAGCTCGTGACTGCCCTGAACGCCTCTTGGAAAGAAGGAGCTTTCAGAAGCCAATCGTCCAGATAAGGGAAGACTTCTAAAGACTGCTTCCTGAGAAAGGCTGCCACGGAGCTAGTACCTTTGTAAAGATCCGCGGAGTGGATCGGAGACCAAAAGGCAGTACTTTGAATTGAAAATGGCTCTTGCCTACTGTAAACCGAAGGTATTGCCTGTGAGCTAGATGAATGGGTTCGTGGAAGTAAGCGTCTTCCAAATCTAGGGTCGCCATGTAGTCCCCTGGATTGAGAAGGCGGAGGATGTCCTGAAGAGTGATCATCCTGAAGGACAACTTGATGAGATAAGTGTTGAGCTGCCATAGATCTAAAATCGGACGCCACTTGTCCCTAGTCTTCCGAAACAGGAAGAACCTGGAATAGAACCCTTTCCCCTTTTGGGAGAGAGGTACAGGTTCTATTGCCCCCTTGGTGAAGAGTTGGTGGGCCTCAAGATGAAGGAGTTTGAGATGTTTGGGTGGAAAGGCGTCTGGAGCTCTTGTTGGAGGAAGATCTTGGAACTCCAACGTGTGTCCTTCCTTGATGATTTGTAGGACCCACTGGTCTGTTATGACCATCCAGTTGTTGAGGCAATGGGCAATCCTGCCCCCCACTGGTGTTAATGAGGGCACAGGAACAGTGGAAGGAGCCACCTGGCCGCTATTGTTTCCAGGTATTGTCTCTCCTTTGTTGTCCTTGTCGTCCTCTCGGCTGTTGGCGAGAGAAAGAACCCCTCTGAGAGTATTGGGGTTTGTATGTTTGGCTAGGTTGTGAGCCGGAAGAGTAGCGGTGCTGATTGCCGCCTCTATAGGTGGAGAATCCTCTACCTCTTGCTCCTCTGAAGGGTCATTTGCGATATTGTAAAGTTCCCAAGGATTTGGCCGTATCAGTGTCTTTCTTTATGCCCTGTAGGGCGTCATCCACGTGTTTGCCAATTAGCATCTCTCCATCGTATGGCAGATCAAGAATCTTATTCTGCACCTCCTGTCTGAACCACGTGGCTCTCAACCATCCTTGGCGTCTCAGAACCGCCGAGCCGGCTAGCGCTCGAAATGCTGTGGTTGCTATATCCATAGCGCAGTCTATCACCTCCGAAGAAGCTCGCTCTCCCTCCAGCAATATCTTCTTTACCTCTTCCTTAGAGGAATCCTGCAGTTCTTCCACAAATGGAGAGAGGTCGCACCACATCTGGCGATCGTAACGCCCCAGAATCGCCAAAGCATTAGCCGCTCTAACGAGAAGACTGGCCATTGTGGAGAATATTTTACCCACATTGTCTAAACGCCTGCCCTCTTTATCCGGAGGCGTGGTTAGCGGCGTGGACGGGTTTTTTGATTTGCTCTGTGCGGCCTGAGAAATGACCGAGTCCGGTTTTGGTTGACCCAGTAGACACGCCAGGCTGCCATCTGGTGCCTTATACTTTTTCTCCAGTCTTGGAAGCACCGGGAGGACTATGGCTGGATTTTGCATAGCCTTCAGACCAAACATGTTCAATGATGGGGATTGAACGTACGGATTTCCTGAATGGTTCCTTGAAATCGTACAAGAAACAGTCGGACTGAACCGTGGTAACTGGGAGACCAAACCTCTTGGAAGCCCGTTCCATCAAGTTGTGAAAACCTCCAACATCCGCTGGAGGAGAGGTAGCATTATCAGGCTCTGTGATGTCCGGATCACGAGGGTCATCTGGATTCCAATCCACGTTCTGGTCTTGGTCAGGATCCACCTGTTGGTCCGCATCTGACGAGGCAGTATCATCATCTGTATCATGAACAGGCACTACCTCTTGTGGATGTTCTGCAGGCTCAGTTTCACGCCCCCTCGAAGGGGTCGTCGTCGACTGTAATGCCTTTATGGAATGTGTCGTCAACGGAAGCGGCGACAAAGAAACTGCGCTCGTTGTCGAGGATTGTGCCGTCGACGAGGAGAAGCTTATCGTCGAAGGATAGAGCGTCGACTGGATAGTCGACGAACTCGTCGTCAGCAGCAAGGTTACAGAGTCGTCGACACGGTCGTAGTCGACGTCGTCCTCGTCGCCTAAGCGATTCTCGTTGTCATCGTCGTCGATGTGGAGAAAGTGATTTTCGTCGACGACGAACAGGAATCAGGTGTCTTGAATACCATCGATAGCGCAGGTGTCGTTGTCGCAGCCGTCGTCGACGAGCCCGTCGACGAGGCTATTTTCACAGACAAGTCCTTTTTGACAGAAATCGTCGGCGTACCTGTGGTTTTCACAGTCGACGAGCGCAGTTTTTTGGCAGAAACGACCTCCTGAGTTGCAGTTGAAGGCTTTTTCACCCCTCTATCCCTTTCAGAGGGTGGTGAAGATACAGGAGCAACTTTCTTCGCCTTCTTAGAGGGTTGCGACTCATCAGGCTTTCCCTGCCTCTCCTTTTCACCGTGGTGAGGAGATTTTTGGGAAGCAGGCCTGTCAGACCTATCAGAGGTCCCTGGTAAGGCCTTGACAAGGGGCTCGTCAGAAGTAGAAGGGGGAGACCTACCCCTCTTCTTAGACCTCTTAGATGACACCATCGACGAGGAGCCCTCACTGTCCTTCATCTTTTGAAGCCATGTGAGAAGACGTCCTTCCCTGTCCCTAAAGGTCTTGGTGGAGAAGGTTATGCAAATCTTGCAGTCCGTGGGTTTATGGTCCGGATATAGGCAGTATATGCAGTCCTCATGTTTGTCCTCGACAAACAATCTCTTCTTTGAGCAGGTAGCACAGTCTCTAAAAAGTGCTTTCTTCTCCTTGTCAGACATGACAAAAAAGAGATACAAGTTGAAGAAAAAATAGCTTGGAATTGAAGAAAATGAGCAGAGCTCAATGGAGACTCCCTTGCACAACGTGCGGTAGAAAATCTGAGGCTCTCTCAGGAACGTTCTATGGGGTGAGGCTGCTCTGATTGGCTACTGCAAGAATTTGGTCTCTTTTACAAAAAGAGGTGGATAAGCTACAAAATGAGATGAGGCCTAGGCCTATTTTTCACTTTGTGCTTACTACTAAGGTATTTTCTATTTACCAAGGCTCCTATTCCGACGACGGGGAATGATACAAAGCATGGGAATCTATGAAAGTTCCAATACTGGGGCAAGCGCATCTTCCCCTTGGCGAGACTATTGTTGTCGGTTTGGTGCGAGAAGGGGACAGAACATGTGCGCGCCTGGACAGATGATGTGCACGCGCATGGCGTCTCCTCTCTGCCTCATATGCTTCCACCGCGTGCTTGATTTTGCTTTCAGTTCATGTGGGTGCCCACATGGCGTCTCCTCTCTGGCTCACACGCTCCCACCGCGCACTCATACGCTCCCACCGCGTGCTTGATTTAGCTTTTAGTTTCCCTGATCCACCATGCAATAAATGTGCTACCTGCACTTGGTAAGCGCTGGAACCTGCGGACACCCGCAGGGATAAAGAAGTCGCACTGCCTCAACAGGTCCTGCCAGCACCATATGCTTGTTTATTTCCTCCATTTACCTTGCATTCATTTCGTATCTCGGTGTTTTGTTGTCTTCGCTCTCGATTAGTGTGTTATTCAACACCTTGCTTCACATATTGAATGCAACTACGGCATTTGCTTTAGGAAGGTTTTAAAGGCCAAAATCCCGAAACTATATAATACCCTGGCAAACAGATAAAACGCAGCATTTCATCTGCACGCAAAGAGTGCTCATGTGCTCCTTACCAGAGGGCCTTGCTCCAGCGGGCACAATAAGATACCATGTGCCAGAGGTAAGCACAACTCGCAGTCTTGAGCCAGATTGCTGCCTGTCTTCCGTAAACCCCTCACGAAGGGTCATTCCGGCCTGGGCACGGTTTCTATTGGGCTTGCAGCAGCAGTCCATTAAAGGCAAGCAAGACTTTCACTTTTATTGCTCTTTGCAAGTAATAATATAGCTCAGCGAGTTAATACAAGCCACCGAGATGAGACAGCCTGCAGTGTTTACAGCAGAGTCAGGGAGTGCTTCCAGTTGATGTGGAGTGCAGTCAGCTCTGACCCTTTTTGTGCATGTGACAGTCCACTGCCTGCTTCCGGGCTGTGTGGATGGACAGTTACCCCTACACTCAGTGCTTGCCTTTTGGAGGTCCAGACCATATATGCTTCCTGTGTACATCACCTGTGCATTGCAGCCCATGCACCTCCTGCCGGTCACACACTCCCTCCCTCTGCAGCCCCAGGCTGCCTGCGACGTGCACCGTCAGTGCCCTCCCGTCGGTCTCTGCCTTGTGCCGGCACCCATGCGCCCCGTGAAACATGTACTCTCACATTCCTGAATCTTGACCCATCAATTGTGAATATTCTGTTTTGTTTTCATCTTATTGGCTCCAAGAAGACTACTGTTCCAGGTGCGCAAAACAAGAATTGTACATACTGTAACTCAGACATTCATTGAGACATACATTGCCTCTTTGGTTCGCCCCCTCCCCCTTACGTATGGAATGCAATAGGTCTCGCACTTATGTGAATTTGAGCTATTGGCATGGTAAATAAAAATGCCTTTTATTTATGTTTTGGGTTTTAAAACAAAAAAAGACATGGTAATTTACAATACTAATAGCTTAAACTCTCACAAATGCGAGACCTATTGCATTGCAAATGCTTGTTTCTCTAGCCTGCTATTGCAATCTAAGCCACACAGTTTACCAGAAAGCTGGCCTCAACAGTCCTGGGCTGCAGCAGATGCAATTGCAACTTCAGTGTTGACCTTTTGTTGCAGGGCCACAGCAGAGGTCTTTCCAAATGGTGTTGCAATATGAATTTGGGGAGGTGGGCCTAACAGCAGCACTCACCTCAGCAATTTCAGCCCTCTTGTTTAGCTGCAGAGATGTGTGCAGCAAAGATGGTGGCAACAGAATCTTCTAGCTGTAATTTCTTTAGGTAGTTGCAGCCACCCTTTGCGCCTTGCTAATGGTAGCATAACCAGGTGATCAAACCTGTGGGTTGGTGCTGCTTGCAATTCATGAAAGGAACTGTTCTAAACTGTGCCAGAATTTTTTTTAGAGAGGCCAAAGTAACCTTTTCATATCAAACGTCGCCTGGCTCAAAATGCATGGGTCTCTCCTGCTTGACTGTTTCTCTTCTTGCAAGGCCAGGCACATTCCTTTGCTTCTAAGCAGGAAGACTTCAAGGCTCATTTGTGCAGGAGAAGCAGACAGTCTGCCTAGAGTTGGTTTAAGGAATTATCCCCTCATTTTAGGACCCGACTGTCAGGCTTAACCCCTTGCATGCTGATGACGAACCCCAGCCGTCATGCACTACGGTGCTCGTGTGCTGATGACGGCTGGGGTTCGTCATGGCCCGCCCCTGTTCGTTTGTTTACAGCACAGGGGCGGAAACGGGCCAGCAGTCAAGGGGTTAAACCAGGCTTGGTCACACAGCAGCTCTCAGAGCACTCTGCAAAGCAACCCATTATTTGATCAAAGAGAATGTGGGACTGGAAAAAATAGGGTGTTTTGGATATTGCATTTATACACATTTCCCAGCCAGAGGGTATGGCTCTATGGTCTCAAGCTTCAGAACCAGTTTGGGCTGGTTCGCTTTAAGTGTTCTTCTCTAAGTGCTCTCCAGAAACCGTAATGTTTCTCACATCTGATAGCACAACAGCTGGCGCCACTGAGGAGCACCTACAACATTGGTACAATGATGTGTGACTTTTCTGCACCTGTCAATCATCAGCTTTCCTGAATCGGTAATTAGAGAACGAAAAGGGCAAACCATGCATGAAACTTCCTCACCTTAAACTAAATGGAAGTCCAATCCCTCGCCTTTTCCATATGTACAAAATGCCAGTGCTGAAGGAGAACTAATCAACTGCTCCTTGCTAATAAATTCGTCAAGGAAATTCGGAAGGTAGCACTGTATCCATCCTCCTGACTGCAGTGTCGCAACCGTCTAGCCACAGGAATATAGGCAATACATTTCTATTATCTGACGAAGTTATCTTAACCCCCATTCTATTTCATGCTGAAAGTCAGGGACATCCAAAATGGACCCCACTGGCTTTAATATTCAGCGACACACACGCTCCAACCATACATGGCACAGGCTCACTCTACATGTATAGGTACTCGGTCATGCAATGCAATGATGTCAGAGGAGGTTTTTAGATTCATTTAACAGCCAAGGGGGTCAGTAGGCAACACTCCCTGAGACAGATAAAAAGGTCCGATAAAAAAATAAGTTTACTGCTACCATAATTTTACAGCTACACCTAGGACAGAGACAGTGTTACAATTTTTCGTATGAGGCACGCTTGGTCAAAGATGGTGCTGAACTGTCACAAACAGATCTACGTTTCCGCACACAAACTAGATTAGCATGATGCCACGGCCAGACATAAAGGTCAGGATATCAATTTCACATACAGCAAGGCACTCAGAGGCAGGGTAACATGCCCATTTATCATGGGTGGTACACTCTCGCATCCTTCCTTGGTTACAGCAGTTGAAGGCAAAACTGTGGAACGTTGCCTGTTTTTTCCCAACTTAAAAAGCAGTTTCCCCATTCGGATTCCCATATTGAATAAAAATGCTTAATTATCATTATTGTTGTTTTTTTTATGTGTGCCTTCTGGGGCCAGTCGTTTGCTCAAAGTATTTCCTCCCTTCCTGGAATAGGTTTCAGTTATTTTACTACTTCTTCTGCAGCATTCAAAGTCAACACCACCATACAAGGAGAAGATCCCCTGGAGAGCTCCAATGGAAGTGAAACATTATGATGTCCGGAAAGCACCTAGGTGAAATCTTTACTGTTTAACTGAAAAGGATATTCTCTCATTAAAGATGTCAGTATCTTACTGGTAAAGAAAGATTTAAAACGCAATGAAGGATGCAAATAGTGCATCCATCACAATAACACGGGTCTTACTAAAGGTAAACACCTCGAAAAATCGTATGCTGCTTTGTTTTGAGCACTACCATAATCTGCGTTTGAATTCTACTTTTGGTAAAGATGTTCAGAAAGAAGTTTGTTATATTCGTCTATTGCACCTGCATTACAATGTCAGCGTTTACGAGTGCCTTCTATAGTAGGTGTTGAAAACATTACTTGCACACTATCTCATTTCATCAGAGATAACACGGGACACCTACCAACAGAAAACGAGGAAAATATGATGTGGTTAGTATCCAGTCTTCAGAATCTTGGTGCAACCAAGGGCTAAGATAAGGGTAAGCTCAATAAGACGGTGGTGCAGGTTTCAGGAAACGACATACCTGCAAAGAGCTGTAGCTCACTATCAGTCTGTGGGTCTGCTTCCAGAAAAGTCAAAACAGGAAAAGGGTTTTCAGAGACTAAGCACCTCAGAAAGTGAGAAGGAATACTCCAAACACAGCTTTAAACATTTAACACTATGTTTCAACTTTCTTGTTAATAATTTTGTACTCTACTACAACTTTGACTGCCTCTTTCTGGACATACATGGATACTGACAACTGGTTTTACTAGACAACTAATGATCTGCTGGTCCATAGCTTCAAAAGTAAATGCTTTAGAGACTGACACTGGTGTGAAGTGCTCCCCTCCCAATGTTTGCAATGGAAGGATATCTTTCTGGATAGGTTTCCTTTTTTGGTAACCACTTTTGCACCAAATATGAATTTAAACCAATAATGGATTTAATTTCTCCATAGTCATTCGATTATTGTTCTACAGTAAAAGCCCGGCATAAACCGTTATATCGGATGAAGTGAGACTTCAAGCATACATTGAAGATCGTAATTTCTTTTTCAAAACCCAAAGGAAACTTTTATTCAATCCAGAATGCAACGAACACATCAATAATCCCTTTAAAAGCACTATGCATTGACCATCTGGTCACCCACTGTCGATCAACCTGAAGCACAAATTTCACTCTTTACCCCCCTAAAGTTTCCCGGATCAGGAGTGCTTTGCATCTCACCAATCCCAAGCTCAAAAACCTGGTGGGATCTCCTTTGCAGTACTGACAATCACACTCTGGTGCTCTCTTCCATCTAGAATCAAGAACCACCCAAATCACCAAGTGCAGAAAGAGCTGTAATACCAGACCGTTCATATCGATCTGACCCTTCCACTCAACCAAAATTATTTCTCAACATGGGCTTCACATATAACCCAGTACCTACAACTCTGATCATGGAGATCAGATGATGTTATGAAACCAGCAAGTACATGTGCATAGCTAAAAAACTGAAGCACTCGTCTGTCCCTCACTTGACAACAAAAGTTTTCTATATAGGTCATACTACAGACATACACACTCCAACAATACTTAGCACTGTGATTAACCTGTTGCACGATCAACCAACCAACTATGCAGTGCTGTGGGTCACAAATCTGGTATGAAGTGGAATTCAAATGTTATAATCTAATACCTTGCAAAGTTTGTGTTGGGTGTCTTTTTGCATAGCACATACTTTGCTACCACTTAAGCACACTGGCAAAAGAAAATAGGAGTGAGGTGTACAATCAGGGTTGTCAGAAAGTCAGGCAAGTAAAACATTGACTACGGAGAAGTACATAGGTTGGGATTAAGGTGAGGTCTCACAACACCTTAACCTCAACCTGTGTCTTTGTACTCTACAGTTTAATTGTGCTATCAGATCTTGAGAGGATGTGTAAAAACAATAATCTCAGAGATAGTCCTCCTATATGAAGACTTAAAATTTCAAGATTTGGAAAGCTTGAGCAAAGGTGGTCTTGAAAGTACAACCAAATGCTCTATTCCAAGTTCCCAAATAAGAAAGACTACACATTCCTTACATAAAATTTCAAGATTATTTGTTTGCATTATATACTACAAGATAGTTGGTCTGCAATACTATAACTAAAGTTTGTAGTCTAGGCATCATTGTTTTCAGCTTCAGATGCATATGCTTGAAATATTACAATGAGGGCTACTTGGCTCCCTAGATAACAGTAGCTCAAGGGTCCAAATCTGCAGTGGATACTGCTCCAAGCATTCCATCTAACAGGTTTGCAGTTTCCCCTTGGATTTACACACCACCTACATACACAGGGCTATCCAACATTTATTCATGAGGGATGGATCCATGTCAGATTTTCAGGAGGACCACGGTCTATGTAAATTATTCCATTTATACTACCTAAACCTACCTAATGTGATAACTAAATATATGCAAGGATGGAGGCCGTTGAGGATAAATGATCAAGGTTATGTTATTTGAATTTAAGAAGTACCTTACCACCATTTGTCCAAAAGCACCTCTCCAATTTAGGCACATAGAAGAGTTCTGGGATTCTCAATAACCAGATTCAAGAGGGTCCGCGGATACTGTACTTTTCACATTTAGATCTGATTTGTGCTCTACGGCGGACTAGATCTAGTTATTGATTTGTGTGAAATACTAAGTGCATGCATGCATGTGTAAACCAAAGGAGTTTGTCTTCTGTTTAGCTTTGCTGTGGCTTTTATTGATAGATTGCCCAATTTGAGGCAGCATTTCTGTTTTCAGGTATGTTTGCCATTTTACGGTTTTAATTAAATTCTACATGTATGTGGGCCAGTGTTATTTAGTGAACAACTTCAGGTTGGCAGATATGTATTTGGCGGAAAGGAAATAGGTGCTAGAGTCTAGCATAAATGGATGTACCACCGATTAAGGCCTAGGAGCAATAAAAAAAAGCTTGTGGCTATTTGGACAGGATAGCTCCAGGGGTTGTGTAAAAGGTTTACAGTTCATATAGGGTCAGGCAAAAATAAATGTTTTCCACTTCAGTGGCACATCAAGTCAAGTCAACAATTCAATTTTAGGGCGATGTGCAAGCATAACTATATCTGGATGTGATGTTGAGGCAGAGAAAGCTGAACGAACTACATGAGTTATAAGTGGTGTTGTATGCATGATGATGCCAGGATTTTGGACTACTGTGTGCTGCTGATGGAAGACTATGTGCAGGTATTGCTTGATAAGTATGTGCTGCTAAGGGAGATCTGCTCAACTAGCTACATGGCCTGAAGTTGTGCATGCACGTGATGGTGCCAAGGGCAATGTCCAAAGAGAGCTGCTGGTGTGATGAAAATGTAGAGTCCACTACCATTTGCTGGTTGCATAAATGTCCTTTGAAGCAGAAGCAGAAGACAGACAATGGTTTTTAAGAGGATTTGAGAAAAAATTCAAAGCATTCAAAACAGCTTACATGAATCACACATTAATACCCATGCAACCAAGACGAAATGAGTTGAGCCACAATCCACCAACATTAAAAAATATATATAGGTTCTTCATCAATGGCAATGCTTTAACTAATCTTCTCATTGCCATGGGCAGACATTTTTCTACCACTACTTTTAACAAAGAAGTTACAAGTGCATAAAACAATTTAAAAATGAGGGGCTTACTCCTAAGAAACCGGTTTGTCAAGATCAAGGCCCAGATGGCGAACGTCAAATTAAATAACAACAACTGGATGATTATATACAAAGTTCAAAAGTACTCTATTAGCGTTACTAATAGTCAAATATATTGTGCACATTTATTGACCTCCGAATGATGCAAGGCTGAGTAGACCTGCATTCATTTGAATCTATTTCCTTCAGGTTCCAATCTTAATTCTGCAGCTGATCCATTAGTTCACTGAATGCTCCTTTCTTATATATCGTAAAAGGATACTTAAACACTTGTTCTAGTTATACAAGAACTAATCTACGACAACGAAGTAAGTTAGTATGCAAATATTCAAAAGCAAGTCAGTAAAAATCTAGCAGTAGATTTTTTAAGATCAGACACTGCGATGGAGCAAACATCTCAAAGCACTAAATTAACAACTGGGGCAGATTTATGTAGATCAGCAACAAATGCTCCCTCGAGTACATCACTGCTATTAGGAAAATCTTGTTTGAAAATATGAATTGAGTGATTTACAAACAGGCTCTGAGAAAGCGATTTTAATTGCAGACACAAGTGGTGTCAGGTCTGTGCTTGGACAATAAATGTAATAAGACTATATCTCATAAACCACTGCCTGAATTGTAGAAATAAAAATACCTTCTGACTCACTTCCTGTTTTTTCTTTTGCAGATTAGGACTGAAAGTGAAACCGCTGATTTACAAGTCAACAGAAGCCAGTCTCTGCTTAGTTTACAAAACTACAAGAGTAGTGCATCTATATTAAGTAGCAGCAAACTGTGCATGTTAAACGACATGAATGTAACCCCGCTTATTAATCTAGATTCACAGACGAGGGCTACAACAACCCGTGACTCACTGACTGCCCTTTAGAAACTAAAACTTGCAGCCTTCTATTGGATACTTATGGAATGTTGACCTCATTGTCTCTGTATTTTATCTTGAACATGAAATGAAATCTCACCCAAGTTGATCCCAAGAACACATCCCAAACAATTTACCAATCATTAAGACAGATTCAAACATTTCCATCTATCCATCACGTGTGCTATCAATATTAAGTCTGTGCAGTCAGCAAGCTGATAGTGATGATTCTACTAGCCAAAATAAAAGTCTAAAAATAATTTTTCTCCAATGCCAAAATTCACATGTACTATCACAAAGTATTACAACCAACTAAGATGCTTTAAGCAACCACTAGCCATCGCACACATTTGACCAGAGAACACAGGTTATGTGTTTCTGCTTTCAGGAGTACCATACCATCCTGAGGCAAGGCCAGTCAACCAAGGGAAGCATGTTTAGACAATCTTTGATAAAAAGAAGTTAACAAGCAGCATATACCACCACTTGTATCTCCACCACAAGTTAGAGCCAGGACACCAAGATACAATGACTAAGAGCAATCATATGAGTGCAAGAGTTTTTTTATTCGATGTCCCAGAACTAGCTTCTGGTGGTGAAACTAAGTTGGTTTCTAGTACTGCTGCTTGAATCGATCCAGACAGGCGCAAGTGATCTGAAACAAGCAAAGGGAAATTTCTGTCCACCACCCATTATATATATATACACACAACATGTCTGCTAAAACCACATGCAGCAAATCTATTTCCATCTCTGTTTAAAATCTTGTATAGCTGTAACAAAATCTTAGATTATCCCAGCAAAATAACCCCCAAAAGGTATTAAATTGAAACAGCCTACCCACCTTCTCCAATGCCGTCACACATGAAAGCCTTTTCTGCACTTCATCTGAAAATAAAGAGATATATGGAGTAAATTAGAAGTAGGAGAGAAACATAACTATACACTATCACTTAAAATGCATTAACTGTATGAATAATGTTTAACTAATCTATAGAATACCCATTGTTGCAAAGATTTATATAATTAATACAATTTCAAAATGTTGGGTCAGAAGCATTTCTGAACAAGTATCAGATTTACCATCTCACACGAGTTGGATGTTTTTAACATTATAGACAAATTAGTAAAACAAACAAAATGACCCTGCTTGTGACAACTGAGAGAGTAAATAATTAATTCTAATCAACAGTCCAAGAATTAGCAGGAAAAATATAACAGAACAAGAATTTAAAGATTAACTGGTTTTGAAACCACATAGCCATTGCAAAGGTTTTTACTAGATTATCTGCACCGTGTTTATGTTGCCTGAATCTCCCTTATTAAAAGTTGAAGGCGCGAAATTACATTTGGGGGATATTTTAGGGTCCATCTCCGTTGTCAGATAAATAATTTCATTAAAACATTTCCTTACAATAATAACAATTAACTCAAAAAGGAAATCTTAGTCACAAGAGTACAATTGATTCAATTTCATTCCATTTACCTCCTGTCACTTCCCACAAAACAGATGGGATGGAAAAGGGGCAGGACCAAAGGGTGGAAAACAATAAAAATAGTCCAAAATGTACCAGTAATAAATAATAACTTTAATACTTCACTTCTCAGCAACTGCCAAGCCTCTGAACGTAAAGTCATAGTTTCAGGGGTGCCCTGAATGTAGCGTCTCATCTCTTGCAGCAAGTCAATGCATTAAACTTACCCCATTGTCCACCCCCAACAAAGTACCCTTCCAACAAAACCCCTCACGGTCACTTGAAGCTCCCTTTAAGTCATTCACTCTCCAGAAGACTTCTCATTGCCCTTTAGTAAAAAGATCTCCTTCGTTGAAGGATGTCCTTGCTTATAGATCAATGCTTCTCCATTCCTGACAGGAGTTTCTGAACTTACTTCTTATGGCCTCTAACATAAAAATACAGGCTCATTATTTCCATCTCCAAAAGACTTCATCTTGGAGTGGCTGTCACTAACCTGTCAAATTTCCGTCACCCAGTAAGGAATCCATGCAAAATCTCAGGTGTTCCCAGTTACAAAGTAAGCCGATTCACAGCACCATCTGTCTACATTTATAATACATTGGGTTGCTGCAACATTGTATACAGAACTAATGCTGCATTGTCAAACCAGAGAAGTCCATATTGTATTTGAAATGGTTTAAATATGTACCATTTCTCGTTGGACTGTCTTTTCCCCAACTGACTTTCTTCCCCTTCATTGTTCAGTTGTGAGAACTGGAGCAAGCACTTCCGAGTTGCTCCATTTGCACCTCATCAGAGCAGCAAGTTTCAGTAGTATGCCATTGGACTTGCCCTTTAACTTTCTTCCAGCCTGCACTACAAATAGTAATTCAGCACCACTTCATGGATCGCCACCCTCATGTGACCTACGGAGCCAATAAATCTCTCAATATTGGGAGTCCAGCCCAGGCATCCATGTAAAAGGTAGAGAGGCTAAAGTAATTTTCCTGCGGTATCTTTCCCGATATGGTAATCGGTCTTATCCCCAGCAGCTCCTTTGTGTTCCCTCCAAACTACCAATTCTTCCAAATTGAACCGTAACCTTCACACTAGAACACTTCTGATCACGGACCACTTCCAGTTCCAGTTCTGTGATAACCACCATTCCTGCAAGTTGCAGGACCTTCACCTGGGTGGACCCTATACTGTGGTCCTTTTTATTTTATGTTCTAATTAGATTGTGTCTATAATGCTCTGATCTGGACTCTGTTCGTGCACATGAGTGGCATATTTGTTGTACATTCAGCGAGCTGTCTATCACTTGCAAATGGATTACAATATTACCAACAGTGTCTCCAGTGAGGTGGGTTCTATCTCACTTTGGGATGGAGTTATCTAGTAATTCAGGTAGCTTAAGCTTGCCTTTGGTGGGATTGAGCCTCAGAGTTCCTTTGGTGGGATGGAGTCTCTGTGGCTTACAGGTTGCTTAACAATGCCTCCAGCGGGACTGGTGGCATTAGTTCCTTGGCAAGCACCATATAGCACATACTGCGGTGGACCCCACTGAGGTAGTTTCTCCTTTTGGATGAAGTCCACCCTTTTAAATGCTAAACATATACATAGGTGACTGTTTATTCTCACTTTTAGCAATACCTATTGCTAAAAGCACAGCAACATTTACCAGACATCATATGGTTAGAGCATATCTCTAAACCTCAGCCAACATCTCACATATAGTAGCCTAACAACAGCAAACAGCCTTGCAAACATGTACTCTGAAATTGCGTACAGGAATCCAATACAAATCAGAGCCCTTCGATGCCTCGTCAGCAAAGTACAAAAGATACAATACAATAAAATATACAGGGGTGTGGAATTTTTGAAAAACTTTACTTGTCCAAGGGACAAAGGGATACAATAATCTTCCAGCCCTGTAAAGAAATCCACTAGTCCCACGCACTCTATATAACTAAAAGCTATACAGACCAGCAAGGACTTATGACTAGTCAACTATAAAACCCAAAGTATACATGCCCATCTCTGCCTCTTTGCCCTTGCAAACTCTCTTATTATAAAGTATTGTCTTCCGCACTGTTTTATTGCTATCAGCAGTAATCATTTGCCTTTCCACTAACTTGCCATAGGGCTCGACCCAATTCCACATCTTCATCATAGGGTTCATAACCCGCCTGTTCTCTTTTCTCACAACAAGGGCTTCACACACTTACTGTTAAAATTACACCACTCCCTTACTACAAATATACCTTCACACTATATACACTGGAATGGATATCCCTGTCACTACCCATCCCATGACCTTCTCTCCACTCCCTCGTCTAATGTACTCCTTGCACATTTCACAAGTTCTCCTCCTCTCTCATAAGAGGTTTCATTCCCTCTCCAGTTTCACCATAGGCTTCAAACCCCTCTCTTGTCTACTGTTGCTACCTTGCCTCCGCTTATCACAGGCTGCTCAGCCTTCGTTACCCCCCTCTGCAATCTCATCTAAGCGCTCTGAGCAACCCTTTTACCTTAACCAGCTCACTTTGCTTCCTGCCTTCCACCAGCCCTGCCAACTGCCGCCACAGAAACAGAGGAAGGAGTCAAAATTGAGAAGTCTGGACAATACAGCTCTGAGAGTGGATATTTCAATAGCATAATACCCGAATCAATGAAGAGAATGTTATGAGACTCACAGATGGCACTGAGGTAGACCTCAAGGGGACCAGGCTGGATTGAGGTGGAGAGAACAGACATCCAAGCTGTGAATTATTGAAAATATCACCAGGCAATATTCAGTGAGCTATAAACTGGCATCAAGCACCTGCATGTAAACTGCAAGACATGGGTTTAGAACCTTGTTTGTTCTCAATCTGTTATTATAAGGCTGCTAAAAAGTTTTTTTGAGCATTAATAGACCATCCCATTCACTGTTATATTTTAAACCCCAACTTTCAAATTCTATCAGCCATACAATCGTGGCATATAATCCCTACCAGTAAAGACTGTTTATGAAACTATACACTTGTATGATAAATAGTCAGTGTATAATGTGTGTGTGATGTAAAGCTTTCTGACACCTTACAGTGGGATAAGTAGCGCTATGAAAGTATTAAATTAAATAAGTTAGGAATTGCTATTCAATTTGTTATTCCTATAAATACTCATACATACTTTTACAGCCGAAATTTTTACAGTGCATGCATATTTGTTACATATAGGAGCTAAAGAAAATCAAAAACCAGCCTCCAAATCTTAGGTTTTTAGGTTTCGCCTGGGGCACGGAGCGTAAGCTCCGCCCCCAGAGAAATCTCTAGTCTTCAGTTAGGGACTCTTGAATACGCCCCTCTGTTCCATTGGCTAGCTCCATAAATGGAGGCTAGCCATTGGAACAGAGATCTGTCCGTCAAGGCCGGACCAGATTCGGGGGTGTTCCCGACATTTTTTCCCTCTCCACCCACTTCTGTTCGTCATCACAGTGGTGGGTGGGTGTTATTTTTTTTTTTTGGAGTCCGCCGGTTTTCTTCTTTTGCTAAGTGTCTGTTGTTGGAGTTGGCTGCAAGATTCGAGTTCCCACGAGGCGATCAGGTAAGGAGCATTTTGTTTAGAAATGTGCGTGAGCCGTGATCCTTCCCCCCCCTGTCCGTGCGCCGTTCCCACCCCCCCTCGCTGTCCTGTGCACGTTCCCGCCCCCCTCCCGCTGTCCGTTCCTTTCCCGCCTCCCTCCCGCCGTCCGTGTCCTCTCCCGCAGTTCGTGTCCTCTCCCGCCCCCCTCCCGCCGTCCGTGTCCTCTCCCGCCGTCCGTGTCCTCTCCCGCCGTCCGTGTCCTCTCCCGCCCCCCTCCCGCCCCCTCCCGCCGTCCGTGTCCTCTCCCACCCCCCTTCCGCCGTCCGTGTCCTCTCCCGCCCACCTCCCGCCGTCCGTGTCCGAGTGAAGATATAACAGGCAAATATAACTGCAAATATAACTGCACTTTTCTTGTGATGTCATGTGTTGTTCAAGATTGTGTGATGTCACTTCAGTTAGGCCTGGCGTTCTTCTGAATGGATGTCCATAGTCGCACTACGACCTTAGCTGTATGCCTGGTTGTTCCTAGATGCAGTTAGATACCTTTAGATACTGGACTGGGAAAATCGTCTCTCTTACATCTTTGCAAATCCCTGCAAGCCACAAAGGATGCGCATTGGCAAAATACATTTATTTGGTACGTGCAGCCCTGAATGTTTGCTTGATGTCGTTGCCCGTGTATCCTCCTAAGGCACCCCACAAGTTTGCACCCTTGCCCGCCACGCCCACACACTCACAGGAAGATAAACAAACTGCTTGTACAAATATGAGTGTACTCACAAAGTCACTAGTGTTTGTACATCTTTTAAACTGTTCTTTACAGGCAATGGCTGTGGGAAGGAAAGGGGGCCGGGAAATGACAATGGACGGGGGCACCTCGGCGGTGCAGTCAGTTCCTGCACATTTCCTCTCTTTCTGCTGCCGCTGGGAGGAGGGGAGGGGAGGAGGGGAGGGGAGGAGGGGAGGGGGCGGGGTGCGGTACCTGGGATGGGGCTGGCAAGTTTGCTGTTCTCTCGGAGCCCCGGTGTAGTGCCTAGGGTGCAGCAAAGGAGAGCAGCTTGCACGAGGCACCCTCCCTGGATATGGTCTCTGCCGGCAGAGAGCAGGAGCCTGGGCTGAGGGTCCCGGGAGATTGATCCACCCTGAGGGGCCCCCTGCCACCCCTGGGCTGGCGGGGATGCGGCATGTGTGGAAGCAGAGGCGGTAGATGCCGGGAGAAGGAGCTACGGCGGCTCGGGGAGCTGTCACGGGGGGAGCAGCCTCCTCTCCCGCCTGGATTCCTTCCAGTTCTCCTGCTGACCTGTCTGAGGACTGAGCCGGTGTCACGAGGACACTTCCGGCTCCTGGAGCCGCCCGCGGTCACATGATGGAGCTCTCGCAGCTGCTAACCCTCACGAGGATCCGAGGAGGTAAGGTTGGGAGGGGACCTCGCAGTGCATTGTGGGGCACTTCTTTGCCAGCCTCTCTGGTCTCAGAAATTGGACCACAGCCGGTCCCTCTGACACCTTAACGGGATCTATTGAGTTTAATCAACAAGACTCAAACCTGGGATGTGTACTTGTTTATGGAAATGTAAACTTTTGCTGTAAGACCCTTGCATCTCACTATTGTGAGGCGAGGTGGCCTTGTGTCGCTGAGAAATGTCTCAGGGGTCTGTAACTCTGAACAAGCAGCAGGACCTTGGAAGACCACTCACATGTCACGGGCTATAGTGAAATCCAGAATTTTCCCAACGCGTGAGTTGCCCCGGCCTTTCCTATGAGTGACGCTGCCTCAACCCACCTGGCCTGTTAGAGGCAGTCGTCTAGTATCAGAAAATCCTTATGACAACCCCGAGAGATGTCGGCCACAGGTGTGATCAGTGCAGAAAGTTGAAATAGATATGACACACACATGGAGAGGATATGACACATCCGTTCACCTGGCACAGCTCGTTGACATAGGGTATGGAACTTGTTCCTGCTAAATCAGCCACGACTGTGACCCTGTATTCAGTCCTCCAAACCATTCAGGTATTGGTTTCTGGCACAGGAATGAGCTTTACCCACTGGATTTGCCCAGGACAACAACCCTCTTTTAATTGTTAATCATTGGTGCCTTGTTGGTTTGTGGTTGATGGAGACTTAAGTTAAATATCCAGTGTTGTTTCCATGGAATGAGTTGTGAACAATACAAACTGTCTTAGATTGTGAGTTTTCTTTAATTGGTGTGTTGTGAAGGCATGTGTAGTGTTATGTGATTGCTGCATTGTGGGCTGTGAGAGCTGTGTGGGCTGTGAGAGCTGTGTGGGCTGTGAGAGCTGTGTGGGCTGTGAGAGCTGTGTGGGATGTGAGAGCTGTGTGGGATGTGAGAGCTGTGTGGGATGTGAGAGCTGTGTGGGATGTGAGGGCTGTGTGGGCTGTGAGGGCTGTGTGGGCTGTGAGGGCTGTGTGGGCTGTGAGGGCTGTGTGGACTGTGAGAGCTGTGTGGACTGTGAGGGCTGTGTGGACTGTGAGGGCTGTGTGGACTGTGAGGGCTGTGTGGACTGTGAGGGCTGTGTGGACTGTGAGGGCTGTGTGGACTGTGAGGGCTGTGTGGGCTGTGAGGGCTGTGTGGGCTGTGAGTGCTGTGTGGGATGTGTGTGCTGTGAGAGCAGGGAGAGCTGTGTGGGATGTGTGGGCTGTGAGAGCTGAGCGAGCTGTGTGGGCTGAGAGAGTTGTTGGCAATGTAAATAACAATGCCATTTATTTATAAGTAAACAAAAAAAAAGAAATGTCATGAGCAATGCCAATAGCTCTAACTTTTCCAAAGGCGAAACCATTGCATTGTAAATGCTTGTTTTACCTAAGTGATAACAAGCTGTGTGCCTTTGTTTCCCCATTACTGTGGCATTTAGGTGTTAGAATCTAGATAGCTTCCACCCAGGATTATACTCGAACAGAAGGAGGGATGATGGCACTTTAAATGTTCTCTTAGTTTTGGGCTCAAGCTGGAAGAGAAGATTACTAAAACCCTGGCAGGGCAGCCTCCGTCATTCAGACTTCTAAGGTCGCTGAATATCATCTGATTAAGTAGTGGTAAAGTCTGTTTTTATAGTGCTTTAAAAGAACACCAGTGAAGTGTGAAGCACTATAATATTAACAGCAAATACTGGCTAGTAGGAGAGAACTTGTGAACGACTGGGATATAGCACTGTAGAATGTGGTGCTAAAAGTTCAGTGAGTGTGGTGGGAGGAAGACACAGGCTGGCCACAAGTAACAGAAGGATTCAAAGCAGATATGTGGACACTAGAAAACAGCTTGAGGTGGGCATTTATGATTATGGTGTGGCATTAAACAAAGGAGGTATTTAGAGAAAAGGATCCAAATACCTGAGGAAAGTGGGGGAAGAGCGCGCAGAGCAGGTCAGACTAGTAGCGTTTCGCCCTCGGGGAGCCTGATAATCCCCATGAGAGTCTAGGCTCGGGCTTAGGGTAAGTGAGCCACGTATGGCGAAACACAAATTGTAGCAGCTGATCAGATAGGTTACTTGAACGGGAACAGAAAACAGTGAAGTTAGAAAACTGGGGAAGATAGGGAGAAGTAGGAATGGGCACGTTAGGGGACACAGAGGGTGCACTAAACACCAACAGCGAGCTCCCAGTGAAGAAAGGTCAGTACCATCTCCTTCGGAAAACCTATGCCTTTAAGATAATGTAGTTAAAGAAGCATTGAGCATTTTGAAACACGCCCAATGTTCCACTCCTTTGCTTGCTGCCTGCCTCTTGGATAGGATTTTGTTCCCACTAGTTGAGTTTTTTGCGCTTTCGGAAAGTGCCTCCTGGAAGCTCCTGCATTTCATATTTATCAACCTTGACACTGTTGATCTCTAGCTGCCTGGGTTGGAGGCCCTTATCCACCCACACATCACCTGCTGCTCCGTATGAGCCAAGCTGGATACCGGGGCCGTGAAACTGTTGGAGCCATAGATGCCAACAAAACCGATTCAGACAGGAGACTCTTGGTTTAAAACCGTTTTATTTTGGCAGTCTGCCGCCTGAAAATAATGAATCTGCTTCAATTAAGATCTATGAATAAAATACAGTTGCATAATCTTTTTTTTTATTGAATTTAAATCACCCTCTTTATAATTTCAGATTGTTAGCATGTATGGTCGAAGCCATGGTGAGGATTTCAAATAATTAAAAGTTACTTGTGTGATGCTTACTATCGGCTCATAGTTGTGCCGGCAGGTGAAGAATGAGGGGCCACTTGTGCTCTTTATCGTAAGCATAACTAATATGGGAGCAGGTGTTCTAAAACGGACCTTACAAATACAGTGAGCAATGACTGTATTTTCGGGCTTTTTGGCAGGGCTGGCTGGGGAGCTCAGAAAGACATGCCAAAAGTTTTTTTGCAAATGCACATGCGGGGTTAAATATGCTTGCGCAGATGCGAATGGGAGATCATCCCGATTGGGAGATTAAAACGACGGAAGTGTGAGATCTCTGCCTCTCTCATTGACAGGGAGCACAAACTTTCTCACAGCTGCAGCCAGGATTAGTTTAGTTACCGTAATTACCTAAAAAAGGCGCATTCACTAAGATTTCATATTCCAATCGGATAACTGGTTTGTGATTATATTAGATGCACAAGGGTTAAAGAGAATGTCTACTTGTCCGGAGGACTAAGTAGACAATAAAACTTCTTGTCCACAACAAGAATCCTCATGTTTTATTGTGTCCGTCATATTGTTTGCCTAATACCTTTGCTCTAGGAGAATTCCACATTATTTCTGTGGCCCTCATTTAAGTTTTCAATGTCTCGAAGAAAAATCTGAAGGACCCCTTTACAGTCAGGAACACCTAGTCTCCACGCAGCAAGATTTTATATTTTCCTAGTTAATTTGCACTATGTTTGCATATTAATCAGTACAAAAGATTCCCTTACAAAAGCAAACCTTTTGGTGAAGAGCTTATCTCCACCTTGCGCTATATTCCAGATTAAAGTTATCGAAATGAAGGAAGGTTATTACACTTTCTGTTCAATTTTAAATTACTGAACTTTTAAAGAGCATTGTTCTCTTCAGCATCATATTTTGATGCTAAACGTTTCACTGTCTGGAAACTGAGGAGCCAGTCCACTATCAACTAGGCAAAAAAAGCCAGGACTATATGGTTTTTATAAAACTGAAGATGATTTTTCAATTGTTGAAGGACAGGCCAGCCATCTGGCATAAAAAGCTAACTGACTCCTTTCACACTCTTGAAGATTCAGTACCAAATATAAACAGCTATTTCACCCAACTAATTAAATATAAACCTTTTGCAGCATCTAGCATAAGACGAAATGAAAGTCCTTTGGTTTTTCGTTGTTATGGTCATAGGTTAAGAAGTTGACCCATCAGGGAGAAAATGTTTACAGTAGACGTTCTACTAGATAAGCTACTCCAAAGCAGATAAGGGTCTAGATGTACCCAGTCCACTTCCACATGTATCCGCATGGTCTATTCTGGTGAATCCCAAGGTCAAGGTACACCAGAGGGATGCCAGGTTCTTCTTGGCACAGGCTGCATATACCTAGAAACAACCAGTAAAGCACTGTGAATGCTCACTACCCAGGACTAACAGCAGATACTTTAATAAGAGTGAGAGGACTGAGACTATGAAAATTCAGCTTGTGGAACAATCATATTTGGCCTCTGGAATGAGATGTACAAGACACGCAGTATTTCAGCAAGTTGCGGGTTGTCAGCATGGATTCCTGGGTCAATAGCTACAACAGATGGTCATACAAATGACATCTAGCCCTTATGGCATGTGTTTTATAGTGGAGAGAAAAATATCAGCACAGCACAATGCCAAAGCACTCTTCAATCTGCATCTTGATGCTCTTGGAGACTTACTCCACAGTTCTGCAGTATTTCTTCATTAATTTGCGGACAATCTTCAGTAATACTTGAAAGCACCCTCCCCTGCCAACATCACACCTTTATCTGGTCACTAAGAGTATTCATGTTGAATTACAACACTATCATGAAAAAATAAACAGAATTCTTTTCAGCTCCCACCCTTACCTATGTAGAAACATGGCTTGGCACTCAATATTATTAAAATGCAGGCTTTGTATATTCAGATGCATCCAAATTCCTGGACTTCCTTCTCAAAAAGCGACTGACCGCCACAAAATCATGCACAACATGGCAGAGAATGCTCAGTTTCAAACTCATGTTCTTGAGAAGAATAAAATCTTCTATTCCAAAACAGGATTGTAAATCTACAGTTAGCCATTAGTGTTATTATAAACTGACTACAGTAACTTCTCTCTCATCGATATTTTCTAAGTGTCTCTTGCCCCTCTGAAAGTCATTTGACAGCAGCAGGCCATGTGTTATGTGGTAGTCTTCTAACAGAGTTCATATCACCCCCATCCCGCCCAAACTTCAATGCCTGCCCATTGATGCCTTGCACATTTACAAAACTGCCAGCCTGGTGCACATAATACTGCACCCAGCCTCTGCCATAACCTTGTGCAGAAATTGAACATACATGCAAATTTCGGGAAACAGTATTTTAAGAAATACTGCAACATAGCTCGATCATTTTCAGGGTGTACCCGAAGCTGCTGGACTTACTTTGTCACCTTACCCAGCATATCCTATCCCATCCTACCCTCAAAGAAAAAAAAATTAAAACACCACACAACACATGATAGTGTGCTGGAGAGAAAGGTGGTGTGATCAGCGCGAGGCGCGCGAGTCAGCTGGAAAGAGCGTGCACTAAGTGAAGAGCCAATGGGAGAGAGGCTGTGGAATGTGTGTTAGCGTGCTAGAGAGAAGGGGGGGTGTGATAAGCGTGAGGCGTGAGACGGCCTGGCGGCCGTCAAAGTGAAAGCCGTGGGCAGTGAATAAATTAGGGGATGAGAAATGCCTGAGGCACAGCGCACGCTGGGGAATGCCTGTGGGAGGGAGGCTGGTGGCTTTGATGTGCACGCGCTTTTTAGGTCAATGCACTTGCGCATTGAGCTTGCTTTTCACGGGCACAGCATCAAATCGCCTGATGGTTAAGCTCTGGTTAAGCCCCAATACCGCTCGCAAGCTTAATGCGCAAGCGCATTGACATTCTCGACCTAAAAATGGCTTAAAAAGGGTACTATATCAGATAAGGTCTGTGCTTAAAGCAAACACAAGGAGATGATTGACGGAGTGCTGGAACTTTTCAAACACTCACCCCCAGTCACAGATCTAGGTTGAATCCATTGTCATTCTGTAGCTCACTTCGCCACCACAGTTCAGACACAGCTATATGCAAATTAATCTTGACCCTGTGCGTCATCGGAACAGTCCAGTCCAAACTGCCAAGCCAGGTCTTCCCTGGACCGGAAACAAGCATCTTGGGACCGGTTTGGGGGTAACACCCTTCATCAGCCAGGCTAGCTTGAATCCAGTGGCAAAGTGAGCAAGGGACCCACGTCTGGGCATACCCTGACAACTTCGGGCGAACAAAGCAAACACAAGGAGATGATGGACAGAGTCTGTGTTTACACATAACTTTGTGTTGGTCCTGTGTGGATAGTAATAGCTTCTACAGGGGAAAGGAAATTATTGGTAATAACCGAAAATATGCATTTCTAATCAATAAAGCCACTTTAAACCTGCAGGACTGGCTGCAGAGTTACTTCTGCTCTCCTACTCAGTGTAATACATGCCATAAACTTACTTATTCAGGGAAATGTGCACTTTTTACAACACTGGAAGCAAGCAGAAACAATAAGAAAATGTGCATGAATATCTACTGCTTTGCCTAGGCTTGGCAATCTACTCTACTTTTATTGTATTGTAACGTTTATATAACTCTACATGGGGTGCTGAAGCGATTGCCTACATGGGTAGCATGCTACACCATGTAGGGTATTTGGTTGAAAGTAGGAGTTTGTTTTTTTGATCCTATATGGGAATATTCCATGTTATATGCGGGGACCATCGTTGCAGTTAACTAATGGGGCAGCATCTCTGTATTCCCCTTTATGGTATTTCTGACGTTTATGATCCCCTTAGTTGGTTACTGCATTGGGCAGTCCATTCTGAGATATTTTCTTAAATGTTTAAGAGCTTGAGCAGGTATATGTTAAAGGGAGAAATGTTAGAGAGATCTGCTGGGACAGAATTTAATATCATACCACATCAGATTGTAATTGTGAGATACCAAGAACTGGCTATAGTATGCAATTAGTTGGAACCTACAGCTGATCAGAAGTAAAAGGGTGATTTATTGCGGTGGATAGGTACATTACTAGTTGAAGGGTGTGACTCCTAGCAGTTTGGTCTTATGTGAGTGTAAGACTGTTGAGCAGTAAAAAGTGATTATTTACCAGGCTCTATGAACTATAACCGACTAAGAGTTACAGAAATTAGTTTTGATGTGGGTCAAATACTGTATTTTTTAATGGTTTCATATTGCACTTACTACCCATAATGAGGTGGTATTGTGCTTACACCAAGCGGCATGCTGCTCTAGGTGTCAGGATTAGTTATAAATAACTAACAAGCAATGTCCGTTTATGACCTTGAGGAGAGTGAAAACTAATGTTCCTGCCACGGATCCCCCTTCTAGAAAAAGTGCAAATGCAGCACTTGCCTCTATTCCCTATGGCTTAAGAGCGGAGATCAGACACTGGGGTGGAAAGGCATGGAGACAGGGCTCCCCTTTGAAATTTAATGAAGGCATGCTTGGGGAGGGGTTATTGGCCACTTGTTCAGCCTGGACACTGCTGGCTTCGTTGATGGGAAATGTGAAGGGTGGGCCTGCAATTTTTGTAGGTTGGTTGAGAAGGTTTCTGGGCAGGGCCTTTACTTTTGTGTGTCTGATTGCTGCTCCAGCTGAATGAAAGCTAGAAGCAGAATCTCACACTTCATTGTCCTATGTTCTGAGTGTCCAAGCTAGAGACAAACCCAGTGCTACCTGCCCTAAGAAGCATTACTTTTCACAAACTCACGCGAATGGACTGCATTCTTGATCTTACACCGATTATCAGATGGAAGTGGGAAGAGCATCTCCAGCAAAAACATTTAAAATACAACATTCCTGTTCTTGAGGTTATTTGCCATTGGTTGGGTAAAGGTAAAATTAAACCATATTTATTTAACTGCATGTACCCTGTGGGTGATGGTATTGTGTGTTTGGGCTACTTACTCGTGGCATACAGTGGAATTTTAAAACATGCAAATAAAAGTTTCCTTCTACAGTTTTTGAATGCCATCTCGGAAAGTCTCCACAATATCCCCCAAAATCGTGCATGAAAGCCAACTTTGACTTTAACTTCTGATTGTCGACTTGCCTTTTTTCCAAATGAATCTTCCTTTATGTCCGTTGCATACCTGAGCTCTTCCAGTACAGTCCAATCAAGTGACATGCGTGTCTACCTTAATCTTGATTACTGCATCTCTGAATGTTATTTTTCATGTACATGACACATGATTCTTCATATACGCACTACGTATGAGGACGACTAAAAGATTGCAAAAACAATGAACCAAGGGGCAGAGATATACACCAATAATAGAACTGTCCCCTAGTGTCAGAAACAGCGAGTGGGGAAAGCAAAGAGGCATTTCTATAATCATATGAAAATTAAGCACTTCACCGAGCATTTGGCACAATTGGCGAATTGAAGTTTGCAAGGCCAGATGCAAAATGTGACAGTTGAACAATGGAGTTTATAACAAACAACGTCTACAAAAGAAGTAAAAATCAAATTTAAAAAAAAAAAAGGTCAATCGCAAAAGGAGACAAATTAATATTTAACTTGTAATATTTAACTTCAGTAAGAGACAAAACAAAAGGTAGAACAAGAAGGAAATGATTCCCTGGCTATCTAATTATAATTACAAGGTAGATAAACACGAAGCCCCCTCCCCAACCTCCCAAGACGCAGCAAACATGCTCCTCTTTAATGATCCTTATTCTCAAGCTGGGCTGCACTCCGATACCTTATTATTAATTCATTACCATTATAAAATTGACATTCGCATACTCTCTGGCCCCACTGCCCCTTATGCCTGTTAAAATTATGGATATCCATTGTGCTATTAGTACTGCCACTGGAGGGCTATGCTGCAGATGCAGCCATGTCTAGACGATCTAAACTCACTTAATCAAGAATTGTACATAAGGACAGCAATGTAACCAGGCCGAAAACTGTAAAAGATCTCCAAGCACATGCGAATGAAAAACAGATTTAAAAGGAGAGCCTCGAACACCAGGTAGGGAAATCTAATTCCCTAGCCATTGTACCGCAGAGCTTTGTCACTTTCGATTCCTAGGCAACCACAGAATGTTACACATCCAGATGGAAGCAGGTAAACTATACAGAAGTACGCACTTCCAGTTCATACGCTAAATTACATTTCATGCCTTTGCATTGTCCACTGTACAATACTCTTTACAGATAGTTGTGCATTTCCAGAAAAATACAATTAGTCCACTAAACACATTACAATTGCCGAACAATGCTAAATGTTTGCATTCCATTTATACTTAATTTTAATCCTTTATGGAATAAATTCCCTTAATCTCCATACCAAGAATCTCCTACAGATATAGCTAGATGTCTTCATGAACTTCCATCTGAGCACAGACTACTTAAAGACACACACACACACACACACACCCCCACACCCCCCCCCCCCCCCACACACACAAACACGTGCAATAAAGGGGTGTTTTAGTTAGGTGAAAATGTCAATTAAATCACATACTGAACTAACAAAACCAATGAAACTAACCAGTTATATTTCAAGTAATGATACCTCGTGCCCTAAAGTAACTATTTATAGCCACTCTATATCAAAAGTTAGATCAGCATCATCATAAGAGCGTCTTTTTTGTTTCTTTAATAACTTTAACTAATCTGATCTGATCAAAACGTTTCAAGAAAAAATTCATCCATCTTAGCTCATTCAACTATAGTTTTGTGCTGGTCTGTCAAGCAGGGGTCAAGAAAACGGGAGGCCCCAAAAGTGTGAATTCCTATTGTGTAACAAATTACTAGAGTCTGGTTTTATGCCATGCCCAGAGGGAATGCACACTATCAAGGGTATCCCTTATGAGTTATTTTTAAGGCCTGGGAGAAAGGGGGAGACAACAATCAATCAACACAGAGAACTCCCACTGGACCTATATTGCTTTAATGTAGGCAGACTGCAGCTCTATGGCGCTGTACGCAAGGAGTACATATAAAACATACAATTTATTAAAAATGTTATAGATAAAATTGGTCAGAAATCATGATTTCATCATTTTCAAAGAGTAAAAAGAACTTTCATTTTGTCTGTAATTTCCTTCCACATTTTTTTTATATGAATAGTCAATTTCATCTATTACATGAAGTGATCATAAACATTGTTTTTTTTTTTACATGGACAATGCTATCTGTGTCATTCAGATACATATGTGTAACCCCTACAAATTGAACACACTGGCCTTTCACACCAACATACATACTCATTCATTCGTTCAACAAACCATGTCCTACCCTCCCAAGATAGCATACACCATAATGGTCACCATAAAGGCAGATGTACCACAGTCTCCCTAAAAGTGTTGTGGGTCAGGTATCACACATCCAGAGGGAATGGCCACCTGTAGTGTGTTTGGGTGTAAGGCCATCCGACCAGTGAACACTACTGGAGGCCATGCACAGCGTTTTCATCAATGATGCCATAGAACAGTTCATGAGTGATGTCATAAGCAGTGCATGAGAAGGGCACGCAGTATGGTTTCTTCAGTTAACTAGAATTGGCGAATGTATGTGATTCCATGAGTTTAAATGTAAAGTTTTAAATGACATTCTCACCAGTCACATCACTTTAACCTGTTTTTTTCCAGTAAATTTCTCGTTTTTTTTCAAATGTAAAGTGGATTATTATCAAACCTAACTATGCCAATTTAATATTTCTTCTTTTCAATTATTTGTATTAATAAAGTAATATTTTATTACCATGCGTAACTATGCCACCCCACAGCCACGCACGGCCTTGGCTGTACATGGCGTGGGGTTCGCCACAATGCTTGTCATGCGGACAGAACCTGCACCCAACCCCCTTGCAGGTGGCAATCCCCACTAAAATTCCCATAGTTTGCCAAGGTATCTATAACCCCCTGCCCTAAAGTAACTATAACACTGCAGTTGCAGTTGCACTGCGTTGCAGTTTAATGGAACTAAGACAGAGGTCCTGTATTGTTCCAATGACCGAGTTCCCCGAGATCTCCCAGACGACTTCTGGCCCTCGTCATTCTCAGAGACGGTGTCAGCTGCACAATCGGCGCGCAATTTGGGTGTCATTTTTGGGCCCAACTTACAGCTAGATCTGCACGTAAATAAGACCACCTCAACGTGAATGATGCGGATTCGCATGCTGCGCAAAGTTTTGCCCCTCCTCCCTGAGCAAGCCAGACCCGAAGTAGTGCGGAGCACCATCCTAAGTCGACTCGACTATTGTAACGCACTACTTCTGGAGGCCACGGTAACACTACTGGGCAAGCTCCAAAGAGTGCAAAACATGGCTGCCAAACTTGCCCTCTCCCGCCCCTACCACAGCTCATCTGCGGCAGCGCTACAGGAACTCCATTGGCTGCCGGTCCATCTACGCGTTTGCTACAAAGCAGCGTGCATTGTGTTCAGGGCTACCCATGGCCTGGGTCCGGTCCCCTTGCGGAAAATGTTCGCCTGGTACCTTCCACCTCGAGCTTTGCGCTCCTCTTCTTCCAGGCTACTTGTAGTACCGCGTTTCCAGAGAGTGAGGATGGGTGGTCGATCGTTCAGAGTAGCGGCGGCCAAACTCTGGAACTCCCTGCCGATATCCCTAAGGAGTCTTGAGGATTTCTTAGCCTTCAAAAAGGCGTTAAAAACCTACCTTTTCCCCAGGACAGGCTAAGTCGCTGAATTGCTGGTTCATCGTTCAAAGCGCCAGGATGCCCTTGGTGGTGACAGGTTTGCGCTATACAAATGTTGTGTTTTTTTTGTTTGTGATATTTTCTCTTTTAATGTGTTATGTTAGTATGCTGCAGCCCTCCTTTTTAAAAGCGCCGGGACACTCTTTTTGAGTAGCCGTGCGCTCTACAAAAGCCATTATAACATAACATAACATAACATACAAATATACCACAATACAATACAATACAATGACAAACTGACCGAAAGCAATGCATCTATGTTAAGAAAGCTATAAATAATTGAGTTATCAGAAATAGATCAATTAACAACCTGTCTGATGTGGCTCACCTTGTACTTCCTTCTGTAGAGATACCTTACTTTATCAGATGATAATTAAAACTGGGATGTTCTCCACCCACCAAACTACTTTTTATTTGCATGAATCTGTAACCCCAAATAAGCACTGCATAAATGTATTTTACCATGAAAATCTAATTTCAACAACAAAGCCGTATAACAATTGAAATGTAGGAGACCTTAAATACTATTCTAGCCTCTGCTCTGGAGAGAAGGCTCACTGGTTGCAGTCCCTGCTCTTTTAAGTTAATTATGGTAAACCCTCTATATCTAGGTTCTTCATATACTTACTGCTCAAAAGGTTAGTGCACTGTAAGCGGAAGCAACAACTATTACTAAACATTATCTGTTCCACATTTAACCAACTCACAGGCTTCCTAGATGCATACAGAAATTACACTTTACAGCACAAATCACTTAACTTTCAGAGAAAGCACCCAAAAAATCATTTAAAGCAAAAGTCACACTTCTGACCCCAAGAAAATGTAAGTGTTTGTTATTTGACTACTTACTAATACCCAAAAATGGATAAAACAAACATTTGTGGGTTTGGACTCTGCACGGTAGGGGCCAGCGTCCTGCAAACCCTCTATTAAGCTTTAAATGGGACAGACAGCATTTCATATTTAGTTATAGAAAATATCCTCCTAAGGATTTTAACCTCTCCATTCAACAAGCATTCGCAATGCAATAGGTCTCGCATTAGGAAAGTTTGAGCTATTGGTATTGTAACTGACCATTTTTTTATTGATGTGTTGGTTTTGAACATAGCGAAATTAATAGTTTTGTCATTTAAAATGGCAATAGTTATAACTTTCGCAAATGTGACACCTATAGCATTTGTAATACAGTATGTGTTGTATTTACGTGACTTGCATGTATTGCTATTACAAATATCAATGGCTTTACATTTTTTTTAATACTTCAATAAAAGTTATTGTAATTTATAATGGCAATAGCTTAAACTTTTGTAAATAACTTTTGTGAAGATTATGTTCAGTGTATTTTATTGTGACGAAAATCCAAGAACAGAAGTGAAATATTAACAGATTGATGCTGTGGTGGAGCGGAGTGATGTTGTGGTGGCTTTGAGTGATACTGTGGCTTTGAGTGATGCTGTGGCTTTGAGTGATGCTGTGGCTTTGAGTGATGCTGTGGCTTTGAGTGATGCTGTGGCTTTTCAGTGATGCTGTGGCTTTTCAGTGATGCTGTGGTAGTGCATAGTGATGCTGTGGCGTTCAGTGAAGGGGTTGTGTGTCCATCCGAGTGAATCTGGACATAGAAATGATTTTCAGTAAAGCGAGAGCGTTTGGTTCATAGACCCACTCACCAGCAGAGAGAGCTGAGTGAAGACCTCAGAGAAAAGATGTTCACATTCAGGTCAAAGAGCACAAATTGCAATGTATTTATATTGCTTGGTTTTGGTATTTTTGCAGTTTGTGTGCGATCTAATGAAATATTGTTCCTTATCACGGTTACCAATACTAGATTACAATCAGTGCTTTATTCGAGGGTTAGCATATAGCAATAATGAATGATTAATGCTCAAACCGACAGCTAGTCTTTGGTAAAGACTCTCTAATGCGTAAATTTATGATCAATATGGAAGAAAATTATACTTCGGAGCCTCACTGGTTAAATGTACTTCGTTATACGTGCAAAGTCATGTTACACCTGAGACTCGTCATCCGGTACTTTAAGGAGGGTGCTCGGAGTACAGCAAGATGCCAAACATTTGACTTCTCTTTTTAAGGTCTGATGCCTTGATGTGAGAGCGCCTTCTAGGAAGACGCCGACATTGTACCTAGTAAGGTACAACACTGTTCTATTGGCCACTTAGCCTCATCGATGCTGCAGATATTCTTCTCCGGTGCTGGGCCATAATAGAACTGGGTGTGGTCATGACGAGCTCAGCTCGTCATGAGCACACGAGCACCGTGCCTCATGACGAGCTGAGCTCGTCATGAGCACCGAAGGGGTTAATAGAAAGTGGTGCTTCTAAAGGCCTGGTGTGAACACAGACTAAACCCAAAACTGAAAAAATCTTAAGGAAAACTGGTACACGAGGAGACTCCCCTATTATTTCTAGAAGTGTGCATGCGTAGGTTTGTTTTCAGAAAACACACTATTTTACTCTTGGGGTCAGAAGTGATGGTTGTGCTTCGAGGAAAGAGAAAAATATTCCTTGTTGGTTAATAACAGTTAAATAGGGCCTGGGGAATGCTTATATTTCTCTTTTCTAAAAAGCTGTTGCATTCTCCAAGCTGTTTGGAATCTTTTTTTTCCTATCTACATGTGTTAAAATAACAAAATAGTGAAAAAGCACTGCCAAACAAGGTAGCACTTAATTTGCCATCTCTTGGTGTATAATTTAGTCAACCCTTCTGCAGAGTTTGTCCCTTCCCTGCCGCATTATCGCAGTGGCTCTGCCTATAATCCCACCCAGAAGGGCCCAGGCATGGGGTGATTATCCACAGGTCTGTCTTACCTTGAATCCGCCGTCGCCCTTCTTGCAGCACAGGCAGGACAACATGATGAAGATAACGGCTAGGGTGCTCGACCTCGGGAACTGGGTTCGAGTCTAGGAAATGACGCTAAACCTTCTGTGATTCAGAGCAAATCACTTAATCTCCACGTGCCTAACAAAAATGAATGGGTGTTCTCATGTAACGTAACTGGTGCTATGTAAGGCGCTCTGATACCAGATTCGGGTCAAGTTTGCGCTATATAAAACTGCACAAAAACAAAAAAAAGTGAACAGGCCAGAGAAGGAAACCGCCACCATGGCTAAGGAGGAGGACCAAGAGAGCTCACTCAGAGGGGCGCCATCTGCAGGGCTGAGAGAGAAGAGCAGCAGGGGTCAGAGACAGGAGGCATTGACGGAAGAGAATTAGAGGACAGAGAGGCAGGTAGGGACAGCTCTGCAAAGCCCCGGGAGAGGAACCCCGCTGTCACCTGCTCAACGTGTGGGGCTGTGACCCAGCGCCCTGATGGGCACTGACGTAGTGTCAGGCTCCTGAATGCCCACGCTAAACACCTGTCACTTGAAAGTGCGCCTGAAAGTCCCTGGTGCAGTGCGCCTAAACAAGTCTCGCAATGTGCCTCGTGCCTACTTAACCCCCTCCACACACACACACACACATTTTCCCCACCCTTTCATGTTTCCCGTAGGCGCTGTCACGCCATCTCGATACTAGGTTGTGGTTGGAGGCCCAGTTTTGTGCCCTCAGCCTTTCGTCCGACTGAGGCCAGGGGGTATCAGGGGCAGTGCAGGGTCTGGCGTGGTGCCTGAGGGAGCTCGGGTGGGCAAAGTTGGGGATTGTCTAGACTGGTCGGGCACGGCCATGCAGGAGTGCTAAAAGATGGCGTCTTAGGAGCGGTTTAAAGATGATGGAGGTGGTTGCGGGCGCTGCTTATTTGCGGGTGGTTGATGGAGGTGTGGTGGAGGGCTTGGAGTGCCTGGGCTTGAGCTGGACGTGAGCTGGACGTGGGGGTCAGGCATGGTGTTATTGGGGGTGGTCGAGGTGATGAGGGGGGGGGGGTTGGGGATGTGCGGGCAGCTGCAGGGCTCATGGGTGGTCCAGGCGCACGGGGAGGACACACCTCGAGTCACGGTGCAGTCGGAGGCGCAGGGGGTCTCGGCCGCACACGGACAAGGACCAGGGGTAAGAGCTGGTGGGCATCGCGAAATGCGCAATGGTGCTCGGCCCCCGGCTTCCCCCCGGATGCCACCGTGGGGCCTCATAGTGGATGGCGACAAAGGTTTTCGTAAAAGAGTGACTGGTGCAGGCAGCGTCTTGTGGGATGGATCAGGGCTGCCAGGGTGCTTAGCACAGTATAAATAGCGGCGGGGGGGATGAAAGCGATAACAGGGTGGGGGGTGCGAAGTTTTGGATGGGTGGGTACATGGGAAGGCTTGGACGCGGGTAAGGGTGCTCAGGAAGGGGGGCCGGTTTTGAGTGGTTGGTGGGCCAGTGGAGGGTTGCGGATGCAGGCTCGGGAACACAGGGTGTGGCCTGGCAGGTCAGTGGGAGGACGGGGGTGGGGAGGGCTTATGCGGGTAGCTGCAGACGCAGTTGGGAGGCGGCACTGCACAGGAGCAATGGTTGCGAAAGGGGGCCTGTGCAGGGTTTTGGGTGGGCGGCAGGCAGGGGCCTTTCATTCTTCTGGGGCCAGTCGGGACAGGGGTTTTAGTTCTCCCGGCGCTGGGGAGACATGGCGTGGGGGTCGGGCACTGTTTGGAAGGGAGATTGCAGTGGAGGATGCGGGGATGGGTCCAAGGGTGCCGCGCGGAGAAGTGCCCTCGGGGGAGGCACGGAGGGAGGGTGGCCAGGTGACCTGGAGTGGAGGGTGGGGATTGTCATTTATGGCAATAGAGGCCGCTTGAGAAACCGGTTCGGCATTACACAGCGGGCTTGTGGATAGCCGCCTTTGGGTGCGACACGCCGGGACTGGAAGCGATTGGCGGCAGTTGCGCAGCATGTCTGGTTCTAGGACGGCTATTAGGCATGGTCGATGAGAGGGTCAGCTAGGGGAAACACGGGCGCCCAGCTTCATTGCGTGGGATGGCCTGTTCTGAGTTGCACGGTACCCTACTAGATGCGCTGCAATATGCCAGAGTGAGAGCGGGGGCTGGTTCCGTGAGTGGTAATATTTAATTTGTTTAATTATTTATTTATGCGTGTTTATGTAGCGCAGACTTTACCCGAAGGTGTAAGAGTGCTTCGCAATAGGAACAGTAATGATACACAGGAGACCATTACAAGTGAACAAATTACAAAAGCAAAACGTTAAGTTACAGGAGACAAAAGTGCCAATGGTGAGCAACAAAATACAAGAGGTAGCAAACGGTGCATTACATGCAGAAACAGTTGAAGGAGGCAAAAGTGAAGGGGATTTTATCCCGGGCTACGGGGGGTTCAATGGAAGTGAAGGAAGGCTGGGGGTCGGGGGATGCGCATAGTGAGGGAAGGGATTTACGGTGGGTGTTATGCTATGTAAACATGAGGAGTCAACAAACGGTTGGGAAAAGAGCGCGCAATGTAAACAAAGAGTAAAATGCCGGAAAGTTAAACAAGTTCTCGGCATTGGGTGGCGGGGGAGCGGCATTGGGTGGCGGGTGCAGGCGAGCGGATTCCTTTGAAGTCTGATGCAGAGGCTCAGACAAATTGTGTACGATGTGCGCTGTGGCTGGCGATGTGCACGTGCCTAGCTCACCTGCACTGTACCACATCCGCAGTTTGGGTAGACTTTTGAAAGCCTTACTATAATCTCGCCAAACAAGCATTGCTAAAGCAATGCTGTAGGCGAGACCTAAAAACCAATTGCACTAACCAGTGTGCAGGCTTATGCGGTCAGAAAAGGGGGAAAAAATGAATCATTTGGAAATATGCTCTCTGAAGCAGATTCTGCAGCATAAATAAATGCTTACGTCGGTGATCCAGTCATGATTTGAAGGGGTGGGTATTTTTCAGTTCTTGAGGATACAATGATTTGACTAGTATCAGGCTAAACGGTAAAACTTTGAGCAGAACATCCATGTCAGCTGCACCGATGAAAGAACCCCATCAAATATTAGTATTTTTAGTAAAAAATTAAAATCTCTAGTACAATTTAAGTGTGACAATAGTGTAAGTAGGCACTACAAACTGATAAGTGTGATACGTTTGGCTAGAATCTTAAAACAACTTCAGCCGTTAAAGGCATTTGATGCATAACGATTAGTGAAAAGGTATTTTTCAGTTCAATTGTTCAAGGATAGTTTTATGTTGCTAGGTTGAAAGATAAACAAAGTTTGTTTCTCCAAAGGACCACGAACAAAGAAAAATATTGCTTCAGTAGGGTTATTTTTCTAGAAAAAAGTCCTTCGTCTTTTAGGTATTAAGCATTACTTTATTTAGCCAGACTGATACTTTGTAACGAATCGTTCATAAGTCAGTACTGCCTAAATACCGCATTGTAAAGGAGAGAAGATTGGGATCATTTCAAAAGTTCACTGTGCACCGTCAAACTTTAACTTATCACCACGGACGCACACACACACAACAGAAGATGCCGTCATTAAAACGTTTTTTATTGTAAACACTTATAAAGGTAAGGCCTTATAGTGAGAAGTGGGAGGCTCGCCGTCTTTAAATTAAATGAATGTCAATTTGAACTACGACCTGGAATTAAAACTGCTGTCAAATGGAAGCACGTAGGTAAGCACGGACTGTGAAATGCACCTTATGTATCATGGAGACAGTTCAGTCAGGTGTTACTCAAACGCCTATCAATTTACACGTTATGCATGTTCACCGAGAGTCCACGTAGCATCAAGTGTATCTATTACATGTGTTCCGTGTTTTTGCCCGTTAAAGCCCTTTAAAGGTCAGCACTGGCTAATCCACTAAATAAACAATGACACTTACGCAATGACACAGGTTTCACGTGCTATACCTGTGGTTTGGCAGCGACTGTTTTGAATAGGCCTCCGTGTAAAAATCACAGAGTAGGGGTTGGCAGGTGTGGTGTTCTCTCAATGTGCTCATCCAAAAAGAGACACATGGTTAAAGGTGCTGTTAGTCGTTAGAAAGTACACTGGTCGGAATCAGGAGTTACACGTACTACTAATACTGTATACCACTGACCCCCTAACATTTCAGAACCACACCCAATTTTTAGAACGATAAACTTTCGCAACCCACCCAGCTTTAATGGACAGGAAGCAGACAATGTTTTTATGCAACTAAACTGGGTGCACTGCCATTTACAGACAGCACATTTCCCATTGAAATGGCCATTAAGTATGCACAAACATACATTTTTACTGATATATTGCACCCAAATTCAAATATGTGTGGAAATCCGTTTCTTAATCATTTGCGCACCACCAAGTAAAGGACATTGATCCTATTAAATGTAATCTTTGTTTTCATCACACTTCAGAATTACAAAAACACGTTTTACTTTTTGCTTTCCCAACTGCTGAATGTGTACAGTTCACTTACAGGTATTGAAATTTTGCTGGCGTTACAAAAAAGGCCATCCTACAGCCTGTTTCACATACCTGTACCCCAGCAAAGCTGACACATAATTCACTGCATTTCTTTTTTTCCCTCTGACTGCATAGTGAGAGAGGAGTTTATAAACGCCAATGCCCATTTAAAAAAATAAGCAATTTGTCAGAAGATGTAGCCTGGCAAATGACCTCTCTTCTTTAAGCATAGCAAATAGACTAGTTGTTAGATTCCAATAAAGTGCATGGGGCAGATTTACAACTTCTGGCGCATCTCTGCTAATCAGCAGGGATGCGCCCGAAGAGTTGCAACGCATCTGCCCACCTGTGCGCCACCACTGATGAGCCGCATTTACAATGCGGCGCACCATGGTACACGGATGGGCAGATGCATGTTGCATCCCCCAGCGGAAAGGCGGCGCATTGCAGGGATAGAGCCCTATTCAGATTTTATGTTGCACTCCTGGGACAGGACCCTTCTTACTCGTTTAAGTTTAGGAATCATTAGATGGCAATCACTTTTTCCCTTTGGGCAGTTCCATAGCTCTTCAGTTTTGCTACGTCCATGAGATGAAACTACAGACCAAGTCTGCTGTATTTTGTTTTTTTCCTGTGGTTTGTATTCTTGTTCTAGCAGGCGATTTTTAAAACCTGTTTTAAGAGGACTACATTAAAAAAATGTAAATTGTCGTTATTATATTTGCAAAACCGAAGTACGCTAGAGACCCGTTTGAATTATTGCTTTAAAAAATAAAGCTTTATTTGGAAGAAAAGCACCGTTTTTTTTACTGAGGGCTTGATGAATTGTTGAAGCTATGGTACGGTAACCTAAATGATTCAGACTCTCCTTGACATTGCAATCGGTTGTGTGGGATTATGGTGTTCTTATTTGTTTTACTTTATCGGGTGACGCTTTTAACTTGATGCTTTTGTGAACATTTGCCATTGATCGAATACAGCTGGTCATTTATTCATTCAAATTAATAAGATTACAAACCACAGTTTAAGTCACCACAAACGGAAGCCATCGAATACAGCAATCAATCCACTACGCCTTCATCAATGGTATGCAGACTAGAGGTCAAGCCAAAGAAGCATACAGTCATAAATGTTATGATCTGATGTATTGGTTAACACTGGAATCAAACCTTTGCTAACCATTACATTTATCAATATCGTATTTCATAAATTACCTCAGTAATTTTTTTTCTAAAAGAACTTACTTAAAACAATCTTCAAATAACATTGTTTATTCCTCTTTCTTGCTCTGCATGTGTGCCACAGATGAACACAAAGCGATCTCTTGAGAAATAGAAGCATGTGGGTTAGGGCTATAACATTCATGGTTGGAATGACTGACAGCTTTTTAAAAGAATGCACATTTATATTTCCCCTCATCAACACAGAATAAAGCACTTACATCTGCTTTGTTGCCTAATTTCTAAGTGTCGACAAAGTTGTTAGACAGAATAATCTAGTAGAACTACTGTGTGTTTTAAAGAATGATTAGCCCATGACACCAAACTGTTTATCATCATCTCAAATGAATAGCAACAGGACTACCTACCATTTCGGTTTACCAGAAAGGCTGATGGAAAAAAGCAATATAGTCAGATACTGTATTCATAACCGCAGTTTAGAAGCACCTTGCTCTGAGGTATTTCTGGCCAAACCTTATACTAACAGTCTTAACAGCACCAGCAGAGTCAGAGTACAATCAATTTGCTAACAAACAGGCTTGGGACTGAGACTTTCTATGAGACCCAAAAACTGTAACCTGGAAACCATCTTACAACAAAAATGATTGACTGAAATCATTGTGCAATAAATGATTATTTCAAATGTAAACCACCATGCAAGATGTAACTGTTCAAAGACTTATCCAAACCACAGGATAGAATGCCAAAATGCCCACTTCTGAAATTAATGTCACTTGTGTATGCTCCAATCTAATCCTTACTGTCCTGCTCATTCAATAACCAAGCACTATTCCTCAGACCCAGAATGTCGGGAGAGAACAGAAAATTCAACAGTTCCATTCAGCCTATCCTGGGCAATCATTTATGAGCTCTCCCAAAACCACTGTAATTTTCCAACATACTGGATTGAAAAGCTACTTAACACGGCTTTGTGCATCAATTTATGCCTCCATACAAACTGCAATGCAGTGGTATATCCATGAAGTCACAAACAGGACCTAAAAGTAGGATTAGGAATGAAGCCAGTGAGGATTTTTTAATAGTCTAAGAGACTTTAGCTAAACCAGCTGTTTCCCAAATGCTGCAGATTGATCTAGACACTTCCATTGTATTCATAAAATGCTTCAAATAAAAAGCATTTTTATTGAAATGGTCTTTACAATACTAGAGCATGTGTAATTTTCATGAGCATGTAGCACTTATCAAGATGTCACACTCTGGAGAAGTCAAATGATTTGCTCTCACCATCCACAGCAATCCTTCAGTCTACTTTTCAGTTAACCAACTGCTAAAATTAACACATGCTACACAGACTCTGAAGTCACTTCTAAAATCCTCCCTGAATATACGAATCTATGCGCTGGCCTACACTGCTAAAACTCTGCAGTCATAAACAGCCTCCCATTTAATGCACAAGGTCTTAATTTTACAGGTCAATGGCAAGCATCGTGCACCACAACTAAAATTTAAATTCACTGACTCGCCGTTTTCTTCTTTATCACAGGAGATCACTTTCAAATACGAGAGTTTAGCATGTCTGCTGTACAAGAAACACTTGTGTTTGATTTAGTAGAATAAACCTTTGTGCCATACAGAATAAATACAAATCTAGCCACATTTAGGATAAACATGATCACTGACTTGCCTCTTAGTTCATTAACCGCTTTGTCATCAGGGTGTGGGGGGAATGTTTCTGAAATCATGTTTAACAACTCTCACTTTTAATAAATACATATCAGAAGCATGAAGTGGTTGCTCACTATTTGCTACGACAGATTTTCCCATTGAAATGTAAACTACCTTTCCAACTTGCATGTGGTTTTACTGATAAATCTATATAATGTTTGGAAATCGACTTTCTGCAAATAATTTACATTTGCACATCACCAAGTAAAGTGTCCTGATTTGTTTTGCACCTATTCAAATCTTTCTTTGCATCACACTTCTGAATTACAAAACAAATCTTCTCTTTCGACATTCCTGAAGAGAAAGAAAAGTAATCACCATTATCCAGAGTAAGATAAAAAATAATTAGTAAAAAGACAAACTGCCATTCGACCTCAGTCGTTGACCAGACAGCAAAGTGTCAAGCTAAAAACAAGATGTAAAGTGGTCTTTATTTCTCATTCACTTTCTGAATGAACAGAACACCTGTTCCTTCCAACTTACTCGCCAGAACAGATGAGTAGGTGCTGGAAATAGTTTGACCTGATAAAATCTAACTTGCCATAGCGAGTGGGCGAGTAGATTTGTCGAGGCCTGACAAGGCAGCAAAGTTACAGAATCAAGACAATATGAAAGGGTGCAGCACTGGACCTACAAATCTTTGTTGACCCGATGACTAACAATAGAATAGGCTACAATGCAGAGTCCTAGGAAAATCATGTTTGCAGGTCTAGCCAGACATGGAAACATCCAGGAAAAGTAAGGATTGCAAAGATTGGGCGGGCTAAAGATGTAACTTGCTACAAAGATATCTCTCCTAAAGCACACGTTTGTTTAAACTTTGGATAAAAGGCAGCAAGTTTTTGAACTACAAGAACATTATTGGTGGCAATCAGCTCAAGTTTTTCAATTGATGACAAGACTCATTTTTAGGTCTCGCGACCTATCGATGCGCGCAAGCGCATCGAGCGGAGCGAGAATTCATGTCAGCAAAACACAAGTCAAACCAAGGGCTTTCAGCCCCGCGGTTTTCTTGCAGTTCCCGTGTACATGCACGCGCATCGCATGCAAGCCCAGCCTCTCGCATTCCCAGGCTCTCACGCCCCCATCCGGCATCAGGCTTCTCCTCCCCTAGCAGCACTCCTCCTGCACCAGCCCACCCCCTCCCACACCAGCACCTCCCCTCTCTCTCCCTGCAAACACAGCCTTGCCCTAGCAGCACTCCTCCCACACCAGCACCTCCCCCCTCCCCTAATTATGCATGGCCGGCCGCAGGCCGGCCGTACTTTCAGTTTGCTTCTCTTCATCAGTTTATGAATCCCTACAAATACATTGCTTGTACTGTGTTTTTGCCCGTTTCTCTGGCAATAGTGTTATTGACTAGGAAAGCAATTTAATCTTTTGGGTTGTTGATGCCAAAGTATTAGCCGTAATCAAAGAGTCGGTGTGCTGTTTAAGCTTTGTCATGATCGATGCGCTCTTCGAGTCCGAATAGCACAACGGCAAACGTTTTTTCTAATGAGAAGCTTTGTCCGGAGCAAAAGCCTGAAGCCTGGTGTGGGTGTTTGGTCGACCTCTTTCCTGTGCCCTCAGCACTAGCGCCCCCACTCCCTGCTTCTGGACTCTAAAAACTTTGAGGTCAGTGATTTCCACAAACCCGAAGCCATGCCGTCTCGAAAATAAAAAAATCCACATAATATTGTTCGACAGAGGCATCTGCTGCATGCATTTCTGTGCGCAGATGGTTTCAGGTAGACGCCTGGGAAAGGACATGCGGCCCCTTCCCTCGCTGCGCCCCCCTTGCCACTTAGAGCTGTGGTGTGAAGAGACTCCCGGGGAGCAGATATTTGCATACGGAGTGTGCCAAAAGGTGACAACCCCCCACGCTGCAGATGCCCGCACAGGGACCCTCCCCGAGAGAGCACACAACCCAGGGGTTTCATCGTGAAGTCATGCACGGGTCACGGGGCTGCAGCCAACCAAAACCAAAACCGCATGCCTAGCCTCGGTGCATTAAGGCACTTAGTCCCTGCACTGAAACAGTGGCGTAAGCAGGATGGCGCCCTCCTGCAGAATGTGATGAGGGCCCCCTGACTATTGCCACTCAGGAAACATACTTACTCCTGCCCATGACATGAGAATATCTGTTAATGTTTCTCTCCTATGAAACCGCCTGCAAGGGATTTACATATAACAACAAACTTGCAAGCTTGTGGCCATTCATCAACTTTTGCTAGTAAGACATACCTGGTTTCAGATGTAGGTTGCCAATGTCCACGTATTTCTTTGCACGTGAACATTCCTACGTAAAGGGGGTGTCTCTATTTTACGCTGGCTACGTTTGTCATGAATTCAAGTATAAACGAACAAGATCAGTAAATAGAACTAGCTGACAGCCTTTCCTCGGTCAATTTTTCGCAGCAAAGTCGACAGGAAGACTTTACATTTACAACAATGTGCTCAGAGCATTGACGGGGGCCAGAAATAGATATAGCATCATATGCGACTGTGTAGAAGATACTCAAAGGAAAATTGATAAATAATGCATTAACGATAGTGAAGAGCAGTTTTCCAGTATATGTGTTTGAGGAAAGGAACAGAGAAGTATACCATGCTGAGCAGGCTAGATGGGCACAATATATATAAAATATGGCACGTGCTGATTATGTCATCAACAAGCAAGCACTGTATATGCTATGTTTGCTTGACACTAAAAATGAAGAGTGTTGGGTCATGCGCTAAACTCAGCGAGGTATGTCTTTTGTCAGTTTTGTTCTCAAGGCATGACCTTGAGTGCAAATCTTCTTGCATACACTGCCACCTAAGCGGCAATAGCCTAATATGTAACTTTTGCAGAAATTGCCATATATTGCATCTTGTAGTCCCTCCATTCGCCATGCTCTGCCTAGCTCCTTGCACGCCCCTCGCCTCCCCCTCGGCTCTCCCTTATTACAGCTGGTTCGCACCTCCAGCTGTCACCCCCTTCCTCCACTACACAACCAGGCTCCGTTTCAAAGGCAGCCAATTACTGTTTGAATCTTTCCGTGGTACCGAAAGAGAGACATGCAAACACACACACAGACACGCGTGCTCTCTCGTTGCCTCCCCACCCTCTCTCTCACACCGAGATTCATATAGGCACAAAACACAGACTCAAATACTCACACATGCAACGCCGCTCACACACGCAACGCCGCTCAAACACGCAACGCCGCTCAAACACGCAACGCCACTCACACACGCAACGCCACTCACACACGCAACGCCACTCACACACGCAACGCCACTCACACACGCAACGCCACTCACACACGCAACGCCACACACACGCAACGCCACACACACGCAACGCCACTCACACCCACGCAGTGCCACTTTTACCCACACAGCACCACTTTCAGACACACAACGCCACTCACACCCACGCAAGCCCACTCTCACACGCAACGCCACACTCACCCATGCAATGCCAATCACACACGCAACGCCACTCACACACGCAACGCCACTCACCCATGCAACGCCACTCACCCATGCAACGCCACTCACCCATGCAACGCCACTCACCCATGCAACAACACTCACACATGCAACAACACTCACACATGCAACGCCACTCACTCAAAGCCACTCACACCCACGCAGTGCCACTTTCACCCACACTGTGCAGTGCACAATAGGTCTCGCAGAAGGAAAGTTGGAGCTATTGCTTTTGTAAATGACAAAGCCCTTTATGTTTTTAAAATGCAAAATAAAAATAAAAGGCATTGTTATTTGTAATTGTAATAGCTCCAACTTTCCTACTGCGAGACCTATTGGCAACGCCAGTGCTTGTTAATAGAAACAGCTACAAAATTCACATGAGCTGGTCTCCCTACTAAATAATCAACCTGCTAGAAAAGCAAAGGTGTTTGGCTTAAGACAATGAGAATGGAGGTCAAGGGTCTTCGGCATGGTCCGTTGGGTCCCTCAGTTCATGATCAGATCACTTGCGCTTAACACATGCTCACACGCCTGCAGTACTGCATAAATTATGCTAAGTACGGGTTAGGAAATGCTGGTTGGATCCCAGTCTTTAACTGGTAAGTTGGTTCTTCTAAAGAAGCTCACCTACAAAACTAAAATCATCTACATCACGCCACCTGAAACAAGTTTTTCCAGAAAAACTTTTAAGAAAAGAAAAACCTCAACTGCCTTTCATGCAAAGCTAGAAATGTGTTATAGCATTTTGTTACATCCCAGTAAAAACTTCAAGTATAGGAGTAGCTAAAGCATAACATTGACCAGGCACAAGAAGATGCTGAGAACAATTGACTGCAGTACTCAAAAATTGTTTTGAGAAATTACTGGGGAAAAATGAAAAAAATAATCACATCAGGTTTTCAATGAGAAACAAAGCTACAAATGTTAAGGTTTTCGCTTTAGTAAGCAGACATTTTCAGGACCATGTTATGAATAGTTTCCTAGAACGCTTTTCCTGCCAGGACACAAAAAGGAGTTTTAAGTCACCAAGAATTTCACATCCAAGCAATAACGCTGAAAATCAAAATGTTCAGACTAGCACTGTTGTACTTTGCAGTCACTCTTTAATCAAAGGCAAACGTTTTCCAAATGGTTTACAGATATGGCTGCCATAAGTGACTAAACAAATTCTATGGCAGGACCGGAGGCTTCGGATTATGCCTTACTTTCTTCACTTTATTTCTCACAGCAGCAAGAAAACATGTAAAAAACTACTTTTCCCATGAACACCAGGGAACTGAACATTAAGTCCCTTCTCAGTCTCTATGCACCGGCAGCAACCATCATGCCTTGCAACCACTTCCACTTCCTCTTTCTTCGCTGCTCAGCAGCAAGTTAAGTGGTTTTTCTCTCTTCTCCTGGGTTTCTTGTGGGATTCTGTGGGCAGCGCGTAGATTTGTTGTTGGCGCTGGTGTTGCGACCCCTACAGGTCCCCTTTGGCATCGCGGGACGCTTCTGCGCTCCTTACGAGATTTGCAGCCCCAGAAGAGTGCGGTGCGCTACGAGCGCCGCTAGGGGGCAGCGCTTTCTCTGCGTCAGGCGCGCTTTAATTCGCGTTATACGCGTTTTTGACCGCGTTTTTCTGCAGCTTTAGCGCTGTCCCTTGCTACCCAGTGCTGACACCCTCCGGGGTCGAAATTAGGTTTCCCCTCAAAAGCGGACGCCCCGAGTGGGTTGTATTTGGTTTATCGAACACCCTCACCAGGTCGTAATTTGGCGCTGGTGCGCAGCGCTTGGGAACGCTTGCTGGGTAGCGCCCTAGGAAGCAGAGGGCTGTGCGTTCCCTGGGCTAGTCCCGTAATTTGTGCCTTTGGGCCGCCACATCCTCTGGGTTGCCCAGATCCATATTGTGCCCTTAGGGGTCTCGTTATTGGCTGCGCTGTACCTCTCTCCTGTGGAGCCCAATTTAACTCATTATGCAGGGGGAGTCAGGCCGGTACCATGAGGAAGACCCTCTCTCTTATGCCGCCTGGGATGAGGATTTTTACCAAGCGGTGGATGATTCCATTTATAAAGCGGTGGATCAGGCTATGGAACCGCTAGAACAACGCCTGACGGCGCGCTTAGACGAGGCGTACGCAAAAATTGCGGCCCTCATTCCGGCGCCGACTCCGACCTCGGATCCTTCCCAGTCAACGCTTCCTCCCCGCCTAAAAAGGCTTGCGTTGAGGGGATCGATCCTGTCGCCTTTGACAAGGTCCGGCACGCCTTCAAGGCGCTTGAGGAACCGCTACCTGTTCCCGCTCAGCCGGTGATTGTCTCTCCTGTTACTCCCCGTACCATGTCCTCAGAGCCACGGCAGGATGACGATTCTCCGGATTCGGAGGAGGAGGAGGAGGCCTGTTCCTCTAGATCGTGGCTTCCTTCCCAGCCATCTACGTCCGCGGCCCCTTCAGATATGTTGGACCCGGACGAAATCGTTCACCCGCGCTCCTCCGAATGGGTGCCGGGTGACAAGGTGGCTGCGTATGTAGCGAACCGTCTCCGTAAGCCGGTAGACAAGGACGCTCGCAGCCGTCTTCGGGCGGAGTGCCCCAGACCTTCCCTAGAGGGGAAAGTGGCCATGACCCCAGATATTGACCCCAAGATGGCCACTTTCCTAGCGAAATTTGTAAAAGACCTCCGAAAGGGCTTCGACCGGTCCTGGCGCACGTGCCAGGACAAACTGCTTGACGCAGTGGGCCCCATGACTAAAATCCTCGAAATGGCGGAGGAGGCTAAGGTGTCGGGGGACGCCATTTCCCCAGAGGTGCTCTCAAATTGGGCGCAGTGGGCCATAGTTTTCCTTGCGCACTCTCTACTGAGAGGAGGAGGTCGCTGCTTATCAAAATCAACCCCAAACTGGGTGACCTCGCCTCTTCGGAGGCGGGCGCCGTGGCGCAGGGTGGTTTATTTGGCGATCCTTTTATTAAGGAGTTGGGCAAGTTCGTTGCGACATTTATGTCTTTGGACCAGGCCCAGTTCAACATAAAAAAGGTGTTTGCCCCTTGGGTTTTTGAAGGGGCCGGACGAGGCAGGGGCCGCTCGTTCGGCCGGGGTGCTCCCTCCGACAGAGGCCAAGGCTCCGGACGTGGACATGGTCAGGAACATAGCTCCAAGTTCAATAACTTTTACCCCACCAGGGGTCAGAAGTTCAGAGGACGTGGTGTCTATCGAGGCCAACAGCAAGGTGGACGAGGTGAGTGTTCTGCCTTCTGCGACTTTACGGGTGGGAGGCCGCCTGGCGCAGTTCTTCCCTGCATGGCTTTCCCTTACCAAGGACGCCTGGGTACTACAGACTGTTCAGGGCTTCCAGCTGGAGTTCCATGGCCGTCCTCAGCAACCCCAGCGTCCGCGCCCCATTACCTTTTCGCAGCGCGATGCGGCATTGGTGCGAGACGAGGTTTCCGCCCTCCTTCACAAAGGGGCGATTTGCCGCGCATGCGAACACCCGGACGGCTTCCTCAGCAATCTCTTCTTGGTCGACAAAGTAGATGGAGGCCGCCGTCCGGTTATCAATCTCAAAGAGTTCAACGAGTGGCTGGTTTACCGCCATTTCAAGATGGAGGGAATCCACCTCCTGCGGGACGTGCTGCGACCGGCCGATTGGATGGTCCGGCTCGATTTGAAGGACGCCTAACTGGCGGTCCCGATTTTCCCTCCTCACCGCCGTTTCCTCCAATTGAAATGGGACGGACAGGTGTACGAGTTCACCACGCTGCCCTTCGGGCTCTCTTCCGCGCCGTGGTGTTTCACAAAGGTACTCCACCCCGCGGTGGAAGCCTTACGGGCTCGCGGTGTCAGATTGATAGTGTATCTGGATGATATGCTTTTCATGGACCAGTGTCCGAGGCGCTTGAGGGCCCAGTTGCAGTTTGCAGTGGACCTGTTGCAGGGTCTAGGGTTTGTGATAAACGAGAAGAAATCCCTCCTGGTCCCAGCTCAGTGCGCAACCTTCCTTGGGTTCAGCATAGACTCGGTTTCGGCTACCTTGAGTCTCCCCGCACGGAAAATGTGCAAGATTCGCCACGAGTTGCGCCAGACTCTGGCGAAGTCAATGGTCTCGTTGCGGCATCTAGCACGGATTGTGGGCCTGTTGTCATCTTCGATTCAGGCCATCTTCCCGGGGCCGCTTCACTACCGGGCGATGCAGCGGTTGAAAGCGAACCACCTCAAGCGGGGTCTCACGTACTCGCAGCTGATTCCGCTGTCAGCGGAGGTGCGGGACGAAATGCGCTGGTGGCTGACGCACATGGAGGCCTGGAATGGTTGTGCCATATTTGGGTCGGCTCCTGACATTGTAATAGAGTCGGACGCCAGTCACGCAGGTTGGGGGGCCAGGTGCGGGGAGTTCTCCACCGGCGGCGCCTGGTCTCCCCACGAGCAGTCTTTACACATCAACTGCTTAGAATTGCTGGCAGGCTCCTTTGCGGTCCAGTGCTGGACCAAGGAGCGGGTGCAGTCGTGTGTTCTTCTACGGATGGACAACGTGTCTGCGGTCCGATATATCAACCATCTGGGTGGCACCAGATCCAAGATGCTAGCGGATCTAGCGCGGGACTTCTGGCACTTTTGCCTGGACCATCAGGTCTCCGTCACGGCGGAGTATTTGCCGGGCCGTCAGAATGAGGTGGCCGATTGGCACTCCCGCCATCTCCTGGATGCCAGCGTTTGGAAGCTGGACCCAAAGGTATTTTCCCAATTGATGGCCCGGTGGGGCCCGTTCTCGGTGGATCTGTTCGCCTCGCGGCTGGACCATCAACTGCCGAGATATTTCAGCTGGCGCCCAGACCCGTCGGCGGAGGCGGCGGATGCGTTCCTCCAGGACTGGTCGAGCGAGCAGGGTTATGCGTTTCCCCCGTTCTCCATGATCACGAGAGTGTCGGCGTTATTGCGCCGTCAGTCAGCACGGCTGGTGATGATCACGCCTTGTTGGAGGTCTCAAGTCTGGTTTCCGGTTCTTCTGGAACTTTCTTGGGATTTTCCAATCCTACTCTCCTCACATTCTCCTGAACCCAGACGGGAATCCCCACAGGTTGGTTCAGGAAGGTTCACTGAGGCTGATGGCATGGCGGATCTCCGGCGTCGCTGGTCTCTCCCAGGCCTTTCGGGAAAGGCAGAGGATCTGCTCTCAAAGGCATGGGCGGACAGCACCACCAAGAGATACCGGTCTGCATGGCACAGGTGGCGTCGCTGGTGTGTGCGACGGGGTCTCGATCCCGTGGGGGCGGATGTAGTCTATGTCCTTAATTTCCTTGCCGACTTGGTAGATGAGGGCTTGGCCTATAGGTCTCTCAATACCTTCCGCTCGGCCATTTCGGCGGGGCATGACCTGGTTCAGGGTTCCCCGATTGGGGAGCACCCTTTGGTTTGTAGACTGTTGAGAGGGGTTCGCCTCTCGTTGCCCCCTAACCGAGGTATTCAGTACTCTGGGACGTCAACAGGGTTTTGAATTTGTTTCTATCCTGGCAACCGAATAGGTTTTTGTCCCGCAAGGAACTTTCTGCTAAGCTAGCAATGCTATTATGTCTGATTTCCTGCAGAAGAGTCTCTGACGTGCGCGCGCTTGATGTTTCAGCGCGGACTTTCTCCCCTGAAGGGGTGTCCTTTACGGTGAGCAGGAGGACCAAGACCCTTACGAGGGTTATTTCATATCCGGCCTTTCCAGATTCCCCCAAGCTGTGTGTAGTGCAGTGCCTCCGTGCATATGAGGATATGACTGAGGATACTCGCCCTCCGGGCGAGCAACAATTACTGGTTGCCCTACGGAAACCGTACAAGGCTGTTTCTTCCCCGACCATCGCTAGATGGGTGCGTTGGGTAATGCAGGAGGCGGGGATTGACACAAAGCAGTTTGGTGCTCATTCAGCTAGGGGAGCCATGGCCTCGAAAGCCTTTGCGCTGGGGGCTCGGTTGGAAGACCTGATGAGGGCCGCGGACTGGTCCTCGGACTCCACCTTCAAGAGGTTTTATTTTAAGCCAGTAATAGAAGTGGCTCGGCTTGTGGTCGATAAGCTTTGAACTGGCATAATACGAAGCCTCCAGTCCTGCCATAGAATGAGAATTTGCCTAGCCTTGGTGCTGGTAAGTTCCAATTCTATTAAGGACTCGGAGGCGAGGATTATCCCCCCCTGAGACTTCCTGGAAGTGACCCCTCCCCGTATGGACCGTAAGTAATCTATTTACGTGGTTTTTCATGAAGTTCTTAATGGTACCGTTTCTACCTGCATTGTATTATGTTCCGTGAGATCGGGTCCTGACTCCGATATTTTCTTCCAGGGACTGATGGACCGAAACAGGATGCGTGAAGTTGACAGACAGAGTGCTTCGCGCGAAGAAAGAGGAAGTGGAAGTGGTTGCAAGGCATGATGGTTGCTGCCGGTGCATAGAGACTGAGAAAGGACTTACTGTTCAGTTTCCTGTTTTTTCCCTGGTGTTCATAGGAAAAGTAGTTTTTTTACATGTTTTCTTGCTGCTGTGAGAAATAAAGTGAAGAAAGTAAGGCATAATCCTCGCCTCCGAGTCCTTAATAGAATTGAAACTTACCAGCACCAAGGCTAGGCAAATTCTCATTATGAGGAATAAACAGAGATCTCGTTCTTTCAGGCTGGGGCCTCGAGCTCTGCATGTTCATATGTTTTTTAGAGTTGTAAAGCAGATTAAAGAAGAATAAGAACGATGATCATACACTAATTATAACCCATGATGTCAGACTTTCAAAGTGAAGAAGCGATCTTCATAAATGACAGATGAGTCATGGAGGTGTGGCTGGGAACATAGCAATCAGATGTGATGCAACCAACTCCCACACATAGACGTGCACAGGAAAAGCATATACGGCCTTACAATTAGCATGGACACACATCCACTTTCACAATTCTTTGCACACACAACTACACAAAATGTAAAAGAACCAGACTTCTATCAGCCAATGAAAAATCGTGTGTGGGTACAAGTCTTGACTAAAATCCAAAACATATGTTTGTTTTTTTTTTCTTTCTTTTGTCCTCATTTGCCACCCAAATTCTAAACAAGCAATCTGTTGAGTTTAAAAAGCTTTGTGCTGCCACAGTTATATCAACTGGAGGGGACAATAGTGGAACCTGAACCTAGTCCCTCAGCAACTAAGCCTCAACCACAACGATCACCGTGGTAAGAGCCATACAGAGGTAACCGTAGTACAGCCAGAATGTTGGTGTAAGCATGTATATACAGCTTTGCCATATTTCTGGGCTTAGTGGCTTCATCATTGGACCTGGGGAAGAAAAAAAAAACCCCAGTTACTCAATGACCCCATTTCAACAAACGCCAGAAAGATGTTTTCTCTGGGTTACATGCTCTGGCCAAGTCCAACTTAGAAACCTGCAAGGTGGCATTATACCAGTCAGTGATAGTAGGGGGAGAAGAGTCTTTCCATTTCTTGCATATCTCCCTCCTAGCAAGCAAAATAGAGTAAAAAATGAACTTCCTCTCAGAAGGGGGAACTCCTTCCACAAGACCAAAAATTACTGATACAAGACTCAGGGCAGTATTGGAGCCAACCGATGCAGAAAGACAGCGGCTTATATCATTCCAAAAAAGAGACAGGTGAGGGCAGTCGAAAAACATATATGAGTGTCCGAGGTAGACAATAGCCCACATCTCGCACAAGCCACTGTACTTCCAGATGAAAATTTTTACAACCTAAGTGGTGAATAGTAAGCTCGATGAATGGTGAAAAGATGGTTCCTGCGAAGCCATGCAGGTTTCACAATGTCCCACATCATTCTACATGACGTGCTCCAAAGATCTTGCAAGTTAACGTTGAGCAGAAACGGGGACCAAAGTGTATCCGGCAGTATGAATTCACCGTCTATTTCTTCCAGAATTAAATTATACCAGACTGAGATCTCCTTTTTGATTGGAGGTTTATCAACTAATAGTGTTACAAGATAACTATATGCTCCCAAAGGGGGTTTATTTCTCCGCTGATTCTGAGCAGAATATGCACGAGACCAGCTGGAAATTTGCAAGTATTTAAGCCTGGAGAAATTCGAGCCAATTCGATTGCTTAAACAGTCCCTGGGGAGCAAATTGCCTTCATGGAATAATTCGCCCCAGACCTCCAAGCCTGCCTCTCTTATTGGTATTGCAAGGGCGTCATCTTGCCAGGAAGGGCCAACTGGGAGGTCCCAAAGAGGTGTTCTACTGCCATAATAGCCTAATTTGATTGCCTTAGCTATCTGGGCCCAAGTTCTAGCCATACCTCGCAAGATTTTTAGTTTTACTTTTTTAAAGAACTTGGGATCCCCAAATTTAAAAAGAAATCCGGACTGAGCCACACCTTCTGCCTTCAGCAACATTAGATAAAGGCACCCTACTCCATAACCTGCTGTTTTTTTTAATAACACCCTGGCGTGAGATAGCGAAAAGCCCAGGCATAAGCCTGAAGATCGGGGGCAGCAAGACCTCCCTTTTCCCTACGTCTCCTGAGTTTCTTCCAAGAAATTCTTGGGAGACGTTTGTTCCAAATAAAGATACTAATATCAGACTAAAGTTTTTTTAATAAGGGAAGTATCAAAATATAGCGGGATAGTATTAAACAAGAATGAAATTTTTGGCAAAATGGACATTTTGACAAGGTTAACTCTACCCAATAAAGAAAGTGGCAAATGAGCCCATGATTGAAGCAGCTTGCGGCATTCCTTTGCCACTTTTGAGAAGTTTATAGAAGCGATCTGATCTAAATCGGTTACAATATCCAGTCCCAAATACCTCAGTCCTTTACCCGGCCGAATGCTACAGTATAAAGAGCTCTGGTCGATGTTCCAAATCAGCATTTCGGTCTTTAGTGTATTAATTTCATACCCAGACACCTCTCCGAATTCTGAAGCCAACTTAAATATTTCAGGAAGGGCCGACGATGGGTCAGAGGTGTAAATGAGAATATCATCGGCATAGAGTGCCACCTTTCTCTCCCACCCCCTGTGTGCGAACATCTTGATGTCAAAGTTATCCCTCAAAGTCTGGACGAAAGGTTCGGCATACAAGTCAAACAGGAGTGGGGAGAGCGGGCAACCCTGCCGCGTTCCCCTGATGATGGTAAAAGAATCCGATAATGCCCCATTGACCAAGACAGAGGCACTAGGATTCTGGTAGAGAAGGCGAATGGCCTGTCGAAACTTCTCGCCTACGTTGAACTTGGCCAAGGCCTCCGACAGGTATAGCCAATTGACCCTGTCGAAGGCCTTAGCGGCATCCAACGTGAGCACCGCCAATGGGAGAGAATGTAATACTGCAAGATCTATTGCTCCAACTAGATCAAAAGTGAACTCATAGAGCTGCCTTCCCTTGACAAACCCTTTCTGATCACTATGTAAGATGGAAGGAGCGACCAGTGCCAATCTCTTAGCCAAGATTGAAGAGAATTTCTTATAATCCCCATTTAATATCGAAATAGGTCAATATGAGGCACAAGCAGATGACGACTTCCCAGGTTTTAAAATTACTGTTATGGAAGCGTTATCCCATGAGACTGGAGGTCGCATACCATTCAGTAAGATCTCATTAAACAAAGTTTCTAGAAAGGGGCCAAACTCCTGTTCCAAAACTTTATATAGTTCAGCCGGAAGACCATCCGGCCCTGATGCCTTCCCCTTCTTAGCAATCCGAATGGCTTCCCTCACTTCATCCTCAGCGATTCTACTTTCCAACATAGCACTTTGATCTTCTGAGAGACTCGGGAGGGTTATTTTACTAAGCCACTTCTTGATGTTACCTAATTCAGGCCTTTTGTCCTCTAAATAAATGGATTGGTAAAAGTCCCTAAAGGCTGACCTAATATCGACAGCTGGTGGTGTCTGTGTCCGGTGAAAGCGTGCACAGACGGCTGGTGGTGTCTGTGTCCGGTGAAAGCGTGCACGGACGGCTGGTGGTGTCTGTGTCCGGTGAAAGCGTGCACGGACGGCTGGTGGTGTCTGTGTCCGGTGAAAGCGTGCACGGACGGCTGGTGGTGTCTGTGTCCGGTGAAAGCGTGCACGGACGGCTGGTGGTGTCTGTGTCCGGTGAAAGCGTGCACGGACGGCTGGTGGTGTCTGTGTCCGGTGAAAGCGTGCACGGACGGCTGGTGGTGTCTGTGTCCGGTGAAAGCGTGCACTGACGGCTGGTGGTGTCTGTGTCCGGTGAAAGCGTGCACTGACGGCTGGTGGTGTCTGTGTCCGGTGAAAGCGTGCACTGACGGCTGGTGGTGTCTGTGTCCGGTGAAAGCGTGCACTGACAGCTGGTGGTGTCTGTGTCCGGTGAAAGCGTGCACTGACGGCTGGTGGTGTCTGTGTCCGGTGAAAGCGTGCACTGACGGCTGGTGGTGTCTGTGGTGCTGTGTCGGGGTGAAAGCGTGCACTGACGGCTGGTGGTGTCTGTGGCGCTGTGTCCAGTGAAAGCGTGCACTGACGGCTGGTGGCGTCTGTGACGCTGTGTCCAGTGAAAGCGTGCACTGACGGCTGGTGGTGTCTGTAGTGCTGTGTCCAGTGAAAGCGTGCACTGACGGCTGGTAGTGTCTGTGGTGCTGTGTCCAGTGAAAGCGTGCACTGACGGCTGGTGCTGTGTCCGTGGTGCTGTGTCCGTGCTTGCACTGTAAGGCATTCGCGAGCGTGGCAGTGCTAGATTTCACACCTTTCAGTGAGAGGCTTTGGGGTAGAGGTGTGCTAGAAAAAAACTCAAACGCCAGATTGCAGCATAATGTGTACTAAAGTAGATCAGCCTAACAAAAGTGTGTAAAAGGCAATACATAAAAAAATAGTTGTCTAAGAATTAGGTGGGCCGGATGGTGGTGTGTCTGCCTGCTAGAAGCGTGCACTGATGGCTGGTGGTGTGTGTGCCTGGTGGAAGTATGCAAATATAGCTGGTGTTGTGTATGCCTGGTGAAAGTGTGCACTGACAGCTGGAGGAGTGTGCCTGTTAAAATGTGTACTGGCAGCTTGCGGTGTGTTTGCCTGGTGAAAGCGTGCACTGACGGCTGGTGGGGTGTGTCTGACGGAAGCGTGCAAAGACAGCTGGTAGTGTGTGTGTGTGTGCGCATGATGGAAGCATGCACTGACTGGTGATGATGCCATTTGGACCTTCTGAAGTATTTAGCCATGCAGCACATTATCCTGGGTGCTACACCATCTACTGTTACTTCAGGTGCATTGGTTAACAACCACACACCCAAGGATGGGCTTCTGTGCTTTTTAATGAAAATATGAAAAAGTTGTGTACGTGTCATGTGAAAAAAAAAACAGTGGAAGTGAGAGACAGGTAACAGGTAAAGGGACGTTGCTACCAGTGGTGCAGCAGGTGGCGCCAGGTCAACTGCAACCAAATTGCACATGAAAAACGATATTAGATGTTCGCGACTGACCTCACGCTACATGTGGAGCACATGCGGCTTGATTGCCATATGACTGTAGGCTAAAACTCACATGGACAAGGAATTAGTGCATCAGAAGTTCAATGTGATGAATCAAAAAGTTCCAGTCAGAATGGACAACATGCGTTAACTGTTTCTGTTGTATCTTTAGCCAAGAATAAAGAAAGAATACAGAAATTAGTCTTTGTGGACTTTATTGTGCATGATTACATTGAAAGTTTGCTCTTCCTCAACCGTGATTCAGAGATAGAGTTTTTATGTTTTTTACTTTAAAACTAGGGGATAGTTGGGCCGTTTTCCGTCCTTGCACATGTGCACATTACGGTGTCTGAAATCCCTCAGTGCTCCATATGGGACTGTCACATACCCAGCTTCAGGTAGGAAAGCACCTGGGATGATTCATTCTTTAGGGCTGGTGTCTGCTTCTGGAGCGCACTGTGAAACAACCACCTGCCCCTGCTGGCTGGACGAAATGTCGAAGAAAAAGCTAATTTCCGATAAGCCTGCTACAAGGGGTGTCAGCTTGAAGGCAGATACATGCTCTGTGAGAGGATGTGTGGGCAAAGGGAGTGGGGGGCGCTGCGGTGATGGTGGGCAGAAGAGAGGTAAGGCCTCTGCCCAAAATCCTGCCCTGAAGGGATGTCCCGGGACTGAAAACGAGAAAAGGACTGTTAAGGGGTTGGGGATCCCCGGAATGAGAGAATACAAGGAGAAAGGGGAAGGAGAAGCGTGCAACGGAAGAGGGAGTAAAGGTCTACTGAGAGAGCAAATATTGAGAGGCAGAGAAGGGGAGTACATGAAAATAAAGGAGAAACAAGGGGTAAATAGTTCGCTCGATCTGAATAGGCAAAGGAGGTGGGGTGATGTGAAGGGGGTAGACAGTCCAAAGATATAGAAAAGGAGAGCGGAAGAGTAAACTAAAAGGGAAGTAGTAAAGAAAAAAGCTAGAAAAGAGATTGAGGAAGTGAGTGAAGAGGGTAGAGATAAAGTAGGGGAGAAAGAGGGGACTGAAGAAGAGATTGAGAAGGATGAGATAAAGAGTGTGTCTGAAGAGAGAAGAGAGCGGGGAGAATGAAAAGTAGAGTATATACAAAGCGAGTGGAGAGGGAAGACAAAAAAAAGAACGGGGTAGATTAAAAGAGCACAGAAAAGGAAAAATAAACAGACATGGAAGGTGTACATAGAGAGGACACAAGAAAAAGTAGAGTGAGGATTGTGCAAGTGAGTGAAAGTGTATCTAAATGGGAAAAGAAGAAAGATGAATAAAAACAAATTATGGAGAGGTGAATACATGGAATGCAGGGAGTACACCCATACTCTTGGGGTGAGAGGGAAGACTGGATCCTAAGCTTGAGGGGAGAGGACAATAAAGGGAGAGAAGGGAAAGTACAGTGGTCTGGAGAGCACATGGGTTTTGCGATTCCTTAAATGCAATGTATCAAGGAACAAAAAATTCCAAAATGCCCTTAAGGAATCGCAAATTATCACCAACTTCTAGTTGGTGGTAAGTTACGAATTCTTTTAAAAAAGCAATTTTTTGAAAATCCAATGGTGCCATGTGAGGCTCATACATGCCCTTTGGGCATGTATGTGCGCCATATGTGCACACATGTCATTTTCAGAGGTGCAGCAGGGTGTTCTTGAGACACCTGCACCCTTGAAATTATTCTCAATTTGCGATTAGCAAATTGAGAATAATTTCCCATTCAGAAATGAATGGGAAATTATTCCTTAATTGCGATTAGCAATTTGCTAATTGCAATTAAGGAATCGCTTAAAAATAGCGAATTATTTCATACATACCATTTTACGATTCCTAAATAGCGATTCCTTAAAAATCGCTATTAAGGAATCGAAAAGGGTATGTTGATACATAAGGCCCTAGGTCACGATTTGGATGTGCCACAGTCATTACCAAATAGAGTAGCAACAGAACATAGGGCCACAAGTCCCATGTTATGAAGTCAACCACAATCACCAGACACAAGGTCACCCTCGCCTACTCAGGAAGTGGAGGGTAGAGACAGACCTGAGCACATGGCTTACTATTCCAACTCACAGGGAGCAGCACAGCCCAGACCCGTGGGATGACAATGATGTGGTCCTTTCAGACACAGACATGGAACCGTCTATCCAAGCTGAAGCATCTCCACCGGATACCTTCTTGTATCATAGTATGATACAATGGACAGCAGAATATCATAAAGTGCCAATGCAGACTACAGAGAAGGAAAACGATTTCTTGGCAGAAACATTTCCAGGAGAGAACGCACAGCCCAATATCTACCAATGATGGGCTCCATGGTGAAAGTCTCTAAAGACATTTTTAAATAACCAGTCAAGTCAAGGGTATTTACACCTATGATTAAAAGAAGGCCTTCACCTTCATACCCTATATACATCAAAGGACATCCTACTGTAGACTCCTTAGTCATGAGTACAGCACGTAAGAGAGCAGCGCTATTAAGTACTGGGAAGCTTCACCTCCTGGCAAGGGCGACAAGAACATCGACTATGCAGGGTAAAGAGGGTTTTAGGACATGCCAATCAATGGAGAACTGCAGATTCTGTGGGCCTTCTTTAACGCTATAATAGTACAAGTCATGAAATGGAAGAATTATTACAGCATATCCCAGAGAAATACAAGGAAAAACAAGCATTTGCAATGCAATAGGTCTCGCATTAGGAAAGTTTGAGCTATTGGTATTGTAAATGAATTTTTTTTATTTATGTGTTGGTTTTGAAAATAGCGAAATTAATAGCTTTGTCATTTACAATGCCAAAATTTTTAGCTTTCGCAAATGTGACACCTATAGAATTTGTAATGCAATATGTGTTGTATTTACGTAACTTAGATGTATTGATATTACAAATAATAATGGGTTTTAATTTTTTAAATAATTAATACTTAAATACAAGTTATTGTAATTTATAATGGTAATAGCTTTTGTAAATAACTTGTGAAGATTATGTTCATTGTATTTTATTGTGACAAAAATTCAAGAACAGAAGTGAAATATTAACATCTTTTTGTGACATTTGTAATAAGCTTGAAACATCGAGAGAACATATTTGAACCAGTTGTTGAATGGTTGCACAGATTGATGCTGTGGTGGTGCTGAGTGATGTTGTGATGGCGGCGAGTGATGCTGTGGCGTTCAGTGATGCTGTGGTAGTGCATAGTGATGTTGTGGTGCCCCTGAGTGATGCTGTGGTGGTGCTGAGTGATGCTGTGGTGGTGCGATAGATAGAAAGAATGAGTGCGATAGATAGATAGAGTGAGGGCGATAGTAGAGGGAGGGCGATAGAGTGGTATTTGGAGTGTATGTTGCATTGAGTGCAGTGTAATTATGTGGCGTATAATTATGTGGCACTGAGTGGTATTTGGAGTGTATGTTGCATTGAGTGCAATGCAATTATGTTGCATATAATTATGTGGCACTGAGTGGTGTTGTGTGGAGTGTATGTTGTATTCAGTAGAGTGTAATTGTGTGGCGTGTAATTATGTGGCACTGAGTGGTATTGTTTGGAGTGTATGTTTCATTGAGTGCAGTGTAATTATGTAGCATATAATTATGTGGTACTGAGTGGTATTTGTAGCGTATGTTGCATTGAGTACTGTGTAATTATGTGGTGTGTAGTTATGTGGCACTGAGTGGAATTTGGAGTGTATGTTGCATTGTGTGCAGTGTAATAATGTTGCATATAACTATGTGGCACTGAGTGGTATTTGGAGTGTATGTTGCATTGAGTGCAGTGTAATTATGGGGCATGTAATTATGTGGCACTGAGTAGTATTTAGTTTGTATGTTCCATTGCAGAGTGTGTGAGGGTACAGAGTGTGAGGGTACAGAGTGTGAGGGTGCAGGGAGTGTGAGGGTGCAGGGTGTATGAGGGTGCAGGGTGTATGAGGGTGCAGGGTGTATGAGGGTGCAGGGTGTATGAGGGTGCAGGGTGTATGAGGGTGCAGGGTGTATGAGGGTGCAGGGTGTGTGAGGGTGCAGGGTGTGTGAGGGTGCAGGGTGTGTGAGGGTGCAGTGTGTGAGGGTGCAGTGTGTGAGGGTGCAGTGTGTGAGGGTGCAGTGTGTGAGGGTGCAGTGTGTGAAGGTGCAGTGTGTGAAGGTGCAGTGTGTGAAGGTGCAGTGTGTGAAGGTGCAGTGTGTGTGAGGGTGCTGTGCTCACCCTGCACACTCACCCACTGCTCACGCTGCGCACTCACCCACTGCTCACCCTACACATTCACACACTGCTCACCCTACAGACTCACAAGTCTCTCATCCTGCACTCACAGTCCTCTCACATTGTACTCATACGCACGCACGCCTCATTCTGCACTCATCCACCACTCACCCCGCACTTTCTCAGACCACTCACCCTGCACTTACACACCACTCATACACCTCTCACCAACAAATCACTCAACATTCGCACTGCAGTCACCCTCCTCTCACGAGTGTGAGGGCATTGTGCTAATAATTATCAAAGCATGTTACTCTTCAAGATACAGGCATCACAGCATATCACTTTTATCGCCAGCAATCACAGAAAGGCAGAAGAATAAGAAAGCAATAATAAAGAAAAAAAAACACCATTCTTTCAAGGACTGCCAAGTTAAAGTACCTAAAATGCATGTAGATTAGCATAGCCCCAGGCATACACTGCCGATCTCTAATACACACCTTCACTCTTCTGATTGTAAGGAAAGGGAGTGGGGGGGCTAGGACTACAAAAGCTGTTATTTAATAGTATCACAGAAGCATGTGTTTGACCTAGAGGGAGAGACAGCTCCATCTCCTGCGTGCTACTGAGCCTTATCTGGCGGGCAAAAGAACCGGCCGCTCAAGCAGCTTTATAGAAGAAAAAAACCATCACAACTGATTGGAGTGTAAGCAGTCTTTCTGTGGACACACACAGCCTTTTCCCACCCAAGAGCTGTTCTTCAGCCACCATCTGGATGGAGCCCCAGTCCCTCTCTGAAGTAACAATTAAGGTCAGCTACATCTGAGCTGTCAAGCCAGACCAAAAAAGGAAATGTATAAGTGGACTGTGAGACTTCACCCCTCATGACACATCACCTTCCTACTGCCACGTCCTAACTCACCATTTATGGAATGCACAGGTATTGTTTTTAACATGTCTACAACTGTTTACCGATCAAGCAAATCAACTGTGTCTACATACACCTTAGTTGCTATTTTAAAGATGTTGAGGCACCTGTGAAAGTCTACTTAATTGTTTTACTGCTAAACTGCTTGCTGCGAGATTGAACTGTCTCTCGCCGATTAAACTTTTATGACGTTAAGTGACCTAAAGTTAGATGACAATGACTCCTTCTTTATGTCACAATTTATTTTGCCATAAAATAAATACGACATGTATGTATTGTACGAGCAGCTGCATAGTTTGTTGACTTGGTGCACAAAGAGAGCGCACCTTCAATCAAACTGCAGTTCGATGGATACCACAAGCAGCAGCAATACCGACACCGGAAACGTGCTAAATGTACAAATAGAGTAAAAAAAATGTAACTTTAAGATATGACATGCCCACTATTTGGAGTTGTAAAGACCACAATCAGTAAACAGTAGTAGAGCAAATTGGCACGAAGTCCCACTGCAATAGTAACAAGCCGAGCTTGGGTTATGAGATCGCGGCTCAGCGCACACCAAGTTGCTTCACCGTGAAACGGATGCATTTGTCTTCAATTATCGCATGCCCACACACAAGTCTTCATGTAAGCTCAACCCAGTAAATAATGCAGCTGCTTCTGCCTTAAGTCGGTAACAAGTATAGCGAGTATAGCAACCATGCAAGCCTGCCAGAAAACTGAAGTATCACGGCCACCCAACAAACGTACAAAGACAACATCTACTGTGAAACACATCTGCACACAACACATGAAAAAAACAAGTAATTTGCCCGCAATCCCAAGTTACCGGTCTAGGTTGCTGCACGCTTTCAGGAAGCAGAGTTGCTGGCGGGGGCGAAACCAGGAAGTCAGGCATCCTTGCCCGTGACATGGGCGGGGCCTGTGACGCGGCCGGAAGAGGCCGGTGTTGCGCGTTGATGCGGGCTCCCATCATGGAGGGAGAGCGCCGAGGTAGCGTGAAGATCCACAGAAGTGCCCCGCGTGTGGAGAAAAGGAGCTCAGCGAGGCGACTCGAGCACGGTGAGTGGAGGGGGGATATGTGTATATGTGTGTGTGCGCGCGCGTGCGTGTGAGCCCCGTGAGGAGTGGTGGTGGTGGTGAGGGGGGTGCGTGTGTGTGTGTGTGTGTGTGTGTGTGCGCGCGTGCCTGCCTGCCTGTGTGTATGCCTGAGGGGGGAGGGGGGTGAGTGTGTGCGTGTGGGAATGTGTGAGCGCATGCGTGACTGTGTGTGATTGAGTCTGTGTATGCGCATGCGTGTGTGGTGCCGTGCGCGCCCCCGAGGAGGCATCTGAGAGAGCGACGCTCGTGCTTGAGCTCCGTCTCACATTCCTTCTAACACGCCAGCAAAAGATGTCTCGCAGACAGCAGGCTTACGCCTGCTTTTTACGTCTGCGAGACCTAAAAAGGGGAAGATCTGGTTGCAGATTAAAGAAAATATCTAACGCAACAATAGATAGTGCAGACACAGCTGCAAGAGGCATTCATTTCTCGGATGGCAGGTCGACATGATAGGCTTCGCATATCAAGCTTCAAACCAGAAGTGCAACAGCACATTTTAAACATACCGTTTTATTTGCTTGTTTGAATTCTTTAATGGATTTTCTGTATTCAATATACATTTTCAAGAAGGAAAAACGAAATTATAATCTTTTACAAGCCAAAGTATAGCTTAAAAGTGACATCTCGCATCTGATGAATACAACTTCCAACAAGTACAGAGGGTAGAGTAGTCGACTGATCAAATAAACGACAAAGTGCATGAGTTTAACAAAATTCAGCAATCTAGTTAGAAACATTATGCATCAAGTGGTTTCACGGATCCTTTGAGAGACCAGATACCCACACCTCTGCAACAGAGAGAAGACATTATTATGTGAGAACAAAACAATAGAAACAGAAGCATGTAACTTCAGATCCCGTCACCTTCCCCCACACCCAACGCACACCGTTACGTGAAATATCCAACTACGTCAGTAAATAAGATGAAATAAAAACCTAAAGTGGTTATGGCAGGAAGAAAGATGGGTCAGCCTGGTGAACAGCTGGTCAGTGTGCGTCGTGATCAGTCATCATGCTGTCGCTGCCTGCTTGGAGGCCTGCGTCACTCCAGTTATTCTCCTGCCCGAGTCTGAAAATCTGACCGGATGGTGTTCCAGTTTGAGGCTGTAGAATATAATCACAACCCCAGGGCATCTTATCTGTGCAACGCCACACTTTCTGCCCGCGCTCAGGTAAAGAAGGACTGTGTCCATGCCTCAAGTGAAGGGGGCTCGGGTGACTTCCACCTACAGGTGATAATGCGCTTCGCCGTCAAGAAGGCTAAAAATCGAGGAACCTGGTGGTTACCTTTTTAGGTTTCGCCTGGCGTCCGCTGCGCAGCAGCGTTCGCGCAGGCGAAAACTTTTGAGAAGAGTATGGTGCCTTTGTCACGCCTCTCACTTCCATTGGCTAGCTCCATTAATGGAGGCTAGCCATTGGAAATGAGATCTGTCCGTCATGGTCAGAGGCGATTCGTGGGCGTTCCAGCGAGGTTTTTCGCATCCTTCCCCTTTTCTCACGTCATGCAGCTGTGGGGCGTGTGTTTTTTTTTTTCTCCCGTGATGTTTTCGTCTTTTTTGGAAGTGCCTTTAGCCGGAGTGGTCGGCGAGATTTACGTTGCCAGGAAGTTGTTGTTATTTTCGATCAGGTAAGCAGCATTTTGTTTATAATTTGGCTCCGTGTTGTGAATATTTGTGTTTGCACAGTATGCTTGTAACAGATATTTTTTTTATTTGAGATTTATTTTGGCTCGTCTTTTACTCGTCTTGTTTATCCAGTCTTGTGTCGTCTCCCCTTTGTGTGTCTCGTTGCTGTGTTGGGCGTGTATCCTGCCTCGTCTATCCCGTCTCATGTTGTCTGTTTGTTTTACGTTTTTAGATTTCGCCTCCGTGTGCCTGTTAACCCGCCCCCCCTCCCGCTGTCCGTGAGCCCGTTCACCCGCCCCCCTCCCGCTGTCTGTGGGCCCGTCCTACCCCAATGAAAAGGTAGCAAATGCGTCCACTTCGCATTGAAGCGGGAAGCAGGGAAGAAAGGGAGTTGTTTGACTTGGTAGCCAGCAGCTGCCACAACAGACACCATCAGCCCCGCAGAGCTGCAGTTGCAAGCGTGAGACCCGTTGACGAAGGGGCACTGGGCCTCTCTTCCGGTGGTCCTTGCTTGGTACACTGATGGTGCTCAGACGCAATAGCATCTTTCTGCCTGGCTGGTCTCCCTCCCTCACCGAGCAGTGCCTAGATTCTGTTCGGCACGGCTGATTAGCTGACCACCAGCCAATACGAAGGGGCTCCTGCAAATAGTATCCAATAGCGCACGGTTCAAGAAGGGTGCACATCAGAGCAGCCGAGCACACCAGCAGGGGCTTATTTACGCCAGGACCCGTGGGCATGAGGGGTCAACTTCACCTCCATTAGTGCCAATGTTTTATTACAAATGTATGTGAGGGGGCCCATTTTCTTCCTTAAACTAGTGCCCATGAAACTCTTTCTACATCACTGCCCACACACCCTTGTTGACAGTCTGCCAGCCCTTCTTTCCATTTCATGGATTGCCACTTCCGGATGCCCCACCGTCCATGATGCCTCCATCAAGCCAGGGGCCCGGGTAGAACAGTGACCCTGCAGACAGAGGCTCCAGGTTCAAGTGCCACCTGACCACATGGCCCAGTCTCAATCCGTGTACACAGACCACCAGGATCGGACTGGCCCGATTGGCTGGTCTGACAGATCAGTAGAAGGGCGTTTTTTTTTTTTAGAAGTTTGTAGGCCTATTTATGGCATGATGGGTACGTTTTTAGCGATGATCCCTTGCTATTACAACACACATTGGCCGCAGACAACACAGATGCATGCATGGAGCCTCCCATACTTTTTTAAAGAACAGCCCAATGTTGCTTTCCTTCAATTTGTGATTTTGTGTATACACTTCTTATATTCTTTCCACGAGACTGTCGAAAGCATTTAAAGTGATTTTCAGTCCGTAGAATAGACTGCATTTTTTTTGTAATGTTCAGGTTAGCACTGTTGTGGTTCTGCTACAGTAGATTGTAAAAAGAGGTTGTACATTTTGTATATTGCCTATTCCTTCTGCATTTTCATTTGTTATACTTTTTAGGTTTCGCCTGGCGTGTGTGTGTGGGGGGGGGGGGCTCTGGGTGTGTGTGTGTGTGTGTGTGTGTGTGTGGCTCTGGGTGTGTGTGTGTGGCTCTGGGTGTGTGTGTGTGGCTCTGGGTGTGTGTGGGGGGGCTCTGGGTGTGTGTGTGTGGGGCTCTGGGTGGGTGTGTGTGGGGCTCTGGGTGTGTGTGTGTGTGTGTGTGGGGCTCTGTGTGTGTGTGTGTGGGGCTCTGGGTGTGTGTGTGTGTGTGGCTCTGGGTGGGTGTGTGTGTGTGGCTCTGGGTGGGTGGGGGTGTGTGGCTCTGGGTGGGTGGGGGTGTCAGTGGGGCTCTGGGTGGGGGTGTCAGTGGGGCTCTGGGTGGGGGTGTCAGTGGGGCTCTGGGTGGGGGTGTCAGTGGGGCTCTGGGTGGGGGTGTCAGTGGGGCTCTGGGTGGGGGTGTCAGTGGGGCTCTGGGTGGGGGTGTCAGTGGGGCTCTGGGTGGGGGTGTCAGTGGGGCTCTGGGTGGGGGTGTCAGTGGGGCTCTGGGTGGGGGTGTCAGTGGGGCTCTGGGTGGGGGTGTCAGTGGGGCTCTGGGTGGGGGTGTCAGTGTCAGTGGGGCTCTGGGTGGGGGTGTCAGTGGGGCTCTGGGTGGGGGTGTCAGTGGGGCTCTGGGTGGGGGTGTCAGTGGGGCTCTGGGTGGGGGTGTCAGTGGGGCTCTGGGTGGGTGTGTGTGGGGCTCTGGGTGGGTGTGTGTGGGGCTCTGGGTGGGTGTGTGTGGGGCTCTGGGTGGGTGTGTGTGGGGCTCTGGGTGGGTGTGTGTGGGGCTCTGGGTGGGTGTGTGTGGGGCTCTGGGGGGGGGGTGTGGGGCTCTGGGGGGGTGTGTGGGGCTCTGGGGGGGGGGTGTGGGGCTCTGGGTGGGGGGGTGTGTGGGGCTCTGGGTGGGGGGGTGTGTGGGGCTCTGGGTGGGGGGGTGTGTGGGGCTCTGGGTGGGGGGGTGTGTGGGGCTCTGGGTGGGGGGGGTGGGGGGGGCTCTGGGTGGGGGTGTGTGGGGGGCTCTGGGTGGGTGTGTGGGGGGGCTCTGGGTGGGTGTGGGGGGGGCTCTGGGTGGGTGTGGGGGGGCTCTGGGTGGGGGGGGTGTGTGGGGCTCTGGGGGGGGGTGTGGGGCTCTGGGTGGGGGGTGTGTGGGGCTCTGGGTGGGGGGTGTGTGGGGCTCTGGGTGGGGGGGGGTGTGGGGCTCTGGGTGGGGGTGTGTGTGGGGCTCTGGGTGGGTGTGTGTGTGGGGCTCTGGGTGGGTGTGTGTGTGTGGGGCTCTGGGTGGGTGTGTGGGGGGGGCTCTGGGTGGGTGTGTGGGGGGGGCTCTGGGTGGGTGTGTGGGGGGGGCTCTGGGTGGGTGTGTGGGGGGGCTCTGGGTGGGTGTGTGGGGGGGGCTCTGGGTGGGTGTGGGGGGGCTCTGGGTGTGTGTGGGGGGGGCTCTGGGTGTGTGTGGGGGGGGCTCTGGGTGTGTGTGGGGGGGGCTCTGGGTGTGTGTGTGGGGCTCTGGGTGTGTGTGTGGGGCTCTGGGTGTGTGTGTGTGGGGGGGGGCTCTGGGTGTGTGTGTGGGGGGGGGCTCTGGGTGTGTGTGGGTGTGTGTGTGTGTGTGTGTGTGTGTGTGTGTGTGTGTGTGGGAGGGCTCTGGGTGTGTGTGTGTGGTAGTAATTGCTGTCTACTGAGCTCGTCCGTAGGGTACAATAGGTCTCACATTGCGAGAGATTAAGCTAATGGCAATGTAAATGACAAAACCAACACATAAATACAAATTTTGTCATTTACAATGCCAATAGCTCTAACTTTTCCAAAGGCGAAACCATTGCATTGTAAATGCTTGTTCTTTTTGTCCCTGTGATACAGACCCAGTATTCAGGTTTCCCATTTATTCGTTGTTCAAGACAAGAGCCGGGCCGTGAGAACCCACCAGTAAGTGTGAAGAGAGGGGCAAGACCATGTAATATGCAGCAGAGCAGCAGATCTACGTCTTCCAGGGCACATCGGGACAGGCAGCATCCACACGGTGGAAATAGCGGTTGAGGAAGGCCCTGTGTACATTATAAAATTGTATCAGGTGCAACCTCGCACTGTGCTGTATATTAGTGGAACTCCTCGGTATTGCGGCCCATTCCTTATCTCTACAAAGATGGGTATGGTAGCCCTCCCAGTGGATATGCAGGACTGCATGTGAAGGTACAATGTCAGCTTGCAGCGATACAGCCAGCCAATCTATTGTGTGTCTACCCAGTCCCATAACATGCAGGTATTGCACTACTAAGTGGGTCGTGGCTCATTAGTTAAGTCGCCCCAGCGTGAGTTACTGCCGCCAGTAGTGAATTACACAAAAGGAACTGTACTGGTGGGAGATCAGATTCACCCATTAGTGTTGCATAGGGGGTGATGGTCCCATCTCAATACAGTGTGTAAGCCTATAGCATGCCAAGGAGGCGAGCGTGACATTTCTAGGTATGACTAGCCGAGCTAGTGCGGGTGCATAAGGGGCCACAGGTCGTGTAAGGTAAAGGCTCAGTCTGTAGCAGTGGTGTGCCACTCCCAATAACCGCAGGCCTGTTATTTTTGGTCAGTTGATTTAAGTGCAAAAAGTGAAGAATAAGGGGCAGAGCCCGTAGTGGCTGTATCGGATAATTGCATAACAGATTTACATTTAGCTACCCATTGAAATTGAGAAATGAGATGATATTGTTCTGGGTTCAGCACCGTAAGGCCGCCCTGATATATTTCTGCCAATGCCACTCAGCAGCACCTGGTATAACAGATGAATTCCCTAATTCATGTCAATGTTACTGAAATATATACCTTTGACCACTTGTTCAAACAGAGACGTAAATGAATCTGCCAACCACACTACCCTTTTAAATTTTAGATACTCTGCAGGTCTGGAACACCGGATAGTCCATGGACGGTGATATTATTCTGACCTCTTCAGTATTTCTTTTTTACGTGCTACAAAGGAACCAAATGAAATGAATTGACTGTCCGTTAGAGTCAGCGAGGTGACCGATTGATATAATGATGTGTAATGTCATGGGAGCTCATTGTACGTAGATAACATTACATTAGTAGCATTAGAGCAATCATGTAATTTTCTTTTAGTTCCTCGAGACAATTGGTCAAGACCTTCAAATAGATTTCCCCCCCCCCCCTCCCCCGACTGCAGAAGGACCGTCACCCACGCACTCATATCCAGCAAACTGGACTATGGCAACAAAACCATCCAGAAAGCCGCAGCCAGACTGGTCTTCGGAACACCATGTCACAAACACATGATCCAACACCTACAAACCCTCCACTGGCTCCCCGTCGATAAGAGGGTCACCTTCAAACTCCTCACCCACGGCTACAAATCCCTCAACAACATCGGACTCAAATACCCAAACAAGAGAGTATCCTTCCACGTACCCAAAAGGAACCTCCGCTCCGCTGACCTCGCCCTCGCAGAGGTCCTCCGCATCCGCAGAAACAGAACAGGCGGGAGAGCTTTCTCCTACATCACAGCAAAGACCTGGAATGAGCTCCCTGTGAAAATCAGACGCTCCCCAACCCTGCACACGTCCAGGAAGGACCTCAAGACTAGGCTCTTCGAATGATCCGGAGCCAGCCGCCCTCCCTCCCCCCCAAACCCCACCCTGTGCCTTGAAACCCTCACGGGTGAGTTGCGTACTTTATAAACCCCTGATGTATTGATTGAAGTACTGTTTTCAAGGAGTGAAATGCACTCTTAGAAGACAGGTAAAAAAAGGAGTTACCATAGCAGTCTGGAAAGCACCAGTGACTGGACTAGGATCTGGTATAAATTGGCTGATACCCCACTGTAACCTCAGTTAATATTAAGAGCGCTCTTCACCATCGCATTGATCTGGGTTTGCAAGTTAAGCTGCCTGTCTATTAGAAACCTGAGGGACATTGCACGGTCAACCATGGATGGTTCACAGCGTAGTACTCCACAAGGTAATCAGCATTTCTGAGAATTTCATGTGTGAAGAGGACATAAGGAGAAGTTAAGTTTTTAGAGTTATATCAAGTCAACCTAAGTTGAACTTTTTGTAGGATTTGGGGAATGAGTAAGTCATCTAAAGGATGACAAAAAAATACACAGATCTGTCATGTCCACCACCGGTTTGAATAAATAAATAATAGTGAACACACATCCTAGTTCAGTGAGTACATTTAATGAAGTTGGTGACTGCCACAGAAACCCCCATTTTCTAGGCAACACTTGTCGTATGCTTTGCTTGACTGAGGTGGTCTATAGCTGTTAATTGAAATCCATGTGTATACTGTACTTACACGAAATGCTGCAGCAAAGCATTTTGGTACAATTATTGTAACTAGCATAAACCAAAATTAAAACTCAGTCTGCTTCAGATTTTCAAATCAATATCCATAACTGAACTCAGTGGCCTGACCAAAGAAAATATGTGGCCCTTGGTAAAAGTAGGTGAACAAGCATGCTCTACATATGGATCGTCTGGAATACAGAACCCACAAGACATTATCTCAAAAAGGTTAACAAAGTAAATATTTAAACATTTTAAAAGAAAAATACTGAAAACGAGGCTTTATTGACAAGAAAAAGATGCCTTCAGTGCCCAAACATTGGTTTTGGTAAATGAGGTCCATACCCTTTTCACTAACAAAAATTTAACTCATATAGGTAAGTTTTGTAAGGACATCGTGTAGGATAACACCAGAAAGCAGTAGGTTAAGGTGGTTTACTTCAAGAAGCAAATTACATGGTAATGTTATATTGCTTGTTCGGTTTCCAGCATGGAGGAACTGACAGCACTAGAGTAGCGGATGTTGAAAGTTCTACATCTCCTCACATGTCAGTGTTAACAGGAATAGTACGACTATGCTTTAAGTACCATATCACCTTAAAGAACTTCATACACACATTTGATCTCTAAATTTGGTTGAAAAGTTAACGGCATCACATAATAGAACAGGCCCACTGTGATCGCAAATCTCTCTCAAATGGTTAGGAGTATGCTAAAGAAACAATTGATGGATGGAATGTTGGACAAACATTCACCCCTCCAGTTACAAGGATCTGGGTTTAATCCATCATTATTTTGTTCACCATTCCACTCCAGTTTGGACCCAGCCATATACAAATCAGTCTTGACCCTGTTCCTTATGGGAACAGTCCAGCCCAAACTGCCAAGCCAGGTCCTCTCTATACCGGAAACAACCATCCTGGGACCAGTTTCAGGGCTTCACCCTTCATCAGCCAGGCTAGCTTGAATCCAGTGGCATAGTGCGCACAGGACCCACATCTGGGCATACCCTTCCCACTTAGGGAGACATATGCAAAAGAAACAATTGATGGATGGAATGCTGGACAATGCAAACCTTCACCCCCATTCACAAGGATCTGGGTTTAATCCAGCATTCATTTTGAAAGAAAAGCCTATTCTGGATTGGATATTTTAGATGTTAAACGCTGGCAAGGGCCATGAGTCTCAACAACGCAAGATCCATTGGCTTTGTTAATGTTTTTTTATCCATGTTTTACAGCAGCATGGTTGCTGTACAACATTGCTGAAAAAAACATGGACAACGTCAATAGTTTTGCAAGAGCAAGACATATTGGCTTTGCTGTTTTTTTATAGCAAATGTTGAATGTTTTTAGAGGGACTTTAGGGACAGCTGTGAGAGTGTGAACTTTGTTGGAGCAGAATAATAGATTACGGTTTGCCGGAACACACAGTTGATAAATTGCAGCCCGTGTGGTACTCAACAGGGAGCTACTATAGTGAGTAATGTAGTGCCTGCCCTCGGCTTGATACAGGACAGTCCAAGGGGAAGTGCAGCTATCTGTTAAGCACTGGGTCCAAAACAAAAACTGAAAATTCCTATTACCAAGGTATTACGTAAATAAAATACATGATTTTCGCATATGCACAATATTTACATTCAACTACATGTACACACCATAAGCAAGTTACATTCATCCAGCACTCCAAACTATAATAGGTGACAAGCTTATAAGATTGGCATACCAGTAAGATTTCCATGGTGGAAGGGGGAAGAAACTATACATATAAAAGAGGCCAAGTACTAAAACCATATTGAGATGTGTAATGCATGTTTAGAGCAAACAAAAATACAAAATGTAGGCAGCTGATTCCCTGCAGTGCTTTGGTGTGTGTGTCAAATCTAAGGAAGGTGAAACCAAAATCCTCATAAAGCGGTCTGTGGCAACACTGGCAAAACGAAACCAGCTTCCGCATGAAAAGAAAACCCATAAGGATGACGATGAAGCCAACCAATAGTACGAAAAGGGAAGGCTCAAACCCTTTAAGTTTTAGGTAAAAGACTGGACTATTGTTTCAAACTAACCTGCTGGAAAAGAGGGTTGACTTTCTCACACTATTTTTTTGTTTTTATGTTCTTGCTCATTGTTTGAAACAGGCTTTGACTATCAACAATTAGGCTGGGCATACGATACTGTAACCTTCCGATTATGTTCAAATGGTTGATAATTTTAATATGCATTTTTAATCCTGGTTACAAAGTTGAGGTAACATCTGGTTACTATATTGTCAGTACTTACTGCCAGATGTATACCCTCTCCAATCCAGTAGGCGGAATAGTCTTGAACAGCACAGTATATATACTTGAGTCACTTATGTAGCTGGGACCCAAGTATAAATCGAGACATTAATTTTAATACCAGGGAATGTATTTCTTAACTTCTGGTCAAGTAAATTAACAAAATAAGCATGAAATGAAGTAGCTGACTGCCAGAGGATAGTAGTTCAGATGAAAAAAGTAAAGTTCGTAAACCTATGTAGTCTCAATCAGTATCTGAAGTAAATGGACTTTCGGTCTGCACTCAAGCAGAGTTTACCTTCGGCAAACTAGAAAAATGTTACCAGTCTAGTACATGAATTAACACAGAGACCCTGCACCATAAAATCCCCTATGTAGATAGCAACCTAGGATGGGTACAAATGGAGTATGTGGTCAGTGTCCAAATACCCCGAGCAGAGCTAGTCTTGTTAAATTATGAATGATCAAATGAGGTTGGAACCAACGGATTATGAACACAGAACTTTAAATATCCCCTTGCAACGTAACTAAAATATAGAGGTTTGACCACTTGTTCAAACAGAGACAAGTAAATTAATCTGCCAACCGCACTACCCTTTTGACTTGAAGGTACTCTGCAGGTCTGGATCAACTGACAGTCCATTGACGGTGATGCGATTCTGACCTCTTCAGTATTTGTTTTTTACGTGTTGAAAAGGAACCAAAAAAAAAAAACTCTGCGGATTAAGCATCGGAATCAAGCTCAAATTTGTCATTTGTGTACATTTTAGTAAGCCCCATGTTCGAGTAGCCAGTACATGTCAGACCTATATTGCTATTAACACAACCAGTAAATGTATTACATGCATGATTGTCACTAACCTGCCTTCAAATGGGTTGCAGCGCTGGGGAGAAGCCAGTTACACGAATGCTTAGCCGAGTGCTTAACCTGCAGCAAATACTGCCTTCTTCATAAACACTTCATATGATAAAACATGGAAGCTCATAGTTCGGTAGGAATAAGTAAAACTACAAGTTACAGAAAGTAGTGTCCTGCTGGGTAAAAGCAATATATGGTATGGGGCAACTGGACGGCACTGTCAAAATTACCTCTGAAAGGGGAGCAGACTATGACAGCAACCTATCGCATTTCAGCATTAACAGTTGCAAGTGGTAATTCTAGCAAAACTAAGGGATAGTCTGCCACGTGCCAGGATCACATATAAATTTAAAGAAAAGTTAGATAATGGTAAGTCACATAAACCTTACGATTCTGAAAGGCTCTGAGGTTGGTTTAAAGAAAAATGTCCCTGAAAGTTTACTGGAGCTGGACTCCTTCCATCACGTCAGTATCTCATCTAAAATGGAAAGTGGCTGAAGAAGAATCGCTCACACCTGCCAGCAATGGTGAGGGTTGAACAGCGTCAGTCATTTCTAATGCACCTTCATATCTGACCTACACCATGCCAGCACTGCTACAATTCAGGATGGATAGTGAATGACATAAAATCACAAGTAACAGGTATTTGTAAAGAATGTTTCTAATCAGCAGCAGCCCCATGCTCAAAGTCCATGGCAGTGCAAAGTTGCTCTGTCTAAATATCTGCATTTCACTGACAGGGTATCCATCCTCCAGCCACAGAAATGCAGGTAATACATTTCCACAGTCTAGGAAAGCTGCTCTTACCCACATTTGTGACATGCCACAAGCAGAATGAATCCACTAAGCTTTTGTAATTAATACTGTGAGTCAAACTTTATGGGTAAACTTCAGAAGACAAAAGCTCAAGCATTTGCAGAATCTCCTTTTCACAGTTTTCATTATTTAACTTGTACACTTTGCATTGATAAGGAGGTTTCTGCTGCCTTTTTGTGAAGCCTAAGCCTCTTGATACTTCACTTCATAGTCCCTTCATAGTCTCCAAATCATTACTTTATGCTTCCAGAGACCCTGGATCTGATCACCTGTTCTTCATAAGCTGTAGTACAGTGGTAGCCTGTCGGATCAAACTGCTTGTCTGATTCAAGCTCTTATCAAGAAGTACCTAAGACAGCACTATAATATCCTTCTGTCATCTAAGCACTGCCTACTTCAAGACGCATGCATATTTGCCTTTATCACCATTATTGTATTTCTGCAAATTGCCCATACCAAATGTCAAAGTTAAACTCGTCTTTAAAAGTCATACCTGCAACATAACAATATCTAATCTCTTGCAGCTCATGTGTTAATACCACCAACCATTCACGTGAATTCACTTACCTACCTTCCAGTAAAAATGGCACCTAGTTTCTATTAATTTAATCTACCAGAACGAAACTCTAGTAAATGCATGGAATTATCTAGATCAATAAACTATGGGTAGAGATAAAATTGAGTGGAGAACTCATGAGTCTACTAACTTCTTAAGATACTCGATTTTTGTAGGTCTGTTGCTGATATGTTGATTTTTAAGGTCCTGGAATGAGCTACAAACCCCCCCCCCGCTTCCTCCCCTAATCCCCCCAGTAGACACTAATCTAATTACACAAATTACACACAAAGAATGTAGATTGCTGTTTCCGAGAAATACTAGAGGCATATGACATACCGCAGGCAATATTCCCCGAATGTTTACTTGGAGCAAAGGACACACAGTTGGCTAACTTCCTAGGAGCTAAAAATCTCTTCTGCCTAAATGGAAGGGGCCCCCAAGACTGTCCAGCCAAGAGAACTTTTAAATTGGGTACACAGAGTTGCCCGATTGACTATGTTTTTCTGGCACCCTGGAATTTCCACTTAGTTTCGGGGTTTAGCATCACAAATAGAGAAGGGAGTGACCATAATGTACTATCCCTAGAGTTTCCAGTAGTAAAGGTAGAAACCCGCCCTCAAGTGTTAGAGCAACAGATGGATTACCCTAGACGCCGTACAACTAAACTAACGGATGAATACATCTCAAGACTAATAAGGTTACAACAACATCTAGATCTACAGATAGTAAGTGGACAAACCCTTGATTGGTATGTAAGAAAAATCGAGGAGGTTGTCCAAATACTCTGCAAAGGATTAAGAGGTGGTAATGGGGGAAATAACAAAACCAAAGTAAGCGATAGAAAAATAGGTAAATTAACAGGCTGGTTTACAAAGGAATGTCTGGAAAAGAAAAGAGAAGTCAGGAGAATGGCCCGCCGGTTTGCCCGAAATGGGAATCAGGCCAGTGGAAAGGACTTAGCCGCCCTAAAAAGAGAGTATAACATGTTAACCAGGAGGGTAAAAAGAGAATTTAAAGAAGGATGTTGGGTAAAACTTCTAGAGACGATTGAAACAAGGAACCTACGCCAGTTCTGGCAACTAGTGAATTCAGCAGCAGAAGGCCACAAAGGGGCAATGAACTGCATTGTTGAGGAGGCGGCCTGGGAGGAATATTTACAGGACCTGTATAGCGCAAAAACAGATCAGGAAGAGAACCAGTACACAGATTGGAGCGGTCTGGTAGTAGGTATGAAACCTGAGTTTTCTGTCGATGAGGTTAGGAAAACGATAAAGAGTTTAAACCTTACGAGAGCAGCAGGCCCTGATAACCTCCCGGCAGTGATAATCAAAACACAACCAGACTGGTGGGCAAAATTTTTTGCAGACATGTTTCAAATAATCCTAGAAACCGGGAGTTTCCCCGATACCTGGAAAGGGGCCATAATACGGCCCATACATAAGAAAGGGGATATGCATAGTCCTAAAAATTATAGGCTAATCAATTTACTTGACATTGGGGAGAAGATCTTCGCCAAAATAGTACTTGGCAAATTAAAAAACTGGGTAGAGATAAATCTAATTATCCCAGTGGAGCAGGGAGGATTCAAGGAAGGCCATTCCACAATGGACCACTGTTATGCCCTTTGGGCGCTGGCCCGGAAGTCGATAGAGCAAAGGGGAAACTTGTTTTGTTGTTTTGTCGACTTCCGGGCAGCCTTTGACTCAGTGGATCGCGGGAAACTTTGGGAGTGCCTGATTAAATATAATATCCCAACTGACCTATTAGCGATACTAAAAGAATTGCATAGAGGAAACTGGGCCCAAGTAGTAAAAGATACACAGGGGGCACTCACAAGGAAAATAGCAATAGACAATGGACTCCGACAGGGCTGCGTGTTAGCTCCTCTACTCTTTTCAATCTTTCTAGCAGACTTGCCGGTAACATTGGAGGTGGAGAAGAGTGCTAACCCCAGAATGAGTGGTAAGAAAGTAGCATGCTTACTGTATGCAGACGATCTCGTTATTACTGACCAGACACAGCTGGGGCTACAGAGGAAATTAAATGCTTTTAACGATTACTGCAAGAGTAAACTGCTAATAGTAAATATGGACAAAACAAAGGTTATGTGCTTTGGTAAAAAGCCAAAGAGCTTTTGCTGGTATCTAGATAAAACTAAATTAGAAACAGTAAAAGAATATAAATATCTGGGCCTATGGTTCGAATCATCCTTAAAATGGAACAAACATTTAGAAAACCAAAATGCAAAAGCTTCTTCCTCTATTTGTGGCTTGAAAAAATTTAATAAAACCTACGGAGATATGTCACATAAACCCATGATAAAAGCTTTCTCAGCCATGGTCCCCCCACAAGTACTATATGGGGCAGAGGTCCTATTCCTTAGTGGTAAAGGGGATTGGAATCGGGAGGAAGGTAAAGCGGTAAAAACGCTACTGTCCTTGCCAAAGTCAGCCATGCTACAGGCAATTAGACTCGAAACAGGACTGATAGGATGGAATACCCAGACCAGAATGGCTGTGGCTAGATTTTGGAAACGGCAATCTCTAGAGGAAGCGCAAAAGGTGTCACTTTGGTGTAGTGGGGAAATACAACATAGCAATCTAAGATGGGCAGCTGAGGCAAAAAAGAAGATAAAAGAGACAATTTGTTGCTTAGATGTGGGTACAACCCAAAACCCCTTAGAAGCATTCTTTACAAAAGTGACACTAAGACAAAAAGGAAGGGAGTACTCGAGGTCACAGGACCTAGGTTATTTAAGAAACAAAAAAAAAAAATCGGTAAAAAACATGATAGAAGTGTGGGAAACCGTTATAGGATATCCATACCTAGAAGCACTCCCGAACTATGGATTTAGGTGGGATATTTTAAAAATGAGAATTGGCATTATCCCCTGGAGAGTGGAGGAGAAAGTCACGGCAGAAATGATGTACCCAGATGGTTTTTGCAAGTGCGGTATGGGGTCTAACTAAGTGTGAGATAATGCACATTCTTCTTGACTGTCTCAGGTATGTTGAAGTGAGAAAACGGATTCTGCGACCTATATTCATAAAATATAACACAAGAGTGAGAGCCCAAGCAATCAATTTAGTGCTAAGAATGGAATATCTAGAAATAGCTATAGCTTTGGGTTATTACCTGAAAGAAATTAATCAAATGGTCAGGGGAAAGCTCAAAGAAGCGTAGTGAGAAACCCCAGTTACCCTGTATACAATAAATGAAGAAGAGTAACTCAGGCAGGATAAGTCCAATGAGTTTTAATACCTTTTAATCTCCTTATAGCAATGGTGGATTGATGAAGATAATGAACAGTCCGGCCTTTAAAAGTCTAAGATAATTCGGATTTTAAGTAGAATGTTCTGTATGTTTTATACTTTTTTAAAGATTTTAACAAAAGTTGTACACTGTTTTATTAATAACTAATTATGTATATTATCCTGAATTTTATTCGATTTGGTTTTAAAGACTAAGGTCTAAATAAAACAGAGTTTTTCTCTCTCTCTCTCTCTCTCTAATCCAATTACTATAGTATGGGTCCCTATGCTGTACGAAAGAGTCAAACCTTCGCCACATTTCTGGACTGCCATTTGGTTGTTTAGAACACAGCCTGCAAAACTTCAGAGACTATCCCAACATGTGAAATGGATTGATCACCTAAGACCTAGGTGACTTTGCTATTCTTGTTGAGGTTTTTCAAGTCAGATGACATGGTTAGCTGCACACCTCTCACTTGAAAATGGAAGAAGATATTTACCCTCCTAAGTAGATATGTAAATAAAAATTGTAAACAGAAGCATTTGCTTCAAATGCTCCAAAACATACTTTTATTACTAAGACGACACATTGGTTGTTGGGTTTGTCAACCATTATTGAATTGTCAAGCATTTTTATAAGTTGATTTTTGATAACTAATTTTATTTTTATTATAGAAATATTTGTACAGTCCAACCAATTGTGTCACAGACATCCCTACAATCCATAGACATAGTTGTATCAGTCATGTAGATTTTACATGTTGATTTATAAATGAAAAAAGACAGTTCTCAAAGAAATATTATACACTATCTTACCTCAGAAAATAGAATTACCAACTGTATGAGGATCCACTCCCAAAGCAAAAGGACAGAGGCAGAAGAGAGAGTGTGCGTGCAAGGACTTCCCATGTTTACCAATGTGCTTTTGTTTTACAGGCAGAAAACTGAATAGAGGCACTTGCCTGAAAGTGGACAATGCATGGAAGGTAGCAATTTGAGGTGAGACTTCAGTGTGCTGCCTTAGTGTGTCTGGCAGGTACCACAACATCTTCATTAGCAGCCTAGGTCGAACATATCCTCCTCATTATTATAAACAAACTATAGTAAATTTTCCAGCTGATAGTTACAACATGGGTCCATCGCTCCCAACTACACAAAAATGTGCAAACAAGCATCTGAATCATTCTATTCTGTGTGTAAACTAAGACATACAAATGTAGGCAGGGAAGGACATAAAAAGGATAAAATAAACATCGGCATAAGAGACTCAAACAATCTTCCATTCTATAAAGTAATAGACTGTTCTAAGTTTTCCATATTGCTCACTATTCAGTGTCGATTTACTGTAGTAACTCATTATGTTAAGATCCAAGCAAAATTACATCTAAAATGGACAACTACTTAATGAAGAACATTGAAAAGAAAATAATGCAAATATTGACGTTATTCAACTGCATATACAGCATCCACATTTCTTAGCCTTTTGAATATTGAGAATTTCCGAAGCATAGCTTGGTGCTATTTATTACTCCACCATAAAAAGTGACTGGTACTCTGGGTCTTACGGTCGTGCAGACAGCTGAATGTGAGAGGTTTCACAGACATCTGTTGCACATGCTTAATCAACTGAACTAATTAACTGTCACTAAAAAGGTTTTTGCGTCAGCTGCTCATGGTTGTTCTAAATCAACTGTCAGCGTTTTTTATAGGCTGCTGTGTACACTACTTAAAGCACCTTATAATAAGGACAAGCAGAGCTGCCATGTCGAGAATGAGCAATCCTGCAACTTAGTTATAGCAGTCTGCCTGTTAAAAAGGGTCAATTTAAATGTTGTAGAGTGGACGAAGAGAGGTGGTAATGCAACTACTGAATACTCATTAGAGAAGTTTATTTTTTAAACAGATAAATTCGAAGATGTTAAATCTGTCTGATACTCTTCCACCCAGGAGCACTGGGTTTCATCAATTATGAGTATGCAGCATAGTCGGCGTATATATGGATTTACCTCACCTGACATGTATTGAGATTTCAGAAGAAGAAACTGTTGCCTATACAGTAATAATATATGCAGCTGACCAGTGGGGAAAAGCTTGCCGCGAACAGCTGCCGTTCTCTGCTCCTCCCAACACATAGCTTCCACCCCATTAAGTATTGTCTTTTCAAAGCCAAAGTCCCCTTAATTGCTGTGTAGTCGTATCAGTGTGCAATGCACCCAAACTACCATTGAGTGCATCAAACATCATGTACTTATTCAATCATAAATCCTTTAGTGCTGGATCACCAAAATTAAATACTAGTGCAAATTTCAAACAAGAACACGTTGTGGCGTTAACATAGGAAGGATCAGGGACTGTTTTTTTTTTTAAATGGACAATGCCTGCTGAACCGAGACATTTCCAGCACTGACATTTTAGTTGAAACCAAAGGTCATGTACCCAGAAAACACAAGGTTTGCAGGACTATCCGTGATAAATTCCATGAGAGAGCGAAATAGCTTTTCCCAAGACTGATATGTGAGTGGGAATAAAACATGATACCACTTTAATAAATGAAAGGGCATAGTTCCAAAAATGAAGGCGTAAAAGTCAGGTCACCGTCCTAGTATTTCAGTATCTGGATAGTTAGATAAACTGTTCCCATGATGGGCAGGTTCAGTACTGATTTGGATATGGAAAGCCTCTTTTTGGATTAGCATAGTGAGTGAAAAAATTATGGGTTTCAATTCTACCTGGAGGAACTGTGAGGTTTAGACCAGTGTTTACCAAACTGTGGGTTTTGAGACGATTTTTGGAGGGTTGTGAAAGTCCAAGCAATAAAAAATGAATTCGTTAAATTCTGTATTTATCTTGTCGCTTTTGCTGTGCTTCAATGACAGAGGTCAAATGTTTGGATGTCTTCAAAGTGCTGTTTACACGGGGATTGGTGTTTACAAAGTTCTCCAACTTTGCAGTCAGAGAGAAATGTAAAGTGAATTATGTGACAATCTTACTGGAGTATAGGCAGTGAGAAAGGAAAGGCCAAAAGATATCATCATTTTTTGTAAAACACAACAAAATATAAAAACCTATAAATGTACTGTAGCCATTCAGCACTTAGGAAAGCAAAAATGAAGCACTTTTTCATAATTCTCAAGTGTGATGGAGACAAAGGTGTATTAGGATCAACAAAAAAAACAATCAAGATACTTTACTTAGTGATGCACAAATTATAAATATTCACTGAAACCGGATTTCCACATTTTATCATGTGTGCAATTTTGATTTATCAGTAAAACTGTCTGTACAAATGTAGTGGTCATTCAATGAATAATGTGCTGTCTGTAAATGGCAGTGCGTTACCACACGATGCTTTAGTTACATTAAAAAACAATAATTTAAAAAACTACCTGCCTCATATCTACTAAAGCTACGTAGGTTGCGAATGTTAGTTGTTCTAAAAAGTGGGTCATGGCTCTAAAAGTTTTGGGAAGCACTGGTATAGACTATATATAAGCACTCTTTTTATCAGCTTTGAGAGTCTTGATGCTTTAGTGCCTGTCTCTATGTGTTTTTAAAGCACATGCTCAACCAGATGAAGCTTAATCATGTTGGCAGAGAACATAGTAGACCCTTACGTCAGGGCTGCAAATAATTTTGTGAATGATGGGAAGGCAAATGTACTCTACTAACTCAAGCCCTAAAATATTGGAGTAAAGTGATACTTTTCCCAAATTAGCCCAAGAGCATATATATTCTTCTAACACCAGTACGAAATATTTTGGGATGAGTTCAACATTAGCAAGTAGCTTAAAAAAGGGATGAAAAGTTGTAATTTTCAATTGCCAGGAAGTGCTTTCCTCGTGGTACAGCTTAATGCAAAACCTTGGAATACTATTAGAAGAGGCAAGTCCTGCCACTACTGGACCAAAGGCAAAAGAGTTGGGGTCAGTAGCACTACTGAGGATGCCTTAAAGGGACAAGTAATACAAGAGACAAAAACTCAGAAAATGTATCTACATCACTGTTGTAAATAAGATAAACAAGTACACACAATACGCTGGGAAATACATATAACACAGCCCATGAAAACTGGGTCAGATCATAAATACCTTGCAAAATACTTGAACTAAAACAACGCTAATCAAATGAAGAAAAAAATGTTACCGAACACGGGGTAAAAGATCACATGTTATATAGATAACCTGGTACAGACAATGGATTGATGACATTATAAGGGATGACAAGAAAAGGTACTAATTCTGAGACTTTGAAATGATAAGTGCCGAACAAATCACTATCCCCCTACGTGAAACCGTAAGACGATACAAAAATGCTGGCTACCTAGCAACTAATAACAACTTAAGGCACTCAATAAGGACAGCAACACAGAAGGTTAACGTTGCCAGAGCAGGTGAAAACCTTCAACGGCCTTTAGGATGATACACAATGAATCTGTGCCTTTCCTTTCACTATATAACGTTCAAACTAAGGATCAACAAACTATAGAACACTGCAAACAAGTAAACTCTAAGAACACTTTCAAGTGTTACAATGGCAAAAAAGCATTATTGAGTTGTATTGGGTGCAGATTTTAAATGTAAACTGACTGTCCTACAGCGGTGGTACGGAGAAGCGGGTTACACTCACCACACTCGTAGGTCCTCGGGCAGCGACAAGCGCCCGAGGTCTGTTGTAAAGGGACCTAGCGGCTCGAGTCCAGGGCGCACAAGTCCCTTTCCACAACTACTGGGCCTGAGCCCGGGAGTAGAGCCGGGGTGCTCGGGAAGGCGGGGTAAGCGGGGCGCAGGTGCTACGTGCTCATGACGCGTTTACAGACCGAGTGGCTCTCGGCCATCAGCGGCTGCACTGACGATAGAGACCAGAGGGTCGGGTCACCACAAACAAGGACACAGCTAAAACTGCCCACCAGGGTCTTCTAGCAGCTTCTGAACGAGCAATAGGCAAAGTTACAAAGAGTAAGATACCCGTTCCACCTAGGGAAGTAGTGTTTTAATGTCTGAAAGAAGCGCAACCCGCCTTCAAAACAAGCCCAGAACAAGCCAACTACTACCAAAATAAACTAAAAACAAGCCCAAGTCGTCGAAAATCGAACAAAAATGGGATAAAAGAATATTTCATGAAAATGACGACGATTGCATATAAATTGTAAACAATATAATCTTTGATAGCTCGTTCATCCTTTGCAGTTGAAGCATTGAAAAGTACCAGGCTAATGCGCATTACGTGAAAGCAACATGCTCCCGAGCCCCTGAGCAGCAGCAGTCTGACAATGACGTACTTTGTACTTTTATGTCTTTTTCGAGTTATTCAGTAAAATGTGATTTTGCATCGTAAAATAAATAACTTCAAAAGGTTAATGTACAACGTATGCGGTAACTGCAAAAAAGAAAAAAGTTGTAAACGCTTTCTTGCAGTCGGTTATTATTCATTAAATGGAACAGCCCATTCCAAGATGGCCATCAACTTTGCTTTCAATGTAGGAACCTGTAGGAGGGTCGCTAACCCTAAAGGACCACAGCAAGCGCGATTGCAGGTGAGTTTAATAACTTTATTTTAACTCGAGGAAGAGCGCCGGGATCACGTCGGTTTCTCTCGCAGGCTCCGCGCTCTGACCTAAAATGTTCGCTACGCTCTACGTCATTCCGTCATACCGCAACGACCAGAGCGCTACACTACATATCTCCTTTCTTTACAGAGAGAACAACAAAAGGAAGTAAGGCGGGAAAACGGAGGGAATAATGTCTCAAAGTCTAATAACAGTTCAATCATTGAGTTCACCCATCTCAAAGTCTCTGTACCTTACTGGTCTTACCACAGTTCTGCCAGCACAAGTACGTCTCACCCAGGTACTGTAGGATTCTTCCGTATGCTCTCGTTCCTCTTCTTTCACTACTCGGTGTACTCTCCCTTTGTAGTGCTTCGCTAGAGCTTCCCTGGGGTTCCCTGCTGCCCGGATCGTCGCTCTTCCCCGACTCTACTTCTCCCTCACTTATTCCTGAGTTCTCTCCTTCCGCTCCCTCAGGTAGATCTTCATTATGTTGCTCCTGGGGTTCTTCTATCGGCGGTTCTTCTGCTTTGGTCCACTGCAGTATCTTGTTGCACTTGGACATCCGATCTAGAGATAAACTTTACCATCACTCAACAAAGCTGCTCTGCTGTAAACTTCATTTACTTGTAAGGGCGCACTGAACTTACTGTCTCCTTTCCTCTTCAACTGCGCCAATTTGACTCAGACCCACTTTCCTCTCTCTAACACCTCTTCCTTCACGTTGCGCCTTTTGTTGAAGTGTTCCGTATACGTTTTCTGTGCTCTTTCCAAATTGTAGTGGACCACCGCAGGTGACATTTGCTTGTGATGGTGCGTTCCTTCCAAGCAACATTGTCCTTCATGAAAGGATCTCAACCTCTTAGGATTTTGAAGGGGCTGTATCCTGTGCTGGTTGGGGTGATCCTGTATGCCCATATCGTGCTTCTCAATTCTTTTTCCCAGTTCTTTCCTGCTCCTATTGCTGATTGTATGGAGCCCATAATAACCCTATTGAACCTTTCGGCCAATCCATTACTGGCGGGGTGATGCATCGGCGTGTGTTTGATCTTGATGCCATTCCTTCCCATATAGGTGTTCCATTTTTCCAACGTGAACTGAGGTCCATTGTCACTCAGGATGGAACGTGAGATACCTTCCCACAGGAAAATGGCGGTAAGGAACTTCAGTGCCCTCTCCATGTCCATGACCTCTTGTACATCGACTTCCGGCCACTTGGAATACCTGTCCATGAGCACCGCAACATACTTAGGGACCCCTTGTGCATTCAGCACCGGGCCGAGGATGTCTATCGAAAACTCCTCCCACGGGTTAGAGGGGTTGTCAAACCTACCCAAGGATGGGCGCATCATGCTTTGTGACTTGTCTGCATTTAGGCACTGCGAGCAGTCTTGAAGATGCCTTTCTATCTGACTGTCCATTGACGGCCACCAGTACGTTTTTATCGCCCTCTGCTTCGTTTTCACGATACCTAGGTGCCCTTCATGCAGTATGGGGAGTAAGTGCGGCACCAAGGAAACGGGGGGAATCACTTTATCTCCTCTCTGCAGGAAGATCCCTTGGTTACCAATGGACAACTCATTCCTCACTTCAAAGAACTTCCTGTGTTCAGCCTTAAAGTGCCTTTTTTCCTGCCATCCTTGCAGTAGGAATTGCTTGACTTTTATGATGTCTGAATCATTCTCGTACGCTTCTCTCCACTCCTACGCGCTTATTACCCTTTCATCATCCTTCATGAAGGCCATGCTGACTTCCTCTTCCTCAGGGCAGTAGGTAGCCTCCTCCATGGCAGAGGTTCGGCTGAGGTAGTCTGCCACTTTGTTTCTCGTTCTTGGGATGTATTCTACGTCGTACCTGTAGTCCAACAATTTTAAGGTAATCTTTGCTATGCACGGGGTTGCACTCGCATGGCCACCTGATGTGAGTACCTTGACCAGAGGTTTGTGAGCCTGAATCTCGTGCGAACTGGCGAAACTTCTCCATGGCCCAGACAGTTGCCAACATCTCTTTTTCTATTACACTGCACTTCTGCTCTGTCTGCGACAGTGACCTGGACGCAAAGCTTATGGTGGAAACTTCTCCCTCCTGCGTTTCCTACATTAGGACTGCTCCCAGACCCCTTTCACTCGCATCCGTCGTTAGTATGGATCTTACTTGATGATCAAATCCATGTAGGGCATGGGTACTCACAAACTTTCTCTCGGGGGCCAAATTTACAGTGTGGTTTGTGTCCGAGGGCCGCACCGGTGGGGGCGGGGTCAGTGGGGAAGGGGCGGGGCTAGAGCAACAAACAAAAAACTGACCATGAGGTTGATCATAGGTCCCTGCAGCGGATGCCTTCGTCCACTGAGCCACCAGACCCGGCATAGACACACATCTCTCTCTTTCCCTCTCCCTCTCCCTCTCCCTCTCCCTCTGACTCTCTGTCTCCCTCTGACTCTCTGTCTCCCTCTCACTCTGTCTCCCTTTCACTCTCTCACTCCCTCTCACTCTCTCACTCCCTCTCTCTCTCACTCCCTCTCACTCTCTCACTCCCTCTGTCTCCCTCTCTCCCTCTGTCTCCATCCCTCCATCTCTCCCTTTGTCTCCATCTCTCCATCTCTCCCTCGCTCCCTCTCTCTCCATCTCTCTCTCTGTCTCCATCTCTCCATCTCTCCCTCTGTCTCCATCTCTCCCTCTGTCTCCATCTCACCATCTCTCCCTCTGTCTCCATCTCTCCATCTCTCCCTCTCTCTCAATCTCTCCCTCTGTGTCCATCTCTCCATCTCTCCCTCTGTCTCACTCACTCTTACTCTTTCACTCCCTCCCTCTGTCTCCCTCTCTTCCTCTGTCTCCATCTCTCCCTCTGTCTCCATCTCTCCCTCTGTCTCCATCTCTCCCTCCATCTCTCCATCTCTCCCTCTCTCTCCATCTCTCCCTCTGTCTCCATCTCTCCCTCTGTCTCACTCACTCTTACTCTCTCACTCCCTCCCTCTGTCTCCCTCTCTCCCTTTGTCTCCATCTCTCCCTGTCTCCATTTCTCCATCTCTCCATCTCTCCCTCTGTCTCCATCTCTCCCTCTGTCTCCATCTCTCCATCTCTCCCTCTGTCTCACTCACTCTTACTCTCTCACTCCCTCCCTCTGTCTCCATCTCTCCCTCTATCTCCATCTCTCCCTGTGTCTCACTCACTCTTACTCCCCCCCTCTGTCTCCCTCCCTCTCTCTGTCTGCCTCCCTCCCCCTCCCTCGCTCTCCCTCGCCCTCCCTTTCCCTCCCTTCCTTTCCCTCCCTCTGTCTGCCTTCCTTTCCCTCCCTCCTTGGCTCTCCTTCCCTCCCTCGCTCTCCTTCCCTCCCTCGCCCTCCTTCGCTCCCTCGCTCTCCTTCCCTCCCTCGCTGTCCCTTTCCCTCCCTCACTTTCCCTTTCTTTCCCTCCCTCTCGCTCTCCCTCCCTCTCCCTCCCTTTTCCCCCCTCTGACTCCCTCCCTCTGTCTGCCTTCCTTTCCCTCCCTCCCTCGCTTTCCCTCCCTCCCTTTCCCTCCCTCCCTCGCTCTCCTTCCCTCCCTTGCTCGCTCTCCTTCCCTCCCTCGCTCTCCCTTTCCCTCCCTCGCTCTCCCTTTCCCTCCCTCGCTCTCCCTTTCCCTCCTCGCTCTCCCTTTCCCTCCCTCGCTCTCCCTTTCCCTCCCTCGCTCTCCCTTTCCCTCCCTCACTTTCCCTCTCACTCTCTTTCCCTCCCTCTCGCTCTCCCTCCCTCTCCCTCCCTTTTCCTCCCTCCCTCTGTCTGCCTTCCTTTCCCTCCCTCCCTCGGTTTCCCTCCCTCCCTCGCTTTCCCTCCCTCCCTCGCTCTCCTTCCCTCCCTCGCTCTCCCTCCCTCCCTCCCTCCCTCGCTCTCCTTCCCTCCCTCGCTCTCCCTCCCTCCCTCCCTCCCGCGCTCTCATTCCCTCCCTCGCTCTTCCTCGCTCTCCCTCCCTCCCTCGCTCTCCTTCCCTCCCTCGCTCTTCTTCCCTCCCTCTCCCTCCCTCCCTCCCTCTCCTTCCCTCCCTCGCTCTCCCTCCCCCCTCGCTCTCCCTCCCTCGCTTTCCCTCCCTCCCTCCCTCTGTCTCCCTCCTTTTTTTTTTTAAAGGCTGTCTGCAACCAGAGCTCGACTCAGAGACTCTGCTGCCTGTGGGGGCCGGGCGATTTCCGCCGTAGTCAGAGTGGGGCTGCAGGGGCCTGAGAGGTGAAAATAGCCTCATTAACATGCAATGGCCACCAATAGTCCAATCAAGTAACAGTCCAGCCCTGCCAAGTATCATGCATCAGGCGATAGACTAATGCATTTAAGTGTGGTTGTCTGCATCACCGCCCTGAAATGTAGTGGTAATGAGCGCTGCTCGCACCACAGTAATCATATGTTTAAAAATATGATCGACATCCACTACCGGCAGCGAACCCGACCCACTCCAGAGGACAGGACTGCGGTGACTACTAAATCCTGAGAACTTACCACTGTACATCGCTGCCGCTGAATCTTCATGCTGCTGGAGTGGTTGTGGCCATGTGGGGTCCGGGCCCGTAACAGTTTGCAGCCTCTTGCCTCTCAAAGTAAGCAAGTAGAGTGAGATATTGCTCTCTCTTCTAATAAAATGTGGTTTAAAGTAATAGTGTGCAGGTTATCTTTGTCTGCATACACTGCCTGTGTTAACAGCTGAAGTGTTAGTGTGTGCCTTCCCAGTTTTGCTTATTTTCAGTAACTGGCGCCACCCCATCGACTCCTGGATAGAGCCACTGACACCTTATTGCAGTCACCTGGGACAATATCTGCAGAGGATGACATGGGCATTGTTACTATCTTGAATTTACGCCATCTGCTGCTAGACTGGGTCGCTGTCACCTGTCAGGTCACATGAAAAGACTGACTTTGCTGCAGTGTCCGGACTCAGCACAGGCTGTGGCAGCATGATGTGTTTTTCTCTACCAGGAGATAGCTGTTGTCAGGAGTAAGACTTAAGAAACCCTGAGGCGGCAGAGACGCAGTCCCCAAGAGGCCTTGGAGGGTGCGGGTGGCAGCACAGTGACACAAAGCCTCGACCAGGCCTTCATGGACAGAGTCAGACCTTGAGGAGAGGTCTGGAAACTGCAGCGGGATTGTGAGTGAGTGACTGCCAGTTACACCTACACTCTCCTAAACCATTTAACAACAGCACACAGGCAGTGTTTTTAGCTGTTTGCAATCTACTTTCCAGTCGAGTAAGCCAGAAATTCGACTGCTTTAATATGTACTATTCTCTTTGCAAAGTTTTTGGTTGTATCGCTAGTAAACTATCTCTTTTTGTAACTTTCTATACAATTGACTGGTGACTTTGGGTAAACATTAGCCTAGGGAGTGCTGTGTGATGATTCCCATGTTATTGGGCCTGTGCAATGAATAGTACTGCAGCTGGTTTTGGCATGTTGTCACTTTTCACTACCACCAGTGGGTGAATTTACATGAAAACTTCTTAGTTTGCATTTTTCCTTTGTCATCGTGTTGGCACAGTGCATGACACTTCTATTGTTGTGCTGTGATATTCAGTTTGTTTGTGTTGGTGGGCTTGGCGAAGGATGTTGTACCTAATTCCAGCCGCCCCCCTCAGCCCATCTGGACATAATCAGTAGGCCAGACGGATCTAAAATTCGCCCTTACCAGTGAAGGCCTCCAGTCATGTACGTTTGTTACAGTGTGGGTAAGAGGCCCTGATTGCATCCATAATATGACCCATGGGATAGAGACACTACAACAGAAAGGCTGCCTGTCACTAGACCGCGCCATCACCATCAAGCTGCCCTGCAAGACCTACAGAGAGCAGAGCTGGCCTATGAGGAGTCGAGAGCTGTAGTGTGTGAGTCACTGCAAGGCTATCCCTGCAATGGGAGCATGCAGCGGTCTGGAGTCTGTAGCTGTGGTTCACTTCTTCACAAACCTTTACTATTAAACCAGTTAAATCTTACTGTCTATTTTGCATTCATTTATCACTAAGGGCCCTCTTCTGAAGTTAGTGCCCTTCTGTTTTCGGTGCTTTGCAGAAGTTTTAAGATCTTCTTAGAGTTTCTCATTGCTCAAATGGGTGTAATTTCTGATATTTAAATGTTCCCCTCGTCTTCAATACTTGATTTTGCTCGCAAGAAAGTGTCACTCTTAGTCGTTGAAGGTTACTCATAATTACACTGAAATTATGAAAATTTCACTCATAAGCAATCTGAAACCTTGGCAGCTATGACAGTCTGTGAGTCTATACAATCCAGATCATGCCATAGTTCCTTCCTCTTTCTTTACTGCTCCTCGTCAGTTAAGTCGCCTTTCATTCCTTTTCCTGACTAGTTTGGGTTACATGTTTATCTCCATAGATTTACAAAGTTTAGGGCGGGTCTTTATCCACGAGAGGTGAAGGGCACAGAATTTTTTCTGTATTTCCGTACACCAAACAACCCAGATTCTTTTCTTAGGGGGGACTACTTGTCTCTCCAGAATATGGCAGAAAAGGACACATTGTCTCTCAGTGAAAGCCACATTCAAAACTTGATAGCATCCTCTCCATTTTCATCAGTTGCACTCAGCACCACTGCTAAACAACAAAACAAATCGGATAAACTAATCAGGCTACGTAAGAAACACGTTCGAACAGAGTTGCATGGGCATTTATTCCTGAGGCACCTGCAGGGAGGCACGATCCAATGGGGTCTTTAGGTTAAAAATGTCCCTGTAATTTTCATTGAGGACGCAGAATACAAAAAAGGTTTTAGTTTCATTAATACTAAATGTAGCCGGGACTTGATGGTCCATACAATTGAAACTGCAGAAAGATTTTGCCAAAAAGAAGAACAGGAAATAGAAGAGCTTACAGAAGCTATAAAGAACAGCCAGTTAGTCACTGATGCCAAGGCACTGTTTGAGAAGATAGACAGAGATATCCAGGTCTTCAAAGACAATACAATTAACGACAAAACTACAAAATACGAGAGAGATACAAAGACATTTAAGATTGAGCAGGTGTACCCCTTTCTTAAGGAAGATTATTACACTCAGCCTGACTCACGTAGAGCTCTATATAACTACCAAGGTCGTTCAAAAACGAGATTTACAAATTTCATCAGGATCAGATAACAGAAACAATAAAAAGAAACTAACGTCTTTTTTAGATCAGGGACAACAACAAAAAGCCAGGTACAAAGCACCATGGGAGATGAGGACAAGGAACCGCTCACACAAATCTTAGGTAGTTCCAACACTGTGGTGAATTTATCATCAAAAATATTATCTGTAGATGAAGAGACTGTATTAAACTTGGGATTAAAATTTGAGCCTTCTAAAATGACTGATTTTACAAAGTCGAAATTGGAAGCCATCGAGTTTTGTCGGAAGATAAGATTGAGGGCTTTTTTCGCAAATAGACCCACAGTGATAAACACAGAACCAACGGGCCTTAGAAACAAATCCACGTTTGTGCCCAATCAAAATATTCCGAAGCAAATATACGCTTTTGAACAAGTATTGCTGTCTGCAATTAACAAACTTGAAAAGAGCAAAAAGTTTGTTCAACAAAATATTGGCCAAAAACAACGAGCAGCGATAACGTCACTTAAAGAGGATACATCCATAGTGATTAGGCAGACCGACAAAGGCGGGGCGGTAGTTATTTGGTCCCGCAACATGTACTTGGCTGAAGGAGCCAAACAAGTCAACAACAACACCTGGTATCGCCAGCTACCAGAGGATCCCACGAAACAAATACAAAGTATAATTGCAGACATTTTACAAGTAGGCAAGGATGGAGGTTTTCTTGGAGACAAAGAATATGACTATTTACTCAAAAGGTTTCTGAGGATCCCCGTGTTATATCTCCTGCCTAAAATTCATAAGTGTTTAGATGAACCACAAGGCCGCCCGATAGTATCGGAGTGCGATTCGTGCCTGGAGCCTATCTCACAATATGTGGATGTCTTTTTGAAGCCTTTTTTAAAGGAAGTAAAATCCTACTTAAGAGACACAACAGATTTTTTGTTGAAGGTGGAAGGCAGCACAAACTTTGATCCTCAACGACAGTTAATGGTAACCATGGATGTAACATCCCTCTATACCCAGATCCCTCAGGAGGAGGCTTTAGAGGTGATGGAGATATACCTTGAAAAGAGAGAGAGACCTCATAGAGTCCCTACGTCATTTGTTCTAAAGTTGGCAGAGATTGCACTTAAAAATAATTATTTTTCTTTTAATGGAGAATTCTTTATGCAAGTAAAGGGGACTGCCATGGGATTATGCCCCAGAGATGGTAGTCCTCTTTATGGCACAATATGAAGAGAAATTTGTGGAAAATAACAATCCTTTCATAAACCATATCCTTCAATGGTATCGTTATATAGATGACGTCTGGCTCCTGTGGCAGGGGAGCCAGGCGGATCTATTGGCCTTCCACGAATGGCTAAATAACAGACAGGGAGACATAAAATTCTCCATAGAGCAGAGCAATGTAAGGATGAAATCTTTAGATGTGGAATCGACATGTAGCCAAGGCCAACTAAAGACATCGTTATATAAAAAAGCTACTGATAAAAACAGTATTCTGCACCACAAAAGTGCACACCGAGAAACTTAAAAGCCATCCTTCCATATGGACAGCTGTTACGCATAAGACGAAACTGCTCAGAAGTGAAGGACTATGAGCAACATGCATACAATTTTTGCAATGAAATGAAACAGCGAGGATACCCTAAAAAGTTACTTAAACACTCTTTTAAAAGAGCATGCTTTACACCTCGTGAATGCTTACTGCAAATTAAAAAGAAACCAGAATTGGAGAGACTTGTATGTGTGACCACCTATAGTCCTGATACACATAAACTAAGACAAGTGGTATTAAAGAACTGGCTGTCGTGCTTGTGTCCGAGGTCGTGGTTGGCAAGATCTGCATCCAGTTGGTTGGCATAGTACACGGCGCATGCGCAAAGAGTCAAGCATGAGCGGAAGCACCGTTCCCGGCATTTAACCACCCCCTTCCGTACCAAGAACGCTTCGCGTTCCTTTCCGGTTCCGGGGTCCTGTGTTGTTCGTGTCCGGGTCACGGTGGTGGCGTTTAGCGGGTTCCGACGGGTCTGCGACGGTCGTCGGGACGTCCCCAGTCAGGTACCAACCAGTGAAGAATTATTATTGTATCAGTGGCTTTCTTTAGAGCGTGTTGTGCGGTTATGTTGTATTACGCTAACACGTAGGTTTGTGTTCTCGTTTGAGCATCAGTAGCAGTTCCCTGATTTACCAAGAGATTGGCTATTAGTTTAATTTTTGTCCAGTGTCTACCTTCTTAATTGCGACACTGTGCATGCTCTACTTATATTTGATTCGGAAGACAGAGGTTCTTCCTTTGATGCTTGTTGGGACTAGTGGAACATTGATACTAGTCCCGGCGTTACGTTATGGTTTACCTGGAACTAGAGGAGTGTTGATTCCAGTTCCAGTCTTTAGGTTTTCCTTTATTAAATACACAGGTAGGCTGCATACTACATTCTCCTCATTATTCAGTGTAGTACAGATAGTAAGGATACTCATTCTGAACCTATTGCAGGGTACACGGAGAACTCCCATTCCTGATCACCAGACCAGTCCTCCCTATGTACATGTTGACAGCTCTCTACATTCAGAACAGTGCGTAGATTTCTCACACTTCCTACATCCCTTACTGCAGATCATCAAGAACTACACTAACCCTTGTTCTTTGTATCCACATATAGGACTCCGTTTTCCAGAGCTTTGGTGGTTCCCCAGGATCAAAAGTTACTCCTCCTGTGCATGAAGATACCTGTGTTTTCCCCCCACTTACCTTGTTTTGTCTCCCTGTTTTCCCCTGACGGGCATCACTATTATTGCCCAGTTATACTACTCTGGCATATGGTGAACCGGTGAGGGGAGTCAGTGGAAAGAGCATCAACTCCCTTGTACTTCTGAGGCAACATTCGTGTCAAGCATCACAGAACGCGAAGCCTTTATCTATTTGCTGCCCAAGTACCATGGAGGTGACTTTAGGTGACCTTGCTAACATGATGGGTAACCTCCAGAGAGAGACCCAAGCATTGGCCGATAAATTAGACAGAATGGACGTAGATGGTGGGGAGGGTGCAACGGGCTCTCAGACTCCTGTTATACAAGTTGTCACTCCACCTCCCACTATACCCTTGGCTCCCCCAGAAAGATTCAATGGAGACCCAGCCAAATGTGCTGCATTCATTAGTCAGTGCCAATTATATTTTATGTGTAAAGCAGCTTGTTTCCTTCTGATCAAGCAAAGGTTGCATTCGTCCTTTCATATTTAGGAGGTTCTGCTGCTAACTGGGCCATACCCCTAATTGAGAGAGATGATCCCCTGCTTCTTGATTATAACGCTTTCAAGAGAGAATTGCGGAAATTGTTTGACAAACATACATTCACACATGCAGCTGATACCGAGCTTTTAACACTCAAACAAGGCTCCAAAGATCTACCCACATATATATCCACTTTTCGCCGCCTGGTGGCGGAAGCTGGATGGCACCGTGAGAAACGCAGCGCCTTATTTTATAAGGGGTTGCGTGATGAATTAAAAGACGCATTAGCTCATGTTGTTGATCCCCCTGATACATGTGCAGAGCTGATAGATCTAGTGGTGAAACTCGATCACAGATTAGGAGAAAGAAGGAAAGATAAGACGAGGAGTGATTTTAATAGAATAAATCTCAAAGACAGCAAGACTGATACCGAAGGAAGTTCAGATACCGCAGAACCTATGCAGATAGGGAGCATCAAGAGACCCCTCAGTGAGGCAGAAAGACAACGTAGAAGGAATCTTAAACTATGCTTATATTGCGGCAAAGCCGGGCATTTCCTGAAAGAATGCCCCGTTAAGCCCAAACAAAAAAGACAGTCGGAAAACTAGAGGACCCGAAGCCAAGAGAGACTAAGGCATCGGATCATTCAGGATCTATAGTCTCCTCCTGATCACACTTGCAGAGTCTCTTTTTTGTACCTTCTTTGTTGCAAGGGAATTCTCACCAATTGAAGTCTCCATAATGATTGATTCTGGAGCTTCCGGTAATTTTATGGATGGTCATTGGGAACAAGAGAATCACTTTTCCTACATCAGTCACTCTGGCACAGGTTTTTCTACAAAACATTATCAGACTACACAGCATTCCTTTTGTTCTTATCACGGACAGGGGTGCACAATTCGTTTCCAAATTTTGGAAGCATTTGTTTACTTTATTACAGATTGACGTTCGTTTGTCCTCTAGCCATCATCCTCAGACTGATGGACAAACAGAACGTGTCACCCAAAGTCTTGAACAGTTCGTAAGATGTCAGTCCCTTCAGACGAATCAGGATTGGGATGAAATTATTTGGCTAGCAGAACTTTTGTATAATAACAGCCATCACTTCTCTACGTTGTTTACTCCCTTTTATGGATCACATGGTTTCCATCCCAGGGTATTACCTATTCCTCTGTCGGTTACATGTAACACTCCATCAGTCACCACACTGGTCCAACATTTGCAAACAGTACATACATCCATACAAGATAATTTGGATAAAGCAAAGGTGGCCTATAAGAAAGGAGCAGATGCACATAGAACACCAGAACCCGCTTATCAGCCAGGGGATAAAGTGTGGCTGTCTACCAGGCATATTACTTTACGTGGTTCATGTAAATTTAAACCTAAGTTCATAGGGCCTTCTCAGGTTGCACGAGTAGTTAATCCTGTAGCACTACAACTAGACCTGCCTCCAACTATGAGAATACACCCAGTTTTCCATGTATCCCTCCTTAAACCCGTTGAGCCTGGTACGCGTCTCCCACCAACACCGAGTCCGGTGACGGTGGATTCAGAAGAAGAGTATGAAGTTGAAAAGATCATTGATTCTAGACGTTGTAGGGGCAGATTGCAATACTTGATACATTGGAAAGGTTATGGGATTGAAGAACGCAGCTTTTTACCTGCGAGTCAGGTACATGCACCCCGATTGCTACGCCTTTTCCATCGACGCTATCCCAACAAGCCCAAACCTATCGGAGGAGGAGTAGGAGGGGTGTACTGTTGTGCTTGTGTCCGAGGTCGTGGTTGGCAAGATCTGCATCCAGTTGGTTGGCATAGTACACGGCGCATGCGCGAAGAGTCGGGCATGCGCGGAAGCACCGTTCCCGGCATTTAACCACTCCCTTCCCTACCAAGAACGCTTCGCGTTCCTTTCCGGTTCCGGGGTCCTGTGTTGTTCATGTCCGGGTCACGGTGGTGGCGTTTAGCGGGTACCGACGGGCCAGCGACGGTCGTCGGGTCGTCCCCAGTCAGGTACCAACCAGTGAAGAATTATTATTGTATTAGTGGCTTTCTTTAGAGCGTGTTGTGCGGTTATGTTGTATTATGCTAACACGTAGGTTTGTGTTCTCGTTTGAGCATCAGTAGCAGTTCCCTGATTTACCAAGAGATTGGCTATTAGTTTAATTTTTGTCCAGTGTCTACCTTCTTAATTGCCACGCGGTGCGTGCTCTACTTATATTTGATTCGGAAGACAGAGGTTCTTCCTTTGATGCTTGTTGGGTCTAGTGGAGCATTGATACTAGTCCCGGCGTTACGTTATGGTTTACCTGGAACTAGAGGAGTGTTGATTCTAGTTCCAGTCTTTAGGTTTTCCTTTATTAAATACACAGGTAGGCTGCATACTACATTCTCCTCATTATTCAGTGTAGTACAGATAGTAAGGATACTCATTCTGAACCTATTGCAGGGTACACGAGGAACTCCCATTCCTGATCACCAGACCAGTCCTCCCTATGTACATGTTGACAGCTCTCTACATTCAGAACAGTGCGTAGATTTCTCACACTTCCTACATCCCTTACTGCAGATCATCAAGAACTACACTAACCCTTGTTCTTTGTATCCACATATAGGACTCCGTTTTCCAGAGCTTTGGTGGTTCCCCAGGATCAAAAGTTACTTCTCCTGTGTATGAAGATACCTGTGTTTTCCCCCCACTTACCTTGTTTTGTCTCCCTGTTTTCCCCTGACGGGCATCACTATTATTGTCCAGTTATACTACTCTGGCATATGGTGAACCGGTGAGGGGAGTCAGTGGAAAGAGCATCACCTCCCTGGTACTTCTGAGGCAACATTCGTGTCAAGCATCACACTGGCACCTTTTAGAGCAATTAGATTGCCCTTTTCCAAAACCCATTTTTGCGTATAAAAAAAACCAGTCAATAGGGCAAGAGATCATCCGTGCCGATGTGGCACTACCTAAAAAGAAAGGCGATCTGACGTCACAATGGCAAATGAAACCCATTGAGAGCCACCACAAATGTGGAATTGTGTGGCCTGTTCAAGCACCATCAAAGGGAAAGAATTTTGCCATAGGGGCACGAAATGGAAACATCTAGATTTCACAAACTGTAAGACTAGGAATGTAGTCTATGTAGTAATCTGCCCATGTAAGATGATATATATTGGCAAAACCAGCCAACAGGTTAACCTGAGAATTAGCCAGCACAGATCGCATATTAAGGAAATGGTTATCAGTGCGCCCATGGTTGAGCATTTCATTGAGAAAGGACACGACGAAAACGACATTAAATGGTCGATTTTGTTTGTGATGAAAAAAACTCACTTGGATGTGGACCGAGTTCTACTTCAAAAAAGGGCTTATCTAACCTTGAAATTTAATAGTACACAGACAGAACTCAACAGTCTGTCTGAAGTAGCAAGATTATGATATATGCATAAATCGTGATTGAATGTGACCATCAACAGTGCGTTTTAGCTGCCCGGTCGCAATAAATGTCTGCATTCTAAAGCGGTGCCATGTTCTATTGGTGTCTCTGGTCTGTAAAAAAAAAAAACACTTTTTTTTCAGATCAAAGATCTTTTTGGATTAGTTCCCCTTTTTTTAGGTTTAAAGTATTTTATTAAGGCACAAAAAACAAGGGGAAGGGAGCAGGAGGTCAAGCGAACATACAGTACAAGAAGCGTAACGTTGCAGCGAGTCAGATGAGAAGTAGGGAGGCTGGAAGCCCCAGAGGGTAACAAGGCATAAGACATAAGGCAATAAGGCACTGTGAATGACCCCCCTGTAGGCCGCCACTCCCTATGCAAGGCTGAGCAGAATAGCATCTCGCAACACAGTAAAAGAGAAGAACACCATCCCTCCAACCCCCCAACCCCAGAAAGGAAGAAAAAAGAAAAGCAAAGGAGGAAAAGAAAGAGAACAACACCCCAACATCCCCGTCCGAAAGTCAGCGTTAGAAGCATATAACCCCTCTTCCCACCCCCAACCCCCGGTCCCTGAACCCGCACTGTCACTCCGCTGGAGCCGCCGGTGGCGTCAGCCTAAGGAGGCGCAAGTACCGTGGACACGTGAGCTCGCGAAACTCCGTGGACAGCAGTGCCAAAAAGGGGTGCCAGAGCTCTTCAAACTGGTCAACATTCCCAGCCACCGTTAGCGACATCTTCTCCATGCCCAGCACCTGCCAGAGCCTGTGCAGCCAACCAGTGATAGAGGGGGCAGTGGGGGTGCGCCAGAGCACAAGTATGTTCTGAACCGCGGAGCCTAGCGCAATCGCAATCTGCCTTCCCCTGCGGGATTTCAGCGGGTACATCAAGTCGTTGGGGAGGCCTAGCAAGACATACGCAGGGAAGCGCGGAAGCTCGATCTCAAAATGCCTATCCACCTCATCTAAGACTTCCTTCCAATAGGCCGACAGCACCGGGCACTCCCAGAGATTGTGCGTGAGGGTGCCCTCCTGTCCGCAGCCGCGCCAACAGCCTTTATCGCCGATTTTGCGCATCTCATAGAGCCGCTCCGGGGTGTAATACCAATAGGTGGACACTTTAGTGAAGGTCTCCGTCAGCCCGGTGTGGTACGCAGAGTGCCTCGCCCGGTACGCAATCCTGTCCCACTCCTTGTGGCTCAGGGTCCTGCCCAATTCCCTGTGCCAGCGCTCCCTCCCTGGGTTATAGTAATGAAACGGCGGGGGTTGGAGAAACTTATACAAGTCAGTGATAAGCTTGGCATCCGAGGTCCGGGTTACCAACCATCGCTCATAGGGCGTAATCGAACGGGCAGCGACGTCGCGCACTGGGGGTTGAAGAGCCCAGTGGCGGACTTGCATGTAACGCAGTCTGTCCCCTTCCGTCAGGCCAAACTCCTGTCGGAGCTGCTGGAAGGGGAGCACGCCCTCCGGCCCGTAGATCTGGAAAAGCGCCCTGCAACCCGCGCTCACCCAGTGGGAAAAAGCTCCCGGTTCCAGACCAGGAGTGAAGTCTGGATTGCCGACAATGGGGGTGAACGGCGATGGAAAAGTAGTGAGCTCACGAAGCTCACACACCGCGTCCCACAATCTTAGCGGAACACGGGTGATAAAGGAGGCGTAGAGATTAGGCGGGCGGTGAGTGCGCCGCAGGAACGGGATCTCTTGAAGGGTACGACCCGCCACTGCCTGGTCTTGAAAGAGCCAGTGCTTGTCCGATTCCCACCTGCTCCACTCCACCAAATACCGGAGCTGCGCCGCCTGAAAGTACTTCCGGAGGTCTGGGACCCCGAGACCCCCGGCTTCCGGGGCGAGCATGGAGAGGACCCGCTTCATCCGAGGTTTGCGGCCCTGCCACACAAAGCGGGAGATGTCTGCCTGTGTCTGCCGTATCCAACCCACAGGGGGCTGGAGAGGTAGAGCGCGAAAGAGATACAGGATTTGAGGCAGTATCGTCATCTTTACCGCCGCGATCCGGCCCAGCCACGAGAGCAGGCCTTTGTTCCATCGGCCGAGTTCCTCTTTGATCTTTTTGCCCAGAGAGGAATAGTTAGCTGCGACCATTGCAGGCAGGGAGGGAGCAAGTAAAATCCCCAGGTAAGGCACCGTGGAGGAGGACCATTGCAGAGGAAAGAGACGCTGGAGGTCTCGCCTGGTGTCGACAGAGAGCGACACGTCCAGTGCAGCCGACTTAGTCATATTCATTTTAAAGCCCGCCACGTGGGCAAAAGCGTTCAGTTCCTGGACGCAGGCAGGGAGCGACCGCCTGGGGTCATCCAGGGTCAGCAAGACATCGTCCGCATATAAGCTGACAGTATGCGTGTATTGCCCCATCTTCACCCCAATAGCGTCCGGGTTATCGCGAATCCTCTGTGCAAACGGCTCCATATAGAGGGCAAACAGGAGCGGCGAAAGGGGGCAACCCTGTCTCGTGCCGCGTTCAATGGCAAAGCTGCTGGAGCTGTGACCATTGACACGCACTGACGCTGACGGTCTCCTATAACAATTAAAGATCATAGTGCGGAACCTCTCGCCGATCCCCAGTTTCCCAAGGACCAGCTCGAGGTATGGCCAATGAACCCTATCAAAGGCCTTCTCCGCGTCGACCGATAGTAGCATCCGCTCCCCCGGGACGCGTGAGGCCTTTTCCAGCACGTGCGTCACCCTCTTGGTGTTGTCGACCGTCTGCCTACCGGGTACAAAACCGGCCTGGTCCGCCTCCACCAAACCTGGTAGGTGTAGACCCAGCCTAGCCGCCAAGATCCCCGTGTAAAGCTTGAGGTCCACATTTAGGAGCGAGATGGGCCGGTATGAGCCGCACAGGGTCCGATCCTTCCCCGGTTTCGGGATGACCGACACAGTCGCCGAGAGAAGGTCCGGTGGGATGGCTCCCGGCTCGGAGAAGGAATTGAACAAGCGGGCCAGGAGAGGCGCGACTGTGGGACAGAAGGTCTTGTAAAACAAGGCCGTATAGCCATCCGGGCCCGGGGCTTTACCGTGCTTTAGTCGTGCAATTGCGGAGATGACCTCCTCCACGTGAATGTCCCTCTCCAGGTGGGCCGCCTGGGCGGGGTCCAGGGTCGGGAGGGTCACGGATTCCAAATAGGCCTCAGCCTCTCCCAGTGGGGAAGGCTCCGCAGCGTACAGCGCCTCATAAAAGGAACGAAAGGAATCCGCCACCTCCGCGTCACCGGAAACCGGGATCCCATCCACTCCCACTAGCTCCTTTACCACATTGCGTTGCTGCGCCGCCCTGAGCCTATGGGCCAGGAGCTTACCGCACCTGTCTCCGCCGGTGTAAAAGGCATGCTTCAGGCGCAGCGCTGCATACTCCGCCCGGTCTAGATCCAACGCAGAGAGGAGTTTCCGTGCTGCCTTCAGCTGCTTCCAGACACGAGGGGCCCCTGTTCGGCGGTGAACCTGTTCAAGTTCCCTAACCTGCGCCGCTAGTTCCTCTCTCTTGTGTTGGCGTTCCCTGTTTTCCGCCGAGGAAATGGAGATACACTCCCCTCTGATGACCGCTTTCAAAGCCGCCCACTGCGTTGCCAGGGACGTATCAGAGTTGTTATTGTGGGTCTGGTATTCCTGGATGACCTCCTCCACTCGCTTCACCACCGATTTCTTATGGAGAAGCGTGTCCCGAAGCCGCCACATCCCTCTAGAGGGGGGGGCTTCCGGCCAAGCAAAGACTCCGGAAACCGGGGCGTGGTCGGACAGGGACAAGACCCCGATGTCTGCCGCCGTGGCGGCCGAACAAAGCGGTCCGCTCACCAAGAGGTAATCCAACCGCGAATAAGTGCGGTGCGCATGGGAGAAGTATGAGTAGTCCCTATCGGCGGGGTGCATGGTGTGCCAGAGGTCATGCAGGTCCATCTCCGCAATCTGGTCCTGTACCGCCCTAGACAGCTCCCCCGTCTGCGGAAAGCGCTGGGCAGACCTATCCAGGGCGGAGTCGAAGACCATATTCAGGTCTCCCCCCAAGATGATATGGCGATCGGGCGAGGCAGTAACGTCCACCAACACAGATTCCAGGAAGCGATCCTGGTGGTCATTTGGGCTGTATACGGAACCAACCGTAAAAGCAACACCCCCCAGACGCATGCGATACACTAGAAGCCTCCCCTTCTGCTCAGCGTGTTTATACAACACCTCCCCCCTGAAGGAGCTGGCTAGAAGAATGGCTACCCCTGCAGTCTTGGTCACAGCAGAGGAAAAGAATTGCGTGGGGAACTTGGCAGAGCGCAACCTATGGCAATCTTTAGAAAGTAAATGGGTTTCCTGCAGGAGGCAGATATCCACCTGCGACCCCTCTAGCAGGGAAAGGATCGCCCTACGCTTCACGGGGTTATTCAGACCCTTAACGTTAAGGGTCACTACTTTCAGGGGTGGCATCGCTCACAGGGAACCAACGCGCTATGCAGCAATCGAGGGATCAGTGGAAGGGGCACGCAGGGCAGGGGCGCAGGGAAGGCCAGAGACGGCTTCGCACCTGTTCGGACAGTATCGGACGGGACCCCCCCAGCAACAAACCAACATTCAAACCCCCCCAGAACCAACCCATGGCAACCAGCCAAAACAAAAAACCAGAAAAAACACCCCATTGTCTCAGTCTAGCCCAAGTGGGCGAGTCTGCAGAAAAACAGTCAAGTGGACGTCCAGCCACACACCTCCCCCTAACCCCCCCAACTCCCAGCCCCAGCCCAGCAACGTTAAAGCTAAGAATCTCTCCCCCCGGAGTAAAGTTAGGCCGTTAGGGCCACGCCAGTAGATTCAGGCAAAGTCCTGGCCGCAGTCCTCAGGGCTTCCGCCATATCTGCCCTGATGGTGGGGGAGTCAGGGCGACTCGCTGTCGCCGACGACTGGCGCCTCCTCGATCTCCTTCGGCCCCGCCGCTCGGGGCGCCGCCATGCGGGTGTAGCTCCTTCCTCCTCCGTAGCAGTGAGGCCCAATACTCCACAGACATCTTGTAAAGAGCGCAGCTGATGCAGTACTCCATTCCATCGAAAGATAAGACGGAAGGGGTGACCCCAGGAATAGGCTGTCTCATGCTCCCGCAGAAAGTCCGTAGCGATGCGGAAAGACCTGCGCTTCTGCAGCGTGATGGCGGACAGGTCCTGGTAGAGCGCCACAGGTCTTTCTCGGAAGGTCAGCGGCTGCTTCCTGCGGGCCTCCGTCATGATGCGCTCTTTTAGGGGGAAATCCGGCAGGAATGCAAGGATATCAGGCGGGGGTGCTGATGACTGGCGCTGGCGGCCTACCCTGTGTGCTCTGTCAATGCGGATCGGAAAATCCGCTCCTTCCTCCAAGATGTCGCGGAACAGGTCCTGCAGATAGGCCACCAGGTCCGCACCCTCATCCGCGGATGGTACGCCTCGCACCCGGATGTTATTCCGCCTGGACCTGTTCTCGAGGTCCTCCGAGTGGGCCTGGAGCTCGACACACTGCTCCCGTAGGCGGAGGACGTCTTGCTGGAGATGAACTATCTCTTCATCGCGACGTTGGGCCGCCGTTTCCACAGTGTCGACCCGCTCGCCCAGGCCTTCGACTTCCCTACGCACTTCACGGACCTCTCCGGCCACTTCGGTCTTAAGAGTTTGAAATTCCTCCTTGAGGGAGCTGAATAAGTCCTCCATGAAGGACCTTGTGACTGGTGGTTCGCCCACGGTGGCGTCCGTTGATGCCCGGGAGGCCCCCGGGGACGGCTGCGCCCTGTCGCGTAGTTGCTGGGTCCTGCTGAGCATTTCCGGCAAAGTGCGATCTCCTCGTGCTGCGCCACGTCTCCCAGTCATCTTGGCCCCCGGCGAAGCTCAGGGCCAGGCGCTGTAGGCGAGCCCCGCTGCCCGAGGGCACCAGATGTGAGGTCCTCGCCGAGGACAAGGGTAGTGCGTCACAGGCGGCAAAATGGCGGCCCGGGTCTGGGCGAGACGACCCTCGGGCCAGCAGGGCGGCCAGCAATGTCCAAATTGGAGGCCTTCCGCCTCGTGCTCCCAGGGAGGACAACAGATGTGTAGGCACCGGGATGAACCGAGGCACCCATATGATAAGGGCGCGAGAGAGGGTCCCCAGTATCAGCTCCACAAAGACAAGATGGCGGGAGGGCGGAACCCAAGAAGACGGCCTAGGCCAGCAAGTCTGTGGGCGACCCTCAAACAGCAATGGGTCTGGAAAGTGCGAAACCAATGTCTCCCATCATCACCAGCTGATTTGCCCGGCTCAGGCACTGCTCGAACTCCGCCGTCCGGCGCCTCCAGGCGCGGAGTTCGCAAGTCGTCACCCCCCGACACTCAGGGCAGGGGGAAATCGCCGACGGAGGACCGGGGTTTGTCACCCAGCAATGGTGCTTGCCACCAGGGCTCCGGCCAGGAAGCCTCCACACTTCGCGGAGTCCGTCTAGTCCGCTCCCTCAGGATCTCCGGCTTTCAGCTTTTCAGCACTCGGCCCAGCCGAGGCGCGCGGACAGCGTCGCAATATGCTCCGCCTCCAGGCTCTTCTCCTCGGGGCGACCCGGGCACCACTCCTCGGAGCGATCGCTGAGTAGACTTTTCGGGGACTTCCCTCGGGGCTACAGAAGTCAAAGTGGTATCAAAATGTGCCCCAAGAATTCCGGCACAGTTCTCTCACCCGCAGTGCAGCCGCGGGGGGAGAGAAGCGCAGGAATCGGGGCTCGAGCTGAGCCGGGCCGGAGGAGCTACGGGAGGAAGCGTCCGCTCACCCCGCCATCTTGGCCACGCCCCCTCAGTTCCCCTTTTTTAGTCTTAATTTCTTGCCATGTAAAAGATATGCCAAAATACACCTTCCTTCCTGATGTAATTATACTTGAGAAATCAACGTTCTCCCTAGGTATACAATAAACTCACCGACTAGTGGTTTACAATCACCAGCCAAAAATACGATAATATTGAGAAAACTACATATCCCAGAATTCATTGCAGAGCACTAATTCATATAAATAGCGTAAATGACAACCGGCGGCCATATTGGATTAACCGGGTTGTCAGCTTCAGTGTTCACGAAGTAAAGGTAAGCCTTGTGCTTGCGCTTAGATAAAACAGTTCGAGTACGGGGATAACGGCGGGACTAACAATTTATAATATATCGGTTTGTAACGAGTTGCTTCGTTTTTCTAACAGAATTCGACCGAGGCGACTTGTTTACAAAAGACGAACAAAGAGTTTCAGCTATGCCTCACGTTTTGCCTAAATAAACAATCTGCGGAGCAACATAATAGCGCATGCCACGTCTTGCTAAAAGAAGCTTTGCAACTTTGATTCTTTTAGACAGCATCCGGCAATGGTGAACGCCAAAAGTAACAGACAAGCTGTGTATTAGGGCATTAACAAAAGAAACCTTGCTGAATTTTGGCAGAAACACTCACGAGGTATGTGCCAGTCAAAAAGGCCCCTTTTCTCTTTAATTATCGTCCAATTTTAAATAAATAAATAACGGTAGCCCCTATAATCTCTTGGGTAGGTTGGTGAGTGGCAGAATAGATCGGAGCAGGACTGCTCGATCTAAACGAAAGACTGAACACTTATAAGAAGAAATCCACACCAGTTTTGTAAATTAAGGAAGCTTCCCTACAACCCTCTTCTGTTCATATTATGGTAGGTTGTCTGCACATTGGCAGATATAGTCAACCAGTGCAACTTAAATTGAGAGGTATCCCGATTTTTTGTAAAGAAAACTTAATTGTTTTTTACATTCCATGTAGATAATGACAAAGCCCTGATGAGATTCCGGGAACTGGTTCCCAGGGATCGAAACGCGTCGGCAAACGGGGAGGAGTAAATAATCTATCACATATATCAATAAATAATATCTGATGTGTCTATTCATTTTTGACATTTGAAGTTTACATAATGTGTTGTTTTGTTTAGAATTGTTTCTGTTCAGGATGAATGATTGATATTGTTTAATTGATTTTGATTTTTTTTCTTTGTTACATGTATATTTCAAATGATAATGTATAGTGTTGTAAATAGATTAATGTACAGTGGTCTTGTTTTGCATTTATGAATCTTTAAAAACATAAAAATGGTTGGTATAAATAAAAATACCTTATCAAACTAAATAAAGTACAGTTTGATGTTTTGAAGTAAATTTTGAATAAGTGTGGAGGAGGCAATTTCGTTTTTTTCTCTTCCAGGCAGCGGCATCTGACTGAGAGTGTTCATTACGTGCGGTAGGCATTCTGCTTGAACGCATCTCCTGGTACCGTGCGGGCGCGCTAAGTGGCACAATTTCGCTCTTTTAAGTGCATTCCCCTGCACCTTAGAGCAGCTATTCAGCGCTCCTGTAGTTGCATCGCCCAGAGGGGTATTGAGCGGCTCCTCCACTCAGTGCATGCTCCCTTTCCAACCATAGCCTGACACCGCATTTGCGTAAGAATTGCAGGGCTTAGACCATTGATTTCTGCTTTTGTGTTTTTTTATAAGTACAGAGCACAGACAAGGGGGCTGCCCTTAATAAATCTCACAGGGCGTGGTAATGCTCTCACCCTCTTAACAATGTAGTCTCAATGGGACCATGATTACTCACCATCACTTGCCTCTGAAGAGGAATGCCCCCCCCCCCCCGGGGCACCCTCATGCGGAGGTGGACAAGCTCCTCACCAACTCCATTTCACAGGTGCTTGTCCCTCTCCATGAGAGCGTCGCCAAACTGTCAGCACAGGTCTTCAAGGGCACGGGAATCCTGAGGGATGGGGGCTGGGCCTAGTGGGGTAACTTTGGTTCCCACACACAAGGCTGGCAGGCGTGACCTGGAGGGCTTTAGCCGTCTGGCGGAAGTCTTCCATAAGAGTGCACGCACGCTGAAAAAAGCAACCTACTGGGAGGAAGAAATACCCGGGGCAATGGGCAATGACTCCACAACAGACTTTGACCCAGAGGAGGGGTTCTCCTACTTGGAGGAGAGTGACTTGGAGGACAAAGACGTGTCATAAGGTGAGGCCCAGGACTCGGGCAGCTTTTGGCACCCGCACTCGGCCAATTCAGACTCAAAAAAGGGGTCCCTGCCCCTACTGAAATGTTTGACCCAGAGGTAATTTATCCACAACAGTCTGCGGAGTGGGTCCCTGAGAGGAAGGTAGCTGAGTATGTGACAAGTAAGATTTGCCAGCCTCTGATCAAGGAGGCGAGAGCCCGCCTCCTAGCGGAGTTTCCCAGACCATCACTAGGGGAGAAGGTCACATCGACCCCTGAGACTGACCCCAAGCTGTGTACCTTTTTTGCCAAACACATGTGGGACCCCAAAAAGGAGATCGACTGATCCTGGAGGGCATGCCAGGACAATCTTATCAGGGGCGGCTCTAGGCTCATGGTGGCCCTGGGCAGGGAGCGTAAGTTGGGGTCCCCTGAAGAGGGGGTCCTGGCGGCGCGGAGGCCAGTGACGAGGAGGTTTTCAGGGTGTTTGGAAGTGGAACAGAGCCGGAGGCCGCCAAATCCCTGCCAGTGGCCCCCACGCAAATATGTATCCATCCTCAGAGGATTATTATATTAAGGATATATATTGGCGTGGTGGCCCCTGGGGTTTGGTGGCCCTGTGCGGGTGCACAGCTTGCACATGCCTAAGGCCGCCCCTGATCTTATAGACGTTGTGGGGTCCATAACAAAGATTATCAAACTTGCGGTGCAAGCAATACAGTCAGGGAAACCTCTCCCTACGGACAATGTTGCAGGCTGGACGCAAAGGGCAGTCTGCCTCCTCTGCATTGCCAACTGCACCCTCTCTGTAGAACATTGAATTTAGGCCCAGATCCTTGTACTGGGGTGAATGTATGACATTGTTCTACATTCTGTCCATCAACTGTGTTTTTTGCAATTTTCACTCCGAGTGTGCTGGGTATACTCAGACGTGAGTCCCAGGCTCTCCACACCACTGGAGTCAAGCTATCCAGGCTGATGAAGGCTGATAGCCAGAAACCGGTCCTTGGATGCTTGATTTCGGTCTGGGAAAGACATGGCTTGGTAGTTCGGACTGGACTGTTCCCATGAGGCACAGGGTCAGAGCTGATTTGCATATAGCCAGTGTCTAACCCAGGGTGGTGTGGAGTGCAAAAAAACGATGGATTTAGGCCCAGATCCTTGTACTGGGGTGAATGTATGACATTGTTCTACATTCTGTCCATCAACTGTGTTTTTTGCAATTTTCACCCCGAGTGTGCTGGGTATACTCAGACATGAGTCCCAGGCTCTCCACACCACTGGAGTCAAGCTATCCAGGCTGATGAAGGCTGATAGCCAGAAACCGGTCCTTGGATGCTTGATTCCAGTCTGGGAAAGACATGGCTTGGTAGTTCGGACTGGACTGTTCCCATGAGGCACAGGGTCAGAGCTGATTTGCATATAGCCAGTGTCTAACCCAGGGTGATGTGGAGTGCAAAAAAACGATGGATTTAGGCCCAGATCCTTGTACTGGGGTGAATATATGACATTGTTCTACATTCTGTCCATCAACTGTGTTTTTTGCAATTTTCACCCCGAGTGTGCTGGGTATACTCAGACGTGAGTCCCAGGCTCTCCACACCACTGGAGTCAAGCTATCCAAGCTGATGAAGGCTGATAGCCAGAAACCGGTCCTTGGATGCTTGATTCCGGTCTGGGAAAGACATGGCTTGGTAGTTCGGACTGGACTGTTCCCATGAGGCACAGGGTCAGAGCTGATTTGCATATAGCCAGTGTCTAACCCAGGGTGGTGTGGAGTGCAAAAAAACGATAGATTTAGGCACAGATCCTTGTACTGGGGTGAATGTATGACATTGTTCTACATTCTGTCCATCAACTGTGTTTTTTGCAATTTTCACCCCGAGTGTGCTGGGTATACTCAGACGTGAGTCCCAGGCTCTCCACACTACTGGAGTCAAGCTATCCAGGGTGATGAAGGCTGATAGCCAGAAACCGGTCCTTGGATGCTTGATTCCGGTCTGGGAAAGACATGGCTTGGTAGTTCGGACTGGACTGTTCCCATGAGGCACAGGGTCAGAGCTGATTTGCATATAGCCAGTGTCTAACCCAGGGTGGTGTGGAGTGCAAACAAACGATGGATTTAGGCCCAGATCCTTGTACTGGGGTGAATGTATGACATTGTTCTACATTCTGTCCATCAACTGTGTTTTTTGCAATTTTCCCCCCGAGTGTGCTGGGTATACTCAGACGTGAGTCCCATGCTCTCCACACCACTGGAGTCAAGCTATCCAGGCTGATGAAGGCTGATAGCCAGAAACCGGTCCTTGGATGCTTGATTCCGGTCTGGGAAAGACATGGCTTGGTAGTTCGGACTGGACTGTTCCCATGAGGCACAGGGTCAGAGCTGATTTGCATATTGCCAGTGTCTAACCCATGGTGGTGTGGAGTGCAAAAAAACGATGGATTTAGGCCCAGATCCTTGTACTGGGGTGAATGTATGAATTTTGTTCTACATTCTGTCCATCAACTGTGTTTTTTGCGAACATTGTAGTTCTCTCCTAATAAAGATAGATCCCAAACTGGTGAATCTTTCGTCTTTTGAGGCAGGACCTGTTGCACAGGGCACACTTTTCAGCTAGCTTTTTGCCAAGGAGTTGGGGAAGTTTGTCTCAACATTCTCAGCCCCTGACAAGGCACAGGTGTCCATAGAAAGATCTTGCTAGCAAAGGTTTTTGGAAGGGCAGAAGAGGAAGGGGTCTCTCTTCTGGCCGCCAGTCCTACCACGGCCCTAACAGAGCCCAGGCCAGAAGGAACAACTTTTGGCAGGATTGCTGTCAGGGAACCCTCTACCCCTCTCCTGGTGGCGGAAGAGGAAAGATCAACCGAGCCTGGGAGGGGCTCACAACAACAGCAACAGCAACAGATACAATTGTAAGCCCCATTCTGTTATCATCTCTTTGTTTGTGGGGGAGAATGTAACTGTTAGTCACAAGTGGGCAGAGATCACGGCGGACCCTTGGCATGTGGGAGACCGCTAAAGGGTACCATGTAGAGTTTTACGGGATACTAGTGCAGGTAGTTAAGACCCGCCCACTGTTGTTTTCTACTCAGGACGTGCCCGTTATAGATCTAGAAGTTCAGGACCTTCTGACCAAGGGGGCAATATGCACTTCGGATCTACATCCCAGGGGCTTTCAAAACAATCTGTTTTTGGTAGAGAAAAAAGACAAGGGCTTCTACCCTGTCATCAACCTCGGGTCCTTCAACGAGAGCCTGGTTTATCACTACTTCAAGATGAAGGGGATCCGCCTCCTCAGGGACCTACTTCTACAGGACAACTTGTTAGCATGTCTCAATCTCAAGGATGCCTACCTGATGGTGCCGCCCATATTTCCCCCTCACTGCTGCTTTCTCCATTTCGAATGGAGGGGGCAAATCTTCGAATTTCAGGCTCTCCCATTCGGCCTGTCATCAGCACCTTGGTGCTTTACAAAGCTTCTCTAACCAGTTGTAGAACATCTCTGTAGATTGGACATCAGGTTAATCATCTACCTGGACAACATCCTACTGAGGGACCAATCTTCTGGTGACCCACCTGAACACCACCATATCTCTACTCCAGAACTTGGGGTTCTTTATCAACAAACAGAAGTCATACCTGACCCCACAGCAGAGCATGATATTTTTAGGTTTCCACATAGACTCCAGAGCAGCGACCCTGAGCCTGCCGGACTAGAAGATTTTTAAGATTAAGAAAGAACTGAGGAAGGCTTTCAGAAAGGACAGAATCTCTTTGCGTCAACCAGCTAGGTTTGTTGGCTTGTTATCATCTTCGATACAGGCCATCTTCCTGGGACCACTACACTACAAAGCCATGCAGAGACTGAAGGTGTCTCACCTTCAGAGTGGACTTACGTATTCCGAGCTGGTGACAATAACATCAGAGGCCAGGACGGAGATCCAGTGGTGGACCGACCACATGGAAGCATGGAACGGTTAGGCGATTTTCGGCTCCCGCCCGGATCTGGTGCTAGTATAGGACACCAGTCGTCTTGGTTGGGAAGCCAGATGTAGATCGACTTCCATGGGAGGCAGATGGATGGAAGAGGAAGTAACCCTTCCCATCAATTGCCTCAAACTTCTGGTAGGATTTTTTGCTATTCGATCCCTTACGAGGGACAGAGTATCGTGCTGTGTGCTCTTGAGGATGAACAATACGAGAGTGGTGAAATATATCAACTGGCTGGGTGGTACCCCCTCTCTGGCCTCAGTGGAACTAGACAGGGACTTCTGACACTACTGTCTCCAGTGGCAGATTTCAATAACAGCTGAATATCTTCCAGGGGTGCTAAACTCTGTGGCGGACTGGAACACCAGGTACCTCTGGGACACCTGCGACTGGAGACTCGACCCGAGGTATTTCAGACTCTGATGGCACTATCAGGTTTGTGTCGGTGGACCTGTTTGCCACCAGATGGAACACACAGCTTCCCCGCCACGTTAGCTGGAGACCAGATACAGGGACGGAGCGGGTAGATGCCTTCCTACAGGAATAGCCAACAGAATAGGCCTATGCCTTCCATCCCTTTCTCTTTATCCAGCGAGTGGCAGCACAAGTCAGACACCAGAGGGCCTCGCTGATAATGGTCACTATGATAGGAGGATCACAAGCATGGTTCCCTTCTCTTCTGGTACGTCTAATATCATTCACCAAGATCCTGATGGATCCACCTGGCCATCCACACCCCCTGGTTTTCCAGGGCCATCCTTATCTCATGGCATGGAGGATTTCAGGCGATGCTGGCAAGACATCAGACTTTCACAGGGAGTTGATTTCCTTATCCAGCAGGCGTGGGCTCCAGGGATCACCAAGAGGTATAGCTCAGATGGGTTAGTTGGTGTGTGGAGAGACACTTGGATCCTGGGGGCACTAACGTTACCGACATAGTGAACTTCTTGGCGGAACATTTCCAGGAGGCATTGGCATATTGTTGTACCATCAACTCCTTCAGGTCGGCTATTTCAGCGGGACATACATAAGTGAATAATGTTCTAGTAGGGGTACACCCCTTTGGTAAGCAAACTCCTCAAGGGTATCAGGATTTCCTGTCTCCCCGAATCCTGCTACGTGGGTCTTTGGGATGTTAACTTGCTCCTGCGCTTGTTGTCATCCTCAGAGAACAACCAATACCTTTCTACGAAGGAAATATGAGCGCAACTGGCCATGTTGCTCTGCCTCATATCTTGCAAGAGAGCTTCAGATGTGCGGGCATTAGATCGGTCTTCTAGAATTTTTACCCCAGAGGGAGTTACATTCAACATTTCAAAGAGAACAAATACGAATACCAGATTGGTATCCTATCCAGATTTCCCAGAGGCCCCTAAGTTGTGTGTGGTCAGGTGCCTGAAGGCCTACGAAGACATGACAATAGAGGTTTGACCTCCGGGGGAATGGCAGCTGTTTGCCAATTAAAAAAACCTTTCAAAGCTGTGTCCTCTCCGACCATTGTCAGATGGGTGAGATGGGTCATGGCAGAGGCCGGCATCAATACCAGTGAGTTTGGAGCTCATTTGACTAGGGGCACAATGGCTTCCAAGGCTGTCCAGGTAGGTGGTGGACCTGAAGATATCATGAATGCGCTAGATTGGTCCTCTGATTCCACTTTCAAAAGGTTCTATTTTAAACCAATCCATGACGCAGCGGCACTGGGGGTAAGTAAGCTTTACAAATGCATAATCGCCAACTCCAGTAGTGTCAGAGAATGAAAAAGTTCCAAGCTAACATGAAGGTTTGACCTCCGGGGGAATGACAGCTGTTTGCCAATTAAAAAAACCTTTCAAAGCTGTGTCCTCTCCGACCATTGTCAGATGGGTGAGATGGGTCATGGCAGAGGCCGGCATCAATACCAGAGAGTTTGGGGCACATTCGAATAGGGGCACAATGGCTTCCGAGGCTGTCCAGGTAGGTGGTGGACCTGAAGATATCATGAATGCGGTAGATTGGTCCTCTGATTCCACTTTCAAAAGGTTCTATTTTAAACCAATCCATGACGCAGCGGCACTGGGGGTAAGTAAGCTTTACAAATGCATAATCGCCACCTCCAGTAGTGTCAGAGAATGAAAAAGTTCCAAGCTAACATGAAGGAAAGTTTCAATTCTATTAAGGATGCGGAGGTGAGGATTATCTCCCACCCCTCCGGCATGCCATCTCTATGCAGCCCTCCCTTGGGGACTTACGGGGTTATCTTTACATTAATGCTGAAAGTTAGAGAACTGGATTCTGTGACTAACAGGGAAGTACTTTGGGTTACACCCCTTAACAGTACATTGATATGTATTATTGTTCTCGACACATTGTTTTTCAACTTGACAAACAGTTATGATGTGTAAGATGTTATCTAATATTTGTAATGGAGCACCTGATGTTACAGACTTGGAATGACTGTCATATCATCTATTCTCCTCATAATAGTAGTTGACTTTTTGACCTGTTATGCCATTAAGGGTAGACGATATGTTATGTGGGAAATTATTAACATTCTTTACATTTCCTCTTAGGTTCCGATTCAAAGAAGGAATGATGTCCAGCGTGCTTAATTTCTTTCAGTAAAGAAGAGGAAGGACTACGGCATGATATGGATTATATAGACTCACAGACTGTTACTTGATTTGACTATTAGTGGCCACGGTTACTCCCTGTGGTTCGATGTGCTGTTAATAAAAAGTGAAGAAAGTAATGCATAATCCTCACCCCTGTGTCCGTAATTTAATTGAAACTTTCCTTCATGTTAGCTGGGACATTTTTCATTACCATTTCTTTTTCTTTGCCAGCGACGGCTTACAGTTCAACTTAGAGTTGTTGAAACCATAAAATTGGAGCTACCCAACTGTCTTTCCGACTGAAGAGCTCCATCTGAACTTATGCCGGAACATGCGGAATTGCAAATCGGGGCCAGGCTTACCCTGCTGGAATTCAACTATTTTGTCCTCTGCTCAGAACCTGTAACAAAAAAGGCATGTAATTGCCAATCTAAACTAGAATTTCAGTAAAATCTCATAAAAAACATTCTTTGATTCATGCCTAAGACACTTTAAATTTGGTAGCGCATAAATACATAATTTTATCCTTAATCAACATTCTTAAACTCTCTGTAAGAGGAACAATAAGTTTGATCTTAATCAGACATAAGGGTGGATAGAAACATTGTATAAAGTTCATCATACTCTCCTCATCTACCGACTCCCTGGACCCCGCGGACCCTTCACCAACTCCATCACGGACATTATCTCCCTGCAGGCCATCGCATCCACCAACTACACCTTGCTGGGAGACCTCAACTTCCACCTCGACAATCAACTGGACCCCAACACCACATGCCTCCTGGACAACCTCCACAACATTGGACTCTGCCAGATCGTGACCGAGCCCACGCACTCAGCAGGACACACCCTCGACCCCCTCTTCACTACAGGAAACTCCATGACCTTCAGCCACACCACCGAACTCCCCTGGACCGACCATCGGTGCGTCCACTTCACCTTCAGAACACCCACCATCCACAGACACCAGCACCTGCTTCCACAAAGAAACTGGACCAAAATCACCGACGACCAGCTCATCTCCTCACTCAACAACTCCACCCCAACCATCGCAGAAAACGACGACCCCAACACCGCAGCCCGAACCCTGCATAGATGGATCTCGGACAGCACCAACACCATAGCCCCCCTCAAGAAAAACAACAATACCCGTGCCAAGAAAGCTAAATGGTTTACCACCGAACTTCGAGAGTCCAGGCGCACATGCCGCCGCCTTGAAAAGTCCTGAGAAACACCAAATCCACAGAAGCCCACAACAACTTCAGAGCCGCCACCAACGCTCACCATCAACTCATCAGAGAAACGAAGAAAAAAGCGATTGAAGACAGAATCTCCACCCACGCACACAACAGCAAGGAACTCTTCAGCATCATCAAGGAGTTCACCCAACCCACCAGCGAGTCTACCGACATCCCTCCCTCACAAGACCTCTGCGACAAACTCAGCACCTTTTTCCACCACAAAATCAAGAGCATCTACGACAACTTCGACTAAGACAACCAACTCACTGAACCCTCACCAACCACCAACCACCCCCGACACCCGGAAACCAGCGATTGATGACTGGACAGCCCTCACTACCAAAGACACACTGAAGACAATGAAGTCAATCTACTCAGGGGCCCCCACGGAACTCTGCCCCCACCACATCTTCATCGCACCCATGCTCTGACACATCATCAACCGCTCCCTGGCGACCGCCTCGTTCCCCGATGACTGGAAACACGCCGAGGTCAACCCCCTCCTGAAGAAACCCTCAGCGGACCACACCGACCTCAAAAACTACAGACCCATCTCCCTGCTCCCTTTCCCAGCGAAAGTCATCGAGAAAGCCATCAACAGCCAACTCGCCACATTCATTGAAGAACACAACATCCTCGACTCCTCCCAATCCGGCTTCAGAAAAAACTACAGTACAGAAACCGCCCTCCTCGCCACAACAGACGACATCCGTACCCTACTGGACAAAGGGGAAACAGTAGCCCTCATCCTCCTAGATCTATCAGTGGCGTTCAACACAGTCTCCCACCGCACCCTAATACGCAGACTCTACGACGCAGGAATCCAGGACAAGGCCCTCGACTGGATCTGCTCCTTCCTCTCCGGCAGGACGCAACGGGTCAGACTCCCCCCTTTCCTCTCAGACCCCACACCTACCACCTGCGGAGTCTCCCAGGGCTCCTCCCTCAGCCCGACGCTCTTGAACGTCTACATGGCTCCACTTGCCCCCATCGTCAGAACCTACGGACTCAACATCGTGTCATACGCAGACGACACCCAGCTCATCCTCTCCCTATCCAACGCCGCCAGACGCAACTTTCGAGAAGGCATGGAAGCCGTCGCCAAATGGATGAAAAACAGCTGCCTACAACTAAACACCAACAAAACAGAAGTACTCATCATGGGCCCAAACCCCGACGCCTGGAGCAACACCTGGTGGCCCACCGCCCTCGGAAACCCACCAACCCCCACAGACCACGCACGCAACCTGGGAATCATCCTGGACTCCGAGCTCAAAATGGACCGCCAGATCAACTCTGTATCATCTTCCTGCTTCCACACCCTCCGCCTCCTTCGTAAGACCTTCAAATGGATCCCCCTCGAACACCGAAAGACAGTCACTCACGCCCTGGTCACCAGCAGACTCGACTACGGCAACGCACTCTACGCCAGAATAAACAAAAACCTCATCCGCAAGCTACAGAACATCCAGAACGCAGCCGCAAGACTGGTCCTCAACCTGCCAAAACACTGCCACATCTCCCAGCACCTGCGCACACTCCACTGGCTCCCCGTCGAGGCGAGAATCACCTTTAAGATGCTCACCCACGCTCACAAGGCCCTCCACGGCGCTGGACCAGCATACCTGAACAGCCGTCTCAAATTCCACGCACCCCAAAGGACCCTACGATCAGCCCAGCTCTCCTACGCCGAGGTCCCCCGCACCAGAAAGACCAGATCGGGAGGCCGCTCCTTCTCCTTCCTTGCGGCCAAAGCATGGAACGACCTTCCGCTCCACCTCAGACAGACAACATCGCTCCCCATCTTCGCAAGAAACCTCAAAACCTGGCTCTTCGACAGACCCCCTCCTTGATGGAATGGAACCTGCACCCCCCCCACCCCTAGCGCCTTGAGACCCTTACGAGTGAGTAGTTGCGCTTTAACAAACTCCTGATTGATTGATTGATTGGTTGATTGATTGATTGTTATACTTTGGGTGGGATAATCATTGCATCTGAGTCTTTATTAGAGCACCATCATCCTATACCTCACATCAGCAGCTCTTGCTTAAAAAACCTCAGGCAAAGAGCCAACTCAAGGGGCACATTGGGCATTGCAGCACTGGCCCAACAAGGAGCTGCCTGATGATGAAGCATGCCACCGACTCAGGTGTGAGGGCTCTTAGATCCTTCCTTTCTACCCTACTCACAGGAACTGCATACTTTTTGTGTTACATAGTATCCTATGGAGCCTATATGCTGGACATTAAAGCACTGCTGGTCCCCCTTTACATTTAGCAGAATTTTCAGTTACCCCAATATGTGAGCTGGCATTGGGATTCGGTTACGATGGCGGTGGATGCATTCCTTCAGGGCTGGTCCACCTTTCATGACGATTCCTGGGGTAGCAGCTCCAGTCAGATAGCAGGAGCCACACTGGTGTTAGTGACACCGATTTGGAAGTCTGAGGCACGTTTCCTGGCCCTGATGGCACTCTTATGGGACCCTCCGAAAGAGTTGCCCTTCTTCCCTTCGATTCTTCGAAATCCCTTGGGTTGCCAACACCCACTAGTTTTGCAGGGACATCTCAAACTTGTGGCATGTTGGATTTATGGCCATGGTAGAAAAACAACCGACTTTCAGAGTACTCTTAAAATTTCATTCAAGTGGCGTAGGCCACGGGTACCTTCAAGAGGTACCAATCGAGGTTACTTTGCCTTAGAATGCCCTTTTCCTAAGGGAGAAGCCTCGGTATTATGAGACACAAAATGGGGTGTCAGGCACCAGTAAGAGTGAGAGCAACTTCTTCAACCACTAGGCTAATGGGCCCAAGGAGGAGGATACTGATATACTCACATACTTTTGAATTGACTGATCAAGGATTGATCTGTCCCTATTAAATACATATTGTTCAGCTTACCTTGTGGCATCTTCTCAGTAGGAAGTGATATGGCCATTTCAATTCAAGCCCCTGTTACAATACAACACCAATATATAATCTGGGGACTCACTACTCCCCATCTGAAGGTATATTATGGGCGAGGGGGACACTGGCTCAGGTGAAAAGTTAATGTTTAAATACTTAGGTACCAATTACAGTGTTGGTCGGAAAGGCTCCGACTGTTAATCGGAGGCTTTCTGACTGCGGTCTGAGGCTTTCCCACCGACTAGGTCGGTTTGCGGTCCGACTGACCAATTACAATGTCGGTGGTCGGAACACAAACTGGACGGTCATTCCGACTCAGTTCCGACCAGCTCTCGGGGTCTTCCAACCAGTCGGAGCACACAGTAATCTCCTATGGACGACGTTTACGGCGTCGGTATTATGATGTCATTTTCCCACAGCATTTCCGTGCCGGCCTCTCTGACATGAAAAGGCTGTCGGAAAGCGAATTTGGGGGCCCCTACAAGGCACCCTTTCCTTTGCGGTCAATGGTTTGTGGCCGAGGGGTTACCTAGGTTGCCCCCCTCTAAAGAAGCCTGTATTGTGCCGGCTTATGGCCGTGACACAAGCTCCCAATGAGAGCAGTGGGAATCCGACCAAACAGGTCGTATCGTAAACAGGTGGTTGGAACCGCGGACCTCAGGTCAGTCAGTTCTGAGTCTGAGTCGGTGTTGGTCGTAGGCAACTCTGACCGACATCATAATAAGCCCCTTAATTGTAGCCTCAGGTTCAAATAACCTAATCAATTATTTTTTGCAATGCAGCTCACTGCAGAGCTAAGTGTTAATAGGTGCTTGTAGAGGGTTAATGGAGAGTCCAGGCAAAAGGTGCTGCCTACGTACCACCTCTTGAGTTGGCCAAAGGGTAGGAAGGAAGGAGAAGTGTTCATAGAGGATCCATGCAAGCTGATGTGAATGAAGTGGCTTCTCCTGAGGAGATGGAAGAAGGTAGGAGATGAGCGGGCAAAGGAGATAATGTAAACGGGCTGCCTGATGAATGCATTTGAAAACCCCTGGGATGATCAAGAAGATGGGGGCAGAGGGGGTCCAAATGAAGAGCATGAAGTATCTAAGTGCACCCGAGCATCACGGACAACAAGTAGAGTAGAGGGATCAGCGTCAGTGACATATGTGCTTTGCAGATACTCAAGTAAATAAGCAGAAATAACCAACAATTTTTCTCATTAATTGAAAATAAATAAAAGGTACACTTATCATTGCTGCTCCAGCCAGTAAGAAAGAGCTGATGTTATAGTTGTCCAGATTGCCTATATGTTAAACTCAACTATGATATGTTGATAAACCCATCTCAGGAGTAGCAGTTTATGGCTGCTATTTAATTAGAGCAAGAACGACTATTCATAATCTGAAGCCTCTAGCGCTGCCATAGAACTATTTTTAAACAGACTGCATTGTCAGATAGTCAAGATGAAGAGTCTCAGTAGTTTTAACCCCTTCGATGCTGATGACGAGCTCAGCTCGTCATCAGCTACGGTGGTCGTGTGCTGAGCTCGTCATGTAACATTGGTGCTTCCATTTTTCAGCACGGGGGAAAAATAACCACAGCAGCCAAGGTGTTAAGCAACCTTTATTCCTCAGCCCAATATATCAACCCTCACTTTTCATCTCATGTTTCCAACTGTCACTTCATTAGAAATGCACCCGACCAGCTGCCCACACACAATAACATCATAACCAAGTACAGAGTTGTGCTGAGTGCCACAAGCTAGCAACACTATTGAAATCTTCCCCCTTTACTTTGCAAACAACCATTCTTAAATGAAAATACAAATTAAACAAGCATTGGCATAGCCAATAGGTCTTGCTTTGGAACCTTATAAGTATTTAATTATGCAGTACAATATCCTTGGTGCAACAATATCAACTGTTGCATGTCTTAACACTTATAAGGTCCCAAAGGCGAGACCTATTGGCTATGCAAATGCTTGTTTAAAATAAAATTGCTTCTTTTTCTTAAGTTTCAAGTCCCAATTGTGTTATTACCCATTACTATTTCTATAGTCACATAATCCGGGGGGCGGGGGAGCTCTGTCCCTGACCACGCTGGTGCCAGTGTTTCTAAAAATCCCAGCTCCTAGAGCAGGAAGCTCTGTAAAAGGCACATAGGGTGTGCTCACGTCAGAGTCACATCCTGCTCAGATAACTAAAGCGTGGATATGCTTTGAATGCAAAACAGAATTCCTTAGCAAATACATTCAGCCCCACACACAGTCTTTTATCCCACTTAGAAAAAAAACCTGTGAGGTCTTTAGATCACATGCACAGTAGTAAAACGCTTTGAAGGTTTAGTTTTAAGCAGAAGACCACTTGATGCAACACATGGGGCGGGCTCAGGGCCAGATTTCAGGGCTGCATTTGGAAGGGTGGTCAGCACATTCATAGCAAACTTAAGAGATGCTTTGGGGCCGTGCCAGCCCACACAACAGAGGCTTCAGACTTGGCCTTCACAATTCCCCCTGTTACTTGATTAATTAAAAACCTGCAAGACAAAAGGTGTCTGCCAGGGGCGTAATGCAGACCCTGCAGTCTGTGTGTTGCCTTCAAGGGCCCTTCTATCATTCAAACACAAATCTGGTGTCAGTGGTCTGTGCTGCTCCCCTCTTGCCTATTTCAGCCTCATGCTCCGTATGCTAATAATATAGTCAGCAATCAGCAAGTCTGTGCCGTGGAATGTTTATTCTCTAAAAATACATTCTGAATACATTTCTTCCATGTGGTTCCTTAAATCTAACCTTCTAGAAATAGTTGACGCACTTGCATAAAAAAAGCTGTCGCTGGGGTGAAATGCGTTGCCGCTGACAACAGCTGTCGATCATTTCAGCAGGCCAGGCAGACAGTCAAGCACTCCTCGGGTCACGCCCAGGACTTGAAGCAACATTCCTCTGCTGAGCAGGCCTACCTGGGCGGCCTGGCCCTTGCCAAGGGTGGTTTTAGTGCTAAGGGACTCCCAGCGCTCACCCGCCCCTCTTCCCCTTGACTTCACCCCTTTCCTATCTTGCTGTGTACTTGGGGACATTTTTCCACTTTCAGAGGCACTGGGAGCAGGACATAAGCTGAGAGCCCAAAAATAAATAACCTTTGAGTCATCCTTTTCCCCGGGAGTGCTTGCTGTCTGTCTCATTTTTACAGCAGTAGCACAATTACTGCTTTCGATCAGGATCTGGGAGCAGGGAGTTTAAAGCTGTGGCAAATGTGTTCAGCAATTAACTCACTTAAGCGAATACATTAGGAGTGGTGCACCAACAATTAGGAGTTGCAGAGCCCGAAAAACAAATTAGAAAAAAATGTATTCATTGTTCATTTTTACAAACGGGGAGGGATAAACGGGGAGAATAACAAAGCATCAAAAACTGGATGGGGAAGCAGTGAGAAGCAAGTAATGGCCAGGTTGGGATCGGAGGGCACAACACAGAGCGTGCAGAGAGGGGTATGGTGTTTGAGTTAGAAAGGGGCACGAAGCGAGCATGAAAACACAGCATACTCATGGAGTGCTAAAAGAAACAAGTGGGAGAGGAGGGGAAAGTGCTGGGAACAGGCGCCCTCGGAATGCATGTGTTCCGCGTGTGCGAATAGACTTTTCTTATCTGCTTCTTAAATAAACAAGCAGATAAGAAAAGTCTATTGGCACAAGATGGCGTCGGACTGTCCACAGTCCGTATGGACACGCATGCTGTCTGCTATAGATAAATGGCAAGAGCAGCCGTGTTTGTCCATGCAGACGCGTGCACTAAAGTCCTCGGCAGAATCAATTCCAAAAGGTACTCGCAATTGCGAGAGCAGCGCATGCGCTGCTTTCGCTAGGCGAGACCAAAAAACGTGTAAAATAAAACCGGACCACAAGACACTATAATGCCATTCAAAAAATAGAAGAGAAAGAAAACCAAAATCATGCATCAAGCAAAGTAATTAGACTTTTCAAAAAGACAGTCCATTTATTTTGCAGAAAGGCACATTTGGCATCCAACCGGCATTGTTCAAATCTCTCAGCATTCTGGTTGTGATTATGTGCAGCACCCACTACTCGATTATGGACAACTTAACATCTTTCACCACCTCCATCATCACAGGAACCATCATCTAACCCATGCTTTTCAGCCTGATGTCCTCCTATTGTGGATTCTTTGTCCTCTTCTACCCATAGCCATTCATCCCTTTACGTGAGTTTATCAAAAGTACAGTCAACATCAACAGACTACTTAAATGTCACATTCTTCCATCACTCAATGTAGCAGTGGCCTCTGATCTGAAAGGGGGGAGTCGGACTCTTTGGGTTCTTCCTGTGAGGAACGAGATGATCCAGTCCAATGCTTTCCCTTGTATTCCGATGTTGCTGAGGCGTTGTATGAGGGTGCCATGACAGACTGTGTCGAATGCTGCGGAGAGATCAAGTAAGATGAGGGCTGCTGTTTCTCGTTGTCCAGTAGAGTTCGAATGTCGTCTGTAGTTGCGATGAGGGCGGTTTCGGTGCTGTGTTTGGCTCGGAAGACGGACTGTGAGGGGTCGAGGGATTTGTTGGATTCAAGGAAGGCGGCGAGCTGACTATTGACGGCTTTCTCAATGACTTTGGCAGGAAATGGGAGGAGCGAGATGCGGCGGTTGTTCTTGAGTTCAGTAGGGTCTGCCGTGGGTTTCTTCAGAAGGGCGCTGAGTTCGGCATGTTTCCAGCTTTCTGGAAAGGTAGCGGAGTTGAAGGAACAGTTGATGACATCGCGGAGATGGGGTGCGATGATGGAGTCTGCTTTCTTGAAAATGTGGTGGGGACATGGGTCGGTTGGTGAACCTGAGTGGATGGAGTTCATCAGGCGGATGATGTCTTCGGTTGTGATTGGGTTCCAGGTGCAAAGGTTTTGGTTCGGGGGTGGGTGGGTTGGACTGGTCTTCGGGCTCGTTTTCAAAGCTGTTATGTATGTCGGCGATTTTGTTGTGGAAGAATGAGGATAGAGAGTTGCAGAGGTCTTGGGAGGGAGTGATGTCGTTGGTGCCGGCGGTGAGGTTGGTAAATTCTATGACGATGTTGAATAGTTCCTTGCTGTTGTGGGCGTTGTTGTCGAGTCGATCCTTGAATGCTGATTTCTTGGTGGATCGGATCAATTGGCGGTGTTTGCGGGTGGCGTTCTTGAAGGTGGCCAGGTTGTCAGTGGTTGGGTTTTTTCTCCAGGCTTTCTCGAGAGAACGACATAACTTCTTGGATTTCTTAAGGTCATCGGTGAACCAGGGGGCCTTTTTGCTACCTTGTTTGATTTGATGTTTTTTCAAGGGTGCTAATTCGTCAGCGCTGTGGGTGATCCATTGTGTAAGTTTGGTGGCGGCTTGGTTTGGGTCTGATGATATGGCAGGAGGGTTTTGGTTAAACGATGTGAAGAGTTGGTCAGTGGCGATTTTGTTCCAATTTCTTAGAGGAATAGGTTGTGGGGGGTTGTGGGTCGTGGTCTTTTTGTAGCTGAAGTGAACGCAGCTGTGGTCCGTCCAATGGAGAGCTGTGGTGTGATCGAAGGAGATCTGTTTGCTGGAGGTGAAGATAGGGTCGAGCTTGTGTCCGGCAAAGTGGGTGGGGGTGTCAACAAGTTGTTTGAGTCCGAGATTGGCCAGGTTGTCCAGAAGGGTGGAGGTGTTGCTGTCGTTTTTCTTTTCCAGGTGGAAGTTGAGGTCTCCCAGTAGAATGTAGTTCTCGGAGGTGAGGGCATGTGGGCTGATGAAGTCAGTGATTTCTTCGCTGAATTGTGTGGGTTCCTGGTGGTCTGTAGATGAGGGTGCCTCTAAGTGTGGTCCTGGGGTCGGTGTGGATTTGGAAGTGGAGGTGTTCGGCGGTAGCGAGGTTATCGTCGGAACTGGTCGTGATGCGGATGGTGTTCTTATGGACGAAAGCGATGCCTCCTCCTGTTTGGTTGGTGCGGTCTTTTAGGATGATCTTGTAGGCGTTGTCGATGGCTATGGCGATGTCGGGCACTGATGAGGCGTTCATCCAGGTTTCTGTAAGGAAGGCGACGTCCGGTGATGCAGTGTCGAGTAGGTCAGTGGCGTGTCTGTGGACCGAGCGGGTGTTCAGCAGATGCACTTCAGGTGGTTAGAGTTGGAGCTGTGTTTGGAGTTTGTGGGTTTGGTGTGGGTCCTGATGCAGTCGAACTTGCAGGAGTGGCAGGCGAAGGGTCCATGGGTGTGTCCTGGGGCAGCTTCGCAGCATTGTGGTGTGCGGCCGGGGTTAAGGGCTGAGAGGGTTGAGGCGTTGCAAGTAATGCGGGAGGAATGGGTTTTGCGGGGGCAGGGGGTCTGGCGCTGGGCGCGGTCCATGCGCGTCCGCAGTGCGTGACCGCTGCGCGTCAGCTGTTCTGACGTATGTGGATGGTGGGGGGCGGAGCGAGGGAGAAGCAGTTGGGAGGCGGGAGTGGGGTGGAGAGGACGGGCTCCGAGGCACAACAAACAAAATGGATGGCAGCAAAAGTAAAACCCAAACAGGCTGGGGGCACAAAGTGGGATCACGCTGTGTGCAGAGGCGCCGGCACAACAAGGCAACACTAATTAAATGCAGAAATGACTTCAAAATGCAAATGAGCGATCGAGCGCTACACGGCCAACAGAGCGCTATGAGTCTTAATCAGGCAGCACTTATATCGAGCAGCAGGCAATGCGCAGATGACTTCAAAATGCTAATGAGCGATTGAGCGCTACACGGCCAATAGAGCTCTATGAATCTTAATCAGGCAGCACTTATATCGAGCAGCAGGCAATGCGCAAATGAGACCCAACGGTCAGTCAGTCAATTCCTTTATTTTCGATAAATTAATATCATATAAAGACTCAACGATACCCAAGAAGACCAGGGAGCGTGGGGAGCGACCGCTTCCAATGTGGTCTCATCCTACTAGATACCAAGATACCGAACGGGCTCAATACCAGTGATGATTGCTACACATACCTATAACCAGTTGGTTCTAAGTAAAATTCTCTGATAATGTATTGTTCAGACAGCAACCAAAAGTGTCATGAATATACTTTACCTTATATTAATCTGTATAAAACATCTTTGAAATACCCCACCTATAAGTCCTCCACACGATTGTAAATACATGATATTTAACATCTGTTCTATGATTTTAAATTTCACTGGTAGCACTTTAAATGTATTATATAATGGAGTTTTGTTTGCATTTTTGCACAATGATTATAGCGTATTTTGCACAGAGGGTTCTGCCCACTTGGGCGGTACCGTTCATTCCTTGTCTGTTTACAACTGCAAGTTTGCACATGGACTTAACCCAGATAATGCACTTTATGCCCACTTGGGCTGAACTCCTGCCAGTTTTATAATACTTATTACACAGTTTTTTAAACATTCTGGCACTAGCATGTGATCTTAGATATTTAAGCATATGGTAGAATTGTGCATACATTTTAGCAACCGGGGCAATTATCGTGAATATTTATTGTTTTAAAACAGATTACTAGCTTAGTTGTTTTTAACATTATTTGTAATTGCCCCCAACGACTCTCTTATTTGCATAACATTTTACAAATCTGAGGGTCAGCTATCTTGAATTTAACATTCGCATATAAGCATTTTATGCTGATGCTTGCTTTAGATCACTTGAATCGGGACTAGTCTGTATGTTGTGCAGTACGTGACTAAAAATGTGAAAGTATTTCTTCAATTTCCATTATGTAAATTAGCACTGTGCACTTTAAAATGGGTCATCAGCCCCCATGTCAGTGTCATGTGATCAAGGCTTGGTGAAGCCGAAACGCGTCATGGCGGACTGGTGTTGGGTCTCTAAATAAAGAAATTCTGCACTATCTATGGGTCCTGCTTCGTCTATCCAGCTGCTGGTTTTTGGACGTTTTTCATACCATATATATATATATATATATATATATATATATATATATATATATATATATATATATATATATATATATATATATATATATATATATATATATATATTACCTACTGGTCGCCAGTAGGTAGTTATAGTTAGGATTTTTTTCAATGTTAAATCTCAAAATTCTATTTGGAATAACTTTGGCACCGGTTGACGAATCTGCCTGAAAATTTCCTGAAAATGGCCTCGTCGAGCTCCGGTCCTTCCTTGAAAGTTTGGGGGGGATTCGTCAAGCGGGGGCCGAGATAAAAGGGGGGTCCCAAAACGCGTTTTCCCCATGTTAATTTCCATAGGGCGGTCGATTTCACTTTTAGCCCGAACGGCTGAATGGATTTACACCAAACTTGGCAAAATTGTAGGGACTGGTAGCCCGATGTGCCTTTGCTATGTCTCAAGATATGTGCTCCAGTGGATTTTGAGTAATTTAGGTTCAAAAAAATATATATATCTATAGCAGCGCACCGGTGCGCGCACCGGAGAGCGCTCCAGGCGCGCCACGCGAGGTGCGCATGGAAAGCTGATTGGCTCTCGGGTGTCTGTAAACATTCGAAACAGTCCAGAGCGGTCGCCATCTTGTGTCTCGGTAAAATCGAGACATAAGAGGTGGCTAAAACAAAGTGGGAACTGACCATAAGGCGTCAGGGATAGACCCCTTTGACCCCCTAGGTTTGATGTGGGGGCTATAAAAGGGCCCCGCGGGGCATTTAAAATATATTTTTTTTTTTTTCGTTTTGCGCGGGGGAAGCGCACGGTGCGCGCACCGGGGAGCGGCCCTGGGAGCGCACTATGATGAAAAAAGGTGACAGAGTGTTTAAAAAATGAAGTTTTGATTTAGAAATTGGAGGTAGTTCTAAAAAGAACTTTTTTTTTTCTTCTTTTTGTTGTTTTATATTTTTTTTGTGTTTTTTGAACTTTTTGAACTTTTTTTGGCTTTTCAAAACAGTTTTATATATTTTTTTGTATTTTTTGGGGGGGAGAAACAAAAAAAGGGAATTGAAACTGGCTCAACTGGAGCAAAAAAACAAAAAACCCAAAAAATTACTTCTTTTTGGGGCACTTGTGATTATCACCTGCAAGGACGATGAGTTTCACACTTTGTTCCCCATAGGAGATAAGCTTGCCACAAGCAGTGCAAGTAATTTTAAAATCAGCAAATCTCGGCTGAATGCAAGGCATCACCTCGGATGTTTCTGGTTCCGAGGAAGTGGGTTGGTTTCTTTGGGAGGGGGTCCTTGATGAATGGGGGAGGTTACTGGCCAGTTCCCGGAACTCTGCACGAGAGTAGTTGTTTGGATGCTTTCTTGTCATGTGCCGAATCATGGTATAGTTACCAAAAGAATATTTCTTATTTGGGTTGCCCCGTGAAAGTTCATCATTGCAGATGAGGCAAGTGACTTTGGGCGCATTCACCTTTTTTTTCCCCTCTGGAATTGAAAAAAACTGCCAAATGAAGTGTGGTTTGGGTTTATAAGGTGTGTTTTCTTCAGGCAGCCATCTTCTTCTCCCCTCCTCCTCTTCCTCTTCCTCTTCCTCCTCCTGTTCTTGACCACCAATATAATTTGGAGCTGGTCCTCTTGGTTGTTGTGGTGGTGGTGGTGGGGCAGATGCACCAGCTGATGCTACTAATGAAGCCATTATTTAGAGCAAAAAAGTAGACAGAGCAACAAACAGGTCTTCCTCAGTCAAAGGACAAAGTCAGAATAAGGAAAAAAGGTGGGGTCTTTCATCATTTAGAAAAAAAAACTGTCCTGAACCAATGAGAAGTGTTATTTTCAGGTCACAAGACCAGGGGCTTCATCATTATGAAACTAAAACTGTTATGAACCAATGAAAAGTGTTATTTTCTGCTCACATGACCCGACGCGCTTACGCTACGCGCCCGGGGCGCGCCCGGGGGCGCGCCCCGGGTCGCGCAGCGTAAGCGCGTCGGAAGTTTACGTTGTGCGATCGTATTCGCTCGAGTACTTCCGGGTGCCCTTACGCCGTGCGTATCACGCGGTCGCGGCTACGCGATACGTCACGATCATGTTTTCGTTTGCGATATTGGCGCTCACGGGGCGCTCCCCGGAGCGCGCCCCGGGGCGCTTTGTAAAAATACGCTTTTCGGGGCGCTCCCCGGGGCGCGCTCCGGGAGCGCTCCCCAAAATAATTAAAAAAAAAAAAAATTGGGATAATTGTAGGGACAGGTAGCCCTATTCTGAAGTGGTTTGTAAAAAACATTAACTTTAGAAAAATATGTATTGTGCTACATTGGGCTTAATATATGTTAGAGCCAAAATGTAGCCCAAATGTAGCCCAAAGTAGCCCAATGTAGCCCAAAGATGGCCACCAGAGATCAAAAATTGAAAATGTAGCCCAAAATTCAACTAGATGTAGCCCAACTGTAGCCCAATGAGAGAATGTACCAGAGTGTTAAAAAGAACAACTAGAGTGCAAACAGTCTTATTTATAAAGTGAAACTTATAGTTAGGAATTAGCATTAAAAAAACCTTTGAAATTCACTGAAAAAACCATAGGTTTCACACCAGTTATAGTTAGGAATTAGCATTTAAAAAACCTATTAAATTCACTGAAAAAACCATAGGTTTCACACCAGTTATAGTTAGCTGGAAATTTTACTGATATAAAACCATTGAAATTCCCACGTTATAGTTAGTCGGACTCACTATAACTTGCGCGTGCAATGCACTGCTGATGACATCACATATTACATCACTCATGACATGGTCAGTGACATCACTCATGACACCATCCTTGTGACATATTGACAGACCTCCTTTCACTATAATGTAACCCTTGAGACACATATTCAAAAATAGAAACTGAAATTTAAATAAAAAAAGGAGATACCTATATCAGTTACAACAAGCAATTCAGTAATTCCACTATCTATATACACATTCACTCATTCACCAACAGTTCTATATAGTCACTCATACATATACTCACTCATCATATGAAGTGATACACCTATACATCCTGTTACACACCGACATTCATCCAAAAGTTACTCACACACATATTCACACGTGCAAATAAACTATTGAACAACGATTTATTTGAATATAGAGTTATACACACACTTCCACCTTACTTCTATTGAAAATTACACATATTTATTCTCTTAAACAATCACTTATAGAAACACATACTTATTTAAACAGGAAATCTTACAATCTCTTACTCTCACATATACTCACTTATATACATCAATATTCATATATACTAGATTAAAACATATGTAGTTACTGATAAAGACACTAGTGAGACAGTCATTCACTCACTAACAAACACATATAGACACTCATCCACCCATACAGTCCTGTACATATGCTGTCTTCAAAACACATACAAACAAAGAGTCAGTCACTCATGCATCTATGTGCTAAGTAATACCTCCACCAAACTATATAGACACTCATACTGATACTAATAAAAATATCAAATAACCCATATACATACGCATGTAGCTACTTACCAACACATGTAGCCACTTATACACAAAGTGAAACACTAATAAATGTATTTAAATATTTAAACATAACTCACTAATATTTATTTTTCAGAAAGACACATATTCACTGGATGGTGTCATCAGTGATGTCATGAGTGATGTCACTGACCATGTCATGAGTGATGTAATATGTGATGTCATCAGCAGTGCATTGCACGCGCAAGTTATAGTGAGTCCGACTAACTATAACGTGGGAATTTCAATGGTTTTATATCAGTAAAATTTCCAGCTAACTATAACTGGTGTGAAACCTATGGTTTTTTCAGTGAATTTAATAGGTTTTTTAAATGCTAATTCCTAACTATAACTGGTGTGAAACCTATGGTTTTTTCAGTGAATATATATATACATATATATATATATATATATATATATATATATATATATATATACATATATATACATATATATATATATATATATATATATATATATATATATATATGTATATATATATATATATATATATATATATATATATATATATATATATATATATATATATATATATATATATATATATATATATATATATATATATTATATACATAAAGTAGGACCGTCCCTAATAAAGTACATGACGTTCAATCAACATCCTTTGGACTGCCTTCCTCTTGGTAAAGGGGTGGAGAGACTAGGGGCATGAGCAGGTAGTAGAAGCGTCAATGTTTCAACCCAAAAGGTATGCGTGATAAAATAAATGTCACAGCGGGTCTTCCTCAGGACTGGAGTATTAAGTGTGGACAGCCTATTTAAAATAACACCTCCAAACCTGTATGGAGTATGGGAACATGTGAAAATAATTCATAACTCATGCAAAGAATACATCTCGCTTAGCAGAGCAGCAGTTTCTGACATCCAGGAAGTAATGTGGGAAAGCATAAGGTAATTTCTTAGTAAAATTGCTTCAGTTGATTAGGTTATTTAAGAACTGGGGTAGTTTGGCAACCAAATTGATCAGTGATATATAAATGGGTAAAATTGCTTCAGCCGAGCTGAGCGTTGCTGAGGATCTTTGACATTTGTTGTAGGAGCTCCGCTGAGATTCCGTCTCGATGGTGGAATTCTCTACTGTCGGAAATCAGGAAAATTTTTGCCCGTTTTTACCCAATTAAATCCTTGCCCATCGATTGATATTTTGTTTCTCCATTATCTTTAATGATCTTGGGCCAGATGTAGGTAGCCAAATACCGGTCGGTAACGGCCGAAAATACAGAATTTCGGCCGTTACCAAACGGTATTTGGACATTGAGATGTAGGGCTCCCAAAAACTACCGAATCGGTAAAGTCACAAATTCGGTAAATTTACCGAATCAGTAACTTTTCCGAATCAGTAATTTTTCCGATTCAGTAAATATTCCGAATTGGAAACTTTTCTGAATCGGTAAATTTACCGAATCAGTAAAGTCACCGAATTGGTAAATAAGAAATGGAAAAATAAGACTCTTGAGATGTAGGTGACCCCTAAAATACCGAATTAACATGAAATTCGATATTTAAGAGTTGGTATTTAGCATGGATTGAAAGCAGGTGGTAACCAGGTGCAGGCTATGAAATAGGGCCCCAAAATGCAACAGTGTCACCAGAATGGCGGCATTCTACGTCATAGCAAGGCGGCTACGGCTACAGGAAGCAGGAGAGAGGGAATGGAGAAGGGAGGAGCAAGTCTACAGGCAGAGGATAACACTCTTCCAACTGACTGAACCAGACATACTGCAAAGGTACAGGCTACACCCCCAAACCATCCTGGACCTGATCAGGGACCTGCACCCAGTGGTCGAAGTGTGAAAAAATGAGTAGGGGAACTGTGGATGGAGCACCAGGAGGCGGGAATAACCAGAGGATTAGGACAGTTGGCGGAGTCAGAGGTGTGGCTAAAAAGAGCAAAACATACCAATTTTTTGTATGTTTGGCATTTTACTGACTGACCAGTTACAGTTTATAACGTTATTTAATACAACCAATGGATACACCATATTTAAACTCAGACACCATGTGGTACAGACTTACAAGCAGACCCAATTTGCAGTGCTAATGTTAGCACCACAGATCCCAGAATGCATTTATTGCTTAAACTAATGCAGCCGGACCAATTACCATTATTCCCCGGTGGGCCCACCTTTCAGTATATATATTTACTGGCTATTGCTGGTCTCCCAAGCAAGTGAGGGTGACTATGAGTGTTGCAAACCGTGACCAAGATGCATTATGAAAGCAGTGCGTGTCCCAGAAGGACAGCAGAAGATGTCACTCATCTGACTTATGATGATACAGCACCATATAAGGGTGAAGGATATCCGGGTTATAAAGTATACTTGTCTAAATTAAAATGAGAAATTATAGGGTATAACTCAGTGCATCCTGTGACATTATTTGTTTCCCATGATGTTATTTTAACCTCTTAAGCGCTGCTGACGGCCAACGGTCGTCACAAGCGCTACCTCCCCAGTGCTGCGCACGACCATTGGACGTCCATTCAGCACTAGTTCCAATGGACAGCGCAGCACTGGGGAGGGATATTTGCGAAGCAGCTAAGGTGCTAACACTAATGAATACTGCCAGGGTGTAAATTTCAATTTGTTATTACCAGTGTAACATAATTTGAATGCTGCAACCAGTAACTAAAGTTGATTGGGTAAGCTTTACAAAATGTCTAACACTTTGCGACATCACATTGGGTGCTTTCTATTACGAATCTCACATCGGCTCGAGCTAAAAACAAAATTGTTTTCGGTCAGAGCTGTATAGTATGCCGGAGATGGCCAATTATTTTTCATAATTATGAGGGAAATCTCCACAACAGCACAATCACACACTTCCATGAGCCAGAAAAAATGAACTGGATTGAGTAGTAATGTAGTTGACCTCGACCCCACATAATCCAAAACTTGAAGATTTTATCAAACAAACTTCAACAAGCATTTGCAATACAATAGGTCTCGCATTCGCGAGATTTTGAGCTATTGGCATTGGAATTGACAATGCCTTTTATTTATGTTTAAAAAAAAGTGCAATAAGGTGTTGTCATCTACAATACCAATAGGTCAAAGTTTAGAAAATGTGAGATCTATTGCCTTGTAAATGCTTGTTTTTTAAAGCGCCTAGGTTTGGGTATTGTCTGCCAGGAATTCTACATGGAGTGCTTTTCCTTTCTTTGTGGCGTCATCAGAGGCCGAAAATAAAGGGCAGATGAGGGCAAGTGTGATCCCTAAAATGCATCCTGATGTGACTATTGTAAAGGTCAGAGTGGGGGCAGGCAGGGGGCCTCCTCGCTAAATTAGGTGTAAATAGTACTCTAGAGGCCACCAAAGGTTGCCGTTTTCGAGTGCTGGTTAATTACTCCTACAGTGTTGCTTTCCAGGCCTGCTTTCCAGGCCCCTGCCCCCAGGAACAGAGGAGGAGAGGGAGGAGGTTGTGGCCGCTGTAGACGCCATCCTTAATGTGCAAAGCACAGGGCTGGACGATCGCACAATATTGTTTAAATTCGGACCATTCCTGCCGTCCTGGGACGCATTTTTAAAATACAGAAGTAGGGGAACGGACTGTGTCAAATTTAAAAAGTAGGGAAACGCCGTGCCCTTCCGATCCCGCCCACTTCTACCACTGCCTGCACCCACTCCTGGAGCAGCCAACACCAAGTGCGCACGCCATCCCACTACATGTGCAGGTGCTCTGTAGCATACACCTGCTTGCATCTGGGAGTTACCAGAGTGTGGTTGCTGCGGTAGGTGGGGTGTCCCAGAGCTGCCTGTCCCGTTTCTTCAGGAAGTTCCTGGATGCCATGATGCAGAGAATGGAGCATTACATCAGCTTCCCGGAAACTGATGCGGAACTGCTCAGGACCAAGACTGACTTTTACCTAATGGCACATTTCCCACACGCCATTGGCTGTATTGATGGCACCCACCTCCCAATATGCCCACCTGCTGCCACAGAGTACATTTACAGGGACAGGAAGTCATCCCTCACAATAAATGTACAAGTAATCTGTGATGCCAAGTACATTATCACGGACATAGTGGCCAGGTACACAGGAAGCACCCACGACTCCTACATCTTCCAAAACAGTGGGATCTACACCCGCTTGACAGCGGGGGAATTTGGCGAAGGATACCTGCTAGGTAAATTACTGTGTGAGTAATGGTTTTCTCTTTTCACATTAGGGGATAGTGCATATGCCCTCTGTTCCTTCGTCCTGACATCCTACCTCAACTCCACAACCCCCAGCCAGAGACGATACAATGTGGCACATAAAACAACCAGGAACATCGTGGAGCGCACCTTTGGCCTTCTGAAGAGCAGGTTCTGCTGCCTCCACAAAAGTGGAGGGGCACGGCAGTACGCACCAGTCATCTGCTGTAAGATCATTGCAACTTGTGCAATGTTGCACAACCTCGCTACTAAGAAGGGCACCAAGGTAGAATTGAGCGACTAGGAAGACCAGGATGATGACCATGCACTACCTGCACCCAACACAGTAGGAGTTCCAACACCAACAGACGGCATACAGAGACGGGCAGAGATCACACACAACTACTTTTGAGTAAGTAAAGAGACACAGCAAGAGGTTCAATGCAAGAAACGTAGTTTAATTGGCACTACGGTAAATGTCTGAAGACACATTTGTTAAATCCAAAGTGTGCCTAGCCCAACTGGGCAGACAGGGGTCACCTCACCCTCACATGTCCACTCGAAATTTGGCAGCCTTACTGCCTGCGCCCATGCACTACACTGCGTGTTGCCTGTGGTTGGGTCAGATCATTGTCTGCTGAGCCAGCGCCTGTACTCTGGCGTCTGCTGCTCCTCCGGGATAGGGGTGCTGCTTCTGGTACTGGTGTTGTCTGTGTCCCCAAAACCTTCACCTCCTGTGGTGGCTGACTGGTTAGTCAGCAGCACTTCCATTGCTGTAGTGACTCTCCCCATCCCCATCCCCCTTGTGAGATCTGTGCAGCAGTGCACCAGCCCCTCCTTCATTGCAACAGAACAGCGACACACCAGTGAAGTCGCTGTTGCCAGACGGTGCATGACACTTGTCTGTTGTTGCATGCACTGCCTCTCCCTGCGCCTTTGTGCGCGGTCCTCATGGAGTTCGTCACAAACGGACATCACGCTCTGTGACATGTCCCTCACCCCATCGGCCATGTCCCTCATGCTGTCCGCTATTGATGTGATCCCCCGGTTCATGTTCTCAATGTTTTTATTTATTTGGCGCATTTGTCTGTGCACTGCACTAATTGCTTTCGCCTGCAGGCACTGCACCTTCACCATTGATGTTTCAAGGCCACGGAAGACACCGTCACCATGCCCACTCAAGCTTGCCTCCCGGACCCTACGGCGTCTGGTGCCTCTGGATACAGTGACAGGAGTGTACTGAAGACCAGCTGTATTTGCCTCCATCGACTCCATTGGGATCTCACCCTCCCTTTCCTCATCAGAGGATGATTGTAGTATTCTTAGCGGGGGAACATCATGCCTCCTGGGCCTGCAGATTTCTGACACCACTGAGCCTGCTGGTGTGGAAAGTTGTTGTGGCTCAAGTTGTGGGGAGTAAAGGAGCAGAGGTGATGATGGCAGTTGCATGGTGGCTGCCTCTGGTGTGGCAGCTGCATGTGTGCAGGGTGCTGGAGGTTTTGCACTGCTGGGCCCTGGATCCCTGGCTTCTTCCCCACTCCTCTCCCTTTGGGGTGCCCTCTTCTCCCTCTCCTGCATTGTCTTGCGCGAAGTCTCTCCTGTGGACAGATATGGACAGTGGCTTAGTGGTGCTTTCACCATTTGCACTATTTCATGTCCCTCCCCTGTCGCTAATTGTATTGTGTGGCATGCCTGACATTTTTTCATGTTGCCTGCTCTGATGTGAATTCTTATGACTACCACTCCCATAATGCATTGCAGATGGATACAGAAGCCTGTACTGGAGTTCCTCCACACACAGCCACATTGGGGGAGGCAGACAGGCAAAGGGTGAGGAATGATGGACATGTCCCTTACCTTTCTTTGATGCAGCTCGGGCTGAGCTGTCAGCATCACCAATTCCAAAAACGCTCTCTGGCTCCAGTGTGGACTCCATGAGTTCTTCCAGATCCGTGAGAGCAGGTGCCCTGTTCTTTCCTCCACCTGTAGCTTTGGCCTCTTTCCTTATTGCCGCCAATTTCTTTTTGGTAATGATCCTCAGATCATACCATCTTTTCTTTAGATCGTCCACTTCCCTGGTTGTCACTCCAATGGCGTTCACCTTGGACTGAATCTCCAGACAGGTATTCCACTTCACAGCCTCTGCTACCTGCTGAGACTGCTTTCCGAAAAGCTGGGAGTGGTGCTTTAACACCTCCTCCACCAGCACCTGAAGTTCACCTGTGCTGAACTTCATCTTCCTCTTCCTCTCCGCACCTTCCCTCTGGGAGTCTTGGGAATCCATCTTTCACTCCTGCACAGCTCAGCTTCACAACAGCCTGTCAGTGTGTAACTGCTCTCCTGGGTGATCAGTTACTCTGCACCTGCATGGGTGTGGCCACTTCCTGGTTGTGGGGTGGGGTGGATGCACAGGATTGGTTGATTCCTCTGTTGGTTGGCTGAGGGGCGGGGTGGAGGCACGTGATTGGTTGGTAGCTCAACTGCTTGCTTTTTTGTATCCCCGATTCGGTATCTACCGATTCGGTATTTACCGATTCGGTAAATCCCATTCATTCCTCTGGGCATCCATGCCCATAGAAATGAATGGGATTTACCGAATCGGTATTTGCCGAATCGGTAAATACCGATTAGGTAAATACTGAATCGGGGATTACGATTTTTACCGATTCAGTATTTTTTACAGATATTTTTCCTACATCTCATTTCCCATTTCTGAAATACCGAATCGGTAAAATTCGGTATTTTAGAATCAGTAAAAATGAGTTACCTACATCTGGCCCCTTGTGTTTCTCCAGCAAGGGTGCTGACTACCAACCCCCCCTCCCCCGCCCCCACCTCCCTGCTTCAGGAAATTAAATTGCGCCCTCATCTTTATCTCTGATTGCATGAAGGGCAGGTTTGAGTCCAGGCAGCTAACTAGATATATTTTGCAAAGAGGGCTTGTTGGCCTGCCTCCATGGCAGAGATCCTCTGTGGCAAGTTTTTCAGCAATTGTCAATGTTGGAGGCTGGCTCCATATTCACCTGTGTCCCAGAAGGCTCTTTCTCTAATGTGAGCTGAAGTGGGCCCCAATATTGCAAACATAGCTCAGATTACAGTGTCTCCATAGTGCTTCCTTCGACTTGTGGAGTCCAGTGCTGATGATGTTGTCTTGTGCCAGTGAGACAGCACCTGCTCCCTCACCTCCATCTCCACACACAATGTGAGTCTGCAGAGATGTACCTGTAGGTGTTGATTCGGTGTCTCTCCAGGTGCTGCATCATGCCAACTACAGTGATCAAATCTGGGCCAATTGTTGCTGCTGTATTAGGTGCCTCTTTGGGACAAGTGTGTTCTCAGTAGTTGCATATGAGGTGCTAGCTATGTGCTGTATTCAGGGTGAATATGGATGGGCAGCAGGGGGAGTGGAAGCCTAGGCAGCAGAGGGTGTAAGTCTTGGGCAGCAGAGGGGGTAGGTTCATGGGCAGCAGACGAGGGAGGTGGCATGGCAGCAGGTGACTTGGTTTCATGGTACTTTGTTGTAAGGTCTGCTCATGGTTTGCCAGCCTTGCTGCAAGGAAATATCTTGGCATCTCGCCTTGCTCCCCTTTGTTGCTGGCACCAGCTAGATTAGGGTAGGTATGTGCAGTAGTAGTTTGTCAGGTAATAGCTTGTATCATGGATTGAGATGATTAACCATCCTCCGCGTCAGAGTCTTTGGGGGCAAACCTATAGGCGGAGATGAATACGACTCTGCATGTCCATGGATAACTTACATTAAGTTTTAGTTCACACTGTGCACTGCTTGCACACAAGAGAGGTGCCCCATGTAATCAATTATATGCAAATTCCAAACATTGTAGGACTAAGGCACTGAATGACGTGTACGTGTACGTTGACATCATACTATTTTACTGCTGAAGCCTGATCGGACGTGTCAATGTCATGACTGAGCGTGTTTTCTGTAGTCATAATTTCTAGTGCGTTTGTGACAAATTTCATGCCGTTCTGCCTGTGAAAAAATTCAGTTTTGGGTCAGTATATGTGGAGGGACTTCCTCCTACATGCTTCTTCTTTCAAAAATTAGGCAACGGATATGGATATATGGAAACTAGGATGTGCCTTCAAACGGTGCCATTGAATTGTTTGCCTTGTAAGCTGCGTAAGCTATGAAAACATATTTGCAAAGTTCTGAATACAAGTTTGCTTATGCTCCATGTTCTGTACTCGTCCCTTCACACAGCCTCCAAGTGAACAATTGCTTCACCTGTTATGCAAAATTCCACAGCTTGTAAAGTGTAACTCAGATCTGTCATTGCGGAGCCTGTGTGCAGCCTGGGGCTGCCATGTCAACTTGGCAAGTGCACACACTTGCCAGTCCCTAAACCTTCCCTTTTCTACATATCAGAAACCCCTAAGGTAGACCCAAGGGCAGGGTGCTTTGTATGTAAGAGGTAGGACATGCCCTGATGTGTGTGGCATGTCCTGATAGTGAATTACAGCCATTTTCGTTTTTCACTATTGCAAGGCTACCCATCCTCATAGGCCAGAATGGGCAGTTTGATTATGACATCTTATAATCCCAACTGACCCAGGGAACATGGTAGAAATTCAAATTTAGTATGCCTGAACTCAGGATGATAAAGTACATCTTTTAGTAAAGTTGGTTTTAACATTCTGTGCTTGAAAATACCACTTTTAGAAAGTGGATATTTTCTTACCTAACCATCCAGCTTGCCTCTGCTAGCTTGTGTATTGCATGTCTGGTTTGTGAGTGGCAGGGACTGGGGAGACTCCAGGAGACAGGGGGAGTCAGCACAGGGCTGAATAGACCTATTTGCATGTAGAATGGTGGGAGGAGTAGTACCTGGGCCTGTGCCTGCCTTCCACAATGCTGGCTCAAACTCCTGTGGTGTGTCTGAGGAACCTGGCCTACACTGACAAAGGAAGAAGGTGTGCACTGGCAGAATGCACCCATAACTGGTTTGAACTAGGTACAGTACCCTCTGCCTTCAGAGGACAACAGGTTTTGCAGTATAAATATTGGGGCCCAGACGCCAGGACTTTAGATCACTTCTGGAACAACAAGACAAACGTTTGCCAAGGAGAAGAACAAAAGAAGCTTCAGGAGTTTGGACTACCCTCTGCTAGTGTACTGTTTGCTGGTTTGGCCTGCAGTAGTGTCTTCATTGCCAAGGAAAGGAGAAGGAACTTTTGAGGAACTTTCCTCATCTTGCAGAATATTTCTCCAAGGGCTTGAACTTGTGCTTGCCTCCTGCTGAAGTCTCAGGGCTACAAGACTTCACCACCAGCTCCCCTCTGAATTTCCTTGCTGGGAATTCTGTCTGCAGAAGCCTGCGTGTCGCTGGGAGCTGGAAGCGCGCCTCAACGAGAAGAAGTGTGTCGCCATCGCAGCTGTTGCCGTCACATCGCCGGAGAAGTGTGTCGCCACCCCAAGGGTCGCCGCCGCATCACTGGAGAAGCATCTCCAAAGTTACAGAGTTCGCTGCACAGCCATCGGGCGTGCACGCATCGTCTTCACATTGTTGCATCGCATCCAAGGCACCATCTTATCGAATCGCCCCGGATGGTCACATTGCATCGAGGCACCATTTTGCCGCATCGCAACCGGAACGTAGTACAAGAATTAAAACAACACCTCCTCTCAGGTAAGGAACAGATGCATCCCCTACTCTGCGCAAGCATTGAGGCGCGACACATCGCCTCCCCCGAAGCAAGGAACTGACGCATCACCCTCCCTGCGAACCGTTTGTTTGCTTTGCGTTCTGCATCCAAGGTACTGTTGTAAGAAACATGTCGCATTTATCATCAACTTGAACTAAGTTACTACTACTATTTTTAAGTCTATTTTGAATACAGTATTGTTGATTTTTGTCATTTGTGGTCTTGTGTTAAGTCTATATAAAGAATACTTATTTTTTATAAAAACACTGTGTGGTGTCCATCTGGAGTGTTTTCACTGTATTACTGTATGTGGTCACAAATGCTTAACACACTGCCTCTGAGATAAGCCTGTCTGCTCGTGCCAAGCTACCAAGGGGGCGAACAGTGGTTATGCAGGAGTGTAATCCCCTTTCCCTCACTAGAAGCAAGGGTCCCTATTTGGTCAAAGGTACCTACCTCTGCCAACTAGGGAACCCTAGTTCTAACAGTCACCAAACATTATTACTGTTTATATTTCTCTAGAAAGCTCCTTATGACAAGTTTCAAAAGGCTTCCATATCTCTACCTTTTTTCCAGAATAACTACAGCAATTCAGCCTGCGGATAAGCTGACTGATATTGCCCATTCCATACATGCCCGTGGTGCAGTTGACACCCATTTCATGCTTATCTCCCTTTTGAGCAATTAAGACTGTTACTTCTGTAATTTTTTCCCGGGCCCATAACCATCAAGGATACCAAAAACAACCAGAGCGAGCCTTACCTTAATTTCTCTTTACATTCTGTCTGATACAGCCTTACCAACTTCCTGCCAGAAGAGTTGGATAGCGGGACATTGCCATCCTCTGCTCTCCCCAGACCACCTTTAGGATAGCACTTCATCTCTTGACCTCCCAGATTTGATAGATTCTTCGGAGTCCAGTGTTTCCTGTGTCCAGTAAATAAATGATTTCTCCTGAGAAGTGCAGATTTTACTGAGGCCCGAAGAGTATACATAGATGATTGCCATAAGTGTTGTAAATCCAGCGCTTGCACGTCCCTCCTCCATATCTCATTTGACAGAGTAACTGTTCCATGACACCTTGCACCAGCATCCAATACCTTTTGACACCTTTTTTCCTTGGGGGGGGGGGACTGTGTAATTTTCCTTCCTATTCCACATTTCATTCTCCATCGTTACCCAGCCCATGTGCCCAACTAGCCAACTGATAGAACGTACATTTGGACAGCCTAATGTCTGTGATCTAAGCCAGTGTTTCTCATGACAATAGGCAACCACCCCTCGATAATCTTGCCCCACCTTTCTTTTTTTAATTTCTGTAATTTTTTATTGTGTATATAAAAAATCAACACCCACTTCTTTTAAAGGTCTTGCAAAATTTTCCTGCAAGCAATCCAGTGTTCCAGGTGAATTTCATATCGGGCAAAGTCGCTATAGTACAGTATTCTTAGCACCGGCCTTATCTGGGTCCAGAGCTTACAAGCTGCACTTAAAGTCTTTGGTTTCATTTTTTTAAGTTTAGGTGGCTGAATTTGAATAGAAAATGGTCACCCTCCTGAGACAAATATTTTTTCAAAGCTTGGAATAGAGGGCAGATCTGTTGGAAGTCTCCTGTTAACAGTAATCTTATATTCTTTAATTGGGAAGCCCAGCAATATGGCTAGAAGTCTGGGAATGCTATGCCGCCTTCCGATTTATTCCAGTGGAGCTTCTTACAAGCAATTCTCGCTCCTTTGGAAGCCCAAATAAAACAACTTATTTCTCCCTGTAGTTTCCTGAACCAATCTACTCTGAAGGTTAATGGTATTGCAATAAAAATTAAATTGAATTTCGGGAGTATCACAATGATTATTATGTTAGTCCTTCCTTGGATTGTAAGAGGTAGACACCCCATTATCTTGATAGTATTTTAGTTTCAACCATTAGTTTATCAAAGTTCACTTGGGCCACCTTGTCCAGCTCCTTTGCTGCCTGAATTCCTTGATATCTTATTTCCTTTTTTTCTAGGAAGCTATCACAAAGGGTGTTCCATGTCATTGGGTCAATTTTTTGCTGGTTTGCCATGTATTTCAAGACCTTCCCAAAGTCATTCAATGTTTTCAAGATTGCCGACAAAGCCCTTTTCAGATCCTGGGTATATGCCATCAAGTAATCCACATATAGTGCAGCGTTTCTCGTGCAATTGTTATGCTTAAGGGGATAATATCCTGTTTTCTCTTATCCTGTTCCCTAAGGGCTCGATATACAAATTAAAGAGCAGGGGTGACAACAGACACTCTTGCTGCCTCATTCTTCTCATATGAATCTGCTTTGTTAGTTTCCCACAGACTACAATTCTTGCTGACGGCTCTTTGTAAATTAATCCAGTTGCTCCAAAGTAGAGTGATAAAGGTTTTTAACCTTCTTGTGAACTTCTATCAGTAGAAATGATGGGAAGATAAACAACAACTTCTTCTAACCATTTCAAAAGTAATGCGTCCACTTCCCAAGCTCACCATTCAGAATCTCGGAAGACAGGTAATTGCCCTGGATGCAAAGAGGTCCATAGAGGGTGCAGAAACGTGCCCATATCTCCAGAAAGGTCTGGACAGTGTCAGATCTTGATAGGAAGCAAACACTCTGCGCACATAATCTGCCTCCACACTGTCCAAATCCCTGACGTGTTCTGCCACAATTGAGAGAGGATGTCTTCCTGCCCACTGATTCAAGGAACGTCCAACCTCATTCAGGGTTAGTGAATGTGAGCTTCCCGATGGCTGATATAGGCAACTTATCACTATCAAAGGAGAGAGAGAGGACTAGGTAGCTAGTCCGTATCCCCGGGGTTTTATATGTGAAATCAATAAGGACTAGCCTATTTGTGAATTTACATTGACTCAATACTGTAAGACCGGGAACAAACCCTTTTGTTTGTTCATGAAGCCCTCACCCACCAACTTAGTTGGTGGCATGCTTCATCATCGGGCCCACCCAGTGACACCGAGTGTGTCCCGGGTGTGCTTCGACGCCTGAATACAGCGGAGCAGGTATGTTTCTGAGTGTGCAGTGTAGTGACGTGAAGGTGAAAGCTTAAAAGCTATCCAGGGATCCCAGTACCCGAGGGTAAATTATACTTTAATAACTGGGTCACTGTTAGCGTTAAAAAAAGGCTGTTGTATGTTATAGGAGTGTTAATTAAGGTCTCCTGTATCGAGGTGTGGGCTACATGTTTCAGCCAGGCCTTTATGATTAAAACTGGCTTTCCTCAGGACCAAAGTGTGTAGGTGCAGATTACTTAATTTTAAGTGATTGTGTAATTTTTAAAAGGTGTAGCACTCGCTAAGGTGCTTTACATGTGTGAGGGGGATTCCCTCTTAGAGCATTAGTTGGCTGGTTGCCAAATTAGCCCCATGGACTAGTCCGGCAGAGGAGTGGACCGAAACTTTCGGTCAGTGTCTGTGTTGAACCTCTTGTTGTCTCTGCGGCCTCCGTAAGGCCACTTCCCAAGCTCACCATTCAGAATCTCGGAATACAGGTTCTTGCCCTGGATGCACAGAGGTCCATAGAAGGTGCAGAAATGTGCGCATTTCTCCAGAAAGGTCTGGACAGTGTCAGATCTTGATAGGAAGCAAACACTCTGCACACATAATCTGCCTCCACACTGTCCAAATCCCTGACGTGTACTGCCACAACTGAGAGAGGATGTTTCCCTGCCCACTGATCCAAGGAACGTGCAACCTCATTCAGGGTTAGTGAATTTGAGCTTCCCGGTGGCTGAAATAGGCAACTGATACTGAATCCTTACAAACACATTGGAGAGAAGTACATGCTGTTTGAAGTGTAGTAGAGTTCTGAACACTACTGTTAAATCTCTCCAATTCGAAATCCTCCATGAATCTGTCATGCTCCATTTTGTTTGATAAGGCAGAATCCCTAGATCCAGACCCCAACCTATAGAGCTGGCATCTGTCTTTGGAGAGTGTGTATTAACCCAGCCACCATTAAAGCGCCATCTTGATTCCTATGTTACAGGAATCATGTGTTCCAGGTAATAAGAGGATGGTGCCCAGTGCCTATGAAGATGCCATTGTGGTGACTTCAGTTGTAATCTTGCCTACTGGACTGTAAACACACAGGCTGCTATGTGGCCTTATACTGTTATCCAATTGAAGGCTGTTGCTTCTTTCCTTTGTAGCAAAGATGTTAATATGGTTGGCAATCGACTTGCATTTTCCACTATTTGAGTCGCAAACCTTGCCCCAGTGAAGAAGAGATGGCTCTCATTGACATGTGGCTCTGTTAGATAGAAAGCCATGCTGATTTTGCATAGCTATAGTTAGGTTTATATGTTGCCTTTGTGTCAGGGCTCCAAAATCTCGGACTGAACAAACCCACTTGGTTTGTGCCCGAAAATCAAGATTTCACTGGTCAAATAATAAACACGCAACTTGGAACCGCAGTTGGAGACAATTGGTCCGCGAGCGGAATTCCAAGATGGCCGCCACCGAAGAAGAGGTGTTGGCGGTCTAGTTGTTGAACACTTTCACAGGTGTCAAACTCTAGGTGAGGCGCGCGCTTGAGTTCGAATGCGCACTTCACCGGAGTTTCTTGAGGAGATAAACCGACGATCCCGAGCTCATGTTTCTATCCCATTATTCCTTTCCCATTTGCCTCGCGTTTCCAATAATTTCAGTCCGCTCTGTTGGACTTCTTCCCCTTCCTACCCCTTTTTCCTAAAGAAAAAAAATATACTCTGTTTCGAAGAGCAGAGAAGAGTCAATTGAGGATTTCACTCACCTAATAGACACCACAGCATATCCAGTCAGACGAAAGACGGCTGGGCATTCAACTCGAGGAACCTGCAATTCAGGAGGCAGATAGGTGACCTTAGTATCTTGTAATGACTAGAGTAAAGTGCATTTACCCAGAAAAGTAGAAAGCTTAACGAGTAAGAGATTAAGACAAGAATACTTATCATGTTACCTGATATATTGATGGAACAATACTTACCACTGTAAAAAGTCTTCAAAATCCAAAGGTCAATTCTGGAAGAGAAGAGAAGAATATTTAATAAAGAAATAGAGTGACAAGTCATATTTAATAGAAAAGAAGTTAACCAGAAGAGTAAAGGTTAAGAGCTACTAATTCTGTAAAAGGTAAGAGTAGAGAGAAAGTAAAGAATAGCAATGATAAACTAAGAAACTACAGACGTTAAGTGTGCTTACAGTTGACAGAATTAAGAAGAAACCTAGAAGAGAGTAGACATAAGAAGAGGAGCTAGATCTCTGGGACAATTAGGTAAGAAGTTAATAGAATAGTGGTTAGTAACCAAGGGAAGAGTTAGGATAAACGTTTAATCTAATTTTTTCTTGGTGTGTGTGTCAGGACTTCTAAGAATACCACCTGCCAATCCAGGGATGCAAGAGAAGCCGAAAGAACAGCTCCAGAGCAGTTGTTTGTTGTTTTATCCACTTCCCCTCTCCCCCTTGGGGTTCCTTTAGAGTCCAGTTTACTAGTAACAGACTCTGGGTAACCTCGAGGTAGGGTTGGGACTTATCAACATCCTGTTCCTGTGCAAGTCGTGGTAAGAGTTCACTAAGACCTCCTTGACAGAGTGAAGTGCCCACGTTTAAAATTGCACCTGAGCAGGATGGCAAAGGGCATACATTTACAAACCCTGGGAATGGTTCCTGAGGCCATTCAAAAAGAACTGATAGCCGTTAGGGAGGAAAATGAAAATCTAAAACAAGAGGTTGTTAAATCTAGAAAAGAAACAGCTGAGTTGGCACAAAGAGTTGGGCAACCTTTTAGTGGAGGAAGGGAGAGTTTAGGAAACACCGCTGAAGGTTCTAACAGACTAACAACACAAGTTATTCATTCTCTTTCTCCAGTCATTCCTTTGGCCCCTTCAGAACGATTTAGTGGGGATCCCCAGAAAGCACAAATTTTCCTCACTCAGTGTTCCCTTCATTTTATGTGTCGCCCTTCAATTTTCCCAGATGCGCAGTTTAGAGTGGCCTTTGCATTATCATACTTAAGTGGTGACGCAGCATCATGGTCGATGCCCTTAGTTTCCAGAGATGATCCAATTTTGCAAAATTATGACGAGTTCAAGAAGGAGTTCCTCCGAATATTCAACAGTCGGCGAATATCACAAGCAGTTGACAACAAATTATTAGAGTTACGACAAGGCAACCGAGATCTAGTGGCTTATCTTGGTCAATGTAATAAGTTGGTAGTAGAGACTAACTGGCCAGAGAGTAAAAGAGCGGCAGTCTTTTATCGTGGGTTACGAGATGAATTAAAAGATGTGCTGGCACAGATACCCAACCGACCTACGGAAATATCAGAACTTGTAGATTTAGTGTTAGAAATTGATTTCAGTCAGGGAGAAAGATAAGGTGAAAAAAGGAATTATTCAAGCAAATAGTACCACGGTTTGGTAGAGCCCGATCAGAGAATCACCAAGCAGTGAATGGACAATCAAACTCCGAGCCTATGCAAATTGGAACCATAAAAGTTCCATTAACAAAAGAAGAGAAAGAAAAAAGGAGAGTTGGAAATGTATGCATGTACTGTGGCTCAAATGGACACTTTGTGAAGGGGTGTCCGAAGAAACCCAAGACCCCGTTTAAGCCAAAGGAAAACTTGCATCACCACCAGTAGGAGGAGTTGGACTGGTGGATGCTCATCAAGAATCAGCTTGCAAATATGCTCCAATTCCCCTCGCCTCATTTAGTTCAATCTATGATGATTAAGTTTCAGCACATAACTTTAACCGATGTGTCAGTGATGGTGGGATCTGGGGCGCATGGAAACTTTTGTGACCTGACTGAAGTTTGCAGCCCAAGTAGGCATAAAAGCCATCCAAAAATCTAAAAGCGAAACTGTAAGAGCTGTAGATGGTACGAATCTTTCGTCCGGACCAATAGTAAGTCATACTGAACTCTTAAAGATGACATCCAGTGAAGGACATGAGGAAATTATTCAATTCAATTTGATTGACGCACCTCATTTTCAGCTCATTTTGGGACTACCATGGCTAACGGAACACAATCCCACTATTAACTGGAGTACCCGGACGATTGCAATGGACTCGGGTTACTGTAAGGAGAATTGTTTTGGAAGGCAAGAAAATAACTAGGAGGATAACCCTGCCATTTCCCTGTGTATGGCAAGCGCGGCGGTATGTGTAATCAATTGGCAATAAATACCCCCAGAATATCAGGATTTTGAGGACGTGTTCAATGAAAAAGAGGCGGAACAACTTCCTCCTCATCGAACCTACGACTGTGTAATAGACCTGGAACCTGGAGCCAACCTGCCCTGCAGTCGAGTTTATGCGCTAACCGAAAAAGCGCACCAACACCTGAAGGAATACTTAGACAAATATTTGGCAAATGGATTCATACGCCCAGCTAAAATCCCCAGTATCCTCACCCCTGTTTTTCGTGCCGAAGAAAGAAGGTGATTTGAGAACCTGTATAGACTATCGTGTCATAAATAAAATCAGAAAGAAAAATCGTTATCCACTTCCCCTCATATCTATCTTGTTGGATCAGGTCAAGAGTGCACAAATATACACTAAATTGGATCTGAGGGGAGCCTATCATCTGATCAGAATGAAGAATGGTGATGAATGGAAAACTGCTTTTAGAACCAGATTTGAATTATTTGAGTGTCAAGTTATGCCGTATGGGTTGTGTAATGCACCATCAGCTTTTCAACACTTCATCAACGACATTCAGAGAGAATGTATTGATCAATGTGTAATCATCTACATCGATGATATTTTTATATACTTGGAAGACACCAGTAAACACCAGGAGCAAGTCAGAGGAGCTTTGCAAAAACTCAGAGAGAACCGATTGTTTGTAAAATAGGAAAAATTTGCTTTCAACGTCTCCAAGGTGGAGTTTCTGGGACTTATTCTTTCCCCGACTGGACTGAATATGGACGAACGCAAAATCAAGGCAGTGGTGGATTGGAAATCTCCTCCTAGAAGTACAAAGCTTTATTGGTTTTGCTAATTTCTATCGGAGGTTTATGGGAGAGTTCTCTAAGAAAATTCTACCACTTACTAAATTGCTAAGAAAAGGTATTCGCTTCGAATGGACCGAGGAAGCTGAGAAGGCCTTTAATTTGCTAAAGGAAAGTTTCACTTCTGCCCCAATCCTTTTACATGTCGATCCAGCGGAACCATTCTATGTGGAAACAGATGCTTCCGACCAAGCGATAGGTGGTGTACTATCCCAAAGACACAAAGAAACTGGCAAATTACATCCCATAGCGTATAGGTCAAGGAAGCTAACATCTGCGGAACAAAACTACACAATTACAGAAAACAAGTTACTGGCCATAAAAGATGCTTTCAAAGAATGGGGCCATTACCTTATGGGAGCTAGACACCTAGTAACGGTCTATACTGATCATCGAAACTTGACATTTTTAAAATCTGCCAAAACCTTGACACCCAGACAACTCAGATGGTCACTGTATTTTCCTGAGTATGACTGTGTAATCACTTTCCGACCAGGAGCGCAAAATGGAAAGGCGGATGCCTTGTTTAGAATTGGAACCAAAGATCAAGTGTCTCTGGAGGAGAATCAAACTATTAATCCCAACTCAAAAATCATCTGTGCCATTACACCAGTGAACTTTGGAGAACAAATTGCTCGAGTGATGAATCCAGAAGATATACAAGAGTGGGCTAAAGAAGAAGAAGGTCGAGAAATTCAAGATGAATTGCCCTACTATAAGGGATCCTTGTATATACCAACCAAAGAATTACAGGATCAAGTGCTATATGAGTGTCATGATCACCTTTTAGCCGGCCATAAAGGAGAAGCTAAGACAGAAGAATTAGTGAAAAGACATTACTGGAGGCCGAAAATGACTACGGACATTGAGAACTATGTAAAGACTTGTGAGGTCTGCGCTCAGGGAAAATCTGAATGGCAAGCTCAAAAAGGGCTGTTACAACCCCTTACCACTCCTCCTGGCCCATTGCATACGATCACTATGGACTTAATTGTAGATTTACCTTCCAGTCAGGGTTACAATACAATCTGGGTGGTGGTGGATGCATTTACTAAGATGGCACACTTTTTAGCATTAAAGGGAGTACCAAACTCTAAACAGTTAGCACATCATTTCAGCACTCATGTAGTCAAGATTCATGGAATCCCCAAAATAGTTATTTCAAACCGAGGTTCACAGTTTTGTCCCATTTCTGGAAGGCCCTAAGAGGTTTGGGAATTGACACTAGATATTCCACCAGTTATCACCCCGAGGCTGATGGTCAAACCGAGAGAGTGAACCAAGAATTAGAGCAGTATTTGAGGTTGTTCTTGTTAAAACAAGGCGGAGACTGGCCAGATTATTTGTGGGCTGCATAATTTGCACACAATAACGCTAGGAACTCTTCCACTGGTTACTCTCCATTTTACCTAAATTATGGTAGGCACCCAAATTCTACAATGAAAAGCGCAGATACTTCAGTTCCAGCAGTCAAAGACCTAGTTACTAATTTAAGAAAGGTTCATTTAAACGCTTCTCAGAACCTGGAACAGGCTAAAAAGAAGTATAAAGCCTATGCAGATAAAAAGAGAAGAGCAGGCCCCGTTTTAAAAGAAGGAGATGAGGTGTGGTTAAGTACAAAAAATCTAAGACTGAAAGGAAATAGAAAGTTTCTGCCTAGATTTATAGGGCCATACCCAATTGAGAAGCAAATCAATCCAGTCACTTATCTCTTGAAACTACCTGATAAGATGAAAATCCATCCAAGACTTCCCCCAACGTTACGAAGAAGCTTACCACCTAAACCCATCCAATGTGAATCTGGGGTGGAATTTGAAGTAAAGGATATTTTAGACTCAAAACGAATGAATGGGAATCTGTATTATTTAATAGACTGGAAGGGCTATGGCCCTGAAGAACAATTTTGGGAGGTCGCTGGAGATGTTCATTCCCCCAAGTTGGTAAAAATGTTTCACAAGAAGTTCCCAAGGAAACCAAAGATGGAAGGACCTCCTTTGTTGGGGGGTACTGTCAGGCCTCCAAAATCTCGGACTGAACAAACTCACTTGGTTTGTGCCCTAAAATCAAGATTTCACTGGTCAAATAATAAACACGCAACTTGGAACCGCAGTTGGAGACAATTGGTCCGCGAGCGGAATTCCAAGATGGCCGCCGCCGAAGAAGAGGTGTTGGCGGTCTAGTTGTTGAACACTTTCACAGGTGTCAAACTCTAAGTGAGGCGCGGGCTTGAGTTCGAATGCGCACCTCACCGGAGTTTCTTGAGGAGATAAACTGACGATCCTGAGCTAGTGTTTCTTTTCCATGATTCCTTTTCCATTTGCGTCGCGTTTCCAATAACTTCAGTCCACTCTCTTGGACTTCTTCCCCTTTCCCTTCCTACCCCTTTTTCCTAAAGAAAAAAAAATACTCTGTTTCGAAGAGCAGAGAAGAGTCAATTGAGGATTTCGCGCACCTAATAGACACCACAGCATATCCAGTCAGACGAAAGACGGCTGGGCATTCAACTTGAGGAACCTGCAAGACAGGAGACAGATAAGTGACCTTAGTATCGTGTAATGACTAGAGTAAAGTGCATTTACCCAGAAAAGTAGAAAGCTTAACGAGTAAGAGATTAAGACAAGAATACTTTTCATGTTACCTGATATATCGATGGAACAATACTTACCACTGTAGAAAGTCTTCAAAATCCGAGGGTCAATTCTGGAAGAGAAGAGAAGAATATTCAATAAAGAAATAGAGTGACAAGTCATATTTAGCAGAAAAGAAGTTAACCAGAAGAGTAAAGGTTAAGAGCTACTAATTTTGTAAAAGGTAAGAGTAGAGAGAAAGTAAAGAATAGCAATGATAAACTAAGAAACTACAGACGTTAATTAAGTGTACTTACAGTTGACAGAATTAAGAAGAAACCTAGAAGAGAGTAGACATAAGAAGAGGAGTAGATCACTGGGACAATTAGGTAAGAAGTTAATAGAATAGTGGTTAGTAACCAAGGGAAGAGTTAGGATAAATGTTTAATCTCATTTTTTTTTTGGTGTGTGTATCAGGATTTCTAAGAATACCACCTGTCAAACCAGGGAGGCAAAAGAAGCCGAAAGAACAGTTCCAGAGCAGTCTCTTCTGTTGTTTGTTGCTTTATCCACTTCCCCTCTCCCCCTTGGGGTTCCTTTAGAGTCCAGTTTACTAGTAACGGACTCTGGGTAACCTCGAGGTGGGGTTGGGACTTAGCAACATCCTGGTCCTTTGCAAGTCGTGGTAAGAGTTCACTAAGACCTCCTTGTACTTTGTTTCTGATGTGACGATGCATGTTGCGCCCAGTCATCCAGGTACAGGAATACCAATACCGCTGCAGATGAAGGCGTGTAATTAGTGGGGCTATCAATTTTCTGAAAACTTTCAGAGAGGATCTCACCTGTAAGGGGAGGATTCTGAACCTCCAGTGTTGATTTGTCTCTCAGAACTTCAAATATTTCTAATGAGGTTTTGCCAAGGGAACATGCAAATAAGCATTCATCAAATCCAGGTTGGCAAGATAATGATGTTTCTGTAGCAACAGAATTATCTAAGGTGAAGTTTCTAAAATAGCGACCTATACAAAAAAAGCGTTTTCTATAGAAACCATGAAAAAACGCTCCCAGAGGTTACTGGGATGTGGCTCCACCTTGGAGTCATCCAGTGAGACATATCACTAGCGCAGAAGGTGAAAGGGATGCTGAAAAGGTATCAGCCTCAGCAGCTTCTCTTCCACCTACACCAGGAGAACAAGCACAGCACAAGTGGTGCAGCAGGAAAGTGACATCCTTCCTGAATATAAAGACATGCTGCTATACTGCCTGTGCTGCAGCCTTATAATATTTTCTGGAGAAATGAGGACCCGTGCTCACAACAGATTTGTTAAGGACCATAAGTGCTCCAAGAAGCAGTAATTTCTTTCTTCTTCTTTGGTTTTTCTCCGAGTTTCTCAACCCCATTTTATGCCAGTTAGTTTCTCAACCCCATTTTATGCCATTTTTCCCAATTAAAAAAAAATACAAAAAAAGCACAAAAATGTAAAAACACACAAAAAAGGTTCTTTTCAGGACCGCCTTTTCTGTTTAAATAAATAAATAAATTATGCTGTACATATGTGTGCCTGCCTATGTGCAAGTGACCCACTATATGCATCTGTATCAGAGTTTGGTAGTGAGTGAATGTATGTGTGAATGTGTGGATGATTGTATGAAAGAGTTCTTACATGTGTAGGAGTGTTTTGGTGTAGGCTAGAATGTCTATATGTGTTCATGTGAAAATGAGTATGTGCCTCTGTATGTGTGTGAGTGACAGTGGGTTTCCATATGATGTTGTATATATGTGTGACTGTATATGTGTGTCTTTGTATGTTTTTGCATGTGTTTTTTTAGAGTGTGTGTGTGATTGAATACATGTTTCTATGTCTGTATGTGTCTTTGAGTGTTTGCATGAGTGTAAATATATGTGTATATGTGACTGCCAAAATGTGTTTGTATGTATGTGTATGTGTATGTAAATATATGTGTGAGTGTGTGAGGATATGTTTGCCTATGGATAAGCTGTATGTGAGTAAGTGTAAAAGAATGTGTATGTATGTTTACATGTCTGTTGTGTATTTGGGTACGATAGTGTATATGTGTGTGAATATTTGTGTGTTTGTATGTTTGTGCGTGTATGAGAGAGTGTATGTGTGTCTGTGACTTTGGGTATGTTTGTATGTGAAAGTGTGTGCCTGTGTTTTGTTGTACAAATGTAAGATTGTGTGCATATGTGAGTGTCAAAATCTGTTAGTGTATATGTTTGTGTGAAAGTGTGTAAGGATATCTGCACATATGTGTTAGTTGTACGTGAGTAAATGTGAACGCGTGTGCCACTGTGTCTATATGTATGAGTAAGTCTGCATGTGAGAGTTATAACAAAAAGAGGAGGTACCCTATTTCAGGATAGGGACAGGGTAGTCACAGTTCAAAAAGAAATATACCCCTACTAAAAATCACAGTTGTTTCAGAGCTATGTTAAGCCCTCATACAGGTATTGAGGATTACCAAAAGAACAGTACACCACAAAAGTGATACAATATAAAATACAAAGTACATCAGTAAAACACAGAAAAAGAGTCAAAACAAACTAAATAATACCATTAAAATGTATTCTAGTCATGAGTACATTCAGGATTAAAAAATATACATCTTAAAAACAATACAGAGTCTCATTAGGAAACAAAAGTATGTTGTATCACTTTTGTGGTGTACCGTTCTTTTGTTGATCCTCAATACCTGTATGAGGGCTTAACATAGCTCTGAAACAACAGTGATTTTTAGTAGGGACATATTTGCATGAGAGAGTTTACATATATATGAATGTGTGTGACTGCATCAGTGTGTGCCTGTGTGTGAGAGAGAGTATTTGTGTGATTATATGTGTGTTTGTATGTCAGAGTGTGTGCCTGTGTATGAGTGTTTGGGAGCGCATAGGTGTATGTGTGAGAGTATATAAGAATATGTGTTTACCTATTAATTGTATGCCAATAAGTGTGTTAGTATGTGCTTCTGAGTTTTCATGTGTGGAACCTAATTGTGTGCCAGAGTTTACAAATTAATAAATTAGTTCATATATTTATGTGTATATTTGTGAATGTGTGTGAGAGTGTGTTTGTTTGTGAGACTCTATATGTGTAGGATGGCTTGGGGACAGACTGGCCTCACCAGCACACCTCTATACAGGGTGAAGGCTGTGTGTACGAGGTTTAGGTGAGGGAAAATTTTATGAACATATAATTATTTATACCAACACATCCAGTAATGCGATTCTCAATAACTCACCCGTGAACAAGCTGTGTGGTTAACAGCGAAACGCGTTGGGCACCCGTTGCTAAAATAAACACCCTTTTGAATCGAGGCTGTGGCTTCAGTTAGTTATTGAGATTCACATTACTGGATGTGTTGGTGTATTTGAGAGTGGCGTCCCTGCCGCGTTGCCCGCCATGAAAGTGGCTCGGATTTCGCCGAGTTCTATGTTTGGATATAATTATTTATATCTACTTTTGATGATGACATTCATTCTTTATAAATAAACCTATAAAGGTTTTGGTACATACACCAGTCTGTTAAATACCTAATGAAGCTTCAGTAGACCAATGGTCTTGTGCTCTAGAGTGCTTTAGATATCTAAGTGACACTGTATCCATGATCAGATCTACTGCGATTATACTTCAATTAAAAAATTATGATGCTTTAGAATTTGGCTCAGTGAGATTTCATAGCGCTAACAACAGTGTCCTAAAGAGATACTTGTACACCAGCACATCATCTTTTTTTAAGTTTGATTTTATTGAAGAAATAAAGAAAAGGAGGAATGGGGGGGGGGGGAGGAAAAAACAGGAAATGGATATAACAATAAAATACATCGTAAAAGAAAGTATTAGCAAATGTAACAATATAAAGGGAATACGCATTACATTAAACTCTCAAGAATGGCATGTATAACGAGCATGTAAAATGTAGGAACATAACATGTGTAAATGAATTAGAGTTACAGTTTAGTACAATGACAAGTAAGGATTAACAGAAAAGCAATAATAAAGTCATGGTGGTTTGCGTACCTCAACTACGTCAGGATCTGGAGAGGTGCGAACTGGAGCAGTGGAGGAAAGATATGTTACCAAAGGGAGCCAAATCATATCACGTTTAATTGCCAGGGAGATGGGAGATACATAGTTGGTATCCAGTTGATGATGGAAACAGACTGCATTCCACCAAGATTGGAAGGAGACACTAGTAGCTTGCTTCCAGTTAGAAGTGATGCTGTGGAATGCAACAGCAATTAAAATGTCAAGTAGGAGGTAATGACGAGAAGATTGGGGAAGGTCAGGTGAGAGTGAACCTAGAAAAATTTGAGAAGGGGAGAAGGGAATCTGAAACTGGAAAATCTTTTGTATTTGAGTCCAGACAAGATTCCAAAACTTGGAAATAGGAGGACAATCAAACAACATGTGTTTAAGGTCTGCAGAAGGACAGGAGCAAGACCAACAAGTAGAGGGAGTATCTGACGAAAAATGTGATGGCATAAGTGGGGTAAATAGAGTTCTGTTATAAATCAAATATAAAGTTTGGGTATTATTAGCAGCTCTAGAGGTCTTATGAAGTTTGGTCCATATTTTATCCCAAAGGGGAACCGACCAGTCCTGAGAGAGATCAGATTCCCAAGCGATTTCGATCTTAGATTTCACTCTATCAATTGTATATCGAAAGGAATTATAAAGTGCAGAAGCTGAGGGAGAGGATTCTAACAGTAAGGAAGTGGGTCTACGATCCGGTGGAATATAATTTGAAGGTGATAAGGATTGGAGGTAAAGAATTAGAGTTGGATAAAGATCATCTGCAACCAAAGCCCTCAAGGCATTACATTGGCTGCCCATTACAAATAGGGTCTTGTTTAAAGTACTGCTAATTACTTTTAGAGCTGTTCATAACCTAGGCCCGTCTTATCTAAGGAAAAAATTCAGCAGATACTGTCCAACTAGAGCACTGCGTTCCTCAACTGCCAACCTGCTTACCGTCCCGGGTTTCAGACTTAAAACGCGAGGGGGCAAATCCCTGGCGGTACTGGGAGCAAAAGCATGGAACACTCTCCCCCCCCAGCTGAGATTACTGTACAAAGAAACAGACTTCCGCAAACACCTAAAAACCTGGATCTTTAATCTCCAAGACACAACTGCCAGAAGCCTAGTGTAATCCGGGTCTCGGTCAAGTAAGCATAGAGACTACCTAACATCTGGTGGTCTTCTTTTGGGCGCCTAGATGCTCCTTGGAGCGATTGCCGCGCAATACAAATTGGCATTTACATTTACATTATATTGTGAACGAGCAGAAGAAGGTAAAGAGAAAGAGGACTGAAGTTCCAAAAAGGAAAGAGGTACTACATAGGAGAATAATTAAGAGATCCAACACAGTCCTCGGGATTGCCATACCTTCCAAAAAATGGTGCGGTTACGGATTTTGAGAAGTGAATTATTCCAGATCGGTTGTTCGTGAGTAGAGAGAAGGGAGGGATAAGATGAAGTTAAGTAAGGAAAAAGAAGTTTGCGAGAGTGGGAAATAACAGGCGTATGAAGGCGAACTGGAAGGGACGTGAATGACAATAGTTCCCGGAAATTAAAAGGGGAGATAAAGGAGGATTCCATGCTTAAACAAACGGGAGGATAAAAAGGAGGATCAGAAGAAAACCAGCGAGTTGATTGTTTCGGAGAGAAGGCTCGATGATATTCCCTGAAATCAGGAAAACGCACACCGAAGTGAGCCTTGTCCTTCCGTAATGAAGTGAGAGCTATCCGAGGGCATTTACCATTCCATAAGAATTTTAATAGTAATGAGTCAATCTTTTTAAAGAAAGAAATCGGAATGTGTATTGGAAGCATAGAAATAGTATAAAGTAGGAGGGGGGATAACATCATCTTTATAGAGTTAAGTCGGCCCCACCAGGACAGAAAGAGTGGATGCCATCGTGAGATAGCTGCATCCATCTTTTTAGATATATAATCAAAGTTCAGTTTGAGAGTGTTAGATAAGAGAGGGGAAAACCAAACACCCAAATATTTGATTTTAGAAGGTTGCCATGAGAAACCAGTGTGAGAAAAGAGATGTTTCTGGCAAAGAGAGTTTAAAGGGAGGATTTCACATTTATCAGCGTTTAAGCGATAACAAGATACTGTGGAAAAGGAAGAGACTTGCTGAAGAAAAGGGGGTAAAGAGGAAATAGGATCGGAGCAATAAAAAAGAATATCATCCGCATAAACCGACAGTTTAACCTGATGAGAACCAAAAAGAAAACTTGAGATACTGTCATCCTGTCAAATTTTGGTAAGGAAGGGTTCTATGGCTAAAACAAAAAGCTGAGGGGATAAAGGGCAACCCTAACGAACACCCCTATGTAGAGAGAAATAATCTGATGTCATACCATTGACAAAGATGGATGACTGGGGGTTAGAATAGAGTAAGGAGATAATAGAAATGAATTTGGGAGGGATGCCAATCCAACGGAGGGCCTGAAACATAAAATCCCAGCCAATCCTGTCAAAGGCTTTCTCCGCATCTAAGGAGATAGCTCAAAAGGAAGATCCAACGATGAAGCCTTGCTGAGAATGTTAAGTAATACTCGTGAATTGTCGGAGGCAAAACGACCTTTGACAAAACCCGATTGCTCAGGTCCGACTAGATCAGGCAAGAGGGGATCCAATGGCAAAGATAGAATCTTTGCTAGTATTTTGTGGTCAGTATTAACCAGGGAGATCGGTCGGTAATTCTTACATAGGGAATGGTCCTTATCTTCCTTGTGGATTAAGCATATTAAAGCCTGTTGGAAGGAACCACTCGAAGATCCCGCTGTAAGAAAGGATTGAAATAAGAGTAGAAGTTTAGGGAGAAGGAGGGATGCGAAATGACTATGGAACTCAATAGTGAAGCCATCAGAACCAGGAGCCTTGCCATGTCGTAGTTTAGAAACAGCATGAGAGATTTCAGAGAGCGAAATGTCCAGTTGCAGAGAATTGAAATCAACATGAGAAGCCGGGGAAGAGTGAAGGGATTGAAAGTAAGAGAGAAGATCTGTAGAATCCGGAACCAGTTCCGGGGTGTAAAGAGTTTCATAAAATTTGACAAACCCGTTAAGGATATCGTTATCCGTAAATCGAGATTCACCAGAGAAAGTCTTTATAGACTCAATTTTAGTTTGTTCCTTTCGAATTTTTAAGTAATTGGCAAGAAGTTTCCCCATTTTGTTCTTACCTCCATAATAACGGGAATTACATTTTAATAATATGTTAGAGGCAACGTCGGATGTGAATTTATTAAAGGAAATCTTCGCATCAATGAGTTTTTTAAGGGAAGCTTCGGACCTGGACGAATGGTAGTCATGTTCTAAATGTTTAATATCAGCCAAAATTTGATCTGATTTGACCTCTCTGAGTTTCTTCTGTCGAGCCACAAAGTTGATGAAAAAACCTTTAGAGGCTGCTTTAAAAGAGTCCCAAACCATAACAAAAGAGGAATCAGGGATGTGATTGAGAAGAAAAAATTCAGTGGCAAAGGCATTGAATTCAGAACAAAAAGTAGGTTCTAAAAGTGGAGCGTTATTGAAATGCCACCTGCTGGAATGAGAGGAAAATGGGAGTAGGTCAAGGTCTACAAAAACAGGGGCATGATCAGAGAGTAGGATGGACCCAATTTCAGAGCGGATGGCGTGTTGGGACAAGGATTTATTAAGGAAGATATGATCAATACGGGATTGAGATTGGTGGGAAGGGGAGAAAAAACTATACTCTCTAAGGTCGGGATTACATAGTCTCCAGATGTCTACCAAAGCATTGTTTTGGAAAGTTTTGACAAATTGAGAATGCATCTTGGAGGGAACAAACGTAACTTTTCGAATGTCGGTCTAGGAAGGGATCCACAATTTGATTGCAATCCCCCCCGAGGAGTATGTAATCTTCAGAGAGGGAGGATAATTTGTCAGAGATAGAGGGCCAGAAGGATCTTCAATTCAATTCGAAAGTGCTTTATTCGAGTGTATACTCATAAAAGCAAACATACACAAAATATTGACAGTATTAAAATAGAATTAAATTTGCAATCAGACACATTTACAAAGCACTACTAAATACATACAATACATTTGGTTACAACAAAGTCTCGCAGTATTTACAATTTTTTTTAAAAAGAATTCATAAGAGGTTTGATTAATACATTAAAAAAGTATATACAATTTAAAAAGCGAGCGGTGTCAATTTCAACGAAACATTTTACATACAGAGAATAGTCAAATAACTAGCAGTCTCTGAATATCTATCAAGTTCATTATTATTCTAAAAACTAAAGAAGATTTATAAAAACGAATTTTACAGGCAGAGAATAGTTAAATAACTAGAAGTCTCTGCCTGATCACCCAGAGAATAGTTAATTGACTAGCAATCTCTGACGGATCGCCCATGCCCAGCCAATATATTTAGCTGTCGCTATTACTATCCATGTTAATGGGCTTGAGCATATAATGTGCAGAGCAACAGAACTGCAAGTAGTACCAAGGTTTCTACACATAGGAGCTAACCAAGCACGTCGAGGGACACAATATGCTTTACAAGAGAACAGAAAATGTCCAAGAGTTTCCTTCCCCGTACCACAGGCCGGGCAGATGTCACTCCCCCCTGAGCCCCATTTGGCTGTCAATGATCTTATAGGGAGGGCTCCAGCTCTCAGTTGGAATAGGAGCTTCCTGTCTCCCGGTTTTGAAACAATGTCCCAGTATGACTCCAGAACCGGGTACAGTTTTACCTCAAGGAATCCAACGGACATAGACCCGTTACTCAAATTACTCAAGCTCTTATTAGCAACATGTTCCCAGAATATAATTTTTAGGGCTGACTTGGTAGGAAATGATGCACCTGTTGGATCTAGCCATATAGAACTTAACCCAAGCTCGTACAGTATTGCCTTCAGTGAATTGAGCCAACTAATTCTATGAAAACAGTCCGCCTTTATGACATCAATAAAACCTTCGGCATAATGCGCAAGCTCGGGGGTAGTCCATAATCTTCACCAATATAAGATTGGACATAGTCTGGCTGGATCTTTGATTTGCTTCCTACCAAGCTCATATCTTAAAGGCAGGAGAGGAGTGCTTTTCGGGGTACCAGTGAGTAATCTTAAGAATTTATTCTCAGACCCCTGTAAAGAGTTCAAGTTTTCAAAGCCCCATATCTCCGCACCATAAAGTGCCGACCCTATAGCCTTCGCTTCATAAACCAATAAAGCTGGCTTAATAGGTTTGGTCAAAGATTTCCTATGTTCCATATTAATGGCACCCGACAATTGCTTATGTCGCAGAGTGGCAATGTTTATATGCTGGCTCCATCTATTGTTATCTGCAATGAGAATTCCTAGATTTGTAAATGAGTTTACCACCTCAAGAGGCCGCCCACTCATGATGATGTTAGACTTACAGCTACGATGTGGTTTAAAAGCCATGAGTTTGGTTTTAGTGGTGTTCACCTCTAACCCGTGCTCCCCACAGAAATTCTCAAAAATACACAGAGCACGCTGCAAACCACTAGGCGTTTTCGACATAATAAGCGTGTCGTCCGTGAACATTAATATAGGGATTTTTAACCCTGAGAGAGATGGAGCGTCTACAGGAGCTGTTACCATACGGGGGACAACGCCATTTATGTACAGAGTGAACAAGGTTGGGGCCATTGAACACCCCTATCGAACCCCCCTTTAAACTGGAAATTCCTCTGTGACCATGTCATGCCCTCCCCACTGGATTTTGGCAAAAGTGAGCTTGTGTAATCGCATTACCAAGGTCAATCATTCCTCAGGGACCCCCAAACTCTGTAGAACTTGCCACAGTTTCCAGGTCGAAGACAGCCCTCAAATCAACAAATGCTGCATAAAGGCTGCCTCCTCCCAGCACCACAGTCTTCCACTGAAGCAGTTGAAGGCGGAACACTTGGTCAACCGTGCTAGTTGCTCTTCTGAATCCTGCTTGGTACGGTGATAGGATATTGATGTCCTCTGCCCAATCTAGGAGCCTATTTACCACCACACGGCCGACTATTTTTTGTACAGTGTCGATAAGGCTTATTGGCCTATAATTACCCGGCTGGGCACGGTCTCCCTTTTTAAACACAGGGATAATCACAGCTCCTCTCCAAGAGGCTGGGACCACAGCACCCTTGGCAATAAAATTGATAAGTATATAGATATATTTACACCACCGCTCTTTATCATTTAAAAAGATATATGCGTGAACGCCATCAGATCCTGGTGCGCGTCCTCTGTGCACAGCGTTTATAGCAATTAAAACCTCTTTATCATTAAAAAGATTACCGTGAGAAAAAGACATATTAATACTGTCCTCCGCTCTAATCTGTGTATTGAGAGCATACTGTGAGCTAAAGAATTCTACCCAAGCTTCCTGAGGTACGTTATTATTAGGGGATTCCTCTACTCTCTTGCTACCCCATTTAACGATATTCCAGAACGCTCTGGAATCCTTTCTGTCACTTGCTTTTTTCAGTTTACACCAGTGTAGCTCATCCCAGGCTCTTTTAGCTTTCACTATGCATGCTTTATAATTCTTTCTGGCTAGACGAGTGTTTTCAACCACCCTCATTTTAATTGCCTGCCCTAGAGCCAGACGTGCAGCCCTACATTCGGCATTATACCATTTAGCATCTTTACTAGCTCTAGCCCCATTTCGCCTAACAGGTTTCAAGAAATGTTTTTTAATCTTGGCGAACAGGGTATCGTGAATGTTAACCACTTCCTTCAGGCCATAGGGGAAAACACTAATTGATTCCAAAGCAGCTATGGCTTGGTCAGTTTCGTAATTAATATTATCAATAACCTGTTGATTGGTCACAATACTGGCCCATTTAAGCCTACGCATGTTATTTTCTGGGATAAGCGAGGGCGGAGCAAGAGTATTTAAAGAAGTAGGATTTGTCCCAACGGCCCACCATTTGTGCTCCACACATAAAGGATTGTGATCGCTCTCAGGTCTCATAACGACCTCCATATCACGGACAGATGACCACAGCGATAAGCTGCAAATAACATAATCTATCCTACTTTTATGTCTTCCATTATCAAAGGTCATGGAGCCTTTTCTATCCAAAGCTGTACATCCGTTCAAAGCTCTCAGACCTTTTTCTAAGCACAGTGCATTCAGATCTATAATTTCCTCAGTCCAACGGGTAACTGGCTTCAGATCTAACGCAGGAATGCCCAATTGGGAGTCCTCTTCTGCTCCAATAGAGACCTCACCTAAGACCAGGGGCTCAAACGTCCTATTAAAATCGCCTGCTATCACCACCTTATTATCAGGGGAAAATTTATCAAGGAGGTTTCCCAATGCGATTAAAAGATCAGATCTAACACCCTTAACATTCCTAGCTTATATATTATATATATCTAGTGACCCTGTTTCATCACTGGTTACCCTAATTAACTGAATGTCGTTATGACTAGTCTCAATATTTGTTATTTTAAGTTTGAGGGTTTGTCAGACCCAGATTGTAAGACCCCCATTGGCCTCCCTTTCGGACCCTTTACTGCTGGCACAGAAAAATTTAGATATCCTAGCGCAAATACAGGTTCACATGCCCACGTCTCTTGAAACATACACACATCATATAAATTAACAAAGCCAAGCCAGTCCCCACAGTCTAGTTTGGAGCATAGCCCAGCCAAGTTCCAAGAGATGAGATTCCCCACCCCGGTTGGACAATCAAGTTGAACATCAGGAGTTAGTCAAAGAAGAGGACACTCCCGCCACTGATATCACTGAACTTGCCTGCGCTAAAGTGCTTATAGGATTCAAATGGGCAACCTCATTACCTTTGTGGACATTCAGGGAGCATATTCTCTGGGTTTTTACACCTGATGGTACTGAACATTTACCCCCTTGAAGTCAATCACAGTCGTTCAAATTGGAGAGGGCTGAAAACCTATTCTCAAGATTTATTCCCCACTCAGAGGATTTAGCAACATTCTTCCCCTTTGCAGAGACCACGTTCCATTTTGTTCTTAATGTGCACCGATTAGAAACCCTCCCTTTCCGATAGTAGAAAAAGTCTAGGGTAAGCGGGACAATATCAGTGGACCTTCGCTGTGGAGGTAGGAGATTGGGCAAGATGTTGATTAACACCTCAGGGTCTGAAAAATTCAAAAGAACACAGTCACCCCTGAATCTTTTTGGGCTGCTTCCTATCCACTCCACCCTCCTAGCCATAACTAATTCCTCTGCCAGTTGTTGCTTACCCCAGGGGGTTATTACCATGTTGTAAGTTAGCCAGTATAAGGCTTTAGACAGCAATGAAGATGTAGTTTCGTCCTGTCCTTTTTCCAGTTTAGGAACGTTAGCTAGAACAAGGACTAAGGGGGAAGCCTCAACTATAAGCTCAGCCGAGCCTTTCGCATGTGCCTGCTCTGGAAGTACAACAGGAGGGACAACTACCCCTTGTGCACCATCCCCTGACACTACTTGTGAAACCACAGGATGATTAGACAAGGGGAATGCTCCTCCCTCACCCCCTCCCTCAGGGCTTGATGTTCCATTCTTTAACTCAATCTTATTTATCATTTCTGCAGGCAGTTTTTCTACTTCCTCCAAAGTTTTGCTCAAAAGGCCCCCTAATCGTTTAACTTCATTAGTAAGCTTATCTATCTTTCCCACCAATGGCTTTACAATTCCCTGGATCTTAGTGTCTATCATAGCCAGCAGCTTCCCAAACTGCTCATTGGTTAAAGACACACCAACTACGTCAAGTAACCCTTCATCCTCCACCACAATATTGCTTGGTGGGGATGCAGGCTTCTTACGACTTGAACGGAGCACTCCCCGCTTTTGCTGACCCTTCTTTGCTCCTCTGGTAGTGCGTGGCGCAGGTACTGGGGTAGGGGCTTTTACCTCCTGAGGGTGTAGATCAGCCTCATTTTCACTATCACTAACCTCAAGTGCACAATTAGTCTGATCCAGGAGAGCATTGTCATCAGATTCAGGTAATACAACTGGAAAACTACTATTAGCTAAGTTCAGGGATTAAACAGAGTCAGGTACGGACAAGATTGATGTAGGAGACTTAGGAGAAGCACCCAGCCCAAGTGAGGATCTCCTCTCACTATTAATTTTAGCAACTACCTGCACTAAGTAGTTGTCCATAGTGTTTTTTACCGGGGAAAGTTTTTTGCTAGGCATAGCACACCAATAAGACAGAAAACAAAACCCTCCCCGAAACACAATATAAATACGCTGGAAGTGTATACCTCAGTCTCTCCAATCGGATTAGGCACAGTGCATAGAAATTCAATGCCTGATAATGACCAGAATCCTCCTCGAGCAATGGAACAGTCTCACCTGAAAAAAACGAGCAGAGATACTTGCCCAGCCCAGTCTCTGCTTGTCTCGGACTGTCTTAGACTGTCCGCCCTTAGTCCGGGCTTCGTCCGGTGCTTTATGTGCCTCCTGGCGCGCTGGTTGCAGGCGTCGTCACAGTGCCCCTAGGGATGCTGGGGGATGTGGTCCGGCCGGCGGAGCCAAGCCCGGCCGGTCGGTTGCTGGTGTTGTAATGGCGGAGCCAAGCCCGGCCGCAGAGGACGAAGGTCAGGAACCTCGGGTAGCAAGCGTTGAACAAAAGAAAACAGGGGACTCAGCCCCTGCCGGTGCTTTATGCGCCTCCTGGCGCGCTGGTTGCAGGCGTCGGCACAGTGCCCCTAAGGATGCTGGGGGATGTGGTCCAGCTGGCGGAGCCAAGCCCGGCCGGTCGGTTGCTGGTGTTGTAATGGCAGAGCCAAGCCCGGCCACAGAGGAGGAAGGTCAGGAACCTCGGGTAGCAAGCATTGAACAAAAGAAAACAGGGGACTCAGCCCCTGCCGGTGCTTTATGCGCCTCCTGGCGCGCTGGTTGCAGGTGTCGTCACAGTGCCCCTAAGGATGCGGGGGCAATGTGGTCTGGCCGGCGGAGCCAAGCCCGGCCGGTCGGTTGCTGGTGTTGCAATGGCGGAGCTAAGCCCGGCCGCAGAGGAGGAAGGTCAGGAACCTCGGGTAGCAAGCGTTGAACAAAAGAAAACAGGGGACTCAGCCCCTGCCGGTGCTTTATGCGCCTCCTGACGCGCTGGTTGCAGGCGTCGTCACAGTGCTCCTAAGGATGCTGGGGGATGTGGTCCGGCCGGCGGAGCCAAGCCCGGCCGGTCGGTTGCTGGTGTTGTAATGGCGGAGCCAAGCCCGGCCGCAGAGGAGGAAGGTCAGGAACCTCGGGTAGCAAGCGTTGAACAAAAGAAAACCAAACAAAGTGGTAAGGGCATAGACATTAAAAAGAGTGAGAGGGATATTGTCTATAAACAATGTAACAATAATCCAGCGACCATTAGCATCACATTCATGAGAAATTGAAGAAATATTTAACTTTTTATGCAACAAAATCACAACACCATTTTTCTTGTTAACTGTGGGGGAACAGAGAACATGCCCCACCCAACAACGTTTAAGCTTCAGAGCCTCAGCCTCTGATAGGTGAGACTCCTGAAGGAGGGCAACATCAGTCTTGAGTCTCGCCAAATGCGAGAGTACCCTTTGCCTTTTAATAGGATTATTTAATCCTTTAACGTTTCATGACGTAACACGGAATGTAACGGCAAAGAAAAACAACTAGCAAAAACATGCTCATTAAATGCATATAAACATACTGAAAGAAATGAGGAAAATGCAAATGTAGTAATGAGGAAGAAAAGTTAGGAGGAGAAAAGAAACAGGAGAAGAAAAAGAAGAAAAAGATGTACGGAAGTACTATAAAGATAATACTGAGCCTAAAAAGAAGATGAAAGAGGAGACAGAGAAGGGTGGAATAGAAAAAGGAGGAAAAGAAAGAAAAAAGGAAAATAGAGAGGAGTTCAAGAAAAGAAGAGGAGAGAAAAAGGACAGAAACAATCAGGATCAAGAAGACAGTACATGTCCAAAACGAACGACTGAGAGACATACTTACGAAAACGGAAACGCAAAAGGAAGACGGGGGTGGTGACGTCGGGAGATGACGGTGACAACATCCAGAGCGGACACCAGACCTCTACTACCGTGAATCAGAAGGCAGCATATAAAAACAGCAGGATACATTAGGGCAGAGAGAGATAGGGGAAAATCTGTAAAAATAAGAGAAACAGAGGGATGAGCACAAAGGCCCAAGAGAGACACGAAGAGAAATTGATTTAGACATAGGAGAAAACAGAAGGGTAAAAAGATAACAATAATAGAAAACTACAGGTAAAGCACAATATCAGCATCAAAGGAGAGCCATCAGGATCATGTTATAATGAGAACAGAAAGTCATCAGGTCTGTCAGACAGGTCTGGATACGTCCATAACATCAGGACCATGTTGTCGTAGAAAAGCTTGCAGGGCAGCAGGGTCTTCATAGGTGGTCGTTTTATCCTTGTAAGTAACCTTGAAAAGACAGGGATGCAGGAGACCATATCTAGCGTTAAGGGCTCTGAGCTGCGGACGCATGTCCAAGAACTTCTTCCTCCAATCCGCGGAGCCTTGGAGACATCTTGTGATAGATAAAGACGGTGACCCTCCCACATGATTTGTTTCTTGATTTTAGCTGCTGAAAGAACCTGTAGAAGGTCAGTGTATTGCAAGAACAACATAATGACTCCTCTAGGTTGGGTGTGTGGCTTGGACGCCGATCGGGATGGCGGCGTGAGCTTGCAGCTCCGCGCCTGATCCCGCTATTTCTCCTGAAAACCACACCATCGGTGTTCCCTGAGAGGCGGTTTCTCCGTGCGAAGTACTGCAGAGACATTGGAGAGCGGCTGGGGGCCATTGGGAGACCGAGCATAGAGCCAAGGCCCGATTCCGGAGGCCGGTGGTCCCGAGCTGAGAGTGGAGAAAATGGCGGCGTGAGGGGGCAGCAGAGACTGCTCGTTGGGCGAGGCGGATCAGATCTGAAACGAGTAGCAGACATCTGCCGACGGGGTACGGAGAGTCGGGGCCCGACTGCACGGGACTCCAGAGAGGAACCGGAGGTATCAGCCCGATACATGGCAGCCGAACAACCACCTCTATCCCCCCCCCCGCTCCCTGCAATGGCGACTGTATGAGGTGGCCATCGGAACCAGCGGGGGAGCTTGCTGCTGAGCGAAATAGTTGAGAAGTTCGAGCGAGATCTGTAAGCAGAGGGCAAGGCTCCCGTGAAGGAGAGCGCGGGGCCTGGTGGAGTTCCTGAGGTGACCGTATGACGACGCATGAGGCAGCCAAGATGGCCACTGCTGGTGGAGCTCTCAACGTGGAACACAGTCGAGAAGACACGGTCGCTCTAGCCCGGGATGGCGGGGCTCAGGCTCCCCTGGAAGTAACGGAGCAGGAGCGGAGGCTGAATCAGCGGCTGGACAACATATTGGAGGCAATAGCGTCGACTAAGGAGTCTTTACATCAGGACATCGCACAGGTCGCCACGGGGCTGGGTCTCCTGAGGGCAGACCACGCTAAGCTCTCGGACAGAGTGAAAGAAAATGAACAATTACTTCAAGAGCTGAAACCGGGGGTAGCGTACGCGGAACACAAGCTGACTGATATCCTTGACCGCCTAGCCACACTGGAGAGACGAGCAGAGGATGCCGAAAGTCGTAATCGGAGGAACAACGTGAGGGTAGTAGGCCTTCCGGATAAAAAAATTGAGGGGGATGATGCTGTGGCCTATATGGAGAACTGGTTCAAAACGGTAGTGGCACCAGAGGGCCTCTCTCCGTTCTTTTCTCTGGAACGGGCACACAGGGTGCCAGCCCGCCCACCTATCCAAGGCCGACTGCCCAGGCCGATGGTGGTGAAACTTCTACATTACAAAGACAGGGACCTGCTGATACAGCGGGCATGCTCAGTTGGCCCCTTTCAGGTGGACAATAGCCGGGTCACGGTCTTCCCGGATTACACACAGGAGGTCCAAAAGAACAGAGCGTCCTTCCTGACTGTGAAAAAAGAGCTGAGGGAGGAAGGGATTCAATACTTCTTGCTTTTTCCGGCCAAATTACGAGTAATCCTCGATGGGAACACTCAATTCTTTCAGACCCCGGATGAAGCATGGTCGTGGCTTGAGCTATATCGTGCTGGAACGGACCGCAATGGCAAAAATCAATGGGAGAGACATAAACCGCTCCAGATCCGCAAATCGCAGCGTATCCGTAAAAGAAACAAACTCAAAAGAGCGATGCGGGATGGTCAGATGGCGGCGGACAGAAAAGGGGCGCTAGCTGCAACAGCGAGTATCACGAGGTCGCAACAAGAGTCGGCGGCAGTGGGGTCGGACACTGACGAAGATGGAGGAAAATCCGGGGATGAAGTGTCAGAGGCTGAGAGCTCGAAGCGTCCAGCGGTCTCCCCGCAGACATCAGATGGACTTTTTAATGAGTGACAATTGAGAGGACTGAACAATTCCGTTGTTTCTACTGGGGCATGCTCTCCAGGTGTTTGGCGGGCTGGCAGGTATGGTGCTGCAAATGCAGTGTGGGATCGAGGGCGCGGGGTGGGTGCTCTGCCTGCCCTGGATCCGCACTAACTCACCACCTTGAGGCCCATAAGGCCTTCTGTGGTGACGACCACAGATTAGTCTGATGTGTGCTGTGTTACAGGTTTGGAACAGGGCTGAAGCTGGGTTATTAGGTCCTGTCCTGGGGAGAGGGGTTTGGGGAGTTTTTTCAGTAGTTTTGATGGGGGGTTGCAACTGCATCGATGTTGGCAATAATTGGTTGCCATTGAAACGATATGGAGAGAACTACCATAGGGACGTTACCTAATTTGAAATGCCTAACATGGAATGTCCGGGGACTACGAACAATGGTGAGACGCCACAAGGTACATGCTTATCTGGTGAGGCGTGGCGTTCAGATTGCAATGTTACAGGAAACTCATCTAACTAAGCAAGAATGCACTGCACTGCAGAAGAGATGGCGTGGTCAGGTGTTTGGGACCACGTACTCAGCGTTTGCTAGAGGGGTGCTGATATGGATAAGGGCGGGATACCGTTCCAGGTTACGAACCAGCTGGTGGACTCTGAGGGCAGCTATGTGGTGGAGGAGGGGAGGCTATATGGTAGGGATGTGGTTTTATGTAGTGTATATACCTCTAATGTTATCAGGCCCATTTTTTCGATGATCTAACGAGTTCACTGGCCTATTTCCTGTTCCTGGCGGGCCCCATCATCCTAGGAGGTGACTTCAATTTCATTACTAATGTGACACTTGATAGGTCGCACCCACCGTTGGCCGACTCCCCAGTACGTAGATTGGCCACACATAGGAGGGAATGGCAAGAGAGGTGGGGATTGATAGATGTGTGGAGGGAGCAGCACCCTGACACTAGGGACTATTCCTTTTTTTCGGCGCTACATGCGCCACACGTCAGAATAGACTCTGTCCTTTGTAGTGGCCCCCTGGCGGCAGCAGTAACTCACACGTAATACCTGACTAGGACCATCTCGGACCACAATCCCTTGTTAGTATTAATGCAGTGGCAGCGGGCGAAATCAGCGGTTCCAACATGGCGGCTGCGGCCTGATACATTGGAGGATCTGGTGTTTAGTGACACGGTCCAACAGGGCTTTGAACGTTATTTTGAGGAGAATGAGGGTTCAGCGACTGCGCGATCAGTAGAATGGGATGCGATGAAGGTGGTGGTGAGAGGCGTATGCATGGGCAAGTTCTCGAATGCAAGGACGTCAGTTTTGACTGCTCTAGCGAAGGCAGAGGATGCGTTGAGGGAATTGGAACAGCATAGGCCTGAACGACCAGAATTACAGGAGCGGTTACTAGAGGCTAAGGAAGTAGTGGCGACTGAAATGGAACGGCTGCAGTGCTATGACTACAAGTAATACACTATGAAAGCACATGCCGAGAGAGATAAAGTGGGTACGCTCCTTGCTAGACTTGCCAACCCAGACATTAGAGGTTGCCCAATCATGAGCATAAGAACAGAATCAGGGGAAATGGTCTACTCTCAGGCAGCGGTGCTGGCGCGCTTCCAGTCTTATTACACGAAGTTGTATGCATGCCAATTGGGGGTGGAGGTCTCTGACATAGGTGAATACTTGGACTCTGTCCCACTGCCAATACTGGATAGCGAGGAAGCGAAAGATCTGGGAGGGCCTATAACGCTATCGGAGATTAGAGTGGCCATTAAACAGATGGCGAGGATGGCCTGCCGATAGAATTCTACATGAAATATATTGATATTTTAGCACCCAGACTATTGGTGGTGTACACTGAAGCTAGAAGGTTGGGGTACTTGCCCAAGTCAATGAGGGAAGCGCTAGTGGTGCCGTTACTAAAACCAGGCAGAGAGGCAACCAATGTGACGTCCTACCGGCCATTATCTATGCTAACTGTGGACTATAAGATCTTGAGCCGTATTCTGGCCACCAGACTGCTACCACACATGACCAGCCTAGTGCACAGGGACCAAGCAGGGTTTATTCCTACTAGGAATACGTCAATGAACATACGCCGACTGATCCGGATATTAGACAGTGCTGCGGACACAGATCGTGAACTGCAGTCCTATCGGTTGATATTGAGAAAGCTTTTGATAGCCTCGAGTGGACATATCTGGACGCAGTGTTGGTGAAGTTTGGTATAGGAGAGGGGTTTGGGAGATGGACAAAAGTGCTGTATTCAGTGGCCACAGCGAGGGTAGGCCTAGGATCGATTATTTCCTCACATTATCCGGTGTGTAGAGGGATGAGGCAGGGGTGCTCGCTGTCCCCTCTGTTGTTCGCACTGGCGATGGCACCACTAACGGCGCAGGCGAGGTCGGGGGCCATGTACCAGGGGATCAAGCAGGGTGAGGAGTCGCATTACATATTACTGTATGCGGACGATCTGTTGTTATACCTGGTGGATACGGAGCGGGCCTTGGAGGGAGCAGTGAGCATGTTAACTAGGTTTGGCCGATTGTCAAGCCTCAAGGTGAACTGGAAAAAGACTTGTATTTTTCCACTACGGGCGGGCACGCCGTGTCCCCCTCGCGCGCTGGATGTGGTCTGGGAGCCATCTTGCTTCACTTATTTGGGAGTCTGCATCTATCATGAGGCTGCGAATCTGTTGGAGGGTAATGTGGGGCGTTGCATGCGCGCCTTGAGAGGTTGCATGTCCTTTTGGGCCTCCCTCCCCCTATCGGTGTTGGGTCGAGTAGCACTATTGAAAATGGTGGCACTCCCAAGGCTGCTCTACTATTTCCGCACCCTGCCGATTTGGATCCCCCAGCGGATGTTTAAAGAACTGAAGATGATGGTAACTGACTTCCTTTGGGGTCACGGACGACGCAGGGTAGCATTGAACACTTTGATTAGGCCCAAGCTTGAGGGGGGGATGGCGGTCCCTGACTTTGAATTATATTATTTAGCAGTACAACTTCAAATACTCACACAACACATCGCCAGAGAGTTCAGAGGGCCAGATTGCGACCGAGGGACTGGTATTCAGCGCCATGTCTTGGCCTACATAGTCATGCAACAGAAACTAGATATGAGGGACCTTACAATGGAGGAAAAGACTATCAGGCTGTGTTGGCAAAGAAGTCTAAGGAGAGCGAGAAGGGCCCAGCCGTATGCACCGGAGATACCATTGGGAATGCTGACCGCTCTGCTGCATGGGGGTGACTGGTCTCCGCTCTCCGAATGGGAGGAATTAGTCTTACAGATGGTGGGGGACTTATACATGGATGGTACGTTGGTCCCCTTTCAGACGCTGCAGGAACTGTTTGGCCTGCCGGACGGGAACTTTCTTCTGCATGCAGCAGTGGTTGTGGCGATACAAAAGCACTGGAGGGAAGGTTAATTGAGCCGGAAACGACCATGGCCTGCCAGTATGTGGTGATGGCCGCGGGTACGTATAAGGCGGTGACCTGCCTTCATAATAGGATGTTGAATGAGGGACTGGAACCATTACTGGCGCTAAAGGCGAAATGGGAAGACAGTATTGGTAAGTCCATCCCAGACACAGTGTGGGGCCATATTTTGAAGCGAACATGGAAGGGGACCAGGAATGCACGTTCCCAACAGGTTCACTACTTTGTCTTACACAGGGCCTACCTGACGCCGGAAAGGATTAAACGGTACTTTCGGGTACAAGACGCAATGTGCCCGAGGTGCCTGGCGCCTGAGGTAGACCTGGACCACCTGTTATGGGGCTGTCCGAATTTAAGGACGTATTGGCCGGAGATAGGGGAAATCTTGAACGTGGTTACTGACAGGGAGGTGGATTTTGACATGGCGGCGTGCTTACTGCTTTGGTTTCCCTACACAAAGAACACGAAAATCACAAGTAAATTAATTGATTTCGGGCTCGTGCTGGCTCAAAGAGAGATCACCTGGCATTGGAAGTCCAAGGAGGGTCCATCTGTGAGGAGGTGGATGAATGAGCTGCTGAAATGGTCCGGGTGTGAAAGTGTGCTCCGAATGAGACAGGCTGCCAAGAATGACAATGATAAAAGCTTGGAGATGGCGAGAGCATGGGAGATGATAGTTCAAGCGTTGCGTGACTACATGGTGGACGAGGAAGAATAGATAAATTGAACACTTAGGGCTCCATGAGGCTTGGAAGGACGACTGCAATACCCGATCTGTAGCGTGCTCTGCTATTAATATGGAATACCTATGCCCACATCAGAAGTGGTTGGGGGGAGGGGATGGTTTGGGGAGGGTTGTTAGACACCGAGGCAAGGTTATGGAAGACATCGAAGGTACACCAGGGCTGGCTACACGACCATGGGTCCTCAAGAGGGGTTAAGCAGGTTGCCGAGGGCAATAACAGATACACCCTGGACTGACACCATAGGACTCCACTGATAGGTTTGAGCAGGACCAGGAGTTACAACGCCGATATCACTCACATAGGATTCTGGATTATGCTGGCTGGTGTGGAAGGGGGTGTGGGAGTTTAGGGGGGTTAAAGGCAGATACTAAATGATGTTATTAACCAGGTACCCCTATGGGGTGATGTATGTATGTATGTATGTATTGCGATTTATATAGCGCACGTATCACCCGAAGGCATCAAGGCGCTTGCCTTGGGAACCCGTCCTGGTATTCCCCTGTGAGATAACCCCAGCAGGGTATCCACAAGGTGAAAGCCAGGCATCCCGCCGCGAGGGGCCGTAGTGGAGATTAAGCAAGCTATTGCCCAGAGTCGCAGAGTGTGAACCCGTGAGTCGAGTAGGCACCGGAACGAGAATTATCGAGTCCGTGGAATTTTTGAGCCCAAGACCCGCCGAGGCAGGGAATTGAACCCTGGTCCAGGACCGATCTCAGCTTCCGGGTCTGCCGCCTCTAACCCCTGAGCCACACTTGATCACTGTGACGCCTTTGCTGTGTATACGATACAATGCGCCGCCCAGCCTTCGGATTGTGGGCTAATTGGCTGTGTACGACTTTACTGTAATTACTTCTAGGCTTGGTGATGTCATAAGTGAACTGGTTGATCCATTTTGTGAACTGGTTTCTAATTCTGCAATAAAAAAATAAAAAAAAATAAAAATGACTCCTCTAGGTTTGGAATTGACTTTAGGCCCAAGTCGATGAGCTCTTTGAATGTTGATGGAGGATAAGGCCGGGGTATCTAGGATCTTAGCAAGGAAAGACTGGAAGAAGGTGGTAGGGTTAGACCCTTCTGTAAGTTCCGGAAGACCATATAAGCGTAGATTGTTCCTGCGATTCCTATTTTCCAAATCCTCTGTCATATTTTTAAGTTGAAGTATCTCCATCTCCATTAACGGAATTTGGGAACAAGAGGAATGCGGAGAATCTGTTGATTGTTCTAGGGTTAGAACACATGATTCTAGAGACGACCATTTTTCATGCATAGCCTGCATGTTTTTAGTGGTAGATTCCATAAATGGCTTGAAAGCACGTAACTCCTCCAGAATAGGATCCATATAAGAGGATGAGGAGGAATTCCCAGGAGATGGTGGATTCTTCTTCAGGCGTATAGAGGAAGCTAAGGAAGATGGTAGTTTGCCTCCATTGTGAGCTTTATGAATGGCTCCGTGCGCTGAGTTAGACTTTGACGACACGTCTTCTGCCATGTCTTGAAGAGGAGAGTCGGAGTCTGAACCAACAGGCACTTTAGAGACAGTGGTAAGCTTCAAATGACGGAGTTTCCCCATGAAAAACCCAGAGAGATAGATGAAAGGAGTGCAATAATCCAGCAATAAATATGCAGGTATCCTGAACAGAGAAGTGTAAAAAGACTCGAAAAATAGGATCCTGAAGGATCAAAGGCATACACTCTTATAGTACAAAAGAGTAAAGTACACCAAGTCAATAAGGCTCACAGAAAAATAAAATAAAAATACCGTACAATAGTCATATGCTGGTCAGAAGGAAGACACCATCAAAACCTTGCAATGCAAAACTGGACACGCAGAAAAACAATTGACAAGAAGGTGAGCGCGAGCCTCTGTGGCGCAGTTGTAAAAAAAACTATGCTGATGGCAAAATCACTCAGACAGAACTACTCCATGCCCGAAGAAAGGTGCATTGATGTTCTCCCAGGCAGGCTAATATGAAAGGAGAAAGGTAGGTGAGATGTGAGAGAAGGAGCGCGTTGCAGGCTCATGAGGCTTGTCGCTGAAGTAAGGAGCCTGATAGTGGTAAGTAGAATGATATGACATGCAGCTGTATTTGACATAGGCTGAAGTGTCAGGAAATCGAGCCGGCATCTCTTAGGCTTCACGAGCAGGCCGTCTTCAGAAGTCGGGGCCGGCGCTCAAAATGGCGGCGGAGAAAGCTGGATCCGGGACCTACGAGCGTCTCTCAATATCTCCGCGCAAACCGGGAAACAATGAGGGCGCTAGGCTCTCCTCATGTTCCAGTCCACAGAACAACCTTCATGTGCTCACAAAACCCCGAAAGGCTGCAAGGAATAGCCTTCGTTCGGAGGTCGGCGTCGGAGCTACTGGACTACACCGCAATCTTGGCCGGCGTCAAAGCCACACCCCAGCACATCGTCTTTTATAAATTGTGTGCTATGCTTGGTTGTGGTGAGGAACTGACATCTACATAAGTCACTGTTCAGAAGACAAAGAGTGTGTAGTACAGGTTCCCACATGCTCCTGGATGTCGAGGAACTGCTTGAAACTTAACTCGGATAAGACCGAGGTGATGACCTTTGGCAAACTCTCTCCGGACTGGTCTCCCATTTGGTGGCCAAAGCAAATGGGACCCCCTCCGGTCCCTGTAGCCAAGGTCAGAAACCTGGGAGTCATGTTTGACAACAAATTGTCTTTTAAACATCACGTGAACACAGTGGTCTCGTCCTCTTTTTACATGCTGAGGAAAATTAAAAAGCTGCTTCCATACCTTCCAGCCTCAGCGGGTAAAACACTGATCACCACCCTGGTCTTCTCCAAAATTGATTACAGTAACGCCCTCTTCCTCAATTCACAAGAACAAATCTTAAACAAGCTGCAGTCTATTCAGAATGCGGCAGCCAGGGTCCTGCTCGGTATCCCTAAACATCACTCAACCTCCTTGGCCATACGCCACCTCCACTTGCTACGAGTCAGGAGCAGGATTAAGTTTAAGGCACTCTGTATCGCCTATAAGGCCATACATGAGACTGGACCTGGTTTCCTTAGAAAGGCCTTTCATATCTATGCCCCTAAAAGATCGCTGCGATCAGCCTCCACCTTCCTACTACCTGTCCCTCGCACCAGAACCTCCACCTGGGGAGACATACGTTTCCTGGTGGCAACTCCCAGACTCTGGAGTTCTCTGCCCATAGCTATCAAAACCTGTCCCACTCTCATATCCTTCCGCAGATCCTTGAAGACCTGGCTATTTGATCAATGATTCCACCAGTTGGCTCTTGCCCCATGAAGTCTTTTAATGCGCCGAGACACCTTAGGGTATTTGTCGCGCAATACAAATTACGTAAACTAAACTAAACTAAACTAGTTTGGGTGTAGTAAAGGACTAGGCTAACCATGAGAAAGTCTGTGCGTAGAAGAACCTTTATTCTCAAGCAGAGTATTGAACATAGCGTGCAGCCTACAACCCTGGGGCCGGCGTCTAATTCTCAAGTAATCTGTCCACACATATTAGAAACTTCATACACAGCCATTTAGCCGGCAACCCGGGGGCCCGGTGGCATAAATGTAGTACGTAATTCTAGAATCTCCAAGTAAATCAACAGTCCCACAGCATTAATGACAGCTCATGCCTTCTGTAAATGGGAATCCGTATATCCACCAGCCGTTATTACGCCCAAACCCCATGAGTCGCAGCACAGAGTGTGCGTTATTAATACCTTTGTCTGTGACTGCCTGTAACCTAGGGAAAATAACATTGTTATCACAAATATTTAAAAGCATGCACACTTTAATACAGTATGTTTAACTTAATTAGTAACAATACAGATTAAAATAAATATTTCGAATACATAAATAGATATTATTTAAAGTTCTCAGACTGTGCTACTTCACTGTGCAGACTCTTATACTAATTCTAAATATCCAAACGTGGTCAACACTGGCAACATTTAAAAGTAATGTTTGGCATCCTCAAACTATGGAGAAAAAATCAACTGTACTTTAAAAAAAAATAATACGTTGCATGTCAGACTATCATTTGTAAAGAGAAAATGTTCCACATCACTATCAGTCAGGCATAATGTTTTCATTTTCTACATTAACTTTGGTTCCAGAAATATCAGATATGAATTGGGAAGTTTCCATGGTAATTTGTGTCTACATGTTAGACATGTGGTGTTACACTGATACCAAGTACAGTACAGAATAGTGACCTAAACTGATGGTCTGACACTCATGGAAAATGATGCCAACTACAGTGTATGTTTTTCTGTAGATTGACCAGCTGTAAAGTTGGTGATGTTAATATTTATTTTACTGCCATCTGCTCTACACCTTTGTAGCATCAGAATGACATACTTTCTACTCTACCTAACAACAAAAGTAGATAGAATGTCTGCTCTACAGTCAACACAAGAATTATTTTGTACAGGTTTGTTTAGTAACCTATCAGATGACACTGCTTTGCAATCTGATATGTTTATATATACAAATCACTCTAATTCAATGCCAGTTCTTGATGAATAGTGACAATTCACACACTCATGTTCCCAGGAATAGCTGATTCAAAACACTTTTCTTACATTCTCACATTTTAAAATATCTAACACCATCATAGGAAATTTCTGGATATTTTCTTGTGAATTTAAAGTGAATTGAATCATTCCGCTACAGACATCAACAGTGCCACATATACCTGTTGTTGTGCCTGTTGTTGTGTGACACATATGCTTCTCAGCTTGCACTGAACTTAATAGAGTTGGCAGTGCCCGCCCACATAATTGTTTCCTTAACGTTTTAGACTAACTGAACATAACCAGAAAAGAACATTTACAACTATATTACAATAACAGTTTGCCCCATAACTGTTTAGCTTTTATTTTTCTTATAATTGGGTATAAATCCAGATGAGGCGCATACAGAACTCTCATTCGGTTGTATTCTCTTACACATGAGCTTTCTCCATTTACTTTGATCTCATCAAAATCTAGAAAGTACAACCGTGAAAGTGTCCTAATATGTGACACTGGGACATAAGACATACCTTATTTGAAAACCCTATGATCTATACTAACCATAACTGCACCCAGACTTAAATCTTGTGATTTATGAATGGTGACGGCATAGGCCAGACACAGAGGAAACTAATCTTGTAGCACATAATAACTTTAACTAACATAAACTTATCACTACATCTACTTATTTACTTTGGCTCATCTATATAGTAATATATGGCCAAAAAATACACAAATTCAGTTTTATGGGGATATGTAAAATTTACCCCATTTACTATAGCTCCCTTCACTTACCCTTAAACTTTCAAGTTCTGTCATAGTATTATCCTACAATTCTTAAAGAGACTTAGGGCCAGATGTAGGTAGGCCGTTACCGATCGGTAACGGACGAAAATACCGATTTTGGGCCCTTACCGATCGGTATACAGCCATCGAGATGTAGGGCAAAGAAAAAAGTCAAAATCGGAGCGAAAACCGAATCGGAATGAGTACCGAATGGCAAAGAATCCGATACGTACATACCGAAAATCGGATATGTAACGAATCGGTAATACACCGAATCGGATGCAAACACCGATTCGGTCAATGTACCGAATCGGTAGTGACACCGAATCGGAAAATAACCGATTCGGTCCATGTACCGAATCGGTAGTGACACCGATTCGGAAATTATCCGATTCGGTCCATGTACCGAATCGGTAGTGACACCGAATCGGAAATTATCCGATTCGGTCAATGTACCGATTCGGTAGATAAACCGATTCGGACATAAGCCGAATCGGAGAACCTACCGATTCGGTAGAATCACCGATCGGGAAATTCCCCGATTCGGACAGATGGGGAGATGTAGGGAGGCACAGAAACACCGATTTCGGCTCAAAATCGGTAGAATTCACTCGGGATTTACCATGGATTACAATCAGGTGGTAACCAACTCCAACCCATAAAAACAGCCCCAAAATACATTGCAACTTGCAGGATGGCAGCTTTTTATGTCATTGCGAGGCGGCTACGGCTACAGCAGGAAGGACAGAGGGAATGGCAAAGAAATGAACAGGTCTACAGACAGAGGATAACCCTGTTCATGCTCACAGAGGCAGAGATCCTACAGAGATCCAGGCTGGACTCTGACACCATTCTTGAGCTCATCAGGGACCTCAAACCATTGTTGGACCACCCCACCCCAAGGGCACACGCCATCCCAGCACACGTCCAGGTGCTATGCAGCCTACACCTGCTTGCGTCTGGCAGCTATCAAAGTGGAGTAGCAGCGGCAGGAGGGGTGACCCAGAGCAGCCTGTCAAGGTTCTTCCACACATTCCTTGACGCCATGATACACAGGATGGACCAATACATCTCGTTCCCTGCAACCCACGCAGAACTGCTACAAACTAAAGCTGACTTCTACCAGATGGCACAATTTCCCCAAATCATTGGCTGCATAGATGGCACGCACATTCCGATATGCCCACCAGCGGACACAGAATACATATACCGCAATCGGAAATCTACGCACACCATCAACCTGCAGGTGATCTGCAATGCGAAGTGCACCATCACAGACCTGGTAGCAAAATTCCCAGGGAGTACCCACGACGCCTATATTTTCCAACAGAGCGGCATCTATGCACGGCTGATGGCTGGCGAATTTGGTGAAGGATACCTCCTAGGTGAGACACATCATCAGACCCCCATAACACAAAGTAGCTAGGTGTAATACATGTATGCATGTGTGTAATGTTACTCCTTTCCCTTCCAGGCGACATATGCCCTCCGCTCATTCATACTCACCCCCTACCTCAACCCCTCCACACCCAGCCAAAGGAGGTATAACCGGGCCCACAAAAGCACAAGGAATGTCATCGAACGGACCTTTGGCATCTGGAAAAGTCGATTCAGATGCCTGCACAAGAGTGGAGGTGCAAGGCAGTATACCCCCATCACCTGCTGCAAGATCATAGCTGTATGTGCAATGTTACACAACCTTGCGGTGAAGAAGGGCACTGAGGTGGAGTTGTCTGACTACGAGGACCATGACGACGACGAAGCTGTGCCACTAACACAGCCAGCTGGGGTGTCTACGCCAAGTGATGGCAGATACAGACGTGAGAAGATTACAGAAAACTATTTCTGAGTGAGTACAGATGCACAGACAGGTAAATGGTTGTGGTGAAAAGCAAATTTTAATACTGTTGCAACACAGTTACTGCACTGATGTGCAACAAAACAAAATAGTGTAACAGCTCAGAAAACAAAAGTCTAAGGTCCAGGTTGCCTCACCCGCCCTTGCAAGCCTACTTCTTTGAGCGCTTGGCAGCCCCACTGGGGTGTCCCTCACCCCCTTCAGGATGGCCAGCGGCTTCTGCGGAGCGCCTGGTGATCCTGCGTGGCTCTGACGCAGCGCTGACCGGGCTGCTGCGGCTGCTGCTGTCCACAGCATCCCCCAGGTCCAGGGCAGGATTTGCGGCAGTGTTAGAGATAATCATGGCCTCCATTGCCGTAGTGATGCGGGCCATTCCCCTTGTTAACTCGGCGGTATTTTGGGTGAGACTTGACTCCATGTTGGCACTGCGCTGACATAGTTGCGCCGTTGCAGCAGCAAGGCGGCTCATGGAGCGGTTTAGCACGCGGGCATCCCGCCTGCGCGAGAGCTCATGCTCCTCTAGCCTCCCGCATAACTGGGTAATGGCAGTGGTTAGCCTGCCTAGACCTGCTGCTACCTCCTTGTTGCTATCTACAAAGGCCTTGAAACCTGTCGCCATCTCCCCCATCTGCAGGTTGTGCTGCCGGAGCTGGCGTTGGCAGGCCATGATGGACTTCGCCTGCTGCCTTTGGATCTTCACCATTTTCCCTTCAAGGCCCATGAAGACACTGCCCTCCGGTGCTGGCGCTGCAGTGCTGGGAATGGCACGGCGCCGGGTACTGCTGCTGCCGGCCTGCTGAGTGGGCTGGGGTGCCACTGGTGTGGGTGTGGTGCTGGCCGGGGCCTGAGCCCCTGCTCCCATGATTGGGTTTCCTGGAGCCACAGCCATAATCGTGGCAGGAGGTGGTGTAGGTGCATGGTGGTCCCTTGTCGGGGAGTTCTCTGGGGAGAACATCAAGGGTGGTGTGCTTGGCATTTGTGGGGAGTGCAATAGGTCATAGTCAATTGCCAGGTCTCCCTCAATACACAGCCCGATGGTGTTTTCCTCCTCCTCCTCGGCAGCCTGACTCGTGCTTGGCCCTGCGACAGCACTGGTAGTTGCTGCAGCTGCCTCTGTTGCCTGTGGTCCTCCGCCTGATGGTGCCCCTAGGTATAAAGAAGCATTTGTAAATGGAGTGCCGATGTATTACAGTCAGTACAAATAAAGCATTGCACATGTCCTTGCATCTCCTTAGAATGTGTTCCACTGTTTCCTATCTTGTCATTCTGCACTGCCATATTTTGCTACCTTCTGCTGACTACATATACCATGATGCTTTACTCTTGTATGTTGGTTACAGTACTGGGCTGGGGTTTGGCTGTGCATTGTGTCTAATGGGGAGGTGTCTGGTAGGGTGTGTCATGATGCGCATGCTTCTTACCTGTAGCTGTAGCTCTGGCTGAGCTGTCCAGGGTCCCAATTCCGGTCACGCTCTCCCTCTCGATGGTGCTGGACACCAGTTCCTCCAGCTCTGTGAGGGGAGGCGCTGGGTTCCTGCCTCCACCTGTTGCTACTGCTTGCCTCTGGATCTCAGCCATCTTACGTTTGGTCAGGCTGCGGATGTCATAGAAGCGCTTTTTCAGCTCGTCAAGGGTCCTGGGGGTGACACCTACAGCACTGACCCTTTCTGCAATTTCACTCCACAGCCTCTTCTTAGTGCTGTCCGGCACACTGAGGGACAGCTTCCCGAATAGCTGCCTGTGCACCCTCACCACCTCCTCCACCAACACCTGCAGCTCGGTGCTGCTGAACTTTGGCTTCCTCTTCTGGCTGGCCTTCTGGCTGTCACTGGGGTTTGCCATCTTGATCTGAACAGTTCTCTACCTCCTACTCCCACTGCTGCTAACTGTGAGTGTTCAGCTCAGGCCTGCTCTCCAGAAAGTTCTTAATTAGCTGCACCTGCCAGGGTTGCCACTCCCTGTTTGGGTGGGGGAGGGGGGATCCACCTCATTGGCTGAATCGGCTTTTACCGAATCGGCTTTTACCGAATCGGTAAAATCCGAATCGGATTTTACCGAATCGGTAAGAGCCGAATCGGATTTCACCGATTCGGTTTGTTCAATGCATTCCTATGGGCTTTTTGGCCATGAGTGTGTTTTCATACCTCCGATTCGGTAATTGCCGAATCGGATTTTACCGATTCGGCTATTTCCGATTCGGTGGTAGCCGATTCGGCTACTTCCGAATCGGTGGCAGCCGATTCGGTAATTTCCGAATCGGTCCGTGCCGATTCGGTATGTAGCGATTCACATTACCGATGCCGACCGAATCGGTATTATTTCGCTGTTTGTTTCCTACATCTCGTTTTCCGATTTCAGAATACCGAATCGGCCCGCCTCGGTATTCTGAATTCGGAAAATCCCTTTTACCTACATCTGGCCCTTAGACTTTTAACTAAAACAGCTGAAATATTTTTCTAGTCTTTGATGTGCCTTTACCACTGTTGTACATAGTGGTAAGTTTAAACCTTGATGTTTTATTTTATGTATAGAGGGAAGGATAATAATCTCTTTCTTTCTCTAACTGAAGCATTTCAAAACTAAACTGTGCATAATAATTGCTGTAGTCTCTATGTGTAGAACAAAGTAGATTACATGCAGCTGTTGAGAGTATTTCTCTTCATTTTTGCAGTTCCCCCAGAGAGGTCTGGCATGCAGATTACTTATATGAGAGGATGTGGCACAGTGGCTAGAGCTGTTAACTCAAATGCTGGGAATCGGGTTTGAGGTGTCATTTCGTAATGTTAGGTTCACATGGGGGTGTCAAGTTACATGATTTGTTTTTACACCTACTACAAAGAGGCACCACGCCACTAGTCTAAATTTGTTATCATGGAACATTAGGGGGTTGAATGATGGTAGGAAGTCCAGGCTGGTGCATGCCTACCTGGTGCGACATAATATAGATGTATGTGTACTTCAGGAAACCCACCTCAATGTCGTGCGTTCCCCTAAGCTGAAGCATAACCGTTGGAGGCACGTGTACTCCTCCATATATTCCAACTACTCCTGAGGAGTGGCGGTGTTGATTAGGCGGGGCTTGGATTGGAGGGAAGGGAAACTACACAGGGATCCCGAAGGCCGATTCATCATCATCCTGGGCACATTGGGTGGGACCCCTGTTGTGATAGTCGCGTTATACGGCCCCAATATGGACTCCCCTAGCTTCTTTCAGGACATCTGGGCTACAGTTAGGGTGACCGTTTGCAGCACTGTTATCTGGGGGCGGGAGACTTTAATGCAATCTTGGATGACGACTTGGAGAGGAGAGGGGCGGCCCGGGCCTTGCACATTTTGGCTAGAGCAGCCCTGAACACCATAATTTCAGATGGGGATTTAACCGACATCTAGCTATGTAGACACCCTGCGGTTCGGTGTCTCAGAGTATCATAGTGCCTGGTCCAGATGTCGCCAACTGGACCAAGGGGGTGTCTCATCTACCTAGATCCCTGTCTGATCAAGCCCCATGTCTTTTGCAATTAGTACTCCCTGAGTCCCCTCCACACCTGTTTTCTTGGCAGTTACCACAACATGCTCTCTTGGTTGAGGCATTCAAGGAAGAAATACGAACAGATATCACAGACTATTTCACCCTCAATTTCGGGGCGGTGTACACGGAGGCCTCCCTCTGAGAGGCATTTAAGGTGGTCATTAAGGGCAAGTGTATCGCTCGCCAAGCCGGTGTGTTGAAGACTCAAATCAAAGGACTAGAAACACAATTTTATTCCTCCGATGACTCTGCCACGTTGGCCCTCTTGAAAGCCAGATTACTCGACTTTGAGGAGGAAGCACAGCGAGAGGTAAAGTTCCTTTGGAAATATGCTGAGGTGCGGTGAAATGGAGAGGGGGATAGGCCAGGAAGAACGTTGGAAAGTATGATTCGAACACCGAGGTCTACCTCTTACATTCCCAAACTAACCAGCCCGCATGGTGCTACCATTAGAGGACAGGCGGGAATCCTGGACGAATTTTCCTCATTCTATTCTAGACTATAGACTGCTACCCAAGAGACGTTCCCGGAGGGCATGCAATCCTTCCTCGACTCCCTAGAGCTACTCTGGTTCAGCCAAAGACACAGAGATTACCTGTACTTCCCGTTCACTGTGGAGGACATGTCTCGGGTCATCAAGGGCTTACCTTTGGACAAGGCATCCCGGGTCCGATGGCCTCACCACCGCCTTCTATAAAGCCTATGTGGAGGAATTAGCACCACATTTGGTTGCGGTATTTGAGGATTCTCAAACTACTGGTATCTTACCACTAACCATGAGTGAGGCAATCATAATCACCCTGTTGAAACCCGGGAAGCCTGAGACTGGACTTGACTCATATAGACCACTGTCTCTAATTAATGTGGGTGTTAAATTCTGGCTAAATTGATAGCCAATAGGCTGCAGCCCCTACTCCCCCTTATTGCCCGTCCCGATCAATCGAGATTCATTCCCGGGCGGTCAACCTTCCATAACCTCAAGACTGTTTTTTCGGTGGCACACTACCTTCACCCAGACGTGCAAGCCGCTGCGGTTTTTCTAATGATACTAAAGCGATCAATACACTTGAATGGTCATATCTGTTCGCTATTCTTGGCCCCATCTGGTTCTGCCCTCTCTTCTTGTCAATCTTGTCCGCTTGTTAGATGCCAAGCCAACGGCTCGAATCCGTGTAAATGGCCTAATATCAGAACCATTCCCTATTTCGCGAGGCACGAGGCAGGGATATCCTATGTCCCCTCTGCTTTTTGCAATTGCGATGGAGCCTCTAGCTGCGCATATTAGACAACACCACACGGCCAGGAGGATTGGGTTCAGTACCAGAAGCCTTCTCATCTCATTATATGCTGACAACATCACCTTATATATTACTGACCCTAAGGTAAACCTGGACCCCCTTTTGAGAGATTTCTTTAGATTCGGAGGCTTGTCTGGTATCTCCATCAATTGGGACGAAAAGGTTAAATACCTAGGAATATGGCTTAGTCGGAACTTACAGGAGGTGTGGAATTTGAATTATAGCCATACCATCACCTGGTTGGAGGAGAAGGTCTCATTGTGGGCTGGTCTCCCGTTATCCCTGGCAGGGAAAATTGCCCTGGCTAAAATGTTAATATTGCCGAAATGTCTATATTTATTTGCAAACATCCCGATCCACCTTGCACATGCCTTTTTTTAATTCCCTGAGATCATTGATGGTATCGCTGGTTTGGGCAGGTGGACAGGCCAGAGTCTCCTGGGATTTGCTGACACTTCCGCTGAGCCAGGATGGGATGAGCGACCGCGGATATGCAGCTCTATGCCTAATGCGCTCAGGCCCCATTTCTCCACCACTGGGTTCACCAACACCGTTTCCAACCACATGTAGCCATAGAGGCGGATGCCGTTGCGTCTGTGCCACTTCATGTGGCGCTGGACCAACCTTACCGCCGCCCTTGAGACGGCATAGACACTACGCTGGGCGTGGGATGAACTGTGTAAGAGGGCGGGCGCCCCATATTATATGCCCTTTTGATACCGCTAGCACACAACCCTATGCTACCCAATCTAAAGGACGAAATCAGCAGAACAGTGGCAGAGAGACTGACCCTTCGCACATTCGCAAACCTATACCCGGGGAACACCTTCCAACCCCCCCCTCCCCCTCTCCCTCCCCCCGGCTGCAGAAGAGGGACAAACAGCAGCCTTTGCTGAAATGTTCCTAAATCAAAAGCTTTGGGCCGCCTGCCGCTCCCTGCATGACAGCTTCCTGGCACCACCACCATCTCTGTCAGCTTTAGAAACTCTGTTAAGCTCCGGAAACTAGTCACACAACTCTATACGCACATGCAAAACACAGCGCCCTTGGTAAAGCCTAGGGCACTACAGGGGTGGACCAGTGGTCGTACTGCTGCCACCAGCTCACTGAATTATCCCCCAATTACAAGCTTTGCTTGATACACTTCAAATTCCTTCACTGATTTTACAGGACACCCATAGGCCTGCACAGTTTGGGGCTGAGGGAGAATGAAAGCTGTTGTTGTTGCGGGTTCACCCCTGCGTCTTTTCTATACATGGCATGGGATTGCCCAAATCTGATGACATTCTGGTCCACAGTCTTTACTCTGATCAACCAGATCATTAGCGCATCTGTGACCCCCCACTCCCCTGCTGTGTTTGCTGAGCTATGTCAAAGACATACCCACTAAGTTACGTAAAGTGCATGCTTTGCTTCTCCTGTTCGCCAAGCGCCAAGTTTGGAGTTGGGAGGAAGAGGAATGGATCAGGGATGTCACGTATGGTCACTCCCAACTAATCACGTTCTGGGACTTGATGCCCCCCACTTCCACACCTAGAGACATTTGCGAACCATTACTCACTCAGGCCAGGGAGAGGCAGGGATCAGACAGAGATACCTCGGCAAATGCGGGGTCGACTGTTGAACCGGTGTGAAATGTTGTTGCTGTTTATCTCCACAGTTCATTATCCTGATGGCTCACGTTATATGATGATACCCTGGACTTGTAACCATGCTCCCCATATGCTTGTTTTTTATTGATATTGTAATGTGGTGATCATTTACATGTACTCTATGTATTATTGGTGGGATAGGCATATATTACACTGGATTCAAGATAGCCTGGCTGATGAGGGTTATGAACCCGAAACTGGTCCCAGGGAAGACATAGCTTGGCAGTTCGGGCTGGACTGTTCCCATGAGGCACAGGGTAAGACTGATTTGCATATGGCCGTGTCTGAACTGGGGTGGCAGAGTGAGCTAAAGAATGATGATGGATTAAACCCAGATCAGTTGACTGGGGGTGAGTGCTTGCAATGTTCAACACTCCGTCCATCATCCCCTTTTGGTTTTGCTTTGTTCGCCCTAAGTTGGCAGGGTATGCCCAGACGTGGGTCCCTTGCTCACTTTGTCACTGGATTCAAGATAGCCTGGCTGATGAGGGTTATGAACCCTAAACTGGTCCCAGGATGCTTGTTTCCAGTCCAGGGAAGACATGGCTTGGCAGTTCGGGCTGGATTGTTCCCATGAGGCACATGGTCAGACAGATTTGCAGATGGCCATGTCTGAACTGGGGTGGCGGAGTGAGCTAAAGAATGATGATGGATGAAACCCAGGTCAGTTGACTGGGGGTTAGTGCTTGCAATGTTCAACACTCCGTCCATCATCCCTTTTGGTATTGCTTTGTACGCCCTAAGCTGGCAGGGTATACCCAGACGTTGGTCCCTTGCTCACTTTGCCACTGGCCATGTCTGAACTGGGGTGGCGGAGTGAGCTAAAGAATGATGATGGATTAAACCCAGATCAGTTGACTGGGGGTGAGTGCTTGCAATGTTCAACACTCCATCCATCATCCCCTTTGGTTTTGCTATATATTACGATACCTGTAATATTTTAAATGTGCAGCTTTACTCCTAAACATGCAATACTAGAATGCTGGCTAGTTGTTTATTGCATTTTAATGTTCTCTTTCGAAAATGCCAATACATTTTTTTTAAAGTTACATGATTTGTTTGATAATTTTTCACCATTGAAAAGATGCCACTGAGAGTCATGAATGACGGATTCTGGGTAACGTAGTGCGTAATTTTTTCCTACGTAAATTATAGTCAGTGCACATTATAAAGGATGAGTATTTTAGTGTTAAGCAGTTATATATATTTACCAGAAAGGATTGATGGTGTTTATTATTATTTTGAATTGTAGTTACCCCTGAAGAACGGAGTCATCCCAAAATGCATTGGGTTTCAAACAATAAGGAGGAGTCATGAAGAATTGTGAACCCTATAGTGCTGCTTAGAGAGAGCCTGACGAGGCAGTGTGAAAATATGGATAAAATTGAAGTATGAAAATGGAAAGAGGAAACTTGAAAAATTATTGAATTACACATGGAATACTAGTGGAATACAATTACAATAAAATGACTGAAATTTTGCATATATAATTGGCTGTGCATCTTGTTGACGGACCTGATCGGGCTCCTTTGTGGGATATACACATCACATAATCTCCCAGTGCCCCTAGACAGCGCCTGGATACCCTCACGTGTAATAAGCTGTGCTATATAAATCTTCTAACTATGGTGTTTGCACTCTAAATTGTTGGTGTAATCGCCCTGAGAAGTGAATTAACTGTGTATTTATTTTCTTTTTTTCTTTTTCTTTTTATTGAACCAAACATCAGCAAAAATACATTACAGAGGGTCAATTACGGTAGCTGAGCAAACCTCATGGGTTGACAGGATATACAAAATTCAATAGAAATTTCGGAACTTCACAGAGAGGGGGAGTCATCAAATGCAACATTGAAGGGTGGAGTACAAATTTCTCCCCTCAAGCCATTCCAAGGCCCCCAAATCATTGACCATTTCCGAAGGCGTCCCCTAGCGAGATACGTAGTCTTCTCCCTGAACATACACCAATCTAGGTTGTTTTCCCACCCTTCCAGAGTGGGGTCCTGCTCCGCTCCCCATAACTGTGCGATATTACGTTTGGCAATCATATAACCCAGAGTAACCCATTGCATCTTGAACCAGACGGAGATGAGCCGGAATGGCAACCTCCCTAGGTGAGGACACAGCTGACTGCCAGTCATCCTCATCTAGTTCAATTCTATCTTGTGACCACTTGTCTCTAAGCACCTCAAGAGATTCAGTCCTGTGGTTAATCAGCTTTTTGTATATTAGAGAGATCGTTTTGTTCCGCAGATACCCATCCAGTATTCTATCTTCCAAGGGGGAAGCCTCTAAGGGTTCCGCCCCACCGGGCAATAATGACAGGAGAGAGTGTCGGACCTGTCCATACCGAAAGTATTCAGAATGTGCAAGTTTATATTCCTTCTGCATTTCCTCAAATGATTTAATCTTCCCCTTCCCCCAGACATCTTTAACAGTGGACATGCCAATAAGTTCCCCCTTATCAAGCCTTTCGTCTTCCACAACTTGCCAAGCCGTTCGGAGTCCCAAAGCGGGGTAGCCATGGTCAACTTGTTTTTCCAACCCAAAGAGTCCGTAGCCCCATGCCAGACATGGACGGAGTGTTTAGTGGGCCCTGTTAACTTCCCCCTGTTAGGACGAGAGTATAGGGCTCTGTTATAATTATTCCGGGAGGAAGCCATTTGTCCATGGCATAGCCAGGGTTGTCGACCCGGCCATATGTACAATGATTATTGCTGCTAAGTGGGCCGCCAATAGTACCTTTTGATATCAGGGAGGGCAATGCCTCAATCGTCGAAAGAGTCAACTTATGCAGTGCAATGCGCGGCCTCCCTTCCCACAACAGACTACGCTGTAGACTCTCAATTTCACGGTAATAATGTGAAGGCACCACATCTAGGGAGTTTTGCAAAGCGTAAATAAAACGTGGGAGGGCCATCATTTTGAACAGAGCCGCTCTACCCAATAATGAGAGAGGGAGCTTCTTCCAATTGGATATATCACTCCTAAGTCGATGAAGAAGGGGAAGAAGTTTGCGAGAATACCTAACGGACGAATCTAGGGAAACAAAGACCCCCAAGTATTTAAACCCTTCTACACTAAACTGTATGGGACAGTCTCTAGGGGATACAGGAGGATCACCTTTTAAGACAAATAAACCAGACTTGTTCCAATGAATGGAAAGGCCAGAATTTCACCCGAAGGAGGCAAGGACATCGAAAACCACAATGAGAGATTTACGGGGGGAGGCCAAGTAAAGCAAAATATCGTCTGCATATAAGGATATGCGGTCCTCTCAGTCAGGGGACCACCGCAGATCCCTAATTGAGGGCTCCCAACGTATCCACGCTGCCAGAGGCTCTATTGCCAGAGCGAAAAGAAGGGGGGACAGCCGGCAACCTTGTTGGTTACCTCGCCCCAATAGGAAGGAAGCTGAGACTTTGTTATTTACTACCACTTGTGCACGTGGCTTAGAATACAACAGGCGTACCCAGCCAATGAATCCAGGGCCAAACCCAAAATTCGCCAAGACCACCCAGAGATATGCCCATCCAATCGTATCAAATGTCATTGATGCGTCTAACGATGCAATTATGGCCGGTTCTTGCAGTGTCTGAGCCCTGGCCAGGACTCCGTGCAGTCTACGCAAATTCAAAGCCGTATTTCTGTGGGGCATAAAGACCGATTGATTGGGGTGAACCAGATCTGTAATGACCTTTATAAGTCTGTTTGCCAATAATTTGGCCAAAATCTTGGGCTCGGCATTGAGCAGAGTAATAGGTCTATACGAGGCACAGCTGGTTTTGACCTTACCCTCCTTGTGTTTCACCACTATTGATGCGACCCTCTAGTCCCTTGGGAGGGTACCTCTCTCCTTGGACTTCAGAAACATGTCTTTCAGGTAGGGTGCAAGGCTATCCGGCCTAAGCTTGTAAAGTTCTATAGGGAGACCATTAGGGCCCGATGCTTTATCTGAGTTTAAAGAACGGATAGACAAAGCAATCTCATCTGTTGTCAGTTCACTATCCATAACATTTTTATCTTCCATGGAGAGATATGGAAGTTGAATGTCTCAGAGTAGAAGATGGGAGTCGGCCTACGGGTAAGACGAGACCGAAGTATAAACAGTGTGGAAGTGGTTGGCAAATTCATCTACGATTAGCTGTGGGTCTATGAGTCTTTCACCTCCCTCCGTCATTAGTTCAGGGACCAGTCGGCTGGCCCAATCCTCCTTTTCCAACCATGCGATGAGTTTCCCTGCCTTGTCTCCCAAATCATAAAGCCTACCCTGTTGCTCCCTGCCAAGAGCTTTGGCCCTGTCCGTGACCAGGGCTTTATATTTGTGTTGTTTAAGGCTTAGCTGAAAAAGCCTACTTTGCGTCACTTCTAGTTCCAATTCCCTTTCCAACCCCTCAATTGTAGTCTGCAACTCAACCACCTCCCTCTGTTTCTCCCTCTTAGTGGCCGCTATCAGCGACAAAGCCTGACCCCTAACAATCGTTTTAAAGGCCTCCCATAAGGAAACTGAAGAGGAGACAGACCCTACATTAGTGACAACATATTCTTCAAGTTTAGCAAGAAGGTCTTTCCGTATTTTGGGATTACGTAAATACCATGGGCATATGAGGGCCATTCACCCTGCTGGACTGCGGTATACGACAATATGGACCCATAGAGGAGAATGGTCCGAAATCCCTCTGGCCAAGTGACTAACCTTCGTCACATATGAAGCCTGTGCAGCCGGGACCAGACAGTAGTCCAATTGCGAAAGACTATTATGCGCCCCAGAATGGAATGTATATTGCTTCTGATCCGGGTGCAGCAGTCTCCAACAGTCAACCAGACCCATTGCCTCCATAAAGTCAGGTAGCCATTGCATCGCCCGTCCCATTTCTCGAGGGGGATGCCTGTCCATCAATCCTGAAATGACCGCATTAAAGTCGCCTACCAAAATTTAAAAACCCTCCGGGAGCGACAGGAGGACCAACCCCAGATCAGCTAATGTTGTACCCTGAAGCCCCGGGGGGACATAAATGGAAAGAAAGGTTATGTAGTGACCCTCCCACATGCCTGAGACTCCGACATACCTACCCCTCCCATCTTCCCAAGTGGAGGTAACCGACAGTGGAAATGCCTTGCGGATCAATATTCCTACCCCTCTAGATCCTGATATGAACCCCGAATGAGCAATCAATTTATATCCCATTCTGTGTAGTGCTTTACATGAGTTATCAACTAAGTGAGTTTCCTGAAGCAGAACCACATTCGGTGCCTGCCTCTTGAGAAATTGAAGAACACTCCGTTTAATTTTGTCCCCCAGCCCGTTAACGTTACAACTCATTACTTTTATTTCACTACCCCCACCGCCTACCCTGCACCGCCCCCTTTCCCCCACATGCTGCCTATTAGACCAATATATAATGCTGATGAAACCTACAAAACTAAAATCAATAACCATTAACATTTCCCCCGCAATCCCCCCCACCCCGCTGCCCTGCCCACTGGGCTCAAAACTGCAGAGTGCCTGTCGCCCCTAACACTTCAAAGAAAGAAAAACTGGAAAAGGAACCCACTGCCCCATATCCGCCCGAACCCCCGATTGCAACATCCCCCCCCCGAGCCCATACCCATGCGACACTCAGAGTTCCAGAGGACCACGCTGCAGTCCGATCACTATCAATCCCAATAACATTGCAAAGTTAAAGTTACACTAGGGGGACTAGAGGCGTCTCATTCCTGTTCCAAAACCGCCGCCTCCTCTGTTCGGCCCAATGTTTCCGCTTCGTCACGAGGGAGACTGTCCAGCCAATCAGATACCACATCTGGATAGTCAAAGAACCAAACCTTCCCGCGTACCTCCACTCTCAAACGCGCAGGAAACATCATAGCATATTTCAAACCTCTGTCTCTTAGTTTCTTTTTGACTGCCAGGAAATTACAATGCTGTTTTTGTACTGCCTGCATGAAATCCGGGAAAAGGAAAGGATGCCGTTCTCAAACCGGACGGGGCCTCCAACCCTCACTGTCTGCAGGATGAGATCTCTGTCCCGAAAGTTTAATATTCTGGCGATCAACAGGCGGGGCAGGGCCCCGGGTTTTGGTTTCCCCCCGGGCACCCTATGTGCTTGTTCAACTGTAAAAAAATTACTGAGACCTTTAGGCTGGAGATGCTTGAGGACTAGATCCTCAACAAATCGGTCGGGCCGGCCCCTCTGACCTTTCAGGAACTCCCAGAAGGCGGATGTTGTTTCGCCGGGCCCTACTTTCATACTCATCCAGCTTGCGTTTCGCTTGTTCATGAGAGAATTTAAGCACCCGCACATATTGCTGGAGCTGGGCAACATCAGCAACCAGACTGGAAGTCTTAATGTCTAATGATTTAACCTTCTCATTTACTTTAGAGAGGTCCGCTCGTATGAGGTTTACTTCAATAGATACAGTGTCCATTTGGCATCCAGCGACACCATATGTTGCCCCAGGGAGGATTTAACCCCGTCTATAGCTCCCATGATGTCCTGTAGCGTGACTTCCCCTCCCCTGTCTGGAGGAACCCCCAAAGCAACAACCAGAGACCCCGATCCAGGTGGCGAGCCTTTAGGCTGAGTACAACAGTCTAATTTGTTAGTCTGCACCGGCTTCGGGACTCTCTGTCCCCTAGAAGAGTGCTTCTCTCCCTCCTGTTTGGACGCCATTTCGTATAATGTGTAATGCCCAGTCCAGTCAACAATCTGAATGCACCACTCCCGGTATTCCTGCACCCCAGGATCAAAGTATTATTGCTTCCCCAGCTAAGTCTCAAGGCAGGCCACTAACCAGGTGGAAGGCTGCAATTCCGGCACCCTAGCAACTCAAAACGGCCGCACCTCGCCCCAAGGCACACCCCCACCTCCAGCTCTCCCTTTCAGGCCACCTTAGATTCGGGCTCCTAGAGAGCCACTGCTCGAATCACCTCGCTCCGGACTGGCATCGTTGGCACTGGATGTCCCAGCAAGCAAAGAGTCCGCCCCCACCAATGAGCACCGGGGGATGATGTCCGGGATTCACTGGTTCAATCTATTCATTGTGCCAGGATTACTCCTCATAAGAGCACTGAGGCACTAGCTAGTCAATCGGGGGAGGGGCCCCAGCGACACCTCAACCCACACTCACCCCCAGCCGAGACACTGATGTACCGCAGCCCTCCAGGACACAGAGTCCCTCCGCAGAGGAGGGGGGCCATCTACCAGTCTCACCGGCTCCGCGCGCCGCCACCGCCGCCGTCAATGCTACTCCTCCGAGGTAACTTCCGGTTTCGGGTCCCCGATGTTGTTAAACTTGGAGAGGGCCGGCACGCTCACTCCAGACCCCGGCTTCTGCTTGCGATAGGCCCCGATTTGAAAAGAGCACAACTTCGGTCCAGATTGTCCTCGGACACCCCCGGAGTGAGCGCCAAATGCCCCAGGCGACCTCTGGAATCTTTTCCTGGGCTCAGGGGTCAGGATGGACTTCAGTATATTGGGGCTGGTGGACGTACTCGGAATAGCCGAGATTCTACGTGGCCATCTTCGTCAGACGCGTAGCTCCTCATGTGTATTTATTTTCAATGTTCCGTTCTGGTTAAGACATAAAACTCAATAAAGACTTAAAACCAGAAGAGTCTTCCTTCCTTCCTTCTATTAAAATGTCTTTTAAAATATCATTGTACTCCCCATCTGGAGCCTGTCTCATAATTCAGTTAACTTTGCATATTGAAAATTGAATCATATATTAATATAATACTATATATACTTAATACTTAATATAATAATATAATACTACCTGAAGAACTTCTTTATTGAAACAGCTGACCTTTGACAGGTGTCAGCTGAAGGAGGACACCAAAGACTGACATGTTTTTTACTAAAAAGCATGTGATAGTCAGTTCTGAGAACTACCTGCATTCTAAAATGAATGAAAGCTTGCATTAAATTTGACACCATGTTAATCTCATCAATAATTTGGAGTTTCAGTTTCTTTAGAACACTTGAGACCTTCTGATAAGTGTCATCAGAAAATTTGAGCTACACCAGATTGTTGTCATGCTCAACTGGCAACATCAGAAAACAATGCAAAGTAACACCTTTTATGTTGTGCTCAGCTAGTTCAGTGGGTGCTGTCAAAACACGAGTAAGATTGCAATCTGTTTTTTTGTGGACATATGTAGTAAGCACTTTTATTTGGAAATCTCTCATAGCACCTGCCTGACCACTAACATGGAGAAGTGTAGGTTTCTATGTGGTACATGCACATTCAGACTTATCATGTAGGCTTCCATAGGCAACTGATGCAGATAATTGTTGGTATATTTGTAGCTGCTCTTCATTAAGTTGAGCTCTTACGTTTTTTAAGTCAAGAGTGTCAGTTTTCACTTGATCCATTGCATTTCCTTCCTCATCAATAGCCGTGGGTGCCTCATGCTCAATATTAGGCAGCCTAAGTTGGTATTGACTATGAGTCTCTGAACTCTGACTCTCTTGAAAACTATCCTTTGTAACCTTAGCTGCTACTGTTTTCTCTTGTTAAATCTCATTATTCTGGTGTAAAGTCCATTACGCCAGACTCCATCTGGAGCAGACTGAGACCAAATTTTCTCTATTTTTGCCTGATCATCGACGTGTCAGCATTTGATGCACCTGCTGTCGTATCTTATCTGTCCAAGGACCTGTGAAAATATCAAGTCATTCAGGCAATGACATTGATAAGACACCTGATGCGGTATCAGTCTGGGACAAGCGCCTTGTTATTTCAATTTCAATGTCAGATAATAATTACATGAAAATGTACTCTGAGTTAACATATTTTACTTTCTTTGTTGATAAGAATATATCTAAGACCAGCATATTGATGCATACAGGATAAGTCACAAGGTTATGTCACAAACCTTCCATATCTGATAAGCAACAGTATAAAAGGCCTGCTAAGTGACCACTTGGCAAGAGAGGCCCTTCACCCCAGATTCTTCCTAAGAAACTATGGGCCCGATTCACAAAAGTAATCTGAGATAAAATCCAAGCTTTACGACTTTTGGTATTCACAAAGGGTATTTAGTAGTAGTAAAGTTAGGATTTTGTCTCAGGTAAACTTAAGCTTTGGTCTTAAGTTAAACTTAAGACCAAAACGTAAGTTTAACTGAGACAAAATCCTAACTTTACGACTTCCCGTATTCACAAAGGGCATTTAGGAGTCGTAAAGTTAGGATTTTGTCTCAGGTAAACTTAAGTTTTGGTCTTAAGTTAAACTTTGGTCTTCAATTAAGTTAAGACCAAAACTTAAGTTCAACTGAGACAAAATACTAACTTTACTACTCCTAAATGCCCTTTGTAAATACAGAAATTCGTAAAGTTAAGATTTTGTCTCAGATTACTTTTGTGAATCAGGCCCTCAAAATGCAAGTTACACTAATTCATGCTCTCATAAAATGGCGCATAGAAGTAGATTTTAGGGTGTTATGTTGCTAGAGGATATTTCCACTGTGGTAGAAATGCTCGTATTGTTTCATTGCTCACAACATGCATTAGTGCTGTTTTAATAATGTTCTGTGTGGCCATTTTACAGGTGCTAAGCAACAGGATGAGCCTGCTGAAATGAACACTTGTAACTATAAAGTGTCTTTTCCTAATGCAGGATTTGTGTGTGATATTGTAATGAATGAAATTGGGTTTTCAAATTACCACTGTGTCCCTGAATCCCTGTCTAGGAACAATTAGTAACTTAGAAAGCTCCGACACCCCATCAACTATGTATTGAATAAGGTTGCGTGGGGCAACAAAAAAAGGTTCATAGCAGTTATATCTGCCTAATAATTCTTCCTCAGTATGCCAAGGTACAAAAAGTTGCAGAAGAGAGAAATAAAATAACTCTCTTTTTTCTGCAATTGGCAACTTGGTGTACAGTGGTTGAGACTTGGTTTGTTGTGTCTCACTAAGCAATAATTATAGCCAGAAATATCAAGCATCCCTGCTTCAATCTTTTCTTCAACATTGTTCATGTATGTGTAGAATTTAACTACTTCATACAGACAAATGTTTTCCAAATGAACACTGCAATTCAGATAGTAGGTGTCCATTTTGTTGAATTTCACAATTTCTGTGGTATCAGGGTTGACCTGAGCAAGATACTCAATCTCAGCAAATTATTTAAACACTCTTTTTATGTGTTAAAGCAAGATCTAAACTAATCCATATTATGGATTTGAATTTACCATATAAGCTTAAAGAGCTCGGTTGGTCACAGGCCTGAAAACAACCAATCTCATTGTGGGAAAGCATCTTGGAACTAAAGCTATATATCTTTTTGGTTCAAGCTTTCTATGCTGAGATCTTTTCTCATATGTCGTTTGTTTCAGTATTTTCAGACTATTAAATGTATGAAGTGACATATCGAGCAACAGCAATGGAATTGTCTGCTACAAATTGAATGTCCATGTTTGCATTCCACATAGCCAATGTGACAGGGTTTTAGTCACTGATCTGTTTAGAGCCCTCACCTTTCTTAGATTTTGTGTATTCTTGTGAGATATGCCAACAGTAGTGTGTTTCACTGAAGAAATTAAACTGTTCACTTTTCCTTTGGAGATATTAGGCCCAGGAAATCCAAACTGACATCTTTGTTATATTTCCCTTTTCCTTTGTATCGGTGACAACAGTATTTTCTACACTGTGAGACTAAAATCACAATACTTGGTCCCTAAGTGTTTTGTTCTGAGACTTACTTGAAATCTCACATATAACATACTGCTCAATGAATAATAATACTGATTCATCAGTATCTTCAAAAACATTGGTGCATCTTTTAACCACAGTAACACATTACGTGTGGAACACCTCTACCTTGATATTCTTTGTTCCACATTGACATGTCATCAGATTCATGAATTTGCACTCAAGAAAATCATCTTTATCATAAACTTTATCTATGAAATTCTAGCAGTCATGTGTGGTCCAGTTTTGACATGTTCAACAGCATATGAGAGGACAGCTTACTTTCAAAAAGAAGGTAAAAAATATCAGGAATGCTTTGTCTAAAGCGTGCATCTTCTTAATACAATCTAGTTGATGTACCCTCAGAAGCAGGAAACTGAACTGGACGAACATCATACTGACCACCTTTTCCTGTAGGAAACAGAAGTGGAAAACAATGCGCTTTTCTAACACACTGACCGTATTCACTTGTTTCACTTGATATAATTCTAAAGCATCACCTATCATATTTTTGTGTGTATATATATATATATATATATATATATATATATATATATATATATATATATTCATTCTGCTTTTGCAGAATCAACTTTTTTCAAATTGATGTAATTGCAGGGATTCTGTTTAGAAACAAAACTATGCCTGGGATCACAGTACATCAATATGGAGGAACTTAGTCTTAAGAAGTGCCTAACGCTCTAGAGTAACAGGTAATTTAGCACCCCAGAAAAGAACACCCTAACCCCTCTCAGGGGTCGCAGTAACAGGTGCGCACCTTTCGTTCTCTCACTCATACATGTCCACAATCAACAGAAAACAGACATGAAGAAAGCTTAAGATATTTATTGAAACAATTGCGCTCTATCATGAACTAATTGTGCTGCAATTAGAAAACATATGCGAGTCAACAATGTGATTAGCATGATCAGTAAACTTTACACAATTAAAAGCCCTGTCATAGTGACTGACAAATCTGCCTAAGTCTATCTTCACTTTACTGGGATCACAGTGATATATTAGAGGTCTCTGGGATTAGTGCCAGACCCCATACTCAGAATTCATAGTCAGTTGGTCTACATATCAGACGGCGCAGCTCTCTCGTCTCAGGACCTTTTCTCTGCAATATTCTCTCCTCTCTATTTTCAAAACGACAAGTCTCTGCATATATGATAAGAACTGCCTTGTTCGAAAAAAGCAGCTGGATCTCTCTATTATGTCTAGGTGTTGGTATTCAACCACAGAGAAAAATAGGGCACATTGTTGTTTGACCTTGTATGAAATGTTCAGACTGAATCACAGCAAAAGAGCTGGATAACAAATCTTGTGCAGCCTATTTCTAAAATAACAGTGTGGTGTTAAAACAAGCATGCTACTTTGTAGCATGAGGAAAGTAAAAGTGGCCTATTATGTGTGCAGTTAGGCTAACATAGGGGAAACATTACAGTGGGCCCTATAGGGAGCTCACAACAATGTTTTACCTGGGAAGGCTGTGTGCTGACAGAACTCACTTGTTGGTCTACAATAACATGTTTGTAAAATTTCTTTTCTAGTTTCGCGTATTGGAATTTTTTTTACTTTGTCAATACTTAAACTTTCCTGCCAATTTCTTTTCTTTTGTTGTCAATTAATTGACAAGAACCACGAGTAGTTCTTCTACGTCTCGATCCATACCTATAGTTTCAATATTTTCCTAAAAATCCAGTGGCAGATATACAATATTTCCTTTGAGACCTTTTAGTAGCTCAGTTGGAGGTATTTTAGTTGCTTTGGGCTGCAATCATACTATGGCTTGAAAACGGTGTACACTGTGAATTAGAATACTCTCAGAAAGATTGAGCTGTTGAAGCTCAGGAGGAATAGGAAAAATGTCCAACTTAAGGTGAATGCCTCTGATAGTCATCGTTTAATGATCCAGTTTGGTTACGCAATATTTGGATGTAATCTGGCTCATACATAAATCAAAACGATCCTCAGCTATTAAGTAGAGACCTAATTTAAACAACTCTACAAGGTCTGTCTCTTGGGTTTTAGCACAAATGTCTATTTTTTTGTTTGTGCTTTGTAATGACTCCACTGACAATAAACAAATAGTTTTTCATCACTCTCAGCCCACCAACCGAACCCTCCGACACCGACGTCGCTGCCCACAACCTCAGACGCTGGCTCGAGGACTGCGCCAACACCCTCGCCCCGCTGAAGAAACCCCCCACAGAGACACCAGCAAAAGGGCCAGCTGGTTCACCCCAGAACTCCTAGATTCCAAGCAAGCCTGCCGGAAACTAGAGAAGAAATGGCACAGTGAACAAACTCCGGACAGCCACGCAGCACACAGGGACGCCGTCCGCAACCACCTCCACCTCATCAGGGCTGCCAAGAAGACCTCCTTCAAAGACTTGCTCGACAACAATGCACACAACAGCAAAGAGCTCTTCAACATCATGAAGGAACTCTCCAACCCCAGTTCCAACACCAACGACATCCCGCCGTCGCAAGCCCTGTGCGACTCCCTCGCCACCTTCTTCCACCGCAAGATAGCAGACATCCATGACAGCTTCAACACCCAGACAGCCCCAACAGACAGCAACACAACAGACCCTCCACACACCATCGAGCACGCCCCCATGCTAGACTGGACCAGCATGAGTGTCGATGACACCATCAAGACCATGAGCACAATCCACTCCGGCTTGCCGTCAGACCCATTCCGGCACCACGTCTTCAACAAAGCAAGCAACTCCATCGCACCCCACCTACGCAACGTCATCAATCTCTCCCTTGAGACTGCGACCTTCCAAGAGAGCTGGAAACACGCTGAGATCAACGCGCTACTCAAAAAACCCAAGGCAGACTCAAGAGACCCCAAGAACCTCCAACCCATCTCTCTGCTCCCCTTTCCGGCCAAGGTCATTGAGAAAATCGTTAACAGACAGCTAACCCAGTACCTCGAAGAGAACAGAATCCTGGACCCGTCCCAGTCAGGGTTCCGCAGCAACCACAGCTCCGAGACCGCCCTCATTGCCACCACTGACGACATCAGGACCCTGCTAGACAACGGGGAGACTGCAGCACTCATCCTCCTAGACATCTCCGCTGCCTTGGACACCTTCTGCCACCGCACACTAGGCGCACGCCTCCACGCCGCAGGGATCCGAGACAAGGCTCTGGAACGGACCACCTCCTTCCTCTCTGGCAGAACCCCGAGGGTCCACCTCCCCCCGTTCTGTTCTAAAGCCTCCAAGATCATCTGCAGCTTACCCCAAGGATCCTCCCTCAGCCCGACACTGTTCAACATTTACATGGCCCTGCTCACACACGTCGCCCAACAGCACGACCTCAACATAATCACCTAATCCGACGACACTCAACTGAGCCTCTCCCTCACCAAGGACCCCATCACAGCCAAAGCCAACCTCCATGAAGGAATGAAGGCCGTCGCTGACTGGATGTAGATCAGCCGTCTGAAGCTGAACTCAGACAAGACAGAGGTCCTCATCCTCGGCTCCAACCTGTCAGCCTGGGACGACTCCTGGTGGCCAACAGCACTGGGGGCAGCCCCGACCACGCATGCAACCTGGGAATCATCCTCAACTCAATACTTTCAATGACCAAGCAAGTCAACGCCGTCTCCTCCTCCTGCTTCAACACCCTCCGCATGCTCCGCAAGATCTACAGATGGATCCCCACAGATACAAGAAAGACAGTCACCGAGGCCCTCGTCAGCAGCAGACTCGACTACGGAAAACCCCTATAAGCGGGAGCCCCGACCAAGCTCATCAATTGACTACAAAGCATTCAAAACGCCTCAGCAAGACTGATCCTCGATGTACCACGACATGGCCACATCACCCCCCACCTGAGAAACCTGCACTGGCTCCCCATCAACAAGAGGATATCCTTCAAGCTCATCATCCACGCACACAAGGCACTCCACAAGACCAGCCCAGCCTACCTTAACAGAGGTCTCCTTCTACACCCTCAACCTCCAGCTACACTCCGCCGACCTCTCCCTCGCCACCGTCCTGCGCATCCAAAGAACAACCACCGATGGGAGATCCTTCTCCCACCTCGCCGCCAAGACATGGAACACCCTCCCACTGAGCCTACGACAGACCCAAGACCTGCTGACCTTCAGGAGGATACTAATGACCTGGCTGTTCGATCAGTAGCGACCCCCCCCCCCCGCGCCTTGAGACCCTCGCGGGTAAGTAGTGTGCTTAACAAATGACTGATTGATTGATTGATGTTGCAGCAAATGCAACTAGATAATTCTGCACTTATCCTCAGTCTGTCTGTCTGTCTTTCTGGTCCAAAGTACATTATTTGGATACCGACTATAATACTAATCACTTCATAGTGGCTTCCATGTAACAAATAATTATTTAGAGTTTCTAGATGTAGTGCTTTAATTTTTACAATGTACAGTGTTCTTACTAGTTGATTCATTCTTGTGTGGTGCACTGACAGCATTCAAATGTGGTGGAAAATGCTGCATAAACCTGTTTGATAGACAAACCAAGTACTTATAGATCACGACTTTATAACATTTTCATTTTTTTGCTTTACAGTTCCTCTGCTATGCTCAATTAAGAAAAAACTAAGTTCCTCAAGAGACTCTTGTTTTCTGAAGTAAATGGTTCTAAACTTCCACTCATAGACAGATGTTCAGGGTCTCCCCTGAAGCAACTCATCCTACATGCCATCTTCTCTGTTTCAAGGCACTATTTTAGTTTTCTATTACTTTACCTTATTTCATTTTATATGCATGTGCATCTTAACCCACTGCAAATACTAAACTGTTGGGTTATAAATAACTTTCTTCATTAAAAAATGCCTCTACACTGGTAGTGTTTTTCCAGTCTCCCTCAAACATAGTGCATACATTGAATCTGTTAATTTGTAGCTTTTGGCGGCATTTTTTTTACAAGTGCATCTAAAGATCTCATTCTATTTAAGGCAAGAACGAATACTTTTCTTTTTAAATTAAATGCTATGTGTACCAGACTCTCAACAAACTCTATGTCTTGCATGCTACCTCTTTAAGGGCCAGATGTATCAAAGGGTTTTGCCCAGTCTGTGTCTATGGGGAAATGTGTTGATACATATGGCCCTAAATGTTTTAGAGATTTCATATTAGTTATAACCCGATTTTGCAAAAACCTCTGAAGAAGTTCCTTCAATTTCCTGTTTCATGTACTACTTCCTTTTTCCTGTTTTTCAAATAATTTTCTCTTCTCACAAAAGTACCAGATGTTACTTTGCCCTCTGTTTTCAGTACTGCCTACATGTTAAAAATGATGTCTGTGCTGTTTTCTAATAAATGATTAAATACTTTACTCATTTTATTTTTGTCTCTGTCTTTTGTCTATGTTAATCTCTCGTAGATCCACTTCCATCTTTATAATACTTTTGTCTAATCTTATTTTTCTTCTGTTATTTTGTTGACATGGTTAGTAATTTTCAAAACCTACATTAAAGTAAAAGGCAAAATGTGATTATTTGATAAAGACCTCTCCCAAGGTCCACGTGTGTGCGCTGTAGGGCGTGAGGATTGGCTGGCCTGTCCGCACATGTTACTTCCCAGGGCAACATGCATGCGTTTAAGGGTGTGGGAAGGTACTGGCCTCTCCACACAGACCACTCCCCAGGTTGACAGGCATGCACTATACAGTGTAGGGAAGAACTGGCCTCTCCACATAGACCACTCCACAGGGCGACATGTGTGCATTGTACTGTATGTAGAAGGACTTTCCTCTCCGCACAGAGCACTCCCCAGAGACGCAGGCATGTGCTTTAGGGCGTGGTTATAGAACTTGTACGTATTGTATAATCTGGCAGGCCACTCAAAGTACCAAGGGCACCCTCCAGACACTAGCTGGGTCGATAATTACATTAAACAAAATTAACTTATAAAATAAACCCATGGAGGATTTATTTATTTATTTATTTTATGTAGTTTATAAAGCGCACAGCTACCCCCGAAGGGGTGTCCCGACGCTAAAAACCTGAGCCTCCAAGGGAGAAGAGGGAGTAAAGAGCAAGGAGAAACAGTAGGGTGACTAAAGTCCGGAGAAGAGCCAGGTTTTGAGTTTGGCTCGGAAGATGGGTTCGGAGGGACAGAATCTCAACTCGATTGGTAGGGAGTTCCACAGTTTCGCAGCAATGACACTGAACCCTCTGCCACCCATTCTAGATAATCTAAAACGGGGCGAGATCAGGAGGCGGAGGTCATTGGATCTCAAGGATCTGGTGGAGCGGGATATCGAGACACGTTTTTTCAGATAGTTGGGTCCGCGGTCGTTGACGGCGCGATAGGTGAGGGTAAGGACCTTGAACTGGATGCGGTTAGCCACTGGAAGCCAGTGGAGTTCCTTACGATAAGCAGAGACAGATTGGCGGTAGGGGATGTTACCAATCAGTCTGGCTGCAGCATTCTGGACAATCTGCAGCCGGCCTACCAGATACTGGGGGGCACCAGCATAGAGGCTGTTAGCATAGTCCAGGTGGGACGTGATGAGGGCTTGGGTAACTGTACGGCGGGAATCCAGGGGGAGATAGGGAAGAATTTTTCTGATCATGCGCAACTTTAGGAAGCAGGCCGAGGTAACTTTATTAACCTGAGTTTTGCATGAAAGGGAGTCATCAAACTGGAAACCCAGATTCCGAGCCGAGTGAACGGGAGATGGGGCGGGGTCAAGCGCCGTGGGCCACCACCAAGAGGAGGGGATGGAGGCTTTCTGATTGAAAAACAGTACCTCCGTTTTGTCTGCATTCAGTCTGAGATGATTAGCGGTCATCCAGACACTGATGTTGTTGAGGCACTGGCGGAAGTTGGCGAATGCGGAGTCCGAGTGGTCCCTGAAGGAAAACACCAGCTGAGTGTCGTCAGCGTAAGAGACCACCCTGACTCCGTAGGACTCCACAACGTCGGCCAGGGGGGCAAGATAGACGTTGAAGAACAGGGGGCTGAGGGCAGAACCTTGTGGCACCCCGCAAGACAGGGGTTTTTTCTCTGACTTGAAGGGTCGCAACAATACCCTCTGACTTCTTGTCGAGAGGAAGGACTCGATCCAGCTGAAGGCAGTGCCACCAATGCCTATCTGTTTAAGTCGGTCAAGGAGGATAGGGTGGGAGACCGTATCGAAAGCTGCGGACAGGTCGAGGAGGACCAACATTGCCTCCTCGCCCCTGTCCACGCATTCTCGAATTGTTTCGGATACTTGCAACAATGCCGTCTCAGTGCTGAATCCAGCTCTAAATCCGGATTGTGATTCATGCAGTAGAGAATGGTTTTCCAGATATTCCGTGAGTTGCAACTGCACGGCTTTTTCCAGGATTTTAGCGGGTTTAGGGAGAAGGGAGATGGGGCGATAGTTAGCAAAAACAGTGGGATCTGCATCCGCTTTTTTTAGGATGGGAATCACCAAGGCCTCCTTCCAGGTGGTAGGGAAGAAGCCATGGTGGAGGGAGGCATTCCAGATGGAAAGGAAGGAGCAGGCTAGCGAAGGCGCCAGTTCTCCCATGAGTTTTGCGGGGACAGGATCGGAGGGGGCGCCGGATTTGCAATGGGTGAGTAACCTGATAGCATCATCCCGGTTGAGTTTGTTAAATGAGAGAAAGGACGGGGACTCTGGGGGACTAGTGGGGGAAGGCATGGGGGCTAGCCCTGAGGGGAAGGAGACACAAAGTTTATTAATCTTTTCGAGGAAGTAGTCTGAGAGTCCCTCGCATAGAGCCTGACTCGCGGTGTTCTGAGGAGCCCTGGCCGGAGGATTAATAAAGTCTTTAACAATGCTAAAAAGGGTTTTAGATGAGTTTTTGGCCTTGGTAATTTGAGAGCCAAAGTGATCTTTCATAGCGCTTTTTTTTTGTTTAATGAATTTTTTCAGGGCAGATCTGTATAAAAGTTTGGCTTCAAGGTCGTAGTTTAGTCTCCACTTACGTTCGAGAGCTTTGCATCTGCTTTTCTCCTCACGGAGGGGGGTAGTAAACCAGGGAGCAGAGGGTCGCGATCTAGTGGAGGTGATGATTTTCTGGGAAGCAATGGAGTCAATCGCATTGACGAGAGCAGCATTCAGCCTAGAGACATTTTCATCTATATCAGCGGAGAGGTACTCCGTCTGAAAGTGGAGTACCGGGTCCAAGGTGGCACACGTAAGCTTGTGCCATTTTCTTCCCAACTCCTTCCTAGGGGCCAGGAGGGCAGTTTTTCCTCCGAGGGCAAGAGAGAAGGGGATGAGGTAATGGTCAGTCCAGGTGAGAGGGAGGGGTGGAAGGACAGTGATATTCGAGAAATTAGCGAATATGAGGTCCAAGGTGTGACCAGCCACATGAGTGGGACCTACGACTAGTTGTTTGAGATTCAGGCTTTCCATAGTTTCCAACAGATTGTTTGCCTTCACGCAGAGCGGGTTGTCTACGTGAAGGTTAAAATCACCAAGGACTAAGAAATATTGGTGTTTGAGAGATAAATCAGCCAGTTGGTGGAAGAGGGCAGTGAGAGAAGGGGAGGTGGCGGTGGGGGGGGTTGTAAACTAATGTGCCAGCCAGGATAACTGCCGCGGAGTCGGATATAGAGAAGTACATGGCTTCAATTATACCAATATTAGTAAGTTTGGTAAAGGTCAACTGGAGATAGGATTTAAAAATGACGGCTAGACCGCCTCCAGACTTACCACCAGCCCGGTTCAGGCATTTTATATCATATCCTGGGGGAATGGCCAGATAGAGATCCGGAGAAGAGGAGTCAGTGATCCAGGACTCGGTGAGGAATAGAATATCCCATTCGTCTGAGGAGATGGACATCCAGATGTCATTGGCATGACGGATGCTTCTATAATCCCCCTAAAAGTGCAAGGGATTGAGGCTATCCCAACCTTACACTATTTCACTATTGTTAATGGTGGACACAGCATTTTTCTTCAGCCAATCAGAGGTGCGAGTTTCCGCACAACTCGTGAGAGCCTCATGCTCTCACGGACGTGACACGGCTAACGGGAAAAAAACTCCCCACTTGCCAATCAAATTGCTCTATTATTTAAAGTTGTGTGCCTGTAGGACTCTTGCAAGAGTCCTACAAACCCAACTATTCAGATATGCAAATACTTTAATTTATCAAAAACTACTGAACGGATTTACACCAAATCACCAAAAGCCCCCATATCTGGGTAAAGATCTAGCTTTCTGCCAAATTTAGTGAAATTTCATTCACCGTTTGGGCTGTAGTGCAGTTCAAAAATCCCTATGGCAATTATATATGAAATTGTATTTTTGAACACACCCCTTTTTTCTCAGCTTTGTTTGACAGATCACCCCAAAACTTTCAAGGATGGATCTGTGGTCAATGAACTTATTTTTTAAGAACGTTTGTCAAGATTTTTTAAATGGCGCCAAAGTTATTAGCAAAAATGCTCCTCCTGTGGTAATTAGGTCCTAACTATGATTATACAATGTGAATCACCACTGTGTGATATATTCCACTTTAACCTCTGTTTTTCCTTCAATTCTATGGTTTTAAGGTAAAGTAATATGTGGTGAATTTCACTATAACTGACATTGCCACCTAACTATAATGTCATTTAACAGTTGATATTTTTGTGTGAATTTCTTTGGTTTTTATTAATGTAAGTTAATGTCTTTTTTCTATTCCTAACCATAATGTCACTTTAAACTTTTTTCAATGTATAGATTTTCGTAAAATAAAGTAAGATCTTATTAAAAGTAATGTCCACAACTGTCTCCATATTGTGAACCAAACTCCCCATTGCAGCCCTTGACACTCAGGATAGAGAAGTAGAGAAGTCAGTGTCCTACTCAGGGTATAGATGCGCTTTAGCAATCCCAATTTACTAGCACACAACAATAATACTGAATAAATTATTGGCCAATCAGTGTTCATTCTTGCAGAAAGGAAATTTACATTTATTACTCACACACTAATAAATAATATGCATTAAATATAAATATATTTGGTGACACCCTCAAATCACATTTGACTCCCAGTGGGTAATTACCCCTATAATAACTATCCCCCCACCTATAGCAGATGGGACAGGAGGGGTCATTTCAAATAAGATACACGTACTTCCTTTGTCAAATGGTCAGGACGTCAATCTATAAAAAATGGTCTCATTGGGAAGGGGGTCACCATATTAACCTATATAAAGCAGACCAATTGGCTTTTTTAAAAGATCACCACATTAATGAGTCAATCGCTGAGTAATTTACCATTAGATCCAACGGACTTCATAACCATAAACCATTGCATTCAGTAATATGCACACATTGCAATGTTCATTGAAAGTAATTGTCATAAAATATTTTGAATAAGGCACTCTTACACAAAACCATAAACATATATTAGAGTTTTTCTTTAACACTTTTCATGCTACTGATGTAGCTCTTTTTGTCCACAGCAAATTACAGCACTTCTGATGGATCGATAGCGCTGTTAATCCCCTTAGTATTTTGTTGCTCCTCTTTGGCCATTCAATGTCAAGTAACATTTCAGAATTAAATGTTAAGCACATAAGGCTTCAGATTAAAACCTGACAAATATTACAATCAAGGTTTCATCGGGATTTCACTATGTGTGTACTACTTCATCACATTCATGTCCTCAAGTCATAGTCCATTTATAACAACTTCATGCTCAATATATTAGGGAATGCATATCTAGGCCCATTGCTCTGCTGTGGTAACCAGACGTTCATACATCATATTGTGATACAATACAGCCCGATTTTGTGAACCAGGACGTTTCTGACCACAAAAATGCTTTTTACATGTAGCCCTCAGTTGCTCACATTTCTTTTTTTTCTTGATTTTGCTATGGAATTGTCACAATTTTTAAAACGCGTCTGTTTGCCAAAAAGTCTTTTAGATACAAATTCCGCAGAGCCCAACATTCCAACATTCCAATAGATTCTCAATCCTATAGTGCCTGGTATTGTCTTAAAAATCAAGTTGCTATGGTTGATAGCCTCGAAAATAGCCTTGACCACTAGACAAATCAACGCTTGTTTCAGTATTTGTCTGGTTTTTTTTTCTCTTTGAAGGTTCATGCAATGAATATGACCTGGCAGATGAGTTCCTCACCAAAATCAGGAACCAGGCTCTTGATGAAAGCCAGATACGTGTGCAAGTCTTGCTTTTCACTATGGCCTAGTGAGGAGTGGCTCGCCAGGGCAAGGTGCTTATACTGTTGAGTCCCAAATGGCTGACAAGATTTGCAAATCTTTTACAACTGTTTCTGGAAGTTCCCAGTCATAGGAAACACATAGGAAACAATGAGAAACATTCTACTGTGAGCACCAACTACCTTGCTAACACATTCTCCTCCTGGTGGCTTTCCCTTCATACCCACAAGGTCTATATTAATTTGGAAGGGCCAATGAAGTCATCACACCGCTCTCCCCCATCTCCATGCCTTTGCTCTTTCGCTCAACCTGATGGGAGGTGTTCTGTGAGTGATGAGTATTATGGATGACAGGAGGTCTACCTTGAAGGGGAGTCTTATAGGCACAATGGGAATGCATATTATGGGAGACCATGACTTACATCTTTAACATACAATGGACGTTCCTAGACAGTGGGCTGGAGGTGCAGGTCAGTAAAATGATATTCTCTCAGTTGGCTGTATTATCACCAGAGATTAAGGCGGAGTCATGAATGTTCTGTTGGTGAATTTTTGGAAGTATATAAACCCTATGTATTGTTAGCCATTCGTTTTCTCATTCCCTCGTTAGTGTAATCACGTACTTGCATGGCAACCATTCACCACCTTTGCTGGGTTTATAGTGATATCTATTCTCTGGTGAAGGCAGTAGAGATCTTTCCTTTCATTTCTAGCAAAGTTTTCAAAAGTCATTTTAGTTGTTGATTGCTTGCTGAGTTTGTTGATAGACAACATGTACACATCAACAACATGTTACCTACCACAGCAGGGAGTCCAGGATTTGGGATGGCAGAACTTCTGGGTGTGGGCGTGGAGTGCTGGTTGGCAGTTCAGCATGACAATTATTGTCTATACCATCTTCTCTCAAAGGGTTTTAGGTCTCTTATCATGTTGACAGTATTATGGACTTTTTATGATGCATGGAATGGATGTGGATTATTGATGCTATACAATCTATTTTGCCCCAAAAACCTTTTGTCCTTTTATGCTGTTGACCCACAAGACTTACATTGACTGTTGATTCTCTAAGAACAGTATGGCTTATGAAGTGGTGGGATGGAAGAATAGGTTTGTGAAATCTGAACTTGTCTCTTTTAAGTTTTGATGATTTAATTTTTAAATCATTCTTAACACCCACGGGTAGTTGAGCGCTCTACAAATCGCCTAAAATAAAACTGTGATATGTTTTACTTTTGCAATCCTCTGTAGTATAAGTGGCATTTCAAAGTCAATTTCTTTGTGTTCTTTAAATGTTGCTGTTCTTTATGCAGTTTGTTTTTAAGCATCTGAAGTTTTGTACATTTGCTTTAAGAGAGACTGATAATAGTGCCGTTAATGCGTTATGCAGTAGAATGTTTATTTTCACATTTAGTTCAAATGGTGGCATAGGCTAAATTTCTAACCCCTTAGAATAGATCTTATGCTTTTTTTTCTAAATGTGCTATTGTAAACTGGCAATTACTGATTTTCTTGTGAATGAACAATGCTCAACTAGGATGTAGATATGTTCTTGGCTGCATTTCCCAAAATGTTTCCATTGCACCATTGCATGCTTTCAGTTTAATAAAGGCGGCAGACTCCGCCGCCATTGTTTCGCTGCCTGACAGGGCAACATCGCTCTTCCACATGGCGCATCTCTTCTCTACAGGGACACTCACGGTTCCTTTCCCCTATAAATGGACTCTGTCCCATTCTCTGCACCTGTTTTCTCCCTTTTGCTCTGCCATAGCCTCACCCTATGTGGGAGCACATAAAGCAAGTGTAGTGTTGGAAGCGGCACAGCACCATTCCAAACTCATTGTTACTTCCCACCCATTGGTATTTTATTAAATTGTTACTTTCTGGTCACCTTTCCCAAAATGTTGCCACAGCGTCATTGCGCACATTTAGTTTGATAAAGGCGGCAGGCGCCTTACTTAGACTTCACCGCCATTGTTCCGTTGTCTGACAGGGCAGCAGGGCTCTTCCAATTGGCCAATCTCCTCTCTACAGGGACCCTTGTGCTGCTTCTCCCCTATAAATGGACTGTGCCCCCTTATTTGCACCTGTTTTCCCCCTTATTCGCTGCTGAAGCCACACCCTCTCCTCCCACGCCTATGTGGATGTACAGAGAGAGATCTGGTCATAAATTATGTAAGGACAGGGAAGTACACCCAGTCCTCGGTCCTGGCTTTAGAAAGGGAAATGCAGAATGAAATCCAAAATTAAAGCCAGCTACGCACCTCACACGGAAAATTTGAATAACTGGATGAAAGTACGACCCCATACTGGCGAGGAGGCCCCACAACCAGAGGCGTAGCTAGAGCCTGTGGCGCCCGGGGCTATCCCTCAGATTGGCGCCCCTGGGGTGGAGGACGAGGGGGTGAGGATGCTGGGGAAAAAGGACTGAGAGACACGTAGTATTGCTGCTAATAGTTACCTCAATCATGCAAGTTACATGCACATACATGACACGGTCCAAGGCTACACAGTTGAATACACCAGTGACCGGCATTACAAAGGAGAACACGCAGACTGCCACCCTGCAGGATTTCAAGAAGGGCCTAAAAAATTGGTTATTCGATTAACATACCTCATCAGCAGCATACATGAGAATAGCTAAAATAATAAATATGCCTAAATCCCTGGTGTTGCTGAATATATAACTAAAGAGTTTTAATTTTAACTTATACACCAGCTGTTTGATGTTCTTGGGTAATATCGCATATATGTGGGAAATGGAGCGAGGACGATGGGCGTGGAGGTAATGATGAGTTTAATTACTTGTAATCTTTATTACTTGTCACAGTTCTAGTTAGCAACACTCCCTATTCACAGACACGCAAACCGACTTTACAGCTTCATTTTTATATACCCTGGATAATACAAGAAGTTTGGAGGTGTGCTTTCTCCTTTTCTAGAGGAGGGAATAGTGAAGTCATAGGATGAAGTTATATTGGGTACTTTTTTTTAATGCTGTTGCTGAGATTGGTAAACAAAGCGTGCATGCTCAAAACAATCACTCCTATGGGTAACGATTGGGAGGAGTAAGACGGGTGAGGAAGTAATGCGTAATTTCGGTGGCCGTGGAAATGGCATTCAGGTATTCAGCATAACCTTTGTGGCTGCTTTGCTACATTAGATAGGAGCTAAACACTTTACACACCGAATACGAAAGGATGAGCAAAATGAGACAGCAAATATGTGGCACTCAGAAATAGAAATAGAGGTTAGAAAGTAATGGAAAGCTAGACAGAGACTGATAGATCAATTGGTGCGTTTACAGGGAGTGACAGGCGACAGTCCACAATCAACAGTGACACATGTATGTTCATGAAATTACCTAATTGTGTTTGTCTATAGCAATATATTGTATATTGTGTTCCAGAATTTCTGAAAGAAAAGTTGTTTGGCCTCACATTCACCTGGACGACTTGCAGGACTGGGGCAGAGTAGAGAGACACCAATACCCCCTCTAAGCTGGCAGCATTCCCTCATTGCTGTCAAATGCTGAGTCAAAGACCGAGTCTCTCTCACCTCTTCAATTAATTAGTCCAGGCTGAGTCTGTCTGAAAGCTGACTGCACCCGCAGTGACTGTGCCTGCAAGTGTAAAGGCATTAAAAACAAGCACTGCCCACCGGCGCCCCCAGGCCAGAATTGACTCCTCCACACAAGTCACACGACAAGAGCGTAGCGGTGAGCGCGTAACGCGCCACTGCTAGGTTCTGATCGGGAGCTGAGGGCTGGCCTAGAGGAGGACTCTGAGCGAGGCTGGGCGGGGGCCGGGGGAGCAACAACGGTCGGAGGACGGACAAGGACACAGCCTCCACACACTCCTGACCTGCTTTAAAGTTTTAACTGCAGCAGGCAGGCACAGTGCAAACGCGTGACTTTCAGTTACATTGCCAAAAGTAAGTCCCGTGTTTGTGTGCACTGTGCAATGCATGCAGTCTGCAGTTACCCACCGAAGCAGGTTATGTCAGAAGGAGTGCAGGCTGGGATGATTGCATACTTTTACTGTCTGCGGCGGCCACGGCACTGGAGGCCCGTTGTGGCCGCGGCCGCCTTAATAATTTATTTGGGACACTGTGTTCACTTCCAGAATCGTTCCCAAGAATCCCAAATAAATTATAATAGTAGTCGCGGCTGAAACGGGCCTCCAGTGCCGCGCGACCGCGGCCGCCTTAAAAATGGTGCCGCCTGGGGTGGACTGCCCCTCTCGGCACCCCTAGCTGCGCGGGTGCCCACAACGGTGGAGTTCTTGTACTAACATGTTGTCTCTCACTGAGGCAGGACCTCTGAGCAGACCCCACTCTTCAAGGCGAGTTGTCTCCCGGATTGCCCTTCTCTATGGGGCACTCCATATAGGTACAACCCATTACAGCAGATGTATGAACAAAAATAACTTTAGGGCGTAATCTATAAATATTGTTGTATCTTTAGGATTGATTGCACACTCCAGAGCATGCCACACAATTGCAATCAGCATAATTTCACTCAGCGCCACAAAGTTCCATACAGTTCCATACCACACCATTCAACCCCATCACATTTCCATTACACATCACATAATTCAACCAGAAACCACATAATACTGACGAAGCAGACATTTATATGATACCAAATACATATGTTTTCAGGCCTATAGTCTTCTTTGAACTACTAAAGAAAGACATCAGCAGAAATCCACAAAATGGTTGCACGCTCCATTTTGTGTGTCAAGTCAGTCTCAGCCAGCTGCAACGTGCAAAGCAACGCAAGGCTTCCGAGAACAAACACGCCAGCTTCCAGCTTTCAGCTTGTTATTGCTAAACATTGCATTTTTAGTAAATAATGTCGACATGACCTGCCCTAGCTGGTCAAGTACGTGCCAAATCCTTGTACACTAGAAACGCAGATTTCACCTTTAGGGAAAAACCCAAATCTGCTCTTGTAGATGACACGTGGGTAACAACATTAGGGTGTAGGCACACTTCGAGCCTTAAAAGGGTATCACACCACATGTGCACTTCACTGATTGGTCCAGCAGGTCATAGCCTGATCCAGATTACGTATGCTATGATGCCCATCCTGTGGGGGCTTATACCTATAAAATGTCTCTACACTGTCATACATATTGGGCACTCAGTAAGCTTTGCTGAGGTCTCCGTGCGGCACGTATATTGCATTGTGATTACTTTCTAATTGGGTTCCCAATAAATTTTGCAAACCTAAACGTGCTGAGAGCGAATTGTTTATTTTACTGTTGTCATTGATCTTTTTATTTTTGCAGTTAAATACTGAGCTTCTACATTTGGTGAAGAATGCTGCGGGCCCATTACAACTGACTGGCTACACCGACGGAGCGGACACTGGTGATCGGACCCTTTTGGCACCCTTCTGAGGGCAGGGATTTGAGGTGATAACATTCTGTTTGTTTATCTCTCCCCGGCCTGGTTGGTTGCTGGTGGGGGTCGGATCCGGTGGATGACCTGTTTGTGGCCTCTCTGTTGTCTTTGGTGTTGTCCAGCTCTTTTCGCTCTCGGCACGCTTGTGTTGTGTTTCTGCCTCTCCTGACTCTTCTTATTCTTGACTCTCTATGTCTGAGGAGGTGTGCCTGTGTCCTGGGGATATTTACAAGGCTTGTTCAGACTCCATGTCTTTCGTGATTCCTTTTCTGATCACTTCCTTCATTCTGCTGTTCCTGGCTCTGATGGTTTACGTGTGTTGTTGTCACCACACGGCCCAGGAGATAGCTCCCGTCTAGCTCTCTCCCTCTCTCCTTTTCTCCTGCTCTCGGTACTGTTGACCTTTCTTAGTTTCTGTGCCACGGGCATGTGTTCGCCTCTGTCATTGCTGCCTGCAGTCCGCTGCCTTTTCTCACATACATTTTTTTATCCTATAGGGTCTGGCCTTGGTCCCCTGCGTTCCCTGGCTGGCTGGTGACGGCAAACTTCTGCAGGATTCCTGGCCGGCAGTAACTCTTTGGTGATTTCGCATCGGTGGGCCCCTGGCCAGCCATTGAGGGCAAAGGTCTGCAACCCCCCCCCCCCGCCGCAGAGAGTCACCGGCCGCTGGGATGCGGGATACCCTCGCCAGACCATTCCCATTGGGTGCAGCGGACGTCGGTGTTAGACGGGACCTGGAGAGTCGGCCGAGGACAAGGGGAGAGGCCTCCGGGGAGAGCCGTCTCCTAGCGATCGTATAGACAAGTAACTTCCCCCCCACAGATGGACACCACACAAGGATAAGGTTAACGCTCTTTATATGCAAGTCTTGAGGTAAGGTAATACGGTATAGTGAGATCAGGATACGAGGATCCTCTCAATTCTAGTCTCTGGCAGGGAAAGGGGGTAGCGGGACAGTCTTGTTACCAATCTGGTATGGAGGTGAAATGATGATAGCTCACAATCCTCGAGCTCGGCGTTCTGGAGGATCGGGCCGCGGCAGCGCCAGCAGGTCCCGAGGTGGTCGTAGATGGCAATGGGCCGCGGCAGCGCCAGCAGGTCCCGACGAAGATGGTGGTTGCAAGGGGGCCGCGGCAGCGCCAGCAGGTCCCGACGAGGGCGTTGGTTGCAAAGGGCCGCGGCAGCGCCAGCAGGTCCCTACGAGGATGAAGGTTGCAGAAGGCCGCGGCAGCACCAGCAGGCAGGACGACAGTTCACAAGGCAGGGCTGCGGCAGCGCCAGCAGTCCGTCAAGGATGAGTTCTCCACGGTGTCTCTCGACTCCAGGATACAACTCCTTCCTGCTCTGGAGCTGCCTCAGTTATAGGTCTGGCGCCCTTTGATGTCCGGACCCTCGCACTTGGAGGTCGGGAGGTCCGGGATGAGGGAGTCCAGACACCCAGCAGGGGGGTGGAGCCAGCGCCCGGGGAGGCTGGGGGCGATCGGCACCTGGTGGGGGAGAGCCATCAACACTCCTCTCTCCCATTGACCTGCCAAGTGGTCCGTTCACCTCCTGGGTGGATGGTGGTGCCGGGATGTCGGGGCCTGGCCAGGCCCAGGGTTGGGGTCGAGCTGAGGCCACGCAGCCTCGTGGTGCAGTGTCCAAGATGGCGGCTGGGCCTGGGCAATGGTGCTGACGGTGGCCCGGGCCAGTGATACAGAGATGTTCGGGGGCAGGCGTCCCGTAGGGGACGGGTTGCGGGTTGCTTCCGTGGGTAGCGCCTGGAGAGCCGGTGTCCGGGCTCCGTCATGCGGGGAGGTAGCGAGCCCTTCCTGGGGCCTGTCCAACATGCGTCCCCCCTAGCTGAAAGCGGGGAGAGTCACCCATCCTCTTGGGGACTCTCCTCGTCGAGGCGGAAAAAGTGTGACAGGCCATCCGCGTTGGCGTGGTCTTGGCCAGGGCGATGCTCCATAGTGAAGTCCATCCCCTGCAAGGAGATGGACCATAGCAACAGTTTGGGATTCTCCCCCCGCATCTGCATTAACCATTGCAGGGGGCGATGATCTGTTTGCACCCGGAAGTGGGTACCGAAGAGGTAGGGTCGGAGCTTCTTGAGGGCCCACACTACTGCAAAGGCCTCCCGCTCGATGGTACTCCAGCGCTGTTCTCGGGGCAGCAGGCGTCGGCTGATGAAGGCCACTGGTTGGTCGATTCCCTCGGGGTTCAGTTGGGAGAGGACGGCCCTAATGCCCTGGTCTGAGGCATCAGTCTGGACGATGAACTCACGGCTGTAGTCGGGGGCCTGGAGCACAGGGGCGGTGCACATGGCGGCCTTCAGCCTCTCGAAGGCCGCTTGACAGTCGGGGGTCCAGTTGACTGTCTTTGGGTGTTTCTTTGATGTGAGTTCCGTGAGGGGCCCCACAATGATGCCATAGTCCTTCACAAACCGCCGGTAGTATCCGGTGAGCCCCAAGAAGGCTCGTACCTCGGTATGGGTGACGGGGGGCTGCCAGGACTGGATGGCAGCGATCTTGAGCTGGAGAGGGGCCACCAGACCGCTCCCCACTTGGTGCCCGAGGTAGGTCACGGACCCCTGGCCAATTTGGCAATTGCTGGCCTTGATTGTGAGGCTGGCTCGTTGAAGGGCCTGCAGGACCTCTCGGAGGTGGCGGAGGTGGTCTGACCAGTGGCAGCTGTATACCGCGATATCGTCCAGGTACGCAGCGCTGAATTCTTCGAGGCCCGCCATTACCTGGTTCACAAGTCGTTGAAAAGTGGCTGGAGCGTTTTTCATGCCGAAGGGCATTACTGTGAAATGGTAGTGTCCATCCGGGGGGGAGAAAGCGGATCGTTCTTGGGCCCCGGGGGTGAGGCCGATCTGCCAGTAGCCCGCTGTCAGGTCGAAGATGCTTAGGTAGCGGGCAGCCCCCGTGCGGTCAACCAGTTCATCTGCTCGGGGGATGGGATGAGCGTCGGTTCGGGTGACAGCGTTCAGACCCCGATAGTCGACGCAGAATCGGAGCTCGGGAGTGGTGCCCGGGGCAGTCGCTTTGGGGACTAGTACGACTGGGCTGGCCCAGGGGCTGTCTGAGGGCTCGATGACTCAGAGTGTGAGCATTTTGGAGACTTCTTCTTGGATGCAGGCGCACACCCGATCTGGTACTCGTACGCCCGGTGTCTGATAGGGGGACTATCCCCGGTGTCCACGTCGTGAAGGCACCAGGGGGTGACCCCAGAGGTGAGGGAAAACAGGTCTGCAAATTGCAGCAGGAGGGCCCGACAGTCTTGGTGCTGCTCCGGGGTCAGGGCATCGGAGAGTCGGACCCCGTCCACTGAACCATCTTTTTCACGGGTCCTCAGTAGGTCAGGGAGGAGCTCGGAGTCTTCTTCCGCCCCACTGTCTGTAGCCATCAGTAGGCTGAGCTCCGAGCGCACGAAGTGTGGTTTGAGTCTGTTGACGTGGAGGACCCGGAGGGGGTTCCGGGGGGATTCCATGTCGATGAGATAGGTGACAGGGCCCTTGCGTTCGACCACCTTGAAGGGTCCTGTCCATTTGTCTTGCAAGGCACAAGGCTCGGTGGGGGACATCACCCATACCTGCTGACCAGGCTCGAACTCGATGGAGGAGGCATGTTGATCGTACCATTTCTTCATGTCCTCCTGACTGGCCTCAAGATTGGCTTTAGCGATCTCCCTGAATCGCCTGGTCTGATTGCGGAGGGTCAGGAGGTACTTATAGACGTCTGGAATGGTTTTCAGGGGGGCCACTTCCCATTCTTCTTTAACTAGGCTGAGGGGCCCTCGGACAGGGTGTCCGTACAGGAGCTCGAAAGGGCTGAAGCCGAGGGACTTCTGGGGGACTTCTCGGTAGGCGAAGAGGAGGCACGGGAGTAGCACGTCCCACTGGCGGCGTAAGGGTTCCTCCAGCCCCATGATCATCCCCTTGAGAGTGCGGTTGAACCGCTCGACCAGTCCGTTTCCTTGCGGGTGATAGGGGGTTGTGAATCGGTAGGTGACTCCGCACTGCTGCCAGAGGGATTTCATATATTTGGTAATAAAGTCCGTGCCCCTGTCACTGACGACCTCCCGGGGGAAGCCCACTCGAGAGAAGATCCCCATCAAGGCTCGGCCTACAACTTGTGGTAAAAATATTTTACCTAATCATTTTTTCCATATAATTATCAATACAAGACAGCTCATTCAATGAGAGGCAGAGTCCGTGAAATCTGAGTCATACGGGCTTTTAATATAATGCTTCGAAGCATGGGACATCGGGTTCCATCACCACGCAGGTTCAGGAAGGGACGTTCTCACTTTTTATTAACAGTACACAATATATATAGTAAAACAGTATGTATGGCAGTGAATACAGTAGGCGTAACAGGTGAAAAGAGATGATAAGAACACATGTGCGTAACAGGAGGCGTGTAAGAAGGCGTACACATGGGCGTGCACTGGACATGTCAGAGAAACGTAACATAAAACGTCACGAGTGGGTGGATGCATAGAGAAAGTTGCAGAATCAGCAGAAACTATTAACCTATATACGCGCGCAGCTGAGCATGACGTATAACCGGGGAGAACTGGGGCTTTGACTTTTGCACGAATAAAGGAGACTAATGTCTGGGGTGTCAAAACGACCTGTACCTATAGCATATCTGAAATCGTATGTTTTGAGGATGTAGCGTCTGGAGTAAAAGGTCTCTCGGGCAAGGGCCGTTCAACACTGAATGCGAGTGTGTGCAAAGGGATCTTAATGTAGAGTGCGGGGGCCATGGGCCTACCATGGTAACAGGAGCAGTAAATCACTTGCATGGAGACAGGAAGGCAGGGCCCCTTGCTCTGCAGCCGCGGAATATGTTTACCTATTTCACTAGACTGGAATGTGTTTTCGAGGAGGCGGGACAGATAACTTGTGGGTAAAACATGAATTTGGCAGGCAGTCCAGGCCGAGCGGGCACCGCTGCGCTGGCAGGAAGTAAGGCAAGGGTCAGGGATGCGTACAGCTTTCAGAGACAGGAGAGATGAGACTCGGGCCTCGTTTAAGGGCCTAACTCGACTGGGCCAGAAAACGTGGACGAAAACGTGAAAGTGTACCATGTAAAGACGGTGGCACCGTATGCCTAGGAACATAATTAACGGGATTTCTTGGTATGGTTGGATAGCTAACATGTTAAGGATGGACGCAAATGTATTTGCGTCTTTCTAGTATGTATAGAACAGAAGCTACACGACATACATGGAACATGGGTGCATGGATAGGGTGCGAGTGGGGGACACATTAGCTACCTGAAAATTTCTATTACCTCATTCCCTCCTTGGACCCTACTACACCCTTCAGGATATATCTATATTCATGAGACCATCTATCTGTTCATAAAGCATCATTTGTTCATCTTTCTTTATTCGGGAGCGGGAACGTGTACTTGGATGGGGAATACAGGCTGTGGCGCACAAGCCGCAAATCGCTGGCCCACATTGCAGACAGAGACAACAACTGAATACTATGGCCAATATTATTCCTAGGAACGATAATAATTTCCATCCCCAGGCGGATATCACACTCCAGAACCAACCGGACCAAGTCCAGGAGCCTGGATTCTGGTGCATCTGATGGGCTATTTCATGAAGCCGAGTTATGGCCTTATACACGGATGGTGCGTTATTTGGAATAAACACGCAACAACTGGATCCAATGACTCTACAAGCCCCGCCCCTATCTGCCAAGATGACGTCAAGGACAAGGCGATTTTGAAGAACAACAAGTCTCATAGCAGACTGTTCCTCGGTCAGGTTACCTAAAGCAGAAGTAGTCTCGTTCACTACTGCTTCTAATGTTCTGGTCAATCTTCGAATTAGTTTACTATTTGAGACAGTGCCTATGAATGGAAAGAATCCTTTATTGAAATCTATATATTGTTCTAAAGTAGTTTCAGTCTGATCGACAATTGGGATCTTGATCTCCCTTCTATGTCTTACATGAACGAGATGTGGATTTCTGTGATAATCAGGCGGGGCTAGAAAAACAGGTGGCAATAGGAACGCAATATAGCACGTCCCATCCCAATCCAATGGCAGACGTACATAGGCTGTCTGACCACATATGAAATAAGAATGGCGAGAGGCTCTGAAAGTAGACTTTCCTTTATCACTGAATTCTACAACAGTATCACAATCACTGTGCCCTAGATGTACGGAACCATTCTTTCTGACGCATAATTCACCTTTCACTGGTAAAACTGTAATAAACGGCAAGTCCGAATTAGTCTCAGACTGCACATTCAGGATCATGAAGTTAAGTGTAAAACTACCTAATCCATACACTTCATTTTCTAGATCGGTCCCTATCCTTTGTGGGAGACCGTCTGCGTCTGGAAAACATGCTTTGTTCATGACGGTATTCAGGTTCCCCCATATCCAATTGCCTTGGGAAACCTTGGACTTACTATCTAGGGAAGACATTAAAGTAAACCATGCACCACATGAACCATTATGCGTGAACGGGTAAGGAAAGAGAGGCAGAGCTCCCTTGTACTTCTGATAGGGAGGGAGTCGGCCACATATCCAGCAATCGGTGGCGTTGCTGGCCTGATGAGTCTGGTGTAACATACGAATGAATGTATTGTTGCGCATTGCTAATCGATAGGAGAGCTCATGTGGGGGCAGGTCACAAAAAATGTGTTCCACAGTGTCATTAGAGGAAGCATGTACATATGAATCAAGAGGGAAAAAGACATGTAACATTAAACTAATGCATATTAACGTAAGACTCAGAAGAAACATGAAAATTAAGGCGATTATGCATCCGCTATGCAAAACTTTACAATAATTATTTCTTTTCTCGATACGCCTATCTCTCTGACTACTTGGGTCTATCTTGTTCATGTCAGAAACCTGTCTAACCGCTTCACCCGAGGGGGACTTAAACAATTAAACGCTGTCTGACTTACTAGACCTCAGCTTTAAGCGATACTCCTCTTGGGGAGTTTTCTCTAGCAGGGGAAGTTTAGAGTCAATGTCCGGGAGGGGGCAGTCCTTAATCGGAATGTCTGGACACAGTCCGTGAACTTTTTTCACATGGCTGGAATGCAGCCAGCCTTTTCTTCCTTCCAGCTTCACTGCGGTCCTCGTCGTCATAAGCACCAACTTAGGCTGTTTCCATCTGGGCTCCAGCGGACTTTTCCTGTCGAAATTTCTTACGAGCACATGCTCGCCGGGGACAACGTCATGCGGTTTCACTTGGGTGTTGTCTGGGAAGGCAGCTGCGACCTGTGAACGACAAGATTGTAGTGCAGACATCAAGGAGGCCAAGTAATCTGTCAGCATAGAACTGTCAACATCAGTAATTTTCTTTGGCATAGGCGTACCCCACATATTGGGAGGCCGCCCAAAAATAATTTCATAGGGAGACAATCCTGTCCTAGAATGGGCTACCATACGCATATAAAAGAGTGCAACTGGCAATGCTACGATCCAATCTACACCTTTCTCTGCACATATTTTGGCTAATCGGGTTTTCAGGGTCTGATTGTGTCTTTCGACCAAACCAGCTGCTTCGGGATGTCGTACACAGTGGAACTTCCACTGGTAACCTAACAGGAGTGAAACCTGTTTCATGAGCTCGGACGAGAATGGCTGTCCATTATCTGAGTACACGACACGGGGCAAGCCGTATCGCGGGAAAAATTCACGAACCAACTGCTTGGCAGTGGTCGCGGCAGTGTAATCTGGGACTGGATATGCTTCTGTCCATCTGGAAAGGGCACATACAACTACAAGGACGTATTTAAAACCTCTACATCTGTCCATCTGGATATAATCCACCTGGAGGACTTCAAAAGGATGATCGGGAGGGTGGAATCCACCTTGTTCCACGGGAACACCTTTGCCTGGATTGAACTGACAACAGATCATGCAAGTACGCACTTTCTGTTTTGCTGCTGCTCGTAAATGTTTATTGAACCAGAGGTTATGAACGCTGTCTAACATGGCTTTTTCTCCTAAGTGTGCTGGACTATGTGCTGTATTAATGATAACTTGAACCATAGAGTCGGGGAGGAACCATGTGGCTCTTCCCTTCGTCATCCATCCCTGATCTGTGTGGATCCCTCCTTGTTCAGTCCATTTCTTGATTTCGTCTGGTGTGGCATGTGTCTGTATGTCGAGTACTTCCAATATGGGATCCTTCACTGTCATACAATGTGTCTGTGATGGTACTATGGTCTTTGTCATGTCTGTTGGGATGTCTGTCTGAGCTGTGAGTTTGGCTGTTCGGTCTGCTAGGTCGTTACCCTGTGAAATAGTGTCGGTAACTTTTGTATGTGCTTTGCATTTCATAACTGCTATGGCTGTAGGAAAGTGTATTGCTTCTAACAGAGCTTGAATAAGGGGACCATGTTGGATCTTGGTACCATGAGAAGTTAAAAAACCTCTTTCTTCCCAAAGAACTCCGAAGTCGTGAACGACTCCGAATGCATATTGTGAATCTGTGTATATGTTTACTTTCTTGTTCCTGGCTAGTATACAGGCTTGTGTCAGAGCGATGAGCTCTGCTGCTTGAGCAGACAATGTGTCAATGCGATGTGTTTCTAAGACTTCAGTTTCAGTGGTCACTGCAGAGGCGGCCACTAACTCTCCTGTACTCGTTCTCATACATGAACCATCCACGTAAAGTGTCAGGTCTGGATCGGGTAGTGCAATGTCTGTCAAGTCTTGTCTGGGCTTCGTTACAGTATTGATGACTTCTACGCAGTCATGTGGTGTCGGGTCAATCGTACTTGAGGGTAACAATGTGGCAGGATTCAGTATGTTGCAGCGTCTGATTTCTATGTGTGGCTGAAACAATGTCAATTCGTATCCGGTCAGTCTTGCTATGGTCAGGTGCTGAGTCTGGGTTCGGTTCAAAAGAACTTCCACGGAATGTGGAACTTGTACTGTCAAGGGATGTCCTAACACTATTGAATCACTTTGTCTGATAGCTAGAGCTGTTGCTGCAACTGATTTCAGGCACGCAGGCAGAGCCTGGGCTACTGGATCCAATGTACTAGAAAAATAAGCACAAGGCTTATGGTGTCCTGCTTGATCTTGTGTGAGCACAGATAATGCTGTGCCATCGCGTTCTGTAACAAAAAGTGTAAAAGGCTTGCTGTAACATGGTGTCGCTAAAACAGGCGCTTGACATAAGACTTTCTTTAACTCGTCAAAAGCTTGTGTGTGTTCCTGGGTCCAAGGGAGGACAGTCGAAGTCGCTGCCTCCTGTGTTGTCAACTGTATGAGTGGTTTAGCTAGAAATGCATACTGAGGGATCCATTGTCTGCAGTACGAGGTGAGGCCAATGAAGGTTCGTACCTCCTTTTGTGTCTTGGGTTGTGGCAGATGTGCAATTAACTGGATACGTTCCGGCATCAGTTGTCTCCCCCATTTGGACAGCAAGTGCCCAAGGTATACCACTTGCTGGGCACAGAATTGTAGCTTCGAAGGGGACACGTTATGCCCCTTTTCGGCCAAAAAACATAGGACAGTCAGTGATGCGTGCTCGCAATCACGTTCGGTCCGAGCAGTTATCAATAAGTCATCTACATATTGAAGCAGAGCAGTGTCAGCAGGCATGTGAATACTGTCTAGTTGTCTTTTCAGGGCTCGACTGTAAATACTGGGACTTTCCGTGAACCCTTGTGGTGCACGTGCAAATTTAAAACTTCGGCCATTTAATGAAAATCCGAACAAAAATTGGCTTTCCGGATGAATGGGGACACTAAAGAAGGCGTTCTTAAGATCAATTACAGTAAAGAACGCAGCTTCGGAATCAATGGCAGTCAACAAAGAGGATATGTCTGGCACTACTGGGTACTGGGGAACGATGCATTTATTTAGCTCGCGAAGATCGATCACCAGTCTGTAGACTGGAGGTGCATTTGGGTCTGTTCGTTTAAGAATCGGGATGATTGGGGAATTACATACATTGGAGTCAGTTTCTATAACTACTCCTTGAGCAATCAATTCGTCTATAATTTTCAATAAGGCCACTACAGCCTCGGGGGGCAATTTGTATTGTCGGATTCGGGGCAGTACAACACCTTGCTTGAGAGCGACACGATAAGGTGTGATGTGCATACATCCTACATCAGTTGGACCTTTTGCCCATAAATGTGCTGGTACATTTCTCAATCTTGGATCAAAATCACGTAACACATAGTGACCCTTAAAGTCACGTAAGAACAATCTCACTCCTTCCGGAGAACAACATATAACAGCTCCTAGAGCTTTCAGCGTTTTAATACCAAGCAAATTTTCAGGACATGCTTTCGTAAGTAACAGGTCAGTAGTTCGGGACAGTGGACCAACTTCAAGAGAAACTGGCTTTGATACTTCATTAACAATAGGCTTTCCTGAAAAACGCAGGGAAACATTCTGTGAGCCTGAAAGCGGTGCCCCTGGAACTTCGTCATGACTGATGGTCGTTCTACTTGCCCCTGTGTCAATAAAAAATTTTCTGTCTTTCCCTAATACCTGACTATGTACATAGGGACCATCTTGATCTACAGGAACCTCAATAAGAGGCAAGCCAACCTCCCTCTCTAGGCTGTTTCATGTGTACTGCTGGTAATCGGGGTAATCTGACTGTGCATACTGATACATTTGTTGTGTGACATGTTGAGCGGCAGCAATAGGCTGTGGTTGCGGTTGAGGTTGGGGTACAGCTACTGTCTGTAAAGCTTGCTGTGGTGACTGTTGTGTATTCTGTGCGACATGCTGTGGGACGTGTTGCTGTCTAAGAGGACGCGGTCTCTCTTTCGTTTTACCGGTAGCAATATTGTGTTTCAAAACCAAACATTCAATAATATAGTGACCTGGCTGTTTGCAGTAATTGCAATTCTCTTTAACGGGAGCTGCAGACTGACCTGGAGGTGCTGTACCCTTTCTTTGACCGTCTGCTGGAACAGACTGGGCTACTAGTACTTTCATTTTCGTGTCTTTCATACGTCTCTGTTCATGTTCATGTTCCTCTCTAATTCGGTTCTGGTGGTACTGTAACATTTGTAACATTTGGGAAGGTGTATTTGCTTGCCATGTACTTTCGACTTTCAGGACTCTATTCTTAACCTGGGGTAAGGAATTCTCAACTAATTTGGTCACAAAAAGATGTGGATATGACTCGCTACTTGTTTTCAGGCCACTATTAATAACAAAACATTTCTCGAATCTGGAATAAAAATCACTAGTGTCTTCGTCTTGTTTCTGTTTGCAGGCTGAGATTGCATCCCAGTCTTCCTTTTTCGTTGTCAATAACCTCGGCAAAACCTGTACTAATAATCCTGGTAATTCTTTGGTTTTGTCCCCAAGACCTAAACCTGGGGTACGTCCCTTTTCTTCGTCTTCTAATTCAGTCCAGTTAATCTTTTTATCTCCCACCTCCCATTCTTTTTCTTTGAGTTTCTCGTAAATACCTGCCGGTAACAATACCTTTAACATTTTCATAATATCGGGATATGTGTAATCTCCCATGAGTAACATGTCTTTTAATTCACGGTGAAACCCTGCTGGATCCTTATCATGACAGGGCACTATTTTCTTCATTTCCAATAATTCCATTTTACTTAAGGGCGTGTATACGAATACGCGTTGAAGCGCACCCCCTGGAGACGTCTGTACGGGATGAACTTCTCGTAAGGGATTCTGTCTGTCTATGTGAAAAGGATGGTTTACTGGAGGTGGAACGGGAACAAAATGTGGAGTCAGAAATGTTCTGTATTTATGACGTTGTTCAAGAATCACATTAATCAAATCGGTACCTAAACCTCTCCATCTATTCAGGAGTAATTCATCCAATATATTGTACAGGGGACCTGGATCAGAATGCTGACTCTCATATAGCATAATGATATGCTGGATCATGTATATACCAGCTAAACGTTGTTCAGTTGGAGTAAGACTCAAAAATGTTTGCGCTACTGAATCGTCTTTATATACACTGCTATTATCAGCCCACTGTACTGCGGACCGCGCTAGTTCTTGTTCACGCATTGTACTAAGTTCGTTGTAACCTATTCTATCTTTTAGGATTTTATCAGTGGCTTGGAACAAATGTTCAAGAGAACATTGCTCTGGTATCGGGGAAAGGAAACGTTTCTTGTTTTCTAGACGAATGGGTCTGTCAAAAGGTCTATCCATGGAATACTGTTTAGGAAGTTTCACTCTACCTACGTATGCTATCCTGTCTGGATTCTCTATTTCTTCCTCCGCCGAGGATTCATTCTTGTCTGACTCGGCTTCCTGTTCAGCCTTCTGTCTGTTATGTATTGCTACTATTTCTTTACGGATCTTTCTAGTCATGGCATCTATACAATTTTGTTTATCATGTTTACAATCTGCAATATTTTGACTCCATTTAGTCAGTACATCCATCTCTTCTTGAACTACACCTGGCCGATCTTGTTCCCTTATTAAACCATTAATTAAGAATCTTAGTATTAACCCTTGTGTCTCAACTTTCTGATATGCCATGGCCTCACGAATACATTCTGGTCTCTCCCCTGTTCTAATAAAATGATATATTTTGTCTAGATGGTCTGGCATTTCTGGTAATGTCAACAAATAATCCGTGACACGTCGTAAACGTAACGAGGCTAACATCATGTCTCCTTTCTTGCCGGGTACTGGATCATATCTACAATCTGTAATATACTGTTTAAGCTTTTCATGTGGCATCGCTTTCGGAGTACGCTGTGTTGCTAAGTCTCTGATTGTCATTCGTTGTAATTGTGGCGGGGTGTGAGGGTGGCCTCCTGCGGCACCTCCTAAAGCAGAAGCCTGGGCATGACCTGACGTCATGGCGGGTGGAAAAGGTACATGTGATGGGGTTGGACTCTGGGTTGCATCTGTCGAAAAAGGATTGTGAGGACCAGTAGTAGGGGGGCCAGTAGCAGCAGCAGGGGAAGTGACAACAGGCGCGGGAAGCGAGTCTTGGCGTGGAGGGGTCGTGGCTTGAACAGCCGGAACAGGCTGCTGTGCATTATTAACGGGTGGCATGGGTACATTGGTATATGCTGGCGCTACATCATCTAAATAGGAAGAAAGGAAAATATCTGCTGCGGTCTGTTTGTGACGGAGTTTAGTCGGGACCAATGGTGGTGGTAAGTTACGTGGTACTTCCGGGGTCGCCTTGGGCAGGCCCTCGGCTAGAACTGGATACAGTCCGGTAATAAGTGCTTTTCTCTGTCTGTCTTGTTGTTCTATTCTGACTCGTTCTCCTTCTTCTAGTAACTCTTTCTCTCTAGCTTTTTCGGATTCTTCTCTACTTCTTTCGGCTTTTCTGATTTCCTTTTCATTTCGTCTATGAGCTTCTTTACGCCATAACTCTATGGCATCTTTCTGGGATTGTCTGGCTTTCTTTTTCCAAAGTGCTTCTTCTACTCTCATGATGCAATCTGCATCCGATGTCCCTGAGACAGGCCATCTATACTTTTCTTCCAGACCCTTAGTGTAATCTGCCCATAATTCTAGGTACAGTATGGCATCTAAGCCATGTTTATTATACATAAAATGACCAGGAGTGTCCCTAAGCGGGACAGGAACTGATTCTTCTAATATCCCTTTCCTAGTACTTATCTGACGTAATTTCGAGAACAGCGGCATGGTCGGATCACTTTAAACGTGGACACAGTAAAACACAGTAATGAATAGCAAAACAATCATTCATACCACAACATTAAAACACATTAAAAACATGTTACCTGATACATAGAGAACACATAAAAGCGAAACTGACACTCGAGTTGCAACACTAGAATACTGAATCACTGGATTTACTAGATGCACTGCTATAACAGTACAGACCGGTCCCATAAAGAGACACGTCGGACCGTATCCACCTAAGTGAACACGTATGGACCAGGTCTGTGTACCCAGACCTGTCTTGACCGGGAACAAATTAATGAACCCGTCCAGATGCTTTCCCAATAACGGTACTCACCGGGAAGCAGAAACTGAAGGCCTCGGAAACCGGACTGGACTGGACTGCGTCAGGTGACGATTCTCCTACGCATGCGCTTCGGAACAGGTGGGCCTCTGGACACCTCGGACTTTGCTCTCTCGACTAGGGCTCTGGTCGGGATCCTCCGCATTCCTCACCGCCTCGTCTGGACGCCGGACCGCAGTCTCCGTCTCCCTCGTGGGCCCGAGGGAAGATAGCAGGAAAACCCGCAAACGTGCACGGTTTCCGTCGGGGCTGTAGAAGGGGTCAAAGGCCGCTTGACTTCACCGGCGAGTGGGGAAGGGGGGGGGGTCCCTATTCGGGCGCCAAATTATGTGGTAAATATATTTTACCTAATCATTTTTTCCATATAATTATCAATACAAGACAGCTCATTCAATGAGAGGCAGAGTCCGTGGAATCTGAGTCGTACGGGCTTTTAATATAATGCTTCGAAGCATGGGACATCGGGTTCCATCACCACGCAGGTTCAGGAAGGGACGTTCTCACTTTTTATTTACAGTACACAATATATATAGTAAAACAGTATGCATGGCAGTGAATACAGTAGGCGTAACAGGTGAAAAGAGATGATAAGAACACATGTGCGTAACAGGAGGCGTGTAAGAAGGCGTACACATGGGCGTGCACTGGACATGTCAGAGAAACGTAACATAAAACGTCACGAGTGGGTGGATGCATAGAGAAAGTTGCAGAATCAGCAGAAACTATTAACCTATATACGCGCGCAGCTGAGCATGACGTATAACCGGGGAGAACTGGGGCTTTGACTTTTGCACGAATAAAGGAGACTAATGTCTGGGGTGTCAAAACGACCTGTACCTATAGCATATCTGATATCGTATGTTTTGAGGATGTAGCGTCTGGAGTAAAAGGTCTCTCGGGCAAGGGCCGTTCAACACTGAATGCGAGTGTGTGCAAAGGGATCTTAATGTAGAGTGCGGGGGCCATGGGCCTACCATGGTAACAGGAGCAGTAAATCACTTGCATGGAGACAGGAAGGCAGGGCCCTTTGCTCTGCAGCCGCGGAATATGTTTACCTATTTCACTAGACTGGAATGTGTTTTCGAGGAGGCGGGACAGATAACTTGTGGGTAAAACATGAATTTGGCAGGCAGTCCAGGCCGAGCCGGGCACCGCTGCGCTGGCAGGAAGTAAGGCAAGGGTCAGGGATGCGTACAGCTTTCAGAGACAGGAGAGATGAGACTCGGGGCCTCGTTTAAGGGCCTAACTCGACTGGGCCAGAAAACGTGGACGAAAACGTGAAAGTGTACCATGTAAAGACGGTGGCACCGTATGCCTAGGAACATAATTAATGGGATTTCTTGGTATGGTTGGATAGCTAACATGTTAAGGATGGACGCAAATGTATTTGCGTCTTTCTAGTATGTATAGAACAGAAGCTACACGACATACATGGAACATGGGTGATTGGATAGGGTGCGAGTGGGGGACACATTAGCTACCTGAAAATTTCTATTACCTCAACTGGTGCTGTCACAGTTCAAAGGGGAACGGCCTCGGGATAGCGGGTGGCGTGGTCCACCAGGACCAGGATGAATCGGTGCCCTTGTGCTGTTCGGGGGTCCAGAGGCCCCACAATGTCTACTCCCACCCGTTCGAACGGGGTGGTGACGACGGGGAATGGTTGCAGAGGGGCCTTGAGTTTTCGGCCGCTCTTTCCGCTGGCCTGGCAGGTGGGGCAGGCCCGGCAGTGGTTGGAGACATCATTTCGCATCTTTGGCCAGTAAAAGTGGGTTACCAGGCAGGTGTAGGTTTTGTCTTGCCCCAGGTGCCCAGCCAGGGGGACATCATGTGCCAAGTTCAAAAGGAAGTCTCTGAAGCGGAGGGGCACCACCAGCACTCGACTGGCCCCCAATTCCACGATTCTTTGCTCGCCGTACAGTAGGTCATTGTCCCAATAGATCCAGTGGGCCCCGGCGGTGTCTCCCGCGCTCTGGGCGAGTGCTTGCTGTCGGAGTCCCTCGAGGGAGGGACAGGTCTTTTGCTCCTGCCGGAATTGTTCCTGTGTGGGCCCCCCCTCTTGACGCCACTGAGCCAGGTCTGGAAGGTCTTGGGGCTGAGCGGGTCCTTCTTGGGTTTGTTCTGGGGGGTCAGTAGGGACGGTGTCTTCCTCTGGAGTGACCGGGGGAGGAGGTGCTGGCCATTCGGGTTCTTCGGTTCTGGGGATGGCGCGGGCGGCCATGGACCGGGTTGTTACGCACGCCCAGTCCGGGAGGCCCAACATCCCCAGGTGCTCTTTTCTTTCAACGGCCGCCCACGGGGAACTCTCGAGATCGTTCCCCAGGAGGCAGTCCACGGGGGCATCATCGCGGACAGTCACTTTTAGCATGCCGGACACTCCTCCCCATTCGAAGGGGACACAGGCCATCCGACACAGGCTCTCAGAATTGTCGGCCGATCGGACGGGGCAAAGAACGTTTGGCAGGATTTGTTCTGGGGTCACCAGGTGACAGCGGACGGCCGTCACACTGGCCCCCTTGTCACGCAGGGCTTCGGCCTTGCGCCCATTTATGTTCACCCACTGGCGGTATTTTCTGGTGTTGGCGGGTAGGGGGACCCGCGGGATCATGTCTCTTCCCCCTAGGCAAGCTAGGACCATGGCGGCACTAAGCATGGGCGGAAAATCCGTTCCGCTCGCGGATTTTGCGGATTTTCGGGAAATCCGCAATCCGCGAGATTTGCGAATTTCCCGCAAAATCCGCAAATCCGCGAGCAGCGGATTTTGCTCGCGCTGCTCGCACTGTTCGCGTGAGTTCGCGCCCCGCGAATAAGTGCAAAATTGCAGAAATACGATCTTAGCAAAACTGAAAGTAACTACTTACCAGGTTCAAAAGTTCAGGCACATTATTAGTAGCCATTTCCTGTAGTGCTTCCTGAGGGGCCCCTCCAGAGTTCAGTTGCCAGTTGAAACTATTATGTGACCCTGCTCTGAACCTCAGAATAGTTACACATATGCCACAAAGGTCCTGAATTACAGCTAAGGGAGACAAGCAGGAGCCAGGCTGGAAGTTAAAATCCATTAATCAGCCCCTAATTCATTATTGTCAGTTGGGGCAGGGCAGGTGTTGTAACTAATTTTGCAACAATGAAAGCACTTAGCAAGTGCAAAAGATCACTAATCAGGGCGCACTAAGGAAGCAGGTGCCAGCTAAAAAAATATTCTGTGACACATTAATCAGCCCCAAATTAATTCAGGTCACTTGAGGCAGGGAAGGTGTGCTTTGCTTTGCCGAAAATAATGTACACTGGACAACCAGAGGGTGTGGTGATGAAACAGAGGGTGGCATGGGTGGGCCAGAGGGTGGCATGAGTAGTCAGAGAGTGGCAGTGGTGACAGAGAGTGGCAGTGATGAAGAAGAGTGTCCCAAACAGGCTGGACACGTAGAAACAACAAGTTCACGAAACTTGCGACCCGACAGGTAAGTTCGCAATTTGCGAAATTGTAAAAACCCTCGCGAACTGGCAGAAACACGGGCGAACACAAAAAAAAAAAATCCGCAAATTCGCGGGAATTCGCGGATTTTGCGGATTGCGAATCCGCAAATCCGCAAAATTCGCGGATTGCCAATCCGCAAAATCCACTCATGCTTAGGCGGCAGGTTCCCATTCGGGCTGCTCCTGCTCGTACTCCTCATGCTCTTCGGAGATTTGCTCTTCTCCTAGGGCGGCAGCAGCAACCTGGCGGGGCCCGGGAGTCTGGTTCTTTGGGCAGTTCGGGTCGCTGGCATAGTGGCCGATTCGCTGGCACCGATGGCAAGTAACGTTGGCTCGGAACCCTGGGCGCATCGGGGGGTTTCCCCGACCGGCCGGGGGCGGGGTGGTGTTGGCGGGAGCTGCCGGGACGGCATCTCTGCCCCGGCCCTGGCCTCCTCCTCCTCGGGGGCGATGGTGACCTTGACTGGTTCTGTTCTGCTCGTTTGGCCCACTCCGGGCCACTCGGGTGCTTTCCCATCGGTCAGCCTCAGCGGCGAGCTGCCGTGGTTCAGTCAATTTACTGTCGAGGAGGTGCTGCCTGAGCTTGACAAAGCAATTGTTGGAGAGGTGCTCCCACACAATGAGGTTGAAGAGTTGCTCGTAAGTAGTTACGTGGCTCCCCTTTATCCATCCCTCGAAGGCTCGGCTGAAATAGTTCACATATTCTACCCAAGTCGTACCCGGGATCTGTGTGCAGTCGCGGAACCTCTGGCGGTACATCTCGGGCGTGAGCCCATATCGAGTGAGGAGAGCGGCCTTCATGTGGTCATAGGACGTCATCTGATGATCCGGGAGCTGTAGCAGGGCATTGCGGCCTTCATTGACGAACCTCCCCCATAGACCGGCTCCCTAGTCACTTCGATCGATCCGGTGAGAGGTCATGGCGATCTCGTAGGCCTTGAACCACTGTTGTATGTCGTCGTTCCGATAATATTCTCGGACGACATCTTTAGGGATGTGGACCTTGGGTTCTGTAGCGCCTGGGGTGCGCGGTTGCTCGGGCACCCCTAGTTCTTTGTTCTGTTTCCGCATTTCTATCTCTGCGAGCTTGCGCTCGTGTTCGTATGCCAGTCTTTTCTCTTCGAGTTCTCTTTGTCTTTGCTTTTCTTCCCGCTCTTCTCGGAGCCGTAAGTGTTCTAAGTTTATCTTTTGTTCTGCCAGTTTCAGCTCTCCGTCCAACTTGAGCCGTGCCAATTCTAATTCGTGGAGTCTGCTTTTTTCTCGTTCTTGGATCTCTTCCCGGGAGAGACCCGCTCTTCTTTCTTCGGTCACAGTGGTGTTCGTCTCTGGTGCTTCGACGTTTTGGTCCCGGGGTCTGGCGGTACCTGTTTCTGCCCAAGATTCTAGGGCGTGTTTGAAGTCATCTTTCGTGCTCAGACCGGTGGTAGCAATGCCTAATTCTATGCAAAATTGTTTTAGCTCTCGATGACTGTACTCTTCTAGTTTTTCCATCTGGAATTTCTCTGTGGATCCGCTCTCTTTGGTTGACATTGTGGTTTAGTCGTGGGGTGAGTTACTCTCTGTACGATTACGCGCTGGTTCGGATCGCGCCGCTGGCCACCAATGTTAGACGGGACCTGGAGGGTCGGCCGAGGACAAGGGGAGAGGCCTCCGGGGAGAGCCGTCTCCTAGCGATCGTACAGACAAGTAACTTCCCCCCCACAGATGGACACCACACAAGGATAAGGTTAACGCTCTTTATATGCAAGTCTTGAGGTAAGGTATACGGTATAGTGAGATCAGGATACGAGGATCCTCTCAATTCTAGTCTCTGGCAGGGAAAGGGGGTAGCGGGACAGTCTTGTTACCAATCTGGTATGGAGGTGAAATGATGATAGCTCACAATCCTCGAGCTCGGCGTTCTGGAGGATTGGGCCGCGGCAGCGCCAGCAGGTCCCGAGGTGGTCTTAGATGGCAATGGGCCGCGGCAGCGCCAGCAGGTCCCGACGAGGGCGTTGGTTGCAAAGGGCCGCGGCAGCGCCAGCAGGTCCCTACGAGGATGAAGGTTGCAGAAGGCCACGGCAGCGCCAGCAGGCAGGACGACAGTTCACAAGGCAGAGCTGCGGCAGCGCCAGCAGTCCGTCAAGGATGAGTTCTTCACGGTGTCTCTCGACTCCAGGATACAACTCCTTCCTGCTCTGGAGCTGCCTCAGTTATAGGTCTGGCGCCCTTTGATGTCCGGACCCTCGCACTTGGAGGTCGGGAGGTCCGGGATGAGGGAGTCCAGACACCCAGCAGGGGGGTGGAGCCAGCGCCCGGGGAGGCTGGGGGCGATCGGCACCTGGTGGGGGAGAGCCATCGACACTCCTCTCTCCCATTGACCTGTCAAGTGGTCCGTTCACCTCCTGGGTGGATGGTGGTGCCGGGATGTCGGGGCCTGGCCAGGCCCAGGGTTGGGGTCGAGCTGAGGCCACGCGGCCTCGTGGTGCAGTGTCCAAGATGGCGGCTGGGCCCGGGCAATGGTGCTGATGGTGGCCCGGGCCAGTGATACAGAGATGTTCGGGGGCAGGCGTCCCGTAAGGGACGGGTTGCGGGTTGCTTCCGTGGGTAGCGCCTGGAGAGCCGGTGTCCGGGCTCCGTCATGCGGGGAGGGAGCGAGCCCTTCCTGGGGCCTGTCCAACAGTCGGTATGCTCTAACAGACTGGACGAAGCGCGGTGAGTACACTTGGGGGGGGATTTTTAACCCTCCGGTTTTGGGTTGTAGCAGTTGGCCCCTCATTGTGAGCTGTGCCAGTTTTTGCTCCCCTGTGGGTGGTAGCAGGTAGCTCGCCGTTTTAGGGCGTGGCAGTTTCGCTCCCCAGATTGGCACATAGTGTTTGTGCCTGTTAGGTATCGCGATACGAGTGGCCTGGTTGGCTACTAGATTTTGTTTCTACTGTGTATTTGTTGATCGTAATGAGCTCTGGCCTGGGGCCAGCACCATTGCCCACGCGCAGCTGGACTAATATTTTGGCATTTATGAGGAACGCCCCGGGCGCTCCTGGCTCTTTGGCTAACGCCCGTCGCCCTGCCTGGGTTCCGCCTCCACCCTCCCCCTGGAGACGTCCACCTAGGGGCCAGAGTGGTTCTAGGTTCGTGCCTAGGGGATATCCTCGGCACGAAGAGGGGGGTGTGGCGCCTGGTACAACAGTGTTTCTTTTCTCATTCATTATAGGTTTCATTGCATTTTTTTATTGTGTACTTGTGATGTGCTTGGCCTATGTAGTGGCCAAATATTGCTAGGCAGGTGGAGTATTTTTGCCTAGTGATAGGTCCTAGGTTACCTTTGCCAGCTTATTCATTCAATCTGGATACTAGAACGTTACTTAAGGAGATCTGGTAAAAAACCTCCATCTCACACACCCAGTTACCAACGTTGCCAAATAAGTACTCCCGCCCATAATACCCGCTGGCCTCTGAAAGGGACTGGCTGGAAAGACCGATTAAAGTGCACCTCTCTAAAAATAAAAAGTTGATAGAATTTCTGATATTCCCCTCACTCCTTTGGGACTAAGTACAGCAGACCCACACACATCCTCTGCACAGAAGGGTTTTTCTACAGCGCTGCCTCGTAGGATCCCCGTATTTGTCCTAGATGTTTTATGTGATTGACTGAACTGAATGAAACAATTCACCACTATTGCTCTATTGTTGAATGCCAGCACCCTGTGGCACAGCCACAGACAGGGTCTGTTTTCCTACCTTACGTGTTTTCACCGGCCGTCAAGGCCCAAACAAACAAACTAGGATCTGGCTTCTTTTCTCCCTTGTGAAAATGCTTTGGTGAATTGGCACTACATGACCTGTTGGGGTGATTGATGTATGGCTTTCTTGTTGCCCTCTTGCAAATACTGTGCGGGTGAAATATAAGTGAAGTATTTCTGTCAACCTATTGTGTCACATGTTACTCTATTGAAGTCTACCCTGCAACCCATCGTCTGGTATACTTGAACAGTTATTTGTAAAGTGGTTAGGAATAGCTCCTACACACGACTCAACCATGGGAAACCTCAATAGTAAAAAGAATTTAAATACGGCTCAGCCAGCCCCACCCAAGAACTCACCTGCATATAATGTAGCTATAAAGAGAGGCTTAAGCTCAATCATGTACACACATAAGTGGCATGATCTGACATCTAAAAACAAGGATCTCCAATCCCCATGTAATGGCACATATGACATGGCCAAACTATCATACTTGCGCCAGATGTTAAATATAAAGGGAAAAAAGATTAGAAGTTTAGAATGGGAGGCGTACCATAATTGGGACTCTGTGTTAAGCGATATGCGTTCAACAAGCGCAGTCAAATCTAAGGTCCACTGCGAACTTACGGCAATTAAAAAACAAATATTACAGGCAAAATTGGAGGGCAGATGGAGAAAAGACCAATTAGACACAATAGGTACATTCCCATGCGTACAAATTAAAGAAGAAAAGGAGGTGGAAGGTGGGGCTGGGGCAGAGGACCCAGTCTTAGAAGATATTCTCTTGGGATGCCTGGGTGGTGATTCACCGCTGCATGCACCTGAGTCAGAACACACTGAGCTAGCTCCCGGGGAACGAAAGGCAGCCATAACCTTTTTTACACAGAGCATTGAAAGATAAGGTTGCGAGACCGGAATTGGAGTCTATCCAAGACCTGGGTACGCTGAAATTAATGAGAGAGATAGCGGTCAAAGCCGCTTCAGACTACAATGAGAAGAAACACAGTATTCTCAAAGAATGTACTAAGAAACAGGTTAAAATACCTAAACTAATAGACAGGCCGTGGCAGCAATTATTATAGGATGAATCACAGGATGACTCATTCAGCAAACAGCAATGGCACTCGCTAATATGGGATGCATTTTCATATGTCCATCACACAGAACACGACATTTCGAAACAGAGTCAGCTCCAGAGAACAAAAGAAGAGGCAGTTTGGGGGGAATGGTGGGAGGAGCTTCGGCGTCAAATCCAAATTCACCAAAACTGATGTTAAAAAGTGATTCTTTAAATTGTCAAGCGCTACTACAGTGGCTCGTGGAGGGCTCACTAACTGTGGACTCCTTTATACAAACACAGCATAGGAGGTACTTAGAGAAAACACTGTCCTTAGCACGAGCAGAGTTAATGAACAAAGCACCCCAGGCCCACTTAGCATATGCGAAGCAAGCCGAAGCCCAGACGACCACAGGTAGTCGTGCCCAACTTCCAGAAAAATATGATTGGGAGGTAGGGAAGTTCGGATTCACAGACCCAGATTTAATAACATGGAAGGAGTCTAAGTTGCAGGACACGCTTGAATATGCCATAGATAAATTACAACAATGGAAGCAGCTAATACACACATGTGCAGTAATTGACGTAGCTCACTCTCTGGCCCACTCCATCACCACAGCCAACACAACAGGCAACTCCACGACAACAGAGGTCCCATCGCTTATCATGCCCCTACGAGAGATACCGCCACCACCTGGCAGCACGCCAAATGATTTAGCATATGTTTATGTCCCATGGTCAAGGCAAGACATTAGCACGTTCAGCAGAGACTTTCCCCGTTTAAGAGAGGACCCAAGGAGGTGGTATGAAGAGCTTAGCAGAATGACAGCATTTGGAGGTTTACTGTGGCGAGACCTTGACACGCTATTCAACATCATCATCCCAAAAGATCTTTGGGAAGATTGTAAAAGAAAGATTGGGTGGCCAGACGTCTAACCAAAGTGGGACAAAGGAGGGACGCCAGGCCCAGAAGTAGGGGAGTTATACAAAAAAGTAGTGGAACACTTGAAGGAGAAGGTACTTGAAGATAGGGTTGATTGGAGCAAAATTACAAGTACCAAACAGGAGAAAGATGAAAGTGTGAATGCATACTTTGACCGCCTCCTGAAAGTATATAGGCAGAACAGTGGATTGAAATATCCTATGGGAGATGCCATGCCAGCTCTGGTAACTACATTTGTACAAGGCCTCACGCCACCCATCAGAACACACTTGCAGACTTCTTTTGTCTGCTGGCAACAAGAGTCGATTGAGAAGGTCCTTTCGGCAGCCAAGTACTGCGCAGATTTCCAGACCAGTGCGCAGGCAATGGAGACAGAAAAATTAAAGAAAGAAAAAGTGAGGTTAAAGGTAGCACAAGAACGGTTTTATAGCAATAACAGAGGTAGGGAAAGAAGCAGAGGGGGGGGGGGCGAGGCGTAGGAAGACAGCAGACCGGTAGGACACCTTCCTTACCCCGCAGATCAACCTCCCTGCCACCCCAAGGAACAGCATGCTTCTATTGCAAGGACCCTAATCATTGGAAAGCAGATTGTCCAATATTAAAGAAAAGAAATGAGGACAGTAGCGGGCAAGAGGGCAGGCACCAGCACGCCAACTACACTCGGCACACAGGGTGCTGAGACAACACGCCACATGAAAATGAGACCCAGCAGCAATGGGCAGGGGGGGAAGGATGGACTCCAGTAATGAATGACTGGCCCCCACCCCCACCCCCAGCATCATTCTAGGGATGCCTGAAAGTGGGAAACTGCATGATAACAGCACCAGCAATAGCAGTAGATCAATCCGGACCATATGTAGAGGGAGAGGTATTGGGCAGGGTTGTTCCATTTCTAATTGACACAGGGGCTCAAAGATTAATGCTGAAGGCACTGACAACGCCTGAAGCTCCACTTTCTAGGACTACGATAACCGCAGTAGGCATGACTGGCCAACCTATTACAGAATACCTTACTGAGTCACTACAGTTTGTAGTAGGCACGATAACAGTGCACCACCAATTTATTCTTAGCAGGTTCTGCCTCGTGAATTTGCTGGGGAGAGATCTGTTATGCAAATTACAATGCACCATACATTGCTCACCAACAAGGGTCTTTTTAGAGAGTAAGGCAAACGGTTTAATGATACAAGCCTTTATGACCTGCACCGACCTCCAAATACCACTAGAATTATGCCATTGTGTGCCCCCGGAGGTCTGGGCAACAAGTGCCAATGACGTAGGGCGGGTATTGGACTACCCACCGGTACAGATAAAACTGAAGCCAGGGGCAGTTCTCCCAAGAGTGCCACAATACAAGATCTCAAAAGAGGGGGAGGAGGGCATCGCACCAGTGATAAAAGACCTCCTGAAGCAAGGAATTTTAAGAGAGATTCAATACAGTCAATGTAACACCCCTATACTTCCTGTGAAGAAGGCCTCCAAGGGCCCGAACGGGGGCCCCTGTCTACAGATTCACTCAGGACCTCAGAGAATTGAAAAAAATAGTCTTGCCATCTTTCCCAGTAGTCCCAAACCCAGCAACAATATTATCTAATATACCTGTATTGGCTACCACTTTCACTGTGATGGATCTTAGCTCCGCCTTCTTTACCATCCCCTTGCACCCTGACAGCCAACATTTTTTCTCCTTCACTTTTAGACAGAAGAGGTTTTGTTGGACAATGCTGGTGCAGGGTTATACAGAGTCACTATCCATTTTCACACATGCCCTAAAAACAGATTTAGACTCCCTGGTACTAAAGGAGGGGTCCACACTTATCCAGTATATTGACGATTTGCTATTGGCCTCACCTTCAAAGGAGGCTTGTGTAAACAACACCATCGCTGTCCTATGCCACTTAGCATTAAAGGGATACAAAGTCTCCCCAAAGAAGTTACAGTTTTGCCTCACCTCTGTGAAATACTTAGGCCATGAGTTAACAGAAGGAACAAGAAAACTGTTGCCAGACAGAATCTCGACAATAACACATTTTCCCAGACCCCGCACTCAGAAGGAAGTTAGAGCGTTCTTAGGAGTTGCAGGATATTGTCGTCACTGGATACCAAACTTCTCTCTCATTGCAAAACCCCTGCAGGCACTGACACACAAAGGCATACCTGACACTGTACCCTGGTCACAAGAATGCGAGACAGCCTTCAATGCGCTAAAAAGAGGATTGGAGGGAGCACCAGCGCTAGGCATACCAGATTATGGAAAAGATTTTAATTTGTTTTGCCACGAGAAGGGGGGTGCTCAATGGGGGTCTTGGCTCAGAAACATGGAGCTTTCTACCGCCCCGTGGCATACTATTCTGCCACGCTAGACCCAGTGGCTGCAGGGCTCCTACCGTGTCTGAAAGCAGTAGCAGCCGCAGCACTTGCTGTGGAACAGTCAGACAACTTAGTGTTAGGACACACACTAGTGCTATATGTGCCACACGCCGTGGACACACTTCTGACATCCACTAAGACACAGCACCTCACCAATGCACGCCTCACCAGGTATGAGTTGGTACTCCTGACACCACACATTATCATCAAGAGGTGTACCACTTTGAACCCTGCATGCTTGCTACCCACGGAGCATGAGCTGGAGGATTTTGATTCAGATGATTCCTTTCATGATTGTGCCTTGGCCATAGACAGGCATACTAAGATACGCCCAGACCTTAAAGACACATCACTCCCAGATGCCCAAGGAGATTTATTTGTAGATGGGTCATGTTTAAGGGATGACACAGGAGTATTACAAGCATCCTATGCGGTGGGCACAGCAACTAAATTATTGGAAGGAGGGAGACTGACAGCAGCAAAAAGTGCACAAGCGGCTGAACTTGTGGCACTTACCAGAGCTTGTGCATGGGCTAAAGGGAAGAAAGTAAATATATACACGGACAGTCAGTATGCCTTCGGGGTGGTCCACGATTTTGGCCAGTTATGGTCAATGAGGGGGTTCCTTACATCAGCAGGCCAGCAGATACAGCATGCACAATTGATTTGTGACTTCCTCCAAGCGCTTCTACTACCTTTCAAGGTGGCCATAATAAAATGTGCTGCCCACACTTCATCAAAAGACCCCATCTCCAGAGGCAATGCTTTCATTGACCAAGAAGCAAAGAGAATAGCGCTTACAGGCTGCGAGCGAGCTATGGTACAACTAGTAGACAACAGGACAGACACAAAAGAGGGTAAGGGTTCACTGCATTTTGATCCAATACGTATTCAGAGGGATGCAGCTGACAATGAAAAAGAGGAATGGGAGCAACAGGGATGTACACAAACAAAAGAGGGACTATGGGTAGGACCTAATGGCAGGATATGCTTGCCTTCCACCATGCTCCCTTCAATGAGCAGATTGTTCCATGGACCCTCACATGTGGGGCGTGATGGTATGGTCAGGCTATTCTCCCAGTGTTGGTATAACACGAAATTCCGCCAGACAGCAGAAAGGCTGTGCAAGCAGTGTTCTGTCTGTGCACAGTACAACACTGGAAAAGGTACCCCAACTGCGCCTGGCCACTTCCCAACACCCCCATGGACCATTTGAAAGCCTTCAGCTTGATTTAATAGACATGCCCCCCACCCAGTCATATAGATTTGTTTTGGTCATCGTCTGTATGTTTAGCAAATGGATAGAGGCCTACCCCACCAAACATTGTGATGCACAGAGCGTGGCTAAGTGTCTGCTTAATGAGCTATTGCCTAGATTTGGGGTACCCTCCCTCCTGGCATCCGACAATGGGCCTGCATTCATTTCCAATGTCATAAAGGGACTGTGCAAGGGCTTGGCCATAAAACAAAGGCTACATTGCGCTTATCACCCACCGGCAGCAGGGGCTGTTGAACGGAAAAATTGAGTTCTGAAAAATAAAATTGCAAAGATTTGTGCATCAACTGACCTCTCATGGGTAGATGCGCTGCCTCTAGCGCTTCTAGCAATGAGAAGTACACCAGACAGAGTAACAAAGTTAAGTCCCCATGAAATAGTATTTGGCAGACCCATGCAAATACCAGGCCATATGTCAACAGCCCCCCTGTCAGTAATGGATGACTTATTGTTGTGTTACTGTAAAGAGTTAACCCATGTTTTACGTTACCTTCACTGCCAGGTGCTGACGTCCCTTCCAGAGGCCGTGACGCCACCAGCCCATGATCTAAAAGTTGGGGACTGGATTTGGGTCAAGGCCCACACACGGAGGAATTGCTTGCAGCCAAGATGGAAGGGGTCAAGACAGGTCATCCTCACGACGGCCACAGCTGTGAAGTGTGACGGCATGACTTCTTGGATCCACGCGTCACACACGAAAAAAGTAACGGACGGAGAAAGGACGCCACCGACTCAGATGTCAGCCGCCGAGCCCAGCAGAGGATACCACCTTCGCTCCCACAGCAAACAGAAACATGAACAAACCAGTTAATCATCAACGGACTGCTGGCTAAATGCAATGCTCCTGACAAATAGACTTCGATCTGTGTCAATGCAAGCCTGCGGACAACGGTCCAGGATACAATTAACCATTTTATGCCCGGGAAAAGACATAACTGCAACTCTGACACTACTTGTACCGAGGCCACTACTGCTCAGTGAGCTAATACGATTAATTTTTAATGACATTACCTTTCCAGCTGGCCAAGAGCAAATTCCTGAGCAAGAGTTAACAGACCTACGTTTTGACATTCTCAATAGTTCTATTTTTGCGATACAGAGTACTGGTTCTAGCATTATTCAAAACCTTGAACACCATCCATTGTGCCGCTTTTGCAACAGAAGTCACTGGTCCTAGACCTGTTCGAGACATTGAAAATTGAGAGAAGAGCAGTGGTTAAATGCTTGACTCTAAGGGTCAGCTAGCATAGCGCCAAGTGGACCAAGAATAAATTAGGGCCTATTCACAAGCCCGACTGGACCAAGAATAAATTTAGGGCCTATTCACAAGAAGATTGCATAGCATAGGGAAGGGAAATATTTGTACAGAGTCATGCAGTCCACTGAGGGACACACATGTACCTGGAGAGCAGTGATTCTTGCAATATTGTTACCAGTTCCAGCGGTTATAGTAACAGCAATAATAATAGTATATTCTGCTGAGCTTGAAATACCACATCTCAATGGAAGGGTGGGGGATGGTAGTGATGGAACTGAGCCAACAAAACCCCCAAGAGACTATGAACAAAATATAACAATGAACATTACTGGTGTGGGGGTGGATGTGAATAAAGGGGACCAAGAAGGATTGTGGGATACATACGAAGGAAACCAGTACATAGAAATGTTGAAAATGTATGTGACAATTTTGAATATATCTGACTGCTATGTTTGCACCCACCTACCCACAGACGCCACACATAGTTTGAAGTACCACGTCCTGCCACTATCCAAATATGTAGGCTGTGTCCTATTGCGGGACATGTTACAAAGTCAGCACAGCATGTCTGTATCAGTATCAATAGGTACACCCTCTTCGGAAATACTGACTGTTGATCCCAGAGGTAGCAGTGGCTATAGTTATAGTAGAAGAATAACAGACCCTCCTCTCAGACCTAAGAAGATCCCGTGTATGAATATGCAGCCAACTAAGGGAGACTTAGAGATGCTAAAGGGATTTGACAGGGCGTCCAGAAACAAGGAATGGAAGGGCAGGGCAGGTTGGGATGACATAGAAACAGGCCACTTGAAAATACCAAGGTTCAGGGTGGGGGAAGTTCCAGCCCCCTCCTGCATACTCAAGGAGGAAGTAGTAACACCCAAAAGAGTACAGATTTTTCCGAAAGGAGCTACTAGAACATGCACTATTTCAGAACTGCTGTCCAAAGACAACTGGAAGGAGTGCATTTCATTTGGATGCACCTTCGAGGAGGTCGCTCAAGGAGAGCAGGGCCTATTTGATTGCGAGGACAGGATAAACAAGATAAAAGGCATACCACCCATAAAGGCAGTTCCCCAGATTTACATGGGAATGAGCAACTGTAAGCACACAACCAGACTAACTCGAGTTAGGAGTCGTGACGAGCCGTCACCAGGTCTGGTAGGTTACAAGGGCCTTTTCTTTGTTTGTGGTCCATGAGCATACTTCTACCTGACCCCAGGATGGTATGGAAGTTGCTACTTAGCATCCATCATCCCGCAGATGACCCACTTCACAAAATTAGTGCCAGCAGAAAAAACAAAGATGACACTGGTTAGGGCCAAGAGAACAGCCGCTTGGGTAGACCACGTGTTAACAGGTGTTGGGGCAATGGTTCCAATACTAGGCAATATCTATACCTCAGAACGGATACACCAGTTGTCCAGGATGATTGAATATTCTAGCGGACTCTACCACTAATGCCTTAGCAAATATAACAGAAGAGCTCACCTCCATGAGGGCTGTCGTAATTCAGCAGAAAAAACAAAGATGACACTGGTGAGGGCCACGAGAACGGCCGCTTGGGTAGACCACGTGTTAACAGGTGTTGGGGCAATGGTTCCAATACTAGGCAATATCTAAACCTCAGAACGGATACACCAGTTGTCCAGGATGATTGAAGATCTAGCGGACTCTACCACTGATGCCTTAGGAAATATAACAGAAGAGCTCACCTCCTTGAGGGCTGTCGTAATTCAAAACCGGATTGCTCTCGATATGATTTTGTCCAAGGAGGGAGGAGTCTGTTCCGTCCTCCATGAGGCATCTTCCCCAGCATCTTCCCTGGCTCAGAGCCAATGCTGTGTATTCATTCCGGATAACAGTAGGAATATAATAAAAGCCATAAAAAAATTAAAGATATAAGTGATGATACCCACGGGATACACACAGGTAGTCTATGGGAAGATGTGATGAAATGGTTCACAGGCTGGGGATCATGGATACTTGAGGCAGTTATAATAGTGGTAGCAGCCCTTTTGACACTGTGCCTCCTGATAAGAATATGCCCATCTTGTTGTGCAGCAATTTTCAGTTCCTGTGCCAACTGCATATTCAGGAAAGGTGGTTCACCACACCACACTCATAAGGATGAGGATGAGGGACAAGAGATGATAAAGATGGATAACTTCTGATTAACATATGATTTAGTATCAGATTTGGGGATGACGAAGCAGACATTTATATGATACCAAATACATATGTTTTCAGGCCTATAGTCTTCTTTGAACTACTAAAGAAAGACATCAGCAGAAATGCACAAAATGGTCGCACGCTCCATTTTGTGTGTCAAGTCAGTCTCAGTCAGCTGCAACGTGCAAAGCAACGCAAGGCTTCCGAGAACAAACACACCAGCTTCCAGCTTGTTATTGCTAAACATTGCATTTTCAGTAAATAATGTCGACATGACCTGCCCTAGCTGGTCAAGTACGTGCCAAATCCACGTACACTAGAAACGCAGATTTCCCCTTTAGGGAAAACCCCAAATCTGCTCTTGTAGATGACACGTGAGTAACAACATTAGGGTGTAGGCACACTTCGAGCCTTAAAAGGGTATCACACCACATGTGCACTTCACTGATTGGTCCAGCAGGTCATAGCCTGATCCAGATTACGTATGCCATGATGGCCATCCTGTGGGGGCTTATACCTATAAAATGTCTCTGCACTGTCATACCAATTGGGCACTCAGTAAGCTTTGCTGAGGTCTCCGTGCGGCACGTATATTGCATTGTGATTACTTTCTAATTGGGTTCCCAATAAATTTTGCAAACCTAAACGTGCTGAGAGCGAATTGTTTATTTTACTGTTGTCATTGATCTTTTTATTTTTGCAGTTAAATACTGAGCTTCTACAATACCAATCAACAACACCTCACATAACACACCACGTACATACAATCCACACCACACAATTTGGTATCACACTAAAAGATTCAACAGCACACCACATATTTAAAGTCTACTACATAACACTACGCCACAATACCATACCACATAATTACTCTACATAACACACAATCCCACCCCTCATAATTCATATCACTGAATACCACATATTTTATAACTACATAATTCGGCTGCACAATATACCACATAAATCCAATTCAAACCACATACATCCACTCCAAAACACATAAGTAAAAAACATTCACATTCACAACGCCAATACCTCTAACTCTTGCAAATGCGAGACCTATTGCATTGCAAATGCTTATTTTTATTATCTTGTGGGTTATTAAATCCATATAAGTTTATCATCTCAGAATGTCAGGGATGAGAAATACCCATTATACTGAGGGAGAATTATCAGTCATGGTGTATTAAATTATTAGAGTAGAGCTACAATTGTTTGGAGCCCAGGTAAAAAATTTGAATATAGCCCAGAAAAGGCAAATGTGGGCCAGAATAGTTGACAGAGTCAATGCTGTAGCAAACAACCTGAACACACTGGAGGAAATTAGGAAGACGTGGAATGACCTGCGGGGGAAGAGTCCATTCCCTGGCCTGCAGGCATGTAATGATTGTGCTTTTCACTAAAAGGACACAGCCAAACCCTGCACTCCTACTTTGGGATGCAAATTTACCACTGCACCTTTAAATAATACACGTTTGCTCAGCACTCTCACTCTGGAGGCAAAAAGAAAAATTCAGGTGCTTTTTAAAATAACACACACACGTTTATTAATGTAATGTTTAAAATAGTAGGCCAAATATATCAGTAAATGCAGATTCCCAATTATCAATTAACTACAATGAACAATTAGAATAAAATGCAACATGTACAGATAGCAAATAGTAGAAAATACATTCAGGAGAGAATGGTTAGGAACACCTCACCGATTGAATTTGCATCATCCTTGCCACCTCAAGCTGGGGAAAGTCATCAACAGCCCAGGAAGGAGTTTCAATCAGGACTCAAGTTCCGTCACCTCCACAGCAATTCGTCTATTCTGTGGTGAACTTACCTGGCCCCCGCCAGTTCCCACCTTTAATACCATTATTCAACGTGAGGCGATGCTTCTAGAAAACCTTGCCCCCTTCTCATAAGAAAGGACCGAGCTGGCTGTACCAGTCTGCGTCAAGGCCAAGACGGGGGCTGGCCAAGCTCCCGTATTTTGACTTCGAGGCAGAGTTGAACATTCCACAGATAATATCCAGTTCACTCAGTGAGGTGCGAAAAACAAGTGAGGAGTAGAAAGACCTTGAATATGAATCGCAAGCACTGCTGTGCATGCCGAAGTAAGGCAAAGTCATAAAGCAAAATGACATGAGGCCATGTCAAAGCCAATAGTAAGCACGTACAATATAAATGTACTGTTCTACTCCATGACAGCTCCCACTAAAAGACAACAAGATTACAAGAGAGGAGAGAAGTGGCCATATGTAGGACGGTCTCATAAATCCAGGCTAGGGTGAAATAACACGCAAAAGTCAGTTAAAATGGTGTTAGTTGAAGGTCATCTTAGGGTGCCTAATCACAAAAGTGGCTCTTTCACCAAAAGACGTCACCTGGAGACCCAGAGGACTGATGGTGGTTCTCCCAGCTCCCCCTTACAACTTTTTCCCTGGGAGGAGAAGGTCTTGCAGGTCCTACACCCTGAAGGCTTGACAAGAATACCTGGTGGAGTGGAGACTGATAAGTTATACTTTTGAAAGTGTCACTAAACCTAAATGCCATTTTCGCTTTCAATTTAGCTGTTGCTAATGTGTTTTGCACCTCTTTGAAACATAGAAAGACATATTTGAACATTTTCTCTCCATTTAGTTAGGTAATTTGGAGCATTATTGTTTCTCTCGTTTTACTAGTTGTCAATATGTTTTGTCAATGTGTGCATTTTTCTTCATGTTATTTTTTTTGCCTTGTTTCTTTGTTTGTCTGAATGTATTTTGTTGAATTTAAGATTACAGGTTTCAATCTCCATTTAGATTCACATGAGGTTATGTGGCATGTAAGTGTTTTTCTCCTAATAACATATTTCATATATGTGTTTTATATTGTAAATGTCTGTTCATTTTCACTGCATATATTTAACTAGGTATGTTCAACTTACAATTTTGCAAGTGTTGTTAATGTTTAATTTAAATGACTATAACTACCATGATGCCATGTTTTTGAATTGTGAAAATAATATTGCAATGTTATTTTGGCCATTCTCTCTTTTCTTTGATATTTTCACATACGTTAAAGTTTAATGTATTTATTAATCTCTATGTTATGCCGTGTTTTTAAATGTCATTATTTTAATTTTATTTTGTATGCTGTCACTTTCTTGTACTTTTATGGAATTTGTGTTATTTGTTTCACGAATCTAAGTATGTTGACTCAAAAATGTTAATGCATGTTATGTTATATGCTGAATACAAGTTATTTTAATAAGAAATGTACTTTGCAATGTTTCTATGATGACTAATGCTACTTATCCTTCCAAATTGTGTAATTTACAGATCTTTGCCCAGCTACGCCTCGGAATGGTTTATTTAGCATTTCTCCTCTCTACTGGGTTGTGTTGAATCTTTGCTAAACTATATGTATACTTCCTACTTTATTTCCCATTTCAGGACATAATTTTACCTGCTTTTTAGAAGTAGTTTTGTCAGTAATTTAAACTGATTTTTGGAATGTATTATAATACTGCTGAAAGGAATATTCATCATATTAAATCACTTTTTTCCTTTTAGGTTGCTTCTTTTTTTCATACAAACTCAATTGATCTATCATCCCGATTATTTAAATAATTTGTATCTTAATTTATAATAGGTCCAACACAGTAGCGCTGCTACCAGACGAGTGGTAGGGCGGGGGGGGATGAAAAAATTAATGAACTTAGCTTTAATGGTTGGCTCCTGCCTCTCCTCTCTCCTCATCCTTTTTCGTCTTCCTGCAGTCCTGGCGGGCAGCAGGAAGCACCTGGGAACACAGGCTACCCTGAGCCAATCATTACACCGCAAAGATGCGTTGTTGTTGGTCTGAGCGCTGTGGTTTCAGTGTTGAAACGGGGACAGAGAGCCTGTGCATGTTCTCACCAGGCTGTGTACTGCAGCTTGGTGGGCAATATGGAAAGTGCTCATGAATTGTTTGGCCGGCACAAGAGGGCCAGCCTTACAGATCATGTACACTTAGGGAGTGGAAACCACTCCACCCCTGTTCTGGCCATGCCCACCCCACCACTGGCTGCAACAGGATCAATAAAATGAAAATAACTACACCTTATTATCATTTTATTTTTCCTTTTAAGCTGTAGGAAGACAATCCTCCGCCTTAGCGGAGGAGCTGCCACTGGCCCAACACCCAGAGTATGTAGGCAACCATCTGCTACTTCCACTGATGATACCTCCACCTTCACCTCCACTCTAGACCAGGAACCAGCCTTCAGTGAGGAACCCACTTCTGCAAGTCTGAATGATGAGGAGCAGCCTGGTCCATCTGGTCTGCCTGGACAGACAGCTACAGTGAGTCTCACTCAGCCTACCCTTACACCTCCCAACCTAGCTGTGACCACATCTCAGCCTCGGGATACCTCCAATTCATGTGTCCAAAGGAACATCAAACCTACCTTGGGCCCCCCTGTCCTGGCTGCTGTTGAATCAACACCAACACAACCTCCAGTCCAGCCAGTATTCAGTGGGATGGGGCACACTGGGCCAAGGGCACAGAATAGTGGGGGTGGGGTAGTGGGAGAGAATCTGTGGGCCTGCAAAGTGAGGCCACAGGGTGTATTGATTTGACACCCAGGCAACAATCCAGCAAATACTGGGATCCCACAATCAGCCTTAAGACATGATGTGCCAGGTCCTTACAGAGCTCCGGGAGATGAAGCAGTTGCATATGGAGCACAGTGTTCAAATGAAACATCTCAACTCAAATGTGGGCTATCTCAATGGGGTGCTGCATGATTGTTTTACCCATTTATGCAGGGCTTTTCAAGCAACATCTTCCCCTTACTGTGGTCCAACAACATCTGGTCCTACTACATCTGTCTCAGCCACAAGAGGAAACACCTGCACCCACCTCAGTCGCTGCAACTGTGGACCTAACAGTCCCCCTCAGGAGTGGACGGTCAGTCAGACTAGCAGGAGAGGATAGCAAGACCTCCACCACCAGCAGCAAGAGGTACAGAAACTAATTTCCTCCAGTCTGTTACTACCATTTACTCTGTGAACTTATTTTCTGGACACATTAACCTTTTTCTTGCTAGTTGTATTTTGTACATTGGATTTCAAACAATTTTGACTATATTAGTCTCAATCACCATGATTGACTTATTATGTTTTTATTTGTTTTTTGTTAACATCCTGTTTTACTTCACTGGATTTTGCTGAATAAAAAAAACAACTACGAAAATGCAATAGGTCTCTCCCTCGTTTAAGTTAAAACAATTCTGTTTGCAATTTTGTGGCTTTTTAACTTTGCTTTTATTAGTGTTTTTCAAACTTTCAATTAGTGTTTTTCAAACTTTCAATGCATATATGTATCAATATATGTATGCATGCATTTATATTTGTACTTATATAGATATGCAGATGTATATATATATGTATGTATATATGTATATATATATATATATATATATATATATATATATATATATATACACATATATATATATATAAATGCTTATGCATATATATGTATATATATGTGCATATGTGTGCACGTAGAGAGAGATATAGGTAGTTAGAGGTAGAAAGGTAGAGAGGTAGTGTTGAGGGTAGGGTGTAGAGTGTGGGGTGTGTAGTAGGGAGTAGAGTGTAGGGTGTAGAGTGTGTAGTAGGGAGTAGAGTGTAGGGTGTAGAGTCTGTTGTAGGGAGTAGAGTGTAGAGTGTGTAGTAGGGAGTAGAGTGTAGAGTGAGTTGTAGGGAGTAGTAGAGTGTGTAGTAGGGAGTAGAGTGTGTAGTAGGGTGTAGAGTGTAGGGAGTAGAGTGTGTAGTAGGGAGTAGAGTGTAGAGAGTATTGTATGTAGTAGGGAGTAGAATGTGTAGTAGGGAGTAGAGTGTGTAGTAGGGAGTAGTAGGCAGTAGAGTGTAGAGTGTGTAGTAGAGTGTAGAGTGTGTATTAGGGGTAGAGTGTGTAGTAGGGAGTAGAGTGTAGTAGGGAGTAGAGTCTGTAGTAGGGAGTAGAGTGTAGAGTGTGTAGTAGGGAGTAGAGTGTAGAGTGTTTAGTAGTGAGTAGAATGTGTATTGGGGAGTAGTAGAGTGTAGAGTGTTTTGTAGGGAGTAGAGTGTAGTAAGGAGTAGAGTGTGTAGTAGGGAGTAGAGTGTAGGGAGTAGATTGTGTAGTAGGGAGTAGAGTGTATTTTGTGTAGTAGGGAGTAGAGTGTGTAGTAGAGAGTAGAGTGTGTAGTAGGGAGTAGAGCATGTAGTAGTGTGTGTGGTAGGGAGTATAGTGTGTAGTAGGGAGTAGAGTTTAGAGTGTGTAGTGGGGAGTGGAGTGTAGAGTGTGTAGTAGAGTGTGTAGTAGGGAGTAGAGTGTAGAATGTGTAATAGGGAGTAGAGTGTGTAGTAGAGTGTAGAGTGTGCAGTAGGGAGTAGAGTGTAGAGTGTGTAGTAGGGAGTAGAGTGTGTAGTAGAGTGTAAAGTGTGTAGTGGTGAGTAGAGGGTGTAGTAGTGAGTAGAGTGTAGAGTGTGTAGCCGGGAGTAGAGTGTGTAGTAGGGAGTAGAGTGTGTAGTAGGGAGTAGAGTGTAGAGTGTAAAGTGTAGAGTGTAAAGTGTAGAGGGAGTAGTAGGGAGTAGAGTGTAGAGGGAGTAGTAGGGAGTAGATTGTGTAGTAGGGAGTAGAGTGTGTAGTAGGGAGTAGGGTGTAGAGTGTAGAGTGTAGAGGGAGTAGTAGGGAGTAGAGTGTAGAGGGAGTAGTAGGGAGTAGAGTGTGTAGTAGGGAGTAGAGTGTAGGGAGTAAAGTGTGTAGTAGGGAGTAGAGTGTATTGTGTGTAGTAGGGAGTAGAATCTGTAGTAGGGAGTAGAGTGTGTAGTAGGGAGTAGAGTGTAGAGTGTGTAGTAGGGAGTAGAGTGTAGAGTGTGTGGTAGGGAGTAAAGTGTGTAGTAGGGAGTAGAGTGTAGTGTGTAGTAGGGAGTAGAGTGTAGAGTGTAGAGGGAGTAGTAGGGAGTAGAGTGAGTAGTAGGGAGTAGAGTGTAGGGAGCAGAGTGTGTAGTATTGTATTGTATTGTAATTGCATTTATATAGCGCCTACTACCCCTGATGAGGCATCAAAGCGCTTTTTCGGCGAGTAGCACTCTACTCCGGGACCCATAGAGGATTAGTGTTGAATTAGTATAGTGAAACATGTAAGTACATTTTAAAATGTGGATAAGTTAGTCAGTTAATTGGATTTGGAATGATAGCAGAAGGATAGAGGAGGACAAATGTTTGTATTTATATAGCGCTTGTTGACGCACGCTATTCAGGAAGCCTACAAAGGATTAGTGGTGAATTAATATGGTGAAATATGAAGTATTTTCAGTGGTGGATATTAGTCAGTTACTTGGAGTGAGAAGTTTAGCGGAGGGATAAAAGGGGAAGAAAGATTTGCATTCATATAGCACTTGTTACCCCTTTTCTGGTGAGTAGCACGCCACTCCGGAACCCATAAAGGATTACTGTTGAAAATTAGTATAGTAAAAAAATATGAAGTAATTTGAGTAGTGGATATGTTATTCACTTATTTGTGTAGTATATTAGTGTAGTTGAATATGGAATTTGAGAAGTGAACATGTTAGTCTGTTAATTTCGATTGAAAAGGATAGTGGAGGGCTAAAATAGTGAAGGGTTTATTTAATTTTTTTTAGGTCTTAGCAGTAGTAAGAGGCTTTTGGGTGAGTAAGAAGGAGTTTTGGAGGAGAGGACTCAGAGAGAAGAGTTCAGAAAGGTTTGTTTTAGGGGATCGGTATAGTAAAAGAGGTGTCAGATGATGCAAGGAGGGGTAGAGTCGGAGAGAGTCTAGAAAGGGTTATTTTGGCAATCATAGTAGTGGTATGGGGTTTGGGATAAATGAGAGAGTGGATGTAGAGGATATATTGATAGCTGTATAGGATGAGAGATAGGGTAGTGCATTGGAGTAGTAGAAGAAGTTTGAGATGAGTCAGAAGGTTGGGCTAGAAGATATATTGAGCGAAGTAAAGGCTGAGAAATAGGGTAGTGCATTGGAAATGCTAAATTAGAAGAAAGTGTTAAATATATAGATCCATAATTACATTGAACGTATATAGATACATAAAGGACGTAAGTATATGTAGATTAAAGATATTGATCGAGGCACAGGGTGAGAAATAGGTTAGTGCATTGGATATGCTTTTTCAGGAGACACACATATCCAAGTACATGGAAGATACATAGATGCACAATGGAAGTATATACATGTAGACCAAAGATGATTTTTATTTATTTATTATTATTATTATTTTTTTCTCTCAACAACATAATTATTGTACATGTTTATACAAAGTAATATACAAAGATAGGTACATATCTATAGTGAAAAAAATGCTTGTATACAGAGGTATATGCTGTAAATTTCTGTTTGCGTATGGTGATTATGTGGGGAAGAGCCAAATCTTGAGTAGTTTTCTGAAGATAAGGTGGTTGTCGGTGGACCTTATGTTGGGGAGGAAAGAGTTCCATAGTTTGGCTGCTTGAACAGAGAAGGATGTGCCACTCATGGTTTTTTTCTTGTATGATGGGATTTTGAGGCGAGATGCTCCTTTAGAGCGGAGGTTCCTTTGTTGAATGTGTTTGGTAATTTTATTCCTGATGATGAGAGGTCCCATTCCATGTATTGCTTTGTGTGTGATACAAAGCAGCTTGAACGTCGATCTTCTGGCAACCGGTCACCAATGCAGGGCTTTCAAGGCAGGGGAGATGTGGTCTCGCGGTTTGATATGCAAGAGTAGTCTGGCAGCCGAGTTCTGAATCCGTTGAAGTCTTTTCATGGTCGTTAAAGGTGCTCCGTGGTAGAGGTTATTGGCGTAATCGAGTTTAGACAGAACAAGGGAGATGGTAGCTTGGACCTTGTGTGGAAATCCCAAATGAGGGAAAATTTGTTGCAGTGTTTTTATAGTAGTAAAGCTTGATCTAGCTAGTTTATCCACTTGGGCATTCATCGACAGCTTGGAGTCCATGGTCATTCCGAGGTTTCTTACTTCCTTCGATACTTTTGGCAGTGATCCCAGTTCATCAGGACCATGCGGCAAGTGGCTTGTAATGTTTCCAATCGCCACACATGAGTATTTCAGTTTTTGAAGCATTCAATTTGAGATGGCTCCAGGTCATCCCCTGATCCACGGCTCTGAGACAGCTGAAAATTGGTGAGTTTCCAATGGGGCATTCCAGTTGAAGGAGTATTTGCGTGTCATCTGCATAGTTATAGCACATAAGGTGACATTTATTGATCAGTACTGGTAATGACTTCATGTAGATGTTGACGGTTTGGACGAGAAAGGTGGGGTATGGATGACATTAGTTCTGTTTCGAAGGTAGGACGCGATCCAGTCTAGAGCAGTTCCCTCTATGCCGGTTTCATTGAGTCTTGGTTTCAGAGTGTCATGGTCAACCGTGTCAAAGGCAGCTGAGAGGTCCAAGAGGAGTAGCGCAGCAACCCTGTTGCGGTCAACTGTATTCTTTAGGTCATCCCAGATGGCAAGGAGGGCAGATTCAGTGCCTCTTCCTGGACGGAATCCTGTTTGGAAGTCTGAAAGTATGTCATTCTCTTCAACAAATTGTGACATCTGGGCTAACGCTGCTCTTTCTATCAGTTTGCCCAGGAATTATCCATTTGTAATGGGTCGTCTGTAGTTGTCAGGGTTCAGCGGGTCCAAGTTTGTTTTCTTCAGTAAAGGGCGTATGTATGACTTTTTGAGTTCTTCTGGAAATATTCCAGTAGTGAAGGAATCGTTGATGATTCTTCTTACTGGAGTGGCAGCAGAGGTTGTGAAAAGAATTGTCTTGAAAGTTTGTGGCGGACAGGGGTCAGAAGGGCTGCCGGCAGGCCTGCTTGCTTTGACCAGGTCCATAAATTCATTGTGGGAGATGTGTTGGAAGGAACGGAGAGGCTTGATTAAAGCATTCTTTGATTGTTGTTTTGTACAAGGGTTAGTGCTGATGCTTGGTTTCTGTTTTAAGTACGATTCCAACGTGTCTGCTTTGTCCGTGCAATGATTTGCCAGTTTGTCTGTGAAATCTTGAGTAACAGGATGAGTTCCTTCTAGGCAATTTGGTTTGCGAAATTCATTCAGTATTTTATAGAATTCTTTATTTGCATAATCTGTTAATTTTCTGTAGGTGAAGTTTGTCTTGTTTGTCGTTTGTTTTGAGATAGGTACGTTGCAGCTTTCTAATTTGTTGTTTTATGTCTTTTAGTTCTATGTTTCTCCAAGGCGCTTTTTTTCTTTTGTTCTGTTGTGTGGTTTTGAGTGGTATCAGGATGTCAAAAGCTTCCTGTAGCCACTCATATAGATTTTGAACAGAATTTATGGTTTCCAGATTTGTACTGGATGTTAGTTGTGTTTCCAAGTGTTCCAAATTGAGGTTGTTCCATGGCTGATAGGTGGATGGATGTAAGGTAGTTTTAGGTGAGTCGCTTAGCGGTGTTTTATGTTGGAAGGCAATCAAGTGGTGGTCTGACCATGTGACTGGAGTTATAGTTTGAAAGGTACAGTACAAGCAAAAATGACATCTTGAATATGTCCAGTAGAGTGTAGAGTGTGTAGTAGGTAGTAGAGTGTGTGGTAGGGAGTAGAGTGTGTAGTAGGGAGTAGAGTGTAGAGTGTGTAGTAGGGAGTAGAGTGTAGAGTGTGTAGTAGAGTGTAGAGTGTGTAGTAGGGAGTACAGTGTGTAGTAGGGAGTAGAGTGTAGAGTGTGTAGTAGAGTGTAGAGTGTGTAGTAGGGAGTACAGTGTGTAGTAGGGAGTAGAGTGTAGAGTGCGCAGCTGAGAAATGCTTGTAGCTTCCTAATGATCGTAGGACAAAGGCAGCGTGCCAGCTATAGCAAACAGAGACACATTACATTCCTAAAACTTTTGGAAACACTATCTAGAAAACTGTCACAGTTCAAAATGACCAAACATCAGGGAGAAATGAGACTCAGAGGGGTGCATGGCACACTTTGACAAGAGTAAGGAGCTAATAACTGCCAGTCAAACAATGGATAGAAAGCAAGGAAATTAATAAATGCGGCAATGCTTTCAGATAAAGCACAAGTGACGAGCCGGTGCGGCGGCTACAACATAACTGCAACTTTTACAGAAATAACGATTTTACCTAAAGGAACAAGCAACCGTTGCCTTCAATAAAAGATACAGCGATCTAATAAATAAGGTGATCTTGAGGAGGCTGTCGGGTGAATGAGGGGTGGATGGAATCGAGACCATGAGCCCATTATTCTAAAATAAAGAGGAGGGAGCTATACAGTGGCCTGGGGATGCATCTTGCAAACTAGGACTGGTTGGAGCCCGGACAGAAGGAAGGTTGAACATGTTTGGAATAGCGCCTCTGCCACAAGTGCAGGCGTTTCAACCAGTTTCATTAGTGCTGAATTCAGAATAAAAGGTACGCGCTTTTAACTGCAAACCACTGACTGCAGCTCTCCACAGACCCAATCAGATGCACGCACTGCCAGTCGGAGCGCAACCCCGAGAGCGAGGGCTTAGGTTCAGCTCAGCCCAGGGTACGTGCAGGGCAGACTGCGCACGACAGCAATGCAGAGATTGACCCTGGCATGAGGGTTCCCAGGCAGCAGGAACCAGTGGTTGGGGACGGACCCTCCCTCCCCTCCACATCTATCCTTTAAAAGGCAGGCCCGGCTCATTTGGAGCTGCTTGTGTCCTGCGAGGGGTGCGAGGGGAAGGTTGTGGGCAGTTACAGGTACACGCAGCTCCTGGCACAAAGATGCAGCGAGTGCTGCGGGATGATACACACTACCATGCACACAAAGGGACACATTAGCAGGAGCCACGGGGGGGGGGGGGGGGGGGGTTGCGCAGCGCTGGCATACAGCACATCCATGACAGGAGCTGCAGCGCCACAGCCCGCCTATGTGGCAGCCAGCACAGGGCACGCACTTTGTGGCCCTGAGATTCACTGTGACGCGAGTACACCGGAAGCGTGGGATGGGTACACAATCTGTGACAACAGCGCATTACAGGTAGAACAGGGACACAATGTATCTGTGACAGGGGCAGTAGAAGGCCACAGGGATGCACAATGACTGTGACGGGAAGACACAGCATGGAGGCACTGTGTGTAACACAAGGACGCAGTATGCGTCACAAAGACACACTGTTTGTGAGAATCACAGACAGGGGTTAGCACATGGGGGCACTGCGTGTAACACCAGGACACAGCATACGCCACAAAAATACACTTTGTCTGCAAGAGTCACAGACAGCGAATAGCACGTGTGGGCACTGTATGTAATCGAAAAATAGAAGAGAGGGGTCCAACTCTGCCAAAGGGATAGGACACCAATAATAAACACTATGAAAAATGATCCCTTTGGCCTCTTTTTGTGCATACACCACACGCATACTACCTCTAATCATCACTCTTACACCAGCACCAATGAGAAACCCAGAACCTAATATGAGAAAGTCATATATCTTTATTTCATTTACTATATCTTAAAAGCTTAGCTGATTTAAAAAGCTTTTCTCTTTGCGAATATTTTCTTAAAACATCATATTAAAAATACACATTAAAACATATAATTTCACAAATAAGGGAGAACTTGAAAATATATTCTCTAGACCACAAAAACAACAACCTGATACACACTGAAGGCACAAAAAATTAACAATAAGTGCTAATATATCACATTCAATGTATACATAAGAAATCCTTCCTTTCATCCAAGCCAGATGTTATTTCAAATATAATGGCTAAACCATCTATATTCAGACCAGGTGTTGTTTGCGGAATTCTCTTAGACACAGAAGCGACGCGTTTCAGTGGTATCTAATGGTTCACCATCTTCTTCAGGCTAATGGTTCACCACCTTCTTCAGGCTAACAAGTACTTTTAACAAATCTCCCCAAAAATTGATCCTTTAATTGGTGAGTTGACGGAGGATATCTATGTCTCCTTACTTACTCCTTGTCTTATTGAATACACAGCAGGTAGGACACTCAATCAATCAATCAGTGACACTTATAGAGCGCGCTACATACCCGTAGGGTCTCAAGGCGCTGGGGGAGGGGGGGTGCCGCTACTGCTCGAACAGCCAGGTCTTCAGCTTCTTCCTGAAGGAGAGGTGGTCTTGGGTCAGGCGCAGGTCGGCCGGGAGGGAGTTCCAGGTCTTGGCGGCCAGGTAGGAGAAGGACCTTCCTCCTGTAGTCGCTCTTCGGATGCGGGGGACACTGAAGGTAGGGGCCAAACTGACCTCCCTTAAAACCTTATTTCCTTCCATGTATTCAAATGTTAGACAGGCCCATGAAGGAAAAGAAACCAGGGGCCTCCGCCTGCTTGATTATGCTGCTGTATAGGTCCAGAAAGTTTTAGACCACAGGAGCTATGGTCTCCACACCGTCAAGGGTAGTTAAAAGAGATCAGGTATTCCTACATCCGCCGGGACTCATACGTCTCCTGGCCTGCTACCGTTCTCATACGAAAGTGTTTAAAAAGTAGCACAACAACACAGACGCCATAACAAAGGTGCATTATATCTGGGACAGGAGTAACATGCATGTAACCTGCATCGAACCCGGCTCCTCCTTTCAAAGTCGGCAGGACTGTCATTACACCACACTGCTTCTGCCATTTTTTACAGGCTCCTGACATTAACAGGGCAAGCAGCAAGTGTAGAAACTGTGAGATCTGTAATCTGCAGCATACCCAGGGTGCCCGTGTCAGAATAGCTACTCTTCCATCTGACCTTGGAAAAGTGCTGCCACTGCTCCTGCACTTTGCCCAGGAAGTGACTGTTTTTATGCCACTCATGTGGCATGTTCACGTATGTGGTAGAGGAACGGACTCTTGGTGTTGGCGCACTTTGTAAGTGTGTGTGCGTGCGCTGGAGGAAGGCCATGTGTGCTTGCACCCGCACATGTTAAAGGGCTCTGCGACTGATTCAGCACACACCTTAATGATACCGAATCGTACAGGTCTCGTATCATCCAGATACCACAAGCCTCCTAGCTGGGTGAGCCCCCAGCTCACTCCAGGAGCACGTACAACTATTTTGCGTGTCTTGCAAAGGTACTTCTCCCAACTGCATTTGGCTATAGTTAGTAACTGCAGGAGTCACAACCTAGTGTGTCCAGAAGCTACCAGCCGTGCCAAGACGTCTGATAGGAAGAGCTCTGCCTTCACACAGGACTCATTTCTGGGCGACTCTGCAAACCATTTAGCGACCCAGTGTAATCTCACTGGCATCTAACATATTCATAATTGGGATGCCCCTGCCTGCCCCCGATGCAGGAAACCTGTTGTGCATAGAGAAACCATTCCAGATCATTGGCAGCAATAAGGTATCGAGCTCCTTGAAGTTCATAGTGGTCAGAGAGAAAGGTTGGTTCGCAAAGTAAATTCTGAAAGCGTGGTAGCGCCACAATTTTTGATAGCACTATCCTGATGATAACTGTGATGTGGAGTGTTTTCCAAAAAGTACTTTTCTGAATGGGCTGATTACCCCACTCGCATTGCCTTGAATGAGATCAGTGAGTGATAAATCTGAGTACTAAAGTAGTGGAAAGTCTGTGACTTCCTCCTCGTAGTGCGAACCAGATCCAGGTACTAGGCTGCTCTCCCATAGGGCCTGACCGGGATCATGCAGGTCTTGTTTACATTTGTTCTTTATAGATCTGCTATGTTTTTAATCATCTGTTATGTTTGTTTCTTGATCTGTTTGTGATATGGTTTCCACAGCTTGTACCTTCTGAACTGCCAAAATAAAAAGCGCTCTGATACCCATAAGTGGTGTTGTTCGCGCTATATAAAACTTTTAAAATAAAATAAAATTGGGTCAATTGTCCCGATTTCCAGAGACTCAGGAAACTCCTCAAAGGGACCCACTCCTCGGTCAAGCCCATGAGTCCCATGTTATCTCTAACATACAAGCTGAAAGTGCCACAACCAGAGCGAACATTAAAGTGGACAGTGATACCTCTTTACAGGTTCTCTCCTGGATCTAAAATGACTTGGATATCACTTAACTTGTGCTGACTGTTGTCGTGTGGAGGGTTTATACTATCTTCATCCACCCCAATAGTTTATCTCCAAAACCCAGCTTTAGTAGCACTGCAAATATGTAAATGCAACTTACCATGCCAAAAGCTTTTCATGGTAGACTGTGAGACCGAGGAATAAGGGGTCAGTGTGAGTTCGAGCACACAGGACGGACACCTGATGCTGGAGGATGGGTTCGGACCAGGCACAGACACACTTTGGTCTGGGTGTACCAGTCCTAACAGTTTATCATGCCTTCAAAATCCCTAAATGGAATAGGGGGCAAAGTACCTCTTATATGAATATTGCAAGTGACCAAGAGGTTTGGTGAATGAATGATGCAAAGGCCGGGTTTCTCTATAAGGGTGTCCAATTCCAAGATGGCTTGAAAAATTTGTTTTAGATTTGTTAGATGTATTTTATTCATGTTCACTTCAATAATTTCCACTAACTCTAGTGACTTAACCACATGCTCCCTCCATTGTAAAAGACCATCTGGTTGTAAATGTGGAATCGCTATTGAAGAAACAAACACTACACCAACAGCTTGGAATCTGTTGCCCACATCTTTTTTTTTTTTTACACTCTTTTTTATTAAATTCAGGGCAAAATATAATCACATTACACATTTACGTATCGCCGGCCATTTTTATACATTCCATTGACATTGTGTACATCATTATTATCCGTAGTATGTAAAACATATCGCTCATCCACTCATCAAGCCCGTCCCTCCCCTCCTTCCTCCCCATCAGAAATCTCATCAGTCTGTTGCCTGGGTGGTTCACAGATGTAACCCCTAAACTTATTCCATGACCCCCATATTCTCCTCCATTTTCGGGGACATCCTCGATTGACATTTGTTGCTTTTTCCGCCCCATAGCTGCATCCATGTCCCTGCAACACGCTGTGAGCGTCGGTGATTCTCCTGAACCCCATTATTGGGGAATATTATGCTTCGCGAGCATTATTCCAAGCGTAGACCAATCCTGCGCTGGGTGATTAAGGTTGTTTGGTTCCCATATGTTCAATAAACAACTCTTGGGTTCTGGCACCAGTGAAACTACCTCTGTTTGTGATATAGTTCTCATTACCTTTACCCAGTATGCTACAATCTTTGGACATTGCCATATGGTGTGATAGAATGTACCCTCCTCCCCACAGCCCCTCAGGCAGAACAGGTGCGTGGCCGTCCCTATTCTGTAGAGGGTTAGTCTGGTGTAATATGTGCGATGTAGTATCTTGAGCTGCACTAATCTTAATTTTGAAGGTATTCCTACTTCACGTGGGGACGCCAGTCTATGTCACTGAGTTCCCCCAGATCACTGGCCCATTTTCCCCTAAGTGCTGCAGCTGGACTTCGATCGGTGAGGGAAGTAGTCTTTTCACGCATATGATCAGTAAATAGCCTATCCGCTAAGGGGTAGCTTCTGGGACCTCGGTGACGGATGGTAAAACTGCTTGTAGTGCATGCCTGATCTGTATGTATCGAAATATTTCAGAGGGTGCCAGCTTGTACTGTTCTTTTAGGTGTTCAAATGTGGTAATCTCCCCCCTACTCCATAAGTCACTCACCGTGGAGAAGCTTATTGCGTCCCACTGACTAAACCCTGTAGTATTTCTGAGTCTCCCAAGCCTCTGTGTATTCCAAAGTGGAGTAAGTTGGGTTATAACTCCTTGCCAGCTCAACTTGATATGTGCCGTGTGCCATATGCCATATGCTGACTGTGTGTGCACTGCATCACCAAATGCGAAGCAGTGCGCGCAACGAAATTCGTTTTATTTATTTATGTGTTTACTTACCTGTTAAAGTCCATAATCCATACATTACAACCCCCCAACCTGCCCCTCCCCCTCCCTACGTCACCACCCTGCAGTTACACCTACTACCGGCCGTGGCTGCTGAATGACCATGTGTCCGATTTGTGACTCATTTCATGCGGGGTACCACAGGGATCGGCACTCTCACTTTTGCTCTTTAACGCCTACCTCCAGCCCCTGATAGCGGCACTGAACGGTATGGAGTGCCAAATGTATAACTATGCTGATGACACCCAATTGGTCATTCAGATAGACAATTCCACGACAGCTCACATAAGATTTCAAAACATTCTGAAATTCACGGCCAACTCTCTTAAAATCAACTCGGACAAAACTGAAGTACTGGCCGTCACCTTATACTCCAACCCATGGAAAGAGGTCTTCTGGCCAAAAGAGCTTGGCGCTTACCCAGAGGCGGTGGTGGCGGTAAAAAGTCTGGGCATCAAAATCGATGCCAAGCTCACCATGATCCAACAGGTATAAACAGTGGTGGGAACATGCACATTATTATCAAGAACAGGGGTCCTTAGAGGAAGAAAATATGAAGGAAAATAAATATAGAACAAAATGGAACTATATTTTTTTTGGGGAAAAAAAGTCCAGCCGGACAATTTATTACCCTGATACACCAATAATCATGAAACAATAAAACACAGAGTGTGATAGAAGCGGGACACCGGCCGGTGTCCGACTACCACATTAGGAGAACATACAACATGAAGAAAAATAGCAGGCAATAACAGGACATCTGATTAGAATAGATCATATACCAGACAATCTGTAAAATACACATATGCAGTAGAAAGTATAAATCAGCTTATGCATTTAGTGTAATAGTGTCGACGACGTTTCGAACCAAAGACAGTAAAGGTTCATCCTCAGGACAGAGGGTAATTGCCTTAAAATTACACATTTGTAGAAGTGTTACTACAGTTATGTAGCACTCGATTTGTGAAAAACGAGTCTTTTGCTCAAGGGTAAAGACTCGTAAATGATTTACTTTGAAAAATGTCCAAAGTGGGCAGGATCCGAAATGGGTTGAATACGATATCCGGGTCTGGCAATGCAGTATACAAGTCCTCAATGGGGTTCTTGTTGGCACGGGGAATCAGCGCCAATTCCCCGTGCCAACTTTTCAAAGTAAATCATTTACGAGTCTTTGCCCTTGAGCAAAAGACTCGTTTTTCACAAATCGAGTGCTACATAACTGTAGTAACACTTCTACAAATGTGTAATTTTAAGGCAATTACCCTCTGTCCTGAGGATGAACCTTTACTGTCTTTGGTTCGAAACGTCGTCGACACTATTAAACTAAATGCATAAGCTGATTTATACTTTCTACTGCATATGTGTATTTTACAGATTGTCTGGTATATGATCTATTCTAATCAGATGTCCTGTTATTGCCTGCTATTTTTCTTCATGTTGTATGTTCTCCTAATGTGGTAGTCGGACACCGACCGGTGTCCCGCTTCTATCACACTCTGTGTTTTATTGTTTCATGATTATTGGTGTATCAGGGTAATAAATTGTCCGGCTGGACTTTTTTTCCCCCAAAAAAATATAGTTCCATTTTGTTCTATATTTATTTTCCTTCATATTTTCTTCCTCTAAGGACCCCTGTTCTTGATAATATTTTACCTACCCATGGTCCTTAGTTTATTGCGCCTTGGGTTCCCTTGTCTTGTTTTAATATAAGGGAACATGCACAGGCATGCTGAGACAGCTGCGTAAGCTCGCCCCATTACTCAGTTTTAACACTCTTAGAATGGCAGTATCTGCTCTGATATTATCAAGACTGGATTACGGGAATGCCCTGTATATCGGCCTCCCGGGCAACCTCCTGAAGAGGTTGCAGTTAATTATGAATGATGCTGCTAGGCTTATCTTTAGAGTGCCCAGATGAACATACGCATCACCCCTCCTTAAATAACTGCATTGGCTCCCCGTTGGACAGAGAGAAAAATTTAAAGGCCTCTGTATCGCACACAAAGCCATTTATGGCCAAACCCCTAGCTACATCAAGGGCCGTCTGGCCAACTATACTCCTATTAGGGCGCTACGGTCCTTCGAGGCCAACTTTTTGACCTGCTCACGATTTAACAAGTCATCGAAAGGAGGAAGAGCCTTCTCCTCATCCATCCCCCACATTTGGAACAACTTGCTGGAGAACATTCGCAAGGAACACGCCCTCCTACCGTTTAGGAAGAAATTAAAAACTGTACTTTTTGTAGAGGCATGGGGCGCTATTTGAGTCACCTCTTGTGAAGGCTAGATCTCTGTTTATGATAGCGCTTAGAGATCAGCAGGTGATAATGCGCTTGATAAATAAAAATTAACATAACATAGCTCTGTTAAGAGAAATTCAGCAAGTCGACAAACATGACATGTGCTTTTCATGCCGTGTTTGTAGGGTTGCTGCATTTCTTTTCTTAACAGAGCTGGGCTGCGGGGTGATTGTGGGTATTTGTTAAAGATTTCAGGTTAATCGCAGCGTCCGTCTGGAGCCGCAATTAACCTGAAAACTTTAACAAAGTCACACAATCGCCCTGCAACCCAGCTCTGGTAAGAAGAGAAATTTAGCAAGTTTACAAACACGACGTGTGCTTTTCACTCCATGTTTGTAGACTTTCTGAATTTCTTTTCTTAATAGAGCGCTGCAGCTGCAGGGTGATGGGCAGATTGTGTGCTTTTGTTTAAAGTATTCATGTTAATTGCAGCTCGTGGCGGCGCTGCAATTAACATGAATACTTAAACGAAAGCACACAGTATGCACCGCAGTCTAAAAGAAACACCTGTTTTTCACGCCGCTCGCTTTTTAAAAGCAGCGTCGCAAAAGTTCTCATTTGATGTGCTGTGTGTGTGCACTCCACACACAGCACTGCACGCTACATGCAACAGAGGTGTGCACGCGCGCACGTTATTGGGAACAGTGATTATAACCCATGCATATTCCTCAAAAATCATGCAATACTTTTATTTACAGATACAGATCTTGCCACCATGGAAGAACTGGAGATAATCTTAAAAAACTGATCAAATAGGCAAACTCTTATTGATGGATGTCATCAGCTAGAGCCAGATTTTCTGCCTCAAAATAGAAAGCCAACATCAACAACACCATTAGTGAAAATAATGGCAGTACTCTATTTTGTGGGCACAGGATCATTCCAATACGCTGATGCAGTAGCTGGTGGAATGTTACAACCAACTTTAACTGGTGTGCTACAATAAGTTCCACCTCAATGATGAGACACTTCAATAGCTACATACAGTTAACATAAAATGTGGATTTTGGCTATGTGAAGGGAGATATGTATGCTTTGGGAGGCCTACCACATGTGGTTAGAGCAATTGGAGCAGTCCATATTGCCTTGTTGGCAACAATCAACAGAAAACAAGCCAAATGCAATCTAGACAAATACAATTCAATTACTGTGCAAGTTGTCTTTGTACGAGATCTGTATATGCAAAGTGTGTGTATCTTTCACAGGATCAACCCATGTTCCCTTTGTACTTTGCAACAGCAGCATATTACTGCAAATGTCATAATGTTGCAATGTCCACATGAAGATGACATAGTGAAGGAACCTAAAACAGATTAAAACAAACAATAATCATTTTTATGACATTACAAAATAGGAACATTACAAATGACAACAACTTAGGACACATTTTCTAAAAACCATCAAAGATAAACAATGTATAATAACACAGTAGTCAATGTGTCAAAACTTAGATCACCAAAACACAGAAGATGATGGACGAAATATTGCACATTGGCAAAACATTCACCCCTAGTCACAGATCTGGGTTTAATCCGGTGTTATTTTGCTCACCATGCCACCCCAGTTCAGACATGGCCATATGCAAATCAGTCTTGACCCTGTACCTCATGGGAACAGTCCAGCCCGAACTGCCAAGCCATGTCTTCCCTGGAACAGAATCAAGCATCCAAGGACCGGTTTCTGGCTATCAGTCGTCATCAGTCAGGATAGCTTGACTCCAGTGGCGTAGTGAGCATGGGACCCAAGTCTGGGCATACCCTTCCCACATAGGGCGAACAGCAAAACACACAAGATGATGGACGGAATGTGGCAAATTGGCATAACATCCACCCCCAGTCATAGATCTGGGTTTAATTCATTGTTATTTTGCTCACCACGCCACCCCAGTTCAGACATGGCCATATGCAAATCAGTGTTGACCCTGGGACTGTTTCCATGGGGCACAGGGTCAAGACTGATTTTTATATGGCTGGTTCAAACTGAATGGCATGGCGAGCAACAAAACAATGTATTTAGGCCCACTTCTCTGTACTGGGTGAATGTATGACATTGTTCTGCATTCTGTCCATCAACTGTTGCTTTTGCATATGTCACCCGGAGTGGGATGGGTATGGTCAGTCGTGAGTCCCATGCTCTCCATGCCACTGGAATCAAGCTAGTCTGGCTGATGAGGGCTGAAAGCCCTAGACCGGTCCGAGGATACTTGTTTCCAGTCCAGGGAGAACCCGGCATGGCAGTTTGGGCTGAACTGTTCCCATGGGGCACAGGGTCAAGACTGATTTATATATGTCTGGGTTCAAACTGGAATGGCATGGTGAGCAAAAAAACGATAGATTTAGGCCCAGGTACCTGTAGTGGGGTGAATGTATGACATTGTTCTGCATTCTGTCCATCAACTGTTGTTTTTGCATTCATCACCCTGAGTGGGACGGGTATGCTCAGACGTGAGGCCCGTTCTCTCCATGCCACTGGAATCAAGCTAGTCTGGCTGATGAGGGCTGAAAGCCCGAAACCGGTCCGAGGATGCTTGTTTCCAGTCCAGGGAGGACCTGGCTTGGCAGTTCGGGCTGGACTGTTCCCATGGGGCATAGGGTCAAGACTTATTTGTATATGGCTGGGTTCAAACTGGAATGGCATGGTGAGCAAATAAACGATGGATTTAGTCCCAGATCTCTGTACTGGGGTGAATGTATGACATTGTTCTGCATTCTGTCCATCAACTGTTGTTTTTGCATTTGTCACCCGAGTGGGAAAGGTATCTCAGACGTGAGTTCCGTGCTCTCCATGCCACTGGAATCAAGCTATCCTGGCTGATGAGGGCTGAAAGCCCGTAACCGTCCGTGGATGCTCGTTTCCAGTCCAGGGAGGACCTGGCTTGGCAGTTTGGGCTGGAATGTTCCCATGGGGCACAGGGTCAAGACTGATTTGTATATGGCTGGGTTCAAACTGGAATGGCAAGGTGAGCAAAAAAACGATGGATTTTGGCCCACATCTCATATTCTGCATTCTGTCCCTCAACTGTTGTTTTTGCATTTGTCACCCCAAGTGAGACGGGTGTGCTCAGAAGTGAGTCCCATGCTCTCCATGCCACTGGAATCAAGCTATCCTGGCTGACGAGGGCTGAAAGCCCGAAACCGGTCCGAGGATGCTTGTTTCCAGTCCAGGGAGGACCTGGCTTGGCAGTTCGGGCTGGACTGTTCCCATGGAGCATAGGGTCAAGACTGATTTGTATATGGCTGGGTTCAAACTTTAATGGCATGGTGAGCAAATAAACGATGGATTTAGGCCCAGATCTCTGTACTGGGGTGAATGTATGACATTGTTCTGCATTCTGTCCATCAACTGTTGTTTTTACATTTGTCACCCAGAGTGGGAAAGGTATGCTGAGACGTGAGTCCCGTGCTCTCCATGCCACTGGAATCAAGCTATCCTGGCTGATGAGGGCTGAAAGCCCGGAACCGGTCCATGGATGCTCGTTTCCAGTCCAGGGAGGACCTGGCTTGGCAGTTCGGGCTGAACTGTTCCCATGGGGCACAGGGTCAAGACTGATTTGTATATGGCTGGGTTCAAACTGGAATGGCAAGGTGAGCAAAAAAACGATGGATTTGGGCCCACATCTCTTGTTCTGCATTCTGTCCATCAACTGTTGTTTTTGCATTTGTCACCCCTATCCTGGCTTATGAAGGCTGAAAGCCCGAAACCGGTCAGAGGATGCTTGTTTCCAGTCCAGGGAGGACCTGGCTTGGCAGTTCGGGCTGGACTGTTCCCATGGGGCACAGGGTCAAGACTGATTTATATATGGCTGGGTTCAAACTGGAATGGCATGGTGAGCACACAAAAAATGGATTTAGGCCCAGATCTCTGTACTGGGGTGAATGTATGACATTGTTCTGCATTCTGTCCATCATCTGTTGTTTTTGCATTTGTCACCCCAAGTGGGACGGGTATGCTCAGACTTGAGTCCCGTGCTCTCCATGCCACTGGAATCAAGCTATCCTGGCTGATGAGGGCTGAAAGCCCGAAACCGTTCCGAGGATGCTTGTTTCCAGTCTAGGGAGGACCAGGCTTGGCAGTTCGGGCTGGACTGTTCCCATGGGGCATAGGGTCAAGACTGATTTGTATATGGCTGGGTTCAAACCGGAATGTCATGGTGAGCACAAAAAAAATGGATTTAGGCCCAGATCTCTGTACTGGGATGAATGGATGACATTGTTCTGCATTCTGTCCAATAGCTGTCGTTTTTGTATTCAAAACCTAGATCCTTGCCCTAAATTTACCTTAACCTGCCCTTTAACAAAAATGTCTAGCACAGACTTTTATTCTCATTACATTAAAAATGTGTATTGAATGTAATGTAATAATATGTGAATATATACTTACACTCATGTGAAGAAGTTGTCATTTACATTTTGACGTAAGTCAATTCCTTGCTCTTCACCACTATCATCTTCATTTGGCATTTCAACATCCTTACCCAGTGGCTCATCATGATCTTCTTCCTCTGTACAGAATGTACAGAATATCCTGTCGCAGGGCTATGTTGTGTAACATGCAGCATGCCCTGTTGATTTTACACACCTTATCGGGTGAGTAGAGGAGGGCTCCACAAGTCTTATCCAGATATTGAAATCTGGCCTTTAGGAGCCAAAAAGCCTGCTTCTGTGTCCTCTGTGTTCTTCCATGGGCATCATTGAAGTGGACTCCCCTGGCATTGGTGGATTCCTCAGCGGTGCTAACAACTATGTTTGGTTAGGATATGCTGAGTATCCTATATGAAATGAAAAAACAAAAGAAACAAAAAATTACATACTTATATTTTTCATTGGACTTGAATTAAACAAAACATTATGACAGATTGTACTTACGAAGAAGCCAGACCGTCTCAGGTCCAAGTTGTGACATTTACAGGGGTATGGTGCTGTTTCGTAGTACAAAGGAATCATTTGTTGATCCTGGAAAATGCACACACACACACACACACTTGTGATGTACAAATCTTGTAATCACACAACTTACACATTGATTGAATGGAAGGTTTTTCCAATTGTGGTCATTTGGTAGCACAAAGGCAATATGTATGCCATCAATTTCTCCAACCACATATGGTAAGCGACACAAAGCACAAAAATCTCCTTTCACATTCGCAAAATCCTCTGTTCATGGAAACTGTATGAAATTGTTGCTGTGTCTCAACATTGAAGAAAGAACTTCTTGTAGAACAACACTGAAAGTTGGTTGTGACATTCCACCAGATACTGCATCAATGTATTGGAACGATCCTGTGGCCACAAAATGGAGTACTGCCATTATTTCACTATTGATGTAATTTCATTTGGATTCCTATTGCAATGCAGAAGGTCTGACTCCAGCTGATTACATAAATCAAGAACAGTTTGCCTATTGAAGGGTACATTACGATGCTGGTGGGACCTCTATTTGACGACCTTACATATGTTGCTTTCATCTCACAGCAAACCAATAAAAAGATCTCCGCTAAAGTGGCTCTTCATGGGGCCTGTAGTGCATTGCAGCCCTTCGAGGAGCATGCCCAATGATGAAGCATGACATTTCCACGGATGTGTGAGGGCACCAAGACGTAATCCTTAGGATTCCTACTTCTCTGTCCCATCTTACATTACTGTACTGATAGTAACAGTACCTCTCCAATTTATATGTGCTTCAGTGCCCTTGTGGACTGAGGTACGTGGGCAGCACAATTCTTCATCAAGAACTCGGACAGAGCATACCCGGTTGCTTGCCACTTTGAGGTTTGCCACAACAAAGATGTAAGTGGACTTACATACTTTGGTATTGATGCTGTACCGGCCAATATAAGAGGGGGAGACAGGTAGAGAACATCACGTAGGCCGAATCCAGCTACATTATCAAATTGAACACTAAGACCCCCATGGGCCAAAATATGGAAGAAGATTTCTATACATATTTGTAAGCATCATTACTTTAGATACATATGTGCTGCTATCCATCTTGATCCTTGATTTTTAACTGTTTTTAACATTTTGCACAAATCACTAGGTAACACTAGGGTAGACGAGATAACTCAGGAGGTTGTATTACTGTACATTTATGCAGCAGTAGTGCAGGTGATCATGCCCACTTGGGCTTTAGCGTTCATGAATAAGAGATTTTTAGCGGACTAGCACAGAATATGAACATCATGCACAGTCTGGAATGTGCGGCATTGTAAGAAATACAAACATATACAAAAAACAATGTATTTTAATGTCCTGGCCCACTTAGGCAGATTGAGAGTAACAGAGGAAAGTGGAAATGATAGGCTCACTTGTTTTTAATTTTCATGCAAAAGTATTACTTTCCGTGGTAATGTAAAATATTTTAAAGTTTAAATCAACTCTCATCAGATGCAACAGGATAGTGTGCATTCTTAAAATAGAATAGAGTGCATAATGAATTAATTCTGAAGTACGTGTATTTATAACTTTTCAAGCCGAATGATTTTTCATCTTGCTTGTAACTATGAACAAAGTCTCAGGCAAAGTTAACACTGCAGCATAGGAACATTCCATTGATGAAATGTTGTGATAAAAACTACGAGTATATCTTGGCTTTCCATTGTTTGTAGTTTTGCATGTGACACTTAACCCAGCACAGTTAAATTGCCACAAAAACTGAAGCAGCCGCCTCAGCCCTGGAATTGAATGACGAAAGAAAGAACAGACCAAAAGTTGAGTGCTTAATCGAGGTGTTTTATTTTCTCCAGCAAGCCTGCCGCCGCCATATATATATATATATATATATATATATATATATATATATTTTTTTTACCTCTCCACTTCTCCTTTACATCGGATTTGCATCCTTCAAGAAAAAAGCAACTCCCGGGGTTTGTTTGAGTCTTTATTGACACCAAACAAACACAGCAACAAACAGACGAGTTTCGGTATAGACCTTCTTCGATGTTTACCGAAGCGCCGTACAGACACGTATTAAACACACATTTGTTCAACAGAAATCAACAAGGGACAATAGTAACTCGCCACTGTCCCTGTAAAATAAGCGCCATCTTAGAATGTCAAAAATACGACAAGCAGGATAATCATGCAGCATCATATATCAGCGCTAACATAATTCATAGTACACTTCAATGAAGCCCATCGATGGGCAACTATTATCTTCGATTAGAGCTTACAATAAATATTTAATACTCAATCCTGCCTGTATGGGCTTGCAACAAATGGTGAAAACAAATCAACCGAGTCATTACTCATAATCCTGTGTCTATTATGGGCCTTATACACATACTGCTATCTACATATTTATAAGAAAAAGGGGGAGAATAGAATGGAAAAAATCTAGGAAATCGAAAGGAAGAGAAGAAGGAGAAGAAAACAAGAAAAGACGGAGAGAAAAAGGATCAATTTAAAAATTCCCAGAAATTCATTCAAGATTAGTATACGGAGATATAGGGTATATACAGAGAGACATAGATGAGCAAGATACTAGGCATCTGGACATCTGGACAAAGTTCATCAGAAGTTTCATCCTTTTCAAAATCAGTCTAAATGCTAAGATACTCTCACCTCCTCTAACAGGTTCCTCTACTGACCAACGATACACACAGAGAGTACAGTCAATCTCCCAGATGGATGCCAATTCCTCACTACAATTAAGTCCCAATGAAGTCTTGGTTTGCAGATCAATAATGTATCTCAACCCCAATCTACGGAGCCGCAACAGTCTGTCCCCGCCCCTAGGATTACTAGGTACATAATCTATCCCAAAATAACTAAGTAGATCACTGTTGCGTTGATGTATTTTGTCAAAATGATGTGCAACAGGGTAAGTTTCATCTCCCTTGGCAATGGCCTACATATGTTCTAATATTCTAATTTTCATAGGGGGGATGGTGGTCCCTACGTACCGTAGGCCACATGGACATGTGAGGCAATAAACACTGTAAGGAGTAGTGCAGGTAAGAAACCTTCTAATGGTCCTCCCACTCCTACATTTGGAATTTCATAAGTAAGGACTCTCTTACTGGTCTTCCAGGCCTTGCATTACCCACACTGGAAGAACCCTTGTAAAGGACCAAAGGCCGATTTATATATATATATATATATATATATATATATATATATATATATATATATATATATATATATATATATATATATATATATATATATGCCTATATATGCCTAGCAGCTTTCAAGACGGTGTATGCTGTGATGTGATCAAGGTCCAGGTCGGACCGAAACGCGTCATGGCGGCATAAGATGCAGGGCGGAAAACTCTAAATAAATGAAAAAACGCACAAAGAAATTGGGTCCGTTTTTGTCTATCCGAGTCTGTGTCTTCAACTGGATTCCTGAAGGGTAGAGTACTGCAATATATATATATATATATCTATATCTATATCTATATATATATCTATATCTATATCTATATCTATATCTATATCTATCTATATATATATATATATATATATATATATATATATATATATATATATATATATATTACTACTGGTGGTCGCCAGTAGGTAGTCATAGTTAGGACCTAGTTTCCATAGGAAATCCACAACATTCTATTTAGAATAACTTTTGCGCTGGTAGACGAATCTTCGTGAATTTCTCTACGAAAATGGCCTGCTCGGTTCCGCTCCTTACCTGAAAAGTTTGGGGGTGAGTCATCAAGTGGGGGCCGAGAAAAATGGGGGTTCCAAAACATGCTTTCCCCATGTAATTTTCCATAGGGACCTTTAGCCAGAGCTACAGCCCGAACGGCTGAACGGAATTACACCAAATTTGGCAGAGAGGTAGAGTTAGGTTCGCAGATTGTGCTTTTTGTTAAATGGTGTACATCTGTTCAGTAGTTTCTGAGAAAATTAAAAGTAAAATCATAGCGATATTTAGAGACAGAGTTCTACACGCATACGGAGATCTGTTCAATTACGAGCACGAGCTGCATGCTGATTGGCTGTCAACTGTCTGTCAACACTCCAAACAGGAAGTGTTGGCAGCCATCTTGTGCCTCGGTAGAACCGAGTCAAAAGAAAACAGGGAAACAAAGGTGAAAACAAAGAAAAGGGGTCAGGGTAGAAACAGCCTGACCCCTTAGGCCTGCTCAGGGGGTCCCACAAGGAACCCCAAGGCCCCCAATGTTGAAAAAATTGCGGGGTACGCGTACACTGCCGATCCCCCCAAAAAATGTAAGCACCACTCTGCAAACACGCCCCCTGGCGTGTTTGCAGAAGGGGAACTAATTCCCCTTGAATACTGGGGGTCCCTGGGGGCCAAGTAGCCCACCAACAACCTCTAGTATGTGCCAGGGGGCTGCCTTGCAGAGACGTGTAAAGAGGCCACGCCCCTTTTTACACCTCTCTGCAACGCAGCCGCATACGGGAGGTTCCTGGTGGGATAGTTGGCCCCCAGGGATCCTCAGTATTCAAGGGGAATTAGTTCCCCCTCTGCAAACGCACCAGGGGGCTGCCTTGCAGAGACCTGTAAAGAGGCCACGCCCCTTTTTACACCTCTCTGCAGGGCAGCCCCCTGGCGCATACTGGAGGTTCCTGACCCCCTAGGCCTGCTCAGGGGGTCCCACAAGGACATAAAGGCACCACTCTGCAAATGCACCAGTATTCAAGGGGAATTAGTTCCCCCTCTGCAAATGCGCCAGGGGGCTGTGTTGCAGAGTGGTGCAATCTGTCACCTCAAGCCCTGCCCCCTCCCTGCACCACTCTGCAAACGCGCCCCCTGTCGCGTTTGCAGAGGGGGAAGTAATTTCCCTTGAATACTGGGGGTCCCTGGCGGCCAACTAGCTCACCAGGTATCTCCAGTAAGGCCATGAAGCTGCTTTGCAGAGTGTTGTAAAAAGGGGCGTGGCCTCATTACACCTCTCTGCAATGCAGCTCCCTGGCGCATACTGGAGGTTCCTGGTAGGCTAGTTGGCCTCCAGGGACTCCAGTATGCAAGAGGACTTAATCCCCCAACTTAGAACGTGCTACGGGGCGCGTTTGCACAGTGGTGAAGGTAGGGGGGCGGGGCTTGAGGAGATGTGTGTGCAAACATGCCCTGTGGCGCGTTTTAAGTTGGGGAATTAATTCCTCTTAAATCTAGAGGTTCCCTAGGGGCCAACTAGTCCAACAGGTACCTCCATTAAGCGCCACGGAGCTGCGTTGCAGCGTGTTGTAAAAAGGGGGCGTGCCCTCTGAACACCTCTCTGCAACACAGCTCCCTGGCGGGCTAGTTGGCTCACAAGGGACCTCAAGAGCACACACATCACCTCAAGCCCCGCCCCCTACCTTCACCACTGTGCAAACGCGCCCCGTAGCACGTTCTAAGTTGGGGGATTAAGTCCCCTTGCATATTGGGAGTCCTGCAATCCCCAATCTCCTGGAAACAACGGTAACAGACAATAACGGACTCAGTTGAAAGTGAAAGTGAATGTTTATTGAGATCTTAGCATTACTGCCATGGCACGTTTCAGCCTACCAGAGGCCTTGTTCACAGGACGCCATTGGAGTAACAATGCCATATTTAAAGTGCACAGTGCTTTGTAACTAACAACAGGATTGGTTGCCTGACAGAGACGTAATGGACATAGAAAAAATTTATATAAATATACATTTTGCAGATATACTTGGACAGAAAGCAGCAGTTTAGCACCACAATAAATAGCTAAGACATACTTTTGGAAAATAAAAACACTGTATAAGTGTAATTAATTCATATTAAAAGTACAAGCTAATTTAAAAGAGAATTTGTAAAAAGCATTGAATTGAATAATTCTCATTCAAATAAAATGCAAAACCGCTATTGTGCAAATTGAGCATGTAAAAATATAACCCCAGTGGGTGATTTTTCACAAAGCTGACAGTTCAGGACAGGCCTAAGATAACAAACAGTACCCCTACTCTGAAATAGGACCTCCAGTGTTATAAACTATTGGGAATACTGGTGATAAGGGACCTGTATTTCAAGAAGTATAATAAAAACCAAATGACAACTTTGTCTCGGCTCATGTTTACTTACATAGCAAGGTCTGTTTGAAACATAGTGTTTTTATATCAAAAGGTGCTGCTGATGACTGAAAGCAAAAACCATCTCTGTACATCGAATGGTCAGAAATATTTCCGTCCAGAAATGATTGTCAGTGCACGATAACGTGCAAATGTGCAAGTAGTGATTAAAGAATAGTGTAAAAAAAAGTTAAAATACAGTGGATTGGAAAGGACAGGCCAATGAATATAGATATGTTGATCGAATGATGTTAATGTGCAGAGGGACCAACCTACAGACATGTGTAAAAATCTTCACTGGAGTTTAAGCCCTGCCGTGTCTTGGTGTCAAGTTCCAGAATATAATATTTGGTTTCCAGGGCGCGCAAAAGGGCCTCACGGTTGCCTCCCTGCCTTAGAAGAAGCACTGAGTCAATGACAAATTATTTAAGGAGCTCACTCTTGTGTCGTTCTTCAAAGTGACGTGCGACTGGGAAGAAAGTGTCACTCCCAATGATTGCCCTAATGTGCTAAAGTATCCGTTTGCGGACCTTCAACCTGGTGCTACCAACATATCGCAGGCCACATGGACACTCCAGCACATAGACAGGAATTTGTCCTCAACAAACGCCCACACCCTCACTCTGTCCCTACTAGCATTATACTACAAATCCTTGAGATATGTCTAACTAGGAATTTCTTTGTATTCGAAGGAAAATTCTACCAGCAAGTCAAGGGTACATCAATGGGGGGAGTTTTTGCCCCCAATCTAGCCATTCTGTACATGGATTATCTGGAGACTAACTACATTTTATTTATAACAAATCCCTTCCACAATGGCATTAAACACTGGAAGAGATATATAGATGACATCTTCATGATCTGGCAGGACAACGAGCTTAACCTAGCATCTTTTCTTCATTGGCTCAACAATAATTGTGGCGGCCTCCAATTCACATTGTCAAAGGACAAAGCAGTAATTCCATTTCTTGACCTCAACATTGTACATAGGGAGGGCACCCTCATCACTAGCTTGTTCTGTAAACCCACTGAGCGGAACACCCTAATGTGATATAATAGCCACCATCCACGGGCACTCCAGGACTCTCTACCCTATTCCCTGTTCCTTCGAATCAGGAGGAAATGTTCCTTGAAGAAAGACTACTTCCACGAGGCGAAACTACTACATAACAAACTAACAAGCAGAGGGTACCCACGTAGACTTGTACGTAACGCCATGAAAAGAGCTTGGTACTGCCCATGTGAAGTCCTTTTGGAGGTCAAAACTAAACCATCTCAAAACCGGCTGGTTTGTGTGACAACCTTCTCCCCAGTCTCCAACACTGTAAGTAAAGCTACATTGAAAAACTGGAATGTCCTTAATGCTGGCAGTCTGAATCTCGAGCGCCCCATGTTAAAAAAAAAACAAAAACATCAAAGACCACCTGGTGTGTGCATCTCTACCAACAAAATTTCAACCAATCACTTTAAACGACCAGTGGGGACTACCGCCACTTACAGGCCATGTCAAATGCGGTAACTGCATCATCTGTGATCTTAAAATTGAAGGCAAAGAGTTCTGCTTTGAGAATATACGAGTAGAACATAAAACATTCACCAACTGTAATACTTGCAATGTCGTGTACGCTATTTTATGTCCCTGCAATAGGATATATATTGGCCGAACCACCCAGAAAATACGACTGCGTATTTGTCAGCACCGGAGCAGAGTAAGATGCAAGACACTGAATGCTCCATTGGTTGACCACTACACTGCATCTGGACATTGCGAGGACGACATGCGCTGGACAGTCATAAGAGTGGTCAAACTCCCACCCAGGGGTGGCGACTTATCCAAACTTTTGAACAAGGAGGAATTAAAATGGATTTTGAAAACCAATAGCCTGCATTCTGGACTTAATCTCCTTTAAGATTGGACAACCCTTATCTAACCCAAAACAATGCAATTGAACTGTAACCTGGCCTCCTGCATACCTTCATGCAAAGACTGCCCTTCTGAGTTTCATTTACTACATTTGACCTAAGAAAATGCTTGATTTTACAAACATTAGTGTCCGTTGCCTTCTCCTTTTGTTTATCTTGTTTATAACTTTGAATTCTGCACACAATACACCATTGTTTTAAATCACCAATCACCTTCTCCCTGGATGTGGTTTTCTAACCCCTTATGCCTCATGTTCAGCTTTCGTACTGCCCTCCCTTACAATATGGCCCCCATTCACACAAATTAGTCCTGCAAACTTTCACTGGAGCCACCCAATCACGTGACTCCGTCCGGACCAATCACTGCGCGCCTCTTCCTACATGAATCCCCGGGCGGCTGACTTGCTTCTCCTTCATCCAGCAAGCAGACCCCTGGAGTAACACGCTGTAATCCCGACCTAAGGTAAACCTGATACTCTCCCCCGAGAGCCCTCATGTCACCTGCCCCTCATGGCCCGTAATTGAGCCCTCTGCCTTTTTCCCTTAGGCGATCTTGCCGCCACGAGCACACGGCTGTGGCTCCCTCCCGCTTGGGATGACTATCACTCGCCCATGCAAACCTAGAATCATAGGTGAGCTCTCCACCGGTCGCAGCCCCACTAGAACCCGTTTTCCCCCCTCTCCGTACCTTATACTGTTGCCCTATTTCAGGATACCGGTTCTGGACACAACCCGCCCACGAGGCTAACCCACCCTCCATTATTGGCAAAGGTCCCTGCCTTTCTACCGTTTGCACACTATCCAGCCTTGCAACTGCACGCAACTGGCTTACTGGTAAGGATCCAATGCTCATACGTCGTATCCCCCTCCTCCCCTTCCTCCCCCTCCGCACGGCTATAAGATTCACACAGGATCCCTCCATCAGGTCGATCTCTCTCGGTCTCCCGCCTGCGGCATCTCACCCCTGTAGCTTCGGCTACTTCCTCACGCAGTATGCATTGACTCCCCTTCTACGCGCTCATAGTATGCCCCTGCCTGAAAATAGCTCTTATCCTAAGCCTAACACCCTGCCCTGGTCACTACTTTATACACTTAGTCACTGCACCAACTGTTTTACATGCTTTAATCACCATGTCATTGCGCCGCTTACACCTCCTCCTACACCCCGCCCGCTTTCCTTCTCCAGCATCTAGTCACTGCGCCAGTTTTTATTCATTGTGTATTTTTATTCCTTCTGTAATCTAATTGCCGATTCGGAAAACAAATTCACTGCGCCGCCAACACCACCAACCTAACTCTGTTCTCCTTAAACACCTCAACTCCTAGAACTTGATATTATGTAAATATGTAAAGTCACCTTACCACTGTCACTGGAATTGTCAAATCGTTAGCACACTACACACTACTATTCAGAATTGACCGATAAGCATTGGAGTCTACGTACAGATACTTTAATATCACTTCTTCTTATGTTTTTCTCCCCCATTCCTTCCCTATTGTATATTATGTTTTGATTATTTGATATCATTGTACTTCAAATAGGCACTTAATTACAGGCATGCATATTTAATGTCCTGAAGATGTTCCCTGTATTGTTCTCTCAGATCGAAACGTCGTTGACACCTAAAACTGCTCATACATACACTTTTTATGTCACTATTTGTTTATATTTTTAATATAAATATTTATATTTATTTTATTTTTTTAGATTATATTTCATATTCTTATTATAAAATAATAACGAAACTTAATTGCAGAGTAATTTTGGGATGAATTATTGCTTGACGTCAGTTGCAAGTATAACACAGCTCCAGCAATTCTCTTGGGGCCAAATGCTCACAATGCTGTATCAATCCTTACACCTGCTTCAAGCATGTGCAAGGTTTTGAAGCAGCATAAGCTCAAAAGTCACTGAATAAAATGTTATACATTTCACTCAGTCACTTTTAGGAGGCCTTGCTGTACCCCCTTCTGCACAAGAAACCTTCTTCTGGCGCAGCGCTTTACAATGTAATACACCCTACAGATGCGTCACATTGTTAATACCACACACCATTGCACATCTTTTGGACCACCGCTGTGTCACAAAAGTGTCACAATGGCTGTGTAAAAGAGGCACAAGGGGATTGTAAATCCACCCCTAAGACATACAAATGCACCCAGGCACTTTCACCAGCAACGCAAATTGAAACATAGACTTGTAACATATTTATGTACATATGATACATTCAAGTGCTTTGGACATACTATAGTATACTATAGATAAACATCTTATAGATTTATGCTGTAGCAGTTCCTTATGGTTCTGCACTTTCACATTCTGCATACACTAGTAACATATTCATTCATTCATTCATTTATGAACTACACATTCATTCTGAAAAACTTTTAGACACTATCATAGAAATATAGTTCTTTCTTTAACCAGTGGAGGTAGTTCTAAAAAGAACAGTTTTTTTGTTTTGTATTATTTTTGTGTTTTCTCAACAAATTCCAAGCGGAACAAAAGAATGAAAAAAAGAACAACTAATGTCGAGGACAGCAATGATCATGCATCCTGCGTTTCATCAAGTCTATAGACTGTTCCCCATAACACAAAGTTTATCGAAATAAAGGCATAGAATTTTAACTTTTTTTAACTCAATATGTGGGTGTGGACTGCTTGCTGAAAATGCTGCTGACGCAGTTGATGTGCTAGGTGTAGCAGCAGGTGGGTTCTCGTGCAACCTCCGTCTTGCAGCTCGAGCAAAGTTCTTGGGGTGCAAATTCTTCACGTGTCGCACCATATTTGCTGTGCCAAAGGAGTATTTTTTACATGGATCACCCCTTGAAAGAGTTGTTTCGCAAATTTTACAAGTTACTGTTGGAGCATTAACCTTTTTTTGACCTGGAAAAGTGAAAAAATTCCAAGTTAGAGCTTCTTTCCTCTTCTTTGGAGGTTCTTCAGGAATGAAATCTCCCTCTTAAGAACTGCTGGAATATGACTCCATTGCTCTTATTGTTGTGATCTTCCTTCTATTTAAGAAGATTCTCAGAACAAATGCTTCTTCTTGGAAAGTCAAAGTCGAATAATTATAATGGGACGGAACTTTCAACAGTCGCAATAGGAAAAGTTATGAACCAATCAAATCTCTACTTTTTAATTCACATGGCTTTACGTACGCTTATGATGTGCTTGCGCAACTCTTTCAATACGAGTATGCATGATGTTCTACCGCGATTTGTGTAATTCTTTTTAAAAGTAATATATGATTATTACAAGTATTAAAAAAAATCATAGTTATCCCAAATGTCTGCCCTTAGTATGTACATTAAATACATACATGTTTTAAACCAAGTAGAAACATTGCCCGCTTTCGCATACAGAACGCCATACATGAGGTCACACCGAAGCTTTAATGCGAAGCGTAACGTCAAAGTATATTCGTACTGTATGCGCGCGTACACCCTGAGTATGATAAGCAGTACAAACTATGGTGCGATCACCCTCTCAGTAACAAATCAGAGCTCAGGGCGTGCTAAGGAGAATAATTAGAAGTGCTGACTCATTGCAGATCCGATTCTGGGCCTGCCTCTCCGCACATGATAACACCGCCCCCATCTGTCTCTGTTGTTAATTGTTGGTGCACACACTTGCACATGCGCAGTGCACGCCCGCCAACATTGCACACATGCCACCACCAAGCATGCTTGCTATCATTTAGCCTGGAAACCAAAGCATTAGCCAATGGGATGTCCCCCAGGGCCATCATTCTTGCAGACCGCGAAAACGCTACCAATGACGGCCCTGGGCTTGGTTTGGTCAGCCCACGCGGTTCCCATATAATGCGGGCATCGACGTGAGCACGCTCTCCATTGCCTGCCTCTGCTGCGATGACACACAGACTGTCAAAAACACCCCAGACTCAGCGAAACCACAGCCTTTCAAGACACGACAAAAGACGACAAAAACAAAGGTAAGAGAAGACGTAACAACATCAGCCTCCACTGTAAATTGTATATGGATAATACTATTTTTTTTATCCTTCCTATGGCTTTCCTACCCCTCAATGGTTTTAAATTGTACTTACATAATTGAAATATTTCTTTATAAGTCACGAGGTCCTATACACCTCTAATCTTAAAAATTGTGCAAGCATAAATTTCTGTGTCGAATTTCTGTACTACGCCACGTGCTTAGCCCTCTATTATTATTAATTGTGCGTCCATGATAGTATTTTTTTTTCTGCGTCACAAGGCCGTCCCAAGCCTCTAGTAACTTATTGATCTTCCTTTGTTTGCTGTAGCTGCAACACTCTTAACTATGGAATATTAAGAACTCACATTAAAATTCACTTTTGATAGTAATTACGCAACTCCGTTTATGATGACTAATCAAAATGTCCTTTTGTTTCCTTCAGCAAACATCGTTCAGAAGCAACCACGGCCTATCGAGCAACAGCAATGGAATTCTCTGCAACTTATTGAATATACTTTGACGTATAGAAGCAGAGTTCAAATGGAGTGGTGAACTCCAGTGGCCGCACTCTTTATACAAGGTAAGCACAGCAGCCTTGATCTACAAAGCCTTCACAGGAATGCATTAGAAATAAGTCGCCATAACGGGCGTCAGTAACGCAGTAGGCACTTCCATGTAGACACCACTTGAACACGGCACTATAACAACTGAAATATACCAGGTACACTGCACTCGTAAAACTGTAGTGTTAGCTTTATTTGTGAAACGAGAGAGGGTCATATTATCAAGCCTGGGCGACAAAATTATCGCCACTTTATCGGCAGGAAAATGGCGATAATGGGTTTGATAATATGCTCTATAGAATTCCAATTGAAGCTCATGTTAGATGTGAAGGACATCAGACATGACCTTCGGTTGGAATTCCATAGAGCATATTATCAAACCCATTATCGGCACTTTAGCGACACTTTCCTGCCGATAAAGTGGCAATAATTTTGTCGCCCAGGCTTGATATTATGGCCCAGAGAGCGTACTGTACAGAAGCTTCTGTTTAAATTCTATAATTACCCCCGAGCAGTGACAACAGACAGGTTACAACAGTCTGACAAACAGATCTACAACCTTATTACGCCACTTTCGAGTCACTTTTAACATGGTTAAAGTGATGCAAAGAAAAAATCTCAACTCCAGACTCTGCGACACAGTTTTAATGTTGTTTGGCCGCAAGGTTTATACAACAGTAAGCACAGAGGCCTAGATATACAAATCCTTCTTAGGAATGCATTAGAAATCATTCGGCATAACGGGCGTTAGTAACGCAGTAGGCACTTCTATATAGACACCACTTAAATGCGACACTATAACAAATAAAATGTACCAGGTACACTGCACTCGTAAAACTATAGTGTAACTTTTATTTATGAAAGGAGAGACGACCATATTATCAAACCTTGGCAACAAAATTATCGCCACTTTATCGGAACCAAACTGCCGCTAAAGTGGCCATAATAGGTTTGATAATATGCTCTATAGAATTCCAATCGAGGCTCATGTTAGATGTGAAGGACATCTAACAGGACCTTCGTTTGGAATTCCATAGAGCATATTATCAAACCCATTATCGCCACTTTAGCGACACTTTCCTGCCGATAAAGTGGTGATAATTTTGTCGCTCAGGCTTGATATTATGGCCCAGAGTTTAAATGATTTCTCTCTCTCTCACTCTCTGTGACATCATTTCTCTTTCTCTCTTAAACTTATACACTGCTGTCTGCTTGGACGTGGGAAGAATTATTGAACTTAAGTTGTGAAGTCTACTTTCTAATGTTTTTGGCCGCAAGGTTTATACAACGTTAAGCACAGAGGCCTAGATCTACAAATCCTTCATAGGAATGCATTAGAAATAATTCGGCATAACGGGCGTTAGTAACGCAATAGGCACTTCCATATAGACACCACTTGAACGCGGTACTATAACAAGTAAAATGTACCAGGTACACTGCACTTGTAAAAATGTAGTGTTAGCTTTATTTGTGAAACGAGAGAGGGCCATATTATCAAGCCTTGGCAACAAAATTATTACCACTTTATCTGCAGCAAACTGCTGCTAAAGTGGCTATAATGGGTTTGATCTATAAGTACCTCCGAGCAATGACAATAGATATGTTACAACAGTCTGACAAACAGATCCACAACCTTATTACGCCACTTTTGAGTCACTTTTAACATGAGGAAAGTGACGCAAGGAAAAAATCTCAACTCCACACTCTGCGACACAGTTTTAATGTTGTTTTCTATCTCTTTCTCTCTCTCACTCTCTGTGACATCATTTCTCTTTCTCTCTTAAACTTAGACACTGGTGTCTTCCACGTGTGGACGTGTAGAAGAATTGTTCAGAATAAGTTGTGACACCAACTGCCTAAAATATTTACCCGCAAGGTTTATACAACGGTAAGCACAAAGGCCTAGATCTACAAAGCCTTCACAGGAATGCATTAGAAATAAGTCGCCATAACGGGCTTCAGTAACGCAGTAGGCACTTCCATATAAACACCACTTGAATGCAGCACTATAAAAGAACTGGAATGTACGAATCACACTGCACACGTAAAACCGTAGAGTTACCCAAACTTGTAGGGGCATAGTATCAAGAACGGCGATAAAACTATCGCGGTTTCAGCGGCAAGAAACTGCCGCTAAAGCGGCGATAATGAACTTGATAATATACCCTTGTAAATTCCGGTGCACAGACATAATATCGAATCCAAAATATCGTTTGGACATAATATCGTGTATTTAATATCGAGTGGACCAAATATCGACAGGACAGAATATCGACTACAAAAATATCGTTTTTAAGGTATGTGAAGTAATATCGACTGTAAAAACATATAGATAGTTAAAATATCGTAGTATATAATAGAGATAGTACAATATAACGAATTTTTAATAATATATAATTTTTTATAGTGTATTTTTATGTTATCATATGTGTGAACATTGTGTATTTATGTTATAAATAATTATATTTAACGAATTTTGTTATAATAATTTTTGCGTAATTTTCATCTGTAGCAGGTTGTGGGTTTATAGGGAAATAGGGTGGGAAGTAATTTAATTATAATTAATTAAATATGTAAATTTATTTATTGATAGTAATTAGTAAATAATTGCTAATTATTTATATTTGTTAATTAATTTAAATAAAATTGTTAATTAATTTAGAGTAATAGATTAATTGTTAATTATGTAAATTAAACTAATTTAATTCTGTAGCGGGTTGTGGGTTTATAGGGGAATAGGGTGGGAAATAATTTATTTATAATTAATTAAATATGTACATTTATTTATTGATAGTAAATAGTAATTAATTGTTAATTAATTTATAATTGTTAACTAATTAATTTAAAATTGTTAATTCATTTATATTAATTGATTAATTGGTAATTATGTAGATGTAACAAATTTAATTTATGTAGCGGGTAGTGGGTTTATAGGGGCATAGGGTGGAAATTAAATTATTAATTATTAATTAAATATTAAAACTAATTACAATTTATTTATTTGGATATAATTGTTATATTTGTTTAAGTTATAAAATATTTTTTGGTTAATGTTTAATTAATTAGTATTAATAGGTGATTAATTTAATTAATTATTGGTAATTTTTTTTAAATTAATTATTAATAGATTTTTTTTGTAGATTTTTGAATAATATATGAATTATTTACTTTCCCTAATGTTGTATTCTCTGGAGTGGGAATAGTAATTTTAACCCCTACGCTATCCAACGCTTTCCCTACTGTTGCACCCACTGGAGTGGGAATAGTAATTTTTACCCCTACGCTATCCAACGCTTTCCCTACTGTTGCACCCACTGGAGTGGGAATAGTAATTTTTACCCCTACGCTATCCAATGCTTTCCCTACTGTTGCACCCACTGGAGTGGGAATAGTAATTTTAACCCCTACGCTATCCAACACTTTCCCTACTGTTGCACCCACTGGAGTGGGAATAGTAATTTTTACCCCTATGCTATCCAACGCTTTCCCTACTGTAGCACCCACTGGAGTGGGAATAGTAATTTTAACCCCTACGCTATCCAACGCTTTCCCTACTGTTGCACCCACTGGAGTGGGAATAGTAATTTTTACCCCTACGCTATCCAACGCTTTCCCTACTGTTGCACCCACTGGAATGGGAATAGTAATGTTAACCCCTACGCTATCCAACGCTTTCCCTACTGTAGCACCCACTGGAGTGGGAATAGTAATTTTAACCCCTACGCTATCCAACGCTTTCCCTACTGTTGCACCCACTGGAGTGGGAATAGTAATTTTTACCCCTACGCTATCCAACGCTTTCCCTACTGTTGTACCCACTGGAGTGGGAATAGTAATTTTAACCCCTACGCTATCCAACGCTTTCCCTACTGTTGCACCCACTGGAGTGGGAATAGTAATTTTAACCCCTACACTATCCAACGCTTTCCCTACTGTTGCACCCACTGGAGTGGGAATAGTAATTTTTACCCCTACGCTATCCAACTCTTTCCCTACTGTTGCACCCACTGGAGTGGGAATAGTAATTTTAAGCTCTACGCTATCCAACGCTTTTCCTACTGTTGCACCCACTGGAGTGGGAATAGTAATTTTAACCCCTACGCTATCCAACGCTTTCCCTACTGTTGCACCCACTGGAGTGGGAATAGTAATTTTTACCCCTACACTATCAAACGCTTTCCCTACTGTTGCTCCCACTGGAGTGGGAATAGTAATTTTTATTCTTTTGTTATTGTATGTTTATAATATTGGCTATTATTTAATTATATTTTGTTACTATATATATATGTTTTAAGAAATATGATTAAATAATTCTTATTTTTTTACTTTCATTAATTATTTAATTATCATTAGTTAATTTAAGTATTCTTAAGTATATTTTAGTACTTAGTTTTTAATATTAATTTAATTTAATAGTGTTTTTAGTAAAGTCAATATTTTTTAAAACTATATTTTTGTAAACGATATTTTAAACTCGATATTTTTGTACTTACCTGTTTGTAGATAGAAACTCGATATTTTGTCAGTCGATATTTTTTACACGATATTCTTGCAGGTCGATATTTTGGCAGTCGATATTTTTTCAGTGATCCGTAAATTCCCATAGTAGCCCAGGTTAACACCAGAACCTGCACTGCTATGGGAATTCACAACAGCATGTTATCAATCCCGTTATTGCCACTTTAGCTGCAGTTTCCTGACGCTGAAACGGCAATAATTTTATTGCCGTTCTTGATAATATGCCCCGTAATGCTTCAGCTCATTTACTCACATCTACATAATTCTAAACTCTAATTTTCTTTTGCAGATTAACAATCGGACACCTTTTGGAATCCATTTCACAATTTGTTTATAACATTGTTTAAGTTATTTTTCCAGTTCTAATATAGTTATAATTGAGTTTCGTTTATATTTATTGTTTAATAAAAGTTAATTAAAAAAAACTACATACTTCTTTTATTTTGTGGGGGAGGGGTATGACGGCCCACAATAAAAATAATGTTGAAATACTATAGTAAGATAGTCAAGACTAGCATTGAAAACTACTGAGTTCTACTAAAATGACGTACGTAATCAACGTTTGGCTCCTCTGCACTACCTTTCAAATAAATATATAAAAAATATGACTATTAATACTGTACAAAAGTACACAAACCGGAAAAAGAAAGCAACAGATTTACTAACTGATATAAAGAGAGGTTTGCTTGTTAAACTTGAAGAAAAAGAAAACGTGGGCTTCGAAACGACGCATGCAAAGACAGTACAACTGCTACACCAAAAAACAAGCATTTACAATGCAATGGGCTTGGTATTATTAAAGGTAGAGCTATTGGCATTGCTCATGACATTTTTTTTAATTTTTTTTAAACATAAATAAATGGTATTGTCATTTACAATCGCAATAGGTGAGCATTAGAGAGTAGTAGAGAGTATTTGCGGATACACACACACACACACACAGACAGAGCCACGCACACACACAGAGCCACGCACACACACAGACAGAGCCACCCACACACACAGACAGAGCCACGCACACACACAGACAGAGCCACGCACACACAGGCACAGAAAAACCGGGATGACAAGCAGGGAAAAGGCACCCATGCACACACATACAGCGGCTCGCTGGTAAACACAGCGCAGACATGGCTGCTCCCTCTGCCTCACGCTGTGAATGAAAGCCAAAGGGAGATTTGGCAGCTCGAGGCGGGGCTTCCGGGCACTTCCGATCTCCGTGTATTTCTTGTAAGTAAATGGCACGCAGGCACGCACGCACTTACACACACACATCCATCCGTTTCTTCATACACACACACCATGGTGTATGCAGAAACGAAGGAACCCCACCCCTTCCTTAACTGGGCCTCTCCACAGATTGCAAATTTCAATATTCCCTTTCCTCCACTTTTTCCACATGTCAAAACTCTCCAAAACAATGAGACATGGTTGGCATGCAGTTCTCAAAACACCTCCTGACAAATAAACCTGGGTCTAAGTTTTTCCCCTTACCTCGTAAACATAATTATTTAGTGGTGTATTGGCCAAAGTCTCTATTTTCATTTGATATATGTTTACTGTGGTACCGGTACAGGTACAGGAAAGAAGGCAGGCCTCTCTTCAAGCGAACCAATACTCCTAAGTAGCAGTCAGAAATCTGGTATAAATAGTAATTCTTCTGCAGCAGCATTTTTGCTTTCCTCACTTAGCTAACTGCATACAAATCACACAGAGTATTAACAGTTCCATCAACTCTGACTCCGACTCCCAACCTTGCCAACCCACCGCTCAGTACAGGAGACAACACCTTGACTTACTGACACTTATGACCCATCCTTTCACAGCACATGCACGGTAGCGGCTGCACCGATGTTTGTGCTCATATGCTTGGACCAGTGCTTTAAATGGGCCAGTACTCACCGGTACTGAGTACCGGCACTTCTTCATTTTCTCCCCTTGAGTACCGGCACTTTTTCTAGAACAAAGAGAGTACTGGTACACATGGGGATCTGAGTTTAACCGAGGCAGCGCTCCCTTTATCCCTCAAGTTATACTATGGCAGCACCTTTCAAGCACTGCACAGAATCAATCAATGGACCCAGAGTGAGCTGCTTTGTAAATCAGAGCTGGGGTGTGTCTGCTGAGTCCAAACATCTTTCACAGTGGGCGCTAAGAGGGGGCTCTAAAATCTAATGGGTGGCGGTGGGAGGCACTATTCAGGACATAACGTATGGGAAGGCTTTTTACAGCCGCCATGCATCTGAATTGCTTTCTTGCACACTTCCACTTCCACACTCTCTGATTCCTATTTCATCGACCTTGGACAGACCTTAAGATCAATCAAAAATGTGGAGATTGGCACCTGGTTCCCCAGTACAGACGTTGTCAGCTCTGACCCTAACTCCGGTTTACAAAAGGTGCAGGAGAGACTTGTTTATTTATTTTATGCGTTTTTATATAGCGCAGACTTTACCCAAAGGTGTCAGAGCGCTTCACAATAGGAACAGGAATGATACATGAGGAGAAATTACAAGTGAACAAATTACAAAAGCAAACATTAAGTTACATGAGGCAAAAGTGACAATTGTGAGCAAACACAATACAAGAGGTAGCAAACGATACATTACAGGAGGAAAAAGTGATATGTGTGCAGGTTACAAAAGCATACAAAGTACAAGTAGAGGTATAGTACTGCAATAAATGGCAGACACTCCAGCACAAGAACAAACGTTACATCAGGCAATGGTGGCACTTGCGCTAGTATCTAAAGCAAACAAAATGTAAGAGGTAGCAAACAGTGTGTTACAAGAGAAAAGTGACGTGTGCATGTTACAAAAGAGTACCAGTACTGGATAGTTGGCTCAGTTTGCTGTAGACCACCGGTTCGATTTAAGGCAGGCTGAAGCAGCGTGTAATCCTTAGGCGGTTGATAAAATGCATGCAGATTTCGTGCATACAACCTTGGCACGGTCAAAAAGCTAACCCCGCCCCTTGTTCCCCCTTAGCCCCGCCCAAAACTCCGTCCACTGCTCCTTTTGGTGAGTACCTGCACTTATTTTTTTCCATTTAAAGCAGTGGCTTGGACAGACGCAATTACAATTGAGATTGACCGCTCCTTTATTCCTTGACTCCTTGTGTTTATAATTGGCCTATACTCTGCATTGTTTCATGTACGTCAGTACAGAACGGGCACACTGACTATCAGACTAGCTCACACATCCCTGGGACACTGCATTCACAGACTGTTTCTAGCAGCGCTCATCTCAAACATTAAGAACACACACAGGGTAGTCTGTCGTTTATTTAACGACTACAGATCCATTGACCGGATCAGGACATGCACAGGGCAGTCCGTCGTTCATTTCATTTAACGACTACAGATCCATTGATCGGATCGATGCCCCAGATCAGGTAGCTCGGCTACCGTGAGCGTGTGATGGCGCTCCAGGTAGCGGCAGAGCGGGGATGTTGGTGGTACGAATTCCAGCAGGACAGCCGGTGGCTCTGTGTAGGCAGATAATGTGGCGTGCGCTGCAGCGGGAAAATGAAAGCGGACGTTCAGTTATAATGATGAGCAAGTGTATTTAGAGGGCATGTGGTGTGAATAGACAGGAGTGATCTGTACCTTAGATAGCATTGATTGCGTCGCGGCTGGCTCCCAGTGCCGTTTCTACAGAGAAGCGTCCCTCTCTCCGTATGGTGCGATGACAGTGGGTGAGAGATTCACTGGCTGTAGATAAGGAATACGTTCCTGCCAGAAGAGGAGCTTCCAGACAGAGCTACCTGATCTGGGGCATCGATCCGATCAGGCTATCATGACAGACCAAGGGAGTCACGATTGTAGTCAGGGCAGCCCAGCAGGGCCCCAGACAGAGCCTCACATGAGAACGGATAAAAACAACTGGTGCGTTCGCGCCTCTGGGAGCCGGCAGAGTGAGGGAAAGAGAATGGAAACTCCCGGGCCCTCGCTTACCTCAGAGCTCTAAAATCATGTACCTGGGCTACGCTGGGCACTTCCTGCGTCGAGGGTCGGCCTCCAGCAACCCGACTCGGACCCGCTCGCAGCATTGAACAAAGCCGGCCACCGGGTATGGGGGGGGGCATGAGGTCGCGGCTCAGCTACATAGCTGCTGCTCAGTAAGAAAAGCTTCCCTGTAAAGGTAGCATAGCACAGGGTCTTACAGAGGCTGAAGGGAGAGGGTTCCACATGCATGCGCAGTCGGGCAGAAATGGCTGCCGCAAAGCTCCGATATTTTCGGAATCGGGGCGTGTTTATGGCGTTCTGAGTGACGGATGATGTCACAGGTGGAAAGAACGTCAAAAACATTGAGTGGGCTTGATTGGAGTGATGCCCCTCTCCTCCAATGGCTGGCCTCCGTTTAGGAAGCCAGCCAATGGAGGAGGGATGGAGGAGAGAGGCGGGTTCAAGCCCCGTCTACAAAACATTAAATCTCTGACCAAAGACTGCGCAAGCGCAGCCTTTAGGTCCTCGACTTAAATAGGAAAGCTTTTCATACTATCATAGAAATGAAGGAGCATATTATCAACAAAAGGCGATACATTATCGCCGCTTTTATCAACAGGAAACTGCCGATAAAGAGGCGATAATGTGCTTGATAATAAGCCCTTGTAACTTCCCATAGTAGCCCAGGTTCTGGTGTTAACCTCGGCTCCTATGGTTATTCACAAGGGCATATTATCAAGCCCATTATCGCCGCTTTATCGGCAGTTTCCTGCCGATAAAAGCGACAATAATGTATCTCCTTTTGTTGATAATATGGCTCATTGCTCTTCTTTTGACCAGTTAACTTAGGTGCATATTACCAAAGACCGGTGTTAAAATTATCGTCGTTTTATTGGCAGGAAACTTCCGATAAAACGGCGATAATGAGCTTCATAATACGGCCTTGTTATTTCCCATAGAATATGACTATTAATACTGTATAAAAGTACAGCAGCGGATGACACACACGAACCGGAAAAAGAAAGCGACAGATTTACTAACTGATATAAAGAAAGGTTTGCTTGTTGAACTTGAAGAAAAAGAAAACGTGGGCTTCGAAACGACGCTGAGCACGCGAAGAGAGTACAACTGCTACACCAACAAAAATGAAACCTTTACATACTATCATAGAAATGAACGAGCATATCATCAACAAAAGGCAATACATTATCGCCATTTTTATCGAGAGGAAACTGCCGATAAAGCGACGATAATGGGCTTGATAATAGGCCCTTGTAACTTCCCATAGCACCCCAGGTTCTGGTGTTAACCTGGGCTCCTATGGTTTCCTGCTGATAAAAGCGATGATAATGTATCGCCTTTTGTTGAGAATATGGCTCATTGCTCTTTTTTTGACCAGTAAACTTAGGTGCATATTATCAAGGACCGGTGTTACAATTATCGCCGTTTTATTGGCAAGAAACTGCCGATAAAATGGCGATAATGACCATGATAATACGGCCTTGTTATTTCCCATAGAAGCCCATGTTAACACCAGAACATAGGCTTCTATGGCAATTAACAAGAACGTATTATCAAGCCCACCCCCCCAACATTAATAAAAAACCATAGGCCCTTGTAAATTCACATAGCAGCCCAAGTTCTGATGTTAACCTGGGCTGCTATGGTTATTCACAAGGGCATATTATCAAGCCCATTATCGCCGCTTTATCTGCAGTTTCCTGCCAATCAAAGCGACAATGATGTATCGCCTTTTGTTGATAATATGGCCCATTGCTCTTTTTTTTTACCACTAAACTTGGGTGCATATTATCAAGGACCGGTGTTAGAATTATCACCATTTTATTGGCATGAAACTGCCGATAAAACGGCGATAATGACCTTCATAATACGGCCTTGTTTTTTCCCATAGAAGCCCATGTTAACACCAGAACATAGGCTTCTATGGGAATTAACAAGGACGTATTATCAAGCTCACCCTCCCAACATTAATAAAAAAACTCCACACAATGCAGGTACCCGGAGCTAGAAAGTCATTTTACATATCACTGCCCCAGAAATGTGGCGTTCCCCGCGATGTGTGCGGGGAGAGAGAGAGACCTCAAAACATATTTGTTTTTTTAAAAGACCTGAGGGGTGCCGCTCACCGAGACTGCGGGGAGTACGACCGTAACCCCCGCCCGCATACTTCAAAATAAAACCAGAGGAGTTCTGTTCCCCAGTGCTCGGGGCACCTTACAAGCCCCATTATGCAGAAAAACTGCCCCTGTAATTTCCTCCCCCCGGACCTAATAAATAAAACAGACTTGTACTTTTTTTTCAAATTTTCCACCGCGTACAACTACTGCACGAGTACCCCGCCATTTTTTTTTAAAAATAAAAATTGGGCCTAAAGATCCATGTACCACCCCATGACCAAGACTATAGGCTCAGAATGTTTCTACTCTACCCCGTTTCCTTATTTCTCAACTTTGTTTTACTGTTTTCTTCTGACTTTGCTCTCCCGACAAACAACATAGCTGCCAACACTTCCTGGTTTGGAGTATTAACAGCCAATCAGCATGCAGCTCCTGCTCGTAATTGTACGTATTTCCATACGCGTACAACGTGATTTTTATTTTTAAAAAAAAGAAAATAGAGCCTAAACATCCATGTACGACCCCCTGAGCAAGCCTAGAGGGTCAGAATGTCTCTACCCTACCCCCGTCCCTTATTTCTCAACTTTGTTTTACTCTTTTCTTGTGACTCGGTTCTAGCGAGGCACAAGATGGCCGCCAACACTTCCTGGTTTCGAGTGTTGACAGACAGTCCACAGCCAATCAGCATACAGCTCGCGCTCGTAATTGAACAGATTTCAGTACGCGTGCTGAACTCCATCTCTAGATATCGCTATGATTTTACTTGCAATTTTCTCAGAAACTACTGAACGGATTTACACCATTTAACAACAAGCACAATCTGCGAACAGAACACTACCTCTCTGCCAAAGTTTGTGTAATTCTGTTCAGCCATTCGGGCTGTAGCCCTGGCTAAAGGTCCCTATGAAAAATTGCATGAAGAAAACACGTTTTGGGACCCCTCTTTTTTCTCGGCCCCCGCTTGACGAATCACCCACAAACTTTCAAGGAAGGAGCAGAACCGAGCAGGCCATTTTCTCTGAGAAATTCACAAAGATTTGTCCACCAGCGCCAAAGTTATTCCAAATAGAATGTTGTGGATTTCCTATGGAAACTTGGTCCTAATTATAACTACCTACTGGCGACCGCCAGTAGGTAATATATATATATATATGTGTGTGTGTATATATATATATATATATATATATATATATATATATATATATATATATATATATATATATATATATATATTTATATGAGAGAAGTATCTTATATACAAATATTTTATATTTTCATTTAACAAAATTTGTCCTAACATTATTTTTCATTTACAATTCATTGATTACTCTAAATGTTAATGATGAAAATGTAATTTACATATTTTACTTACAATTCTGTCAGGAAATACAACAGTGTTTTTAAATGTCTAATTTGTAAAGTCCATACACTAGTAAAAAAACAGAATGCAATGGACATTTAAATTTTGGTGCAAACTTTAATGGTTATAATGGACACTTACACTTAAACCTTTTTTGTAAGTGTTAATACAGGTGTGTTTATTTGAACTTGATATAACCACATATGCATTATACCTTAAAAAATAAAGAGACAAAATGTAACAAAATACAGAAAATGCACTGGACAAGAGGAAATGTAACATTTATAAATATATCAAATGATTTTAGTTTAGACTTACATTGATTTTACAGTAATTTAACAAAAAATATTTCAGCTTGTCTAGTACAATTTCTACATTATATTACATTTAAATGTTTCTAATAATTTCTTATGCGTATGTTTATGAATTCATAGTTTATGAAAAATAATTAAACACACCTGTATGAACACTTGTTTTTTTGATTGATGTCAATTTTTGTGTAAGTGTCTTTTATCATGAAGGCAAGTTGCACCAAATTTAAAAATAATATTAAATTATACAGGTGTATTTCTTAAATTTTGTTGTACAACAACATTACACACATATGCAATACACATTAGTAAAATATTGCTTGTAAGAGAGATTAAAAATGCAGAAGCCCTGCGCAATGGAAACAGACAATACAAATGGAAACAAGTTAAAAAAGAAGCTTACCTTCAATTCCGGCGACGACTGGGTTGATTTGCTTTGTGGCCAAGTAGCAGCAGCAGAGGAAGGACTTGGATGATCAGGTTTATGTCAGAAGCGGAGGTGTAAAAAGAATAAAAGGTAAGTTTCAACCTTAAATACCTTCGACACGCCAACTCAGGTGTGGAGGTTTACCCACCACAATTAAGACAGCGGGAAGGCACATCGTGATTGGTCCGGAAGAAATCTTGGCTGGACTCCTTCTGACAGCCGCTTTTGCCCATTGCGCCATCGATGCGGGTGGAAATTCTGATGGAGAAGGCGGCTCATGGACGGACTATCCTCCATAGACCAATCAGTATCTAAATTGAGTGGGTGGACCGCCTAGTAGGCGGATGGAGACACCCAAGGAAAAGTGACAGTGGGACCAGATCCGCCAAGATCTAAATCAGACCCAAAGTTTACTCTGGGTGGAGATGGTGGAGTTTCGAGATTTTGCCAAGATTAGCATGGTACAAAAAACATTCTTATCCTAGCTAATCTCGCTTTAACACTTTCACATGATTACTGCATATTTAAAGAGGTTTCATTACTGCATTGATTTCACATGTCAAATGGAACCTTCACTCATGATGGTATTTGAAAATCCAGCGGTGCCTGGTGAGCAATCACTGAGCAAACAGTCTTGTAATAGCAGAAGGGGGGAGCCAAACCATTGCAGTGGAAATATAGTTTTCATTTTTTTTATGAGTCCATCTGTTTGGGTCACATCTCTCTTGGCCTGGTAAAATAAGCATAAATGGTGGAAGGGGGTAAATATAATAAACAACACTATTGCCTCTCCTTCCGGGTTCTGCTTTTGTGTGAGAGGAACAGGCGCAGCTGGCACAGGTTAAGATCGGTGGGGCGGGGCAGGGGGGAAGCCGACAGACAACAGGATAGGTAAAAAGAAATAAAAAAATTAATAAAACCACTTACCTTGCGCTTGCCGTGCCGCCGAGTTAGCGATACGGCGATGGCAAGGGAAGTGGTTTTAGTAATTTTTTTATTTCATTCTACCTATCCTGTCGACTGCCCATGTCCCCCTACTCTCACCTGTGCCAGCAACACCTGGAGAGGAACCTCGCTTAGTTCTTGAAATACTAAGCTATAGAAGAATCACATAAAAGTATATAAACAGTATTATATGTGGTTGCACCCTATTGGGTCGCAGCTAAATATTAATCATGGAACTAAGTACAGTAATTCAGACACAGCAAATTCCTAATTTGTAGTGATAGACCGCTGTAACAGCAGCTGAATCTTTGCCTCTTGGCAATGGTGGGACAGAATCAGGGAATAAATGCAACTCTTGAGGAAGCAAGGCTATGAGACAATACCAAAGCTGCAGAAAGAAGGATTTAGTACCTAGGCAAGGCACCAGAAAGATGTCCTAAATAACTTGTAAGAATGGGGGGATAAAACATAAAGAGGTGCATGAGAAGGGCAAGGGTCAACTAAGCAGGAGTGGAGAAACCTCATGAAAACACCAATTTGCATGCAATCCACTCTCTGCGGCATTGCCTCTTGTACTGTCTCTTTCGGTCATAACCCAGGAACACTAGGTCTGACCCCCTGACCTTATATATTCACTCCTAAATGCCACCAATAAGAGTGCTATTAAGCTGTCTGCCATGTGTAGTGCAGGTCCTGCCTGATATCTCCGGACCGTGGTGAGTAGGTGTGCATATGGCCACAGTCAAGAGAGTGACATCACATGTGTATTGTTTTATGTGTGGTGGAAATGGTGTACCACAGCAGAATACATGAAACATATTTAAACACAAAAATCAAGAGTAGGTGTACAAACACAGGTGCAAAATCACCCTTCCTGTACAGTCAATAGGAATAGGTATATAGGTATATACAGCCTGATTCATGAAGCCAAATTGCGCTCGCAATAGCTGCGAAAATGCAATCGCGGGCGCAATTTCCCAAATCGGTATTCACCACGAAGTTTGCGAAATCGCAAACACAGAATTGCGAAATCGCTAAAAGAATCGCAGAATCCCGGCAGTAGACCATTAGCGAATCGGAAATAGCGAGAAATCACGGAATCTGCGAAAATAATAGCGATTTCGCAATACAATCGCAATTGGTATGCATGAAAAATCGCAATTAGCGAAAAACCCCAAAATCGCTGTTTGCGAGGCGCAATTTAAGGACAACCCAAAGCAGGTGGTAACCATCAAAGCCATTGTAAAAAAAAAATTGAAAAACCGTTGGCCAATCAGTAAATGGTGCAGGCCTGACCCAACACACTTAAGGAGAAGCAGCATCAGCATAAGGAGTGTCAGAATGCCAGGACTGTACATGGTGGTCAGACGGCGAAGGCTACAGCCAGCAGCACGGAGGACGCAGAATCCAGGACAGGATATTCCGCCAGCGGGTCACCCTGCTGGGCCAAACCAGAGAGCAAATATACGCAAAGTACCGCCTGAATGGGGCAATGATCATCAAGCTAATTCAGGACCTTGACCCCCTGATGCAGCACCCAACAAGGCGGACCAATGCTGTGCCAACACATGGCCAGGTATTGTGTAGCCTGCACCTCCTGGCCTCCGGGAGCTTCCAGGGGATAGTTGCGGCTGCTGGGGGGATATCCCAGCCCACCATGTCCCGCTGCCTAGGGAGTTTCCTTGACGCAATGCTGACCCAGCTACACCACCACATCAAATTTCCCACCAGCCAACAGGATTTGGATGAGACCAAGCTTCAATTCTACAATGTTTCCCATTTCCCACATGTGATAGGATGCATTGACTGTACCCACATCCACATCTGCCCACCAGCTGCAACGGAGTACATGTACCGCAATCGCAAGTCCTACCACTCCCTCAACATCCAGATGGTCTGCAATGCTAAGACATACATCACGGACATAGTGGCACAGTACCCGGGGAGTACACATGACTCATACATATTCCGGCACAGCGGCCTCCACACACGACTGGCCAGGGGAGACTTTGGGGAAGGACACCTACTTGGTAAGTACACTTTGCCCACAATGTCACACTGTGATGAAGTAGCTGTGCTGCACAGGCACTCACCTTCTGCTCCTTTCATTCAGGTGACAGTGGCTACGCCCTCCGTGAATACCTCCTCACCCCATACCTCAACCCTGCTACACCACAGCAACGGCGTTACAATGTAGCACACATACGCACAAGGAATTGCATTGAGAGGACTTTTGGGCTATTGAAGAGCAGATTCTGCACAAGACAGGTGGGGCCATGTACTACAGTCCTGATGTGTGCTGCCGCATTGTGGCTGTGCGTGCAATACTACACAACATTGCTACCAAGCGCCGGATACCTGTAGACATCTTTGGCAGTGAGTCGGAAGGGGACGACCGGCCACCTGCACATGTGCGTCATGCACGCGGGGAGAACCCAACTGAAGGCCACAGACGCCGCAACCACATCACAATGAACAGTTTTTAGTGCACCCACTCCCCTCACCCAACAATTCACAATTGCATGCAAATGGAAATAATGACAGGAGGCCGATGTATGATGCAAGAATAAATATTATTGTTGGATTCACAATAATAGTGTTAAGTTTCTATCCTTTCTATGCAAGCAGTATTGCCCCATACTGCTGCGAACAAAACACAGGACAGGCTTGTAGTGTCAGCATGTCCCAGCAAAAGTAAATATAACTCAAGTGCGCCTCCGGCGCACAGCACCTAAGCACCTCTCCGGCTCCCTCTCTGCCACGGCACGTGACCCTGCAGTGGGCCTGGTGCTCCGGCGTAACACGGCAACCTGTGAGGCAGACAGGCTGCTCACACTGGAGGTGCCCTCGCTGGTATCGTCCCCCCCGACATTGCCTGGCCCAGTGGGATGGAGTGCCAGTACGGCAGTGGTGACGTGCTCCAACACTCGGGCGACGTCCTCACAGCATTGGATCAACTGCTGCTGCTGCGCCAGGGACCGTCGCGAGAGCTGGGAGGTCGCATTCCCTATAACATAGTTAGAGCGGGTGTATGTGGACAGCCGCGTCAGTAGCTGCCGGTGGCGGCGGCGGGCGGTGTTGCGCTGCGATATGAGCGCAGCTGTGTTGGCCTCCATGGCTGCCGTCATGCGGTCCATTCTGTCTGCCACATTTGCCACATTGCGGCCAATGTTATGTAGCTGCATTTGTATCGCCCCTTGGCGTCGTGCCTGCAGCTGGTGTATGCGTAGCATCCGACGCTCAATGCTCAAGCTTGGCACGCGCACGTCCATCCCCCTCCTGCCGCTGCGTGCATTGTTGTGCTGGCGAGCCCTGCCTTGCCTGCTCTGCTGGCTGCCCACAGTGGGTGTGCGCACTGCGACCGCAGTCGCTGGACCAGATGTAGAGGGTCCAGCAGGTGGTGCAGTTGAGGTAGGCAGAGGTGCTGCGCCTGATCGTGGTGGCGCAGATGCTGTGGCCCTGGCTGCGGGGGTAGGTGCTGCACCTGATGGTGGTGGCGCATATGCTGTGGCCCTGGCTGCGGGGGTGGGTGCTGCGCCTGTTGGTGCAGGATGTGCCGCTGTTTCCACCTCCTCGGCATCCTCTGGTTGCTCGTCGATTAGCAGCCTGTCACTGTCGCTGCTGTTGTCAGCGCCACCTGTGAGGGGAAGTGGACGTTCATTAGTTGCATGTATCTGTCACACGTGCAGTTGCTACATGCAAGCTGGATGACATTCCCTGACTGGCTGTGGCATTGCGTACTTTGAGACATGCCTGGCTGCATTGGGTTACTTGTACATTGTGGGCAGACTACATGTCCCACAATGCTTTAGGGCATTGCCTAATGTGCATGGATGACATGACTTTGGAATATTATGGGAGGCTATAGGGTCATGGCCATTGATAGGGTCGCAGTCGCATGCCACTTACCTTGGCTCTCTTGGGTGGGGCGGGATGAGTCCAATCTGATGACCCCGATGACCGCCTCTGGCTCTAAAGTTGACCCCGATGACCGCCTCTGGCTCTAAAGTATCCTCAACGCGGTCCTCCATGGGGGTGTTGGGAGGAACTGTGGGGTCTTCCCCTCCAGTGGCCAGGGTCTCGCCCAGCCTCTCGGCCACCCTCTCCTTGGCATGACCTCGGAGGTTGTACCACCTCTTCTTGAGCTCCTCCAGTGACCTGTGTGCCACGCCCACAGAGTTTACTTGGGCCGCTATCCCAAGCCAGATTCGCCGTTTCTCCGGCTCTGGCACCCTCCTGGATTCTCTCCCAAAAAGTTTTGAGTGGTTGTCAACCACCCCATCAATGAGGTGCTCCAACTCCTGTTCGGAGAATTTCATCTTCCTCTTGCGCCCAGTGTTGCTGGGCCCTGGTACAGCCTCCTCTGCCATTGCTGCAGTAAGAATAATTGTGAATTAGCAAGTTTGCTGGTGTCCTGGTAGGAGCTCAGTTAGTTGCAGCCTCGAGATCAGCCTCACTGTTCTGAATGGGGGTGGGAACTGGCTGCTTCCTGGTTGTGATGTCATCACTGTGCTCGAAATGCGACTTCCCGTTTTTCCGCTCTCGCGATTTTGCAATCTCGCATTTTGCGATCTCGCAATTAGCGATATCGCAATTAGCGATATCGCAATTCCTATACGGATGTTGACGGAAATAGCGATTATTCTGCGATTTCTGTAAATCGCTAACGCTTTTTGCGGCCACGTGCGAATCGCATTATTTTCTCGGTAATTTTGATGAATGCCGATCTGCGATTTCTAAATTGCGATTCGCTGTGAATCGCAATTTGAAAATCACAGATCTCGGATTTCATGAATCAGGCTGATAATCACTCAGTACAGAGAAAGAAATGTGGATCTAAGATGTTACATTAGTTGTCAAAGCTGTGCATCAGTATGATATGTTTGGTTTACAGCACTATGAGGTGTAATATCAGCTTGGTGCAACATAACCATGAGTGCAGAAATCTTAAAGGAGCACAAGTGACATTTACGTACAAATCACTTTAATGTCAAAATTCCTTTTAGGTGTACACGCATATGTAGGATTCAGAATTACTCTTGGTGTAACATCAATAGGAGTGAAAAAACTATTTTAGGAGCAAATATAGTTATTTTAAAAAATACATTGATCTGAAAACTAATCTTTATGTGCAAAACAAAATTCAGGTCAAAATTTCCCCTGCTGCAACAGGAAGGAGTTGGAAAACACTTTAAGCAGAGAAACTCATTTAGACGCAAAAAATTATTTAGGTGCAAATCACATTTAGGTGTAATATCATTGTTGGTGCAAAGTCAGCAGGAATGATGATTTCACATTTATGTGCACAAAAATGTGCAATGTAGAGAAAATATGAACATTAGGGTAAACAATGAGAATCGTTATGACATCATGCAAGGATAACAGCACACTGAGGTGCAAATGTACCCATGGTGCAGCATCAGCATGAGTTTGGTGTGGAAAATGTTCAAGAGCACAAGTCTCGTTTAATGTAAAATTCGTTTTTGGTGCAAAATCACCCCGATGCAGCATCAGAAAGACTGTGGAAACATCTTTAGGTTTACATATGTGTATTCATTGCAGTGTATGGACGTTTCTCTTCTCGATCCAAGCTTTCAGGGGCACACAGAACATAAAAGGGAGTGCTTTAAATGGGAAGGTACTGTCTAGTTCTAAGTACCTGTACTTCTTTAATTTGAAAAGGAGAGAGAGTACCTGCAGTTCTCAGCATTGCTGTAATACATTAATGGGAGAGTACTGGCACTTCTCAGGACCCAGCAGGTACTCTGATTAGTGAGCACCTCCACTTCTATATTTCCATTTAAATCACTAACTCGAAGTGTAAAATAAACGTTGTTCTTGGTGCAACGTAAACAGCATCATGCTATCACAGTTAGGATCAAAATCACATTTAGCTGCAAAATTCCATTATGGTACAAAATCACCATAGATACAACATCACAGCGAGGATAGAAACAATGTTTATACATACAAAAGTGTCCCTATTGCTCTGCATGGGTATTTCATTTTGCTTTGCATGAACTAAGATGGAGAGCACTTTTTAACCCCTTCGATGCTCATGACGGAACGGTTCCGTCATGAGCATCGGTCGAACTGTGCTTATGACGGAACCGTTCCTATATTGACCACACCCATTTTCATTAGGGCCCAGCACCGGCGGTAAATCTGCACTGCACGGATGAGGTTAAAGCTGTCAGACACTTAAAAATTTGCTAACATTCGTGCCAAGAATTTTCAATTCTATTAAGGACAGGAGGCGAGGATTATGCTTTCTCATTTCTTTACTGAGAAAAACACAGCAGCCAATAAGAACACAGTAAAGAAACAAAAAACTACATTTCCCATGAGTACCACTAGTAACCATAGAGGCTACATACTATAAAAGGTACCGTAGAGGACAACACTTCCTCTTTCTTTGTCCAGAAACAATTCAACAATAAGAGCAAAGTCCCAATTGAAACTGAAGAATCCCTGAAGGAGAACACGAGGAACAGACCACCGGAAGCAGGACGAAGAAGCCGAAGCTGAAGATCTTCCGTGCCAACCACCATCAGCAGGTAACGTAGAATATGAAGGCAGAACCTCGTTTAGGGTCAGAACCTGAAAAGTAAAGCAGAGCCGTAATACACCACACCCACCATGGTTTTAAGTGTATAGAAAAAACCAAATAGGGAGGGAAAGAGACATTGCATATAACATTATGAAACATAGCATAATACAGTTGTACACCAAGTCAAATACAATGAACAATAGAAATGCAGAAGCAAAAACAATGGTGGGATAATCCTCGCCTCCTGTCCTTAATAGAATTGAAAATTCTTGGCACGAATGTTAGCAAATTTTTTATTCTATTGCAGGACGGAGGCTCCGATTATGCTTGTTCAAAGCTTAGCCACCGCAACTGAAGCAACATCCACAATAGGTTTGAAATAGAAGGTTTTAAACACAGACTCCGAAGACCAATCAGCGGCCTTCATGATATCATGGAGACTGACACCCAAAGATAAAGCCTTAGAGGCCATAGCACCACGAGCAGAAGGGAACCAAAGATGGAAATGTCAATGCCAGCTTCCAGCATAAGCCAACGCACCCATCTCGCTAACGTAGCAGGAGTCAAAGGTTTGAAGGGTTTTTGCAAAGCAATCAGCAGTTGGCCATGTAAATCATGTCGAAAAAGAGCAGTACTTACCTCATAATCCTTAATGCATTGAACCACACAAAGTTGTGGATTATGAGGAAAAGAAGGATAAGTCACAGAGGACGTATTACACTTAGTACGCCGAGAAATAACAAAAGTCACACCTTCAGGCGAGAATGTACGACCTGCAAGGTCCAAAGCTCGAACGTCTGAAACACGTTTACAGGAAAGCAGGCACAGCAACATTGTAAGTTTAGCCGAAAGTTGCTTGCGTGGCAAAAAAGAATTGGAAGACCAGGATTCCAAGAAACGCAGAACAACAGACACATCCCATAAAGCCACATACTTAGGACAAGGAGGTTTCACCATCCGAATACCTCTGAGAAGTTTGAAAATCAAAGGATGTTCCCCAATAGGCTTCCCATCGATAGAAACATGCCCAGCTGAAATGGCAGAACGAAAATTATTAACTGTCCTATAAGCCAAACCAGACGAAGCAAGGGACGCAAGAAAATTCAGGATCAAAGCTATATCCGCTGAAGCGGGATCCACTTTCCATTGTGAACACCAATCACACCACCGTTTCCAAGCTGACGCATAACGTTTGTGTGTGTTGGGAGCCCAAGCCTCACCGATAAATCTGGCAGCGTCGCTAGATAGGCCTGAGACTTGCCAGCGTCCCCCGAAATCCTCCACGCCACCAGACCGACATGACCCGAGAGAACGAGGGGGTGAGGTTCTAGAAGAGGGTCCAGCAACAGGTTCCACCTTTGGGGAAGAAGGAGCGGCGTTGAGCAACTCATCTCTAGAAGAACTGGAAACCACGCCTGAGCTCTCCACAGAGGAGTGATTAGAATGAGCTCCGAGAGAAAATGCCTCGTTCGTGCCAGGACCCTGGGGATCATCACAAACGGTGGAAAAGCATAACACAGCAGAGGAGGCCATGACTGGAGAAAAGCATCCGTGGCCAAGGCCTCCGGATCCGGAGGCCAACTGTAAAACTGGGGAAGCTGTTTGTTGAGGTGAGAGGCAAACAGGTCGATGTGACAACTTACCCAAATCCGGGACAGTATCCGAAAATCTCGAGGGTGAAGCCTCCAATCGCTGTAATCCCGCAGATGGCGGGAATTCCAGTCTGCAATCCGATTGTCGCAACAAGGAAGGTATTCTGCAATAACCGTGATCTGCCGTTGCAGACAAAGATGCCAAAAGTCTTTTGCAATCTCCGCTACGAGTCTGGATCTGGTCCCCCCTAGTTTGTTGACATACCTCACCGCTGAGATATTGTCCATGCGGAGGAGTATGCAACAATTCGACGCTTGAGGGGTCAGACAACGAATCGCAAAGGAACCCGCTAGAGGTTCCAAACAATTGATGTGAAGACTCAACTCCTCCCGGGACCAATGGCCCCCCGTCGCAACGGGGCCGCACTGTGCTCCCCAACCCCACAGACTCGCATCCGACTCTATCACCACATCTGGGGTCTTCCCGAACAGCGTACGGCCGTTCCAATTCTCCATGTGCTCCAGCCACCATAACATCTCCCAACGAGCATCCTCCGTTAGAGGAATGTGATCGGAATAGCGAAGACCCTTCTGGAGATGCCTGATTTTGAAGCGCTTAAGAGCACGATAATGCAGAGGACCCGGGAAGATCGCTTGGATCGAAGAGGACAACAGACCTACAATTCGAGCCACAGATCTCAACTAGACCATCTATTTGGAGAGGACCATCCTCAATTCCCTCTGATTTTCTGACCGGGCAATAGGAGTTGACAAGAGACCGAATCGATCCAAAAACCGAGGAAGTCCATAGACTGAGAGGGAATGAAGGCAGACTTCTGAGGATTCACAAGAAAACCAAGAGATTGTAATTGATCTATGGACCAGTTCAAATGAGTCCGCAAAAGAAGAGGGCATTGCACCATGAGCAGAATGTCGTCAAGATATATTATCAGGCGAACCCTGCGGGCTCGCAAAGACTTCACCACTGGGCCCAGAAGCTTCGTGAAACACCACGGAGCTGACGAGAGGCCGAATGGGAGGATAGAGTACTCGAACCAATCTCCGAGCCACTGGAACTGAAGGAAGCGCCGATGAGGACTGTAAATCGGGACTGACAGATAGGCATCCTTCAGGTCGAGATGGACCATCCAGTCCCCTTCCTGAAGAAGGTCCCATAGAAGATGGATACCTTCCATCTTGAAATGACGGTCTACCACTCCGCCGTTGAAGTCCTTTAGATTGAGGACCAAACGTCCACCGCCTCCCTTTTTCTCCACCAGAAAGACATTGCTGACGAAACCGTTGGGATGCAGAGAAGTGGGAACGATCGCCCCTTTGGCCAGAAGAGACTCTACCTCCTCGGAGATGAACGCCTGATCTTGTTGGGAAAAACAAGGGGCAGAGGAATGTGGTGTTGGTGAGGATGTTCGTAGAACTCTAGTCTTTAACCTTGCACCGTCTCCAACACCCAGGCATTGTTCGAGATTAATTGCCAATTGGGGAGGAAAATTCACAACCTGCCCCCCAAAACTACCTCTGAAGCCAGAATCAAGCTCACCTGAATTAGAGGAGTCGTGACGTCCTCCCTGGGTCCCGCCGTATCCTCCTTTCTTAAACTGCCCTCTCCCTTTGCGAGAGGGATAAAAGTTTGACTTGGTCGAACCGTAGGAATCTTGTCCACCTCTCTAGGACTGGGAACCGCTTTGATTTTGCTGGTTGTATCCCCGGCCAGACGAGCGTCCCCGTCGTCCGGCCCTTCCAAAAACCGGGTGAAAGGCCCGACGTAAATTCGATTGTGCCTTGGCAAGGCCACTAAAAGTGGCCACAAACTTCGTAAGTTCCTTTAAGAAGGGTTGTGCAAAGAGCAAACCTTGGGCCGGGGAACCAGATTCTTAAGGAGCCAAATCTGTGAGTTTTGGGTCCAGCTTAAGCAGAATGGAGCGGCGGCGCTCGCATGAAATTGCGCAATTTGCGTTGCCCAGCATACAGATAGCCCTCTGTGACCAACCTACTAGCTCATCTGGATCGATGAGTGCACCAGACTCTTTGGCTCTGAATCCCAAATCTAAGATCTTCCTCAGGGGACCAAGAAGGTCCAACAGTTTGTCCTGGCAGGACCGCCACGATCTGTCCAAACCCTTTTTGGGATCTTTGGAATACTTCTTCATGTAAGTGACCATGGTCGGATCTACTTCTGGCGTATCTGCCAATTTATCTGAGAGGTCTGGACGCGGGCATTCAGAACGCAAGCAGGCGCAAACATCCTTCTCAAAAGGACGGCGAATATGGGTCTGGACATATTCGGCTACTTCTGGATAGGGTAGCCAGGATGTAGAATTGGGATGGACAATGTCCGAGGGATCAAAAGTGAGCAGCTGAGGATTAGAAGGTGCGTCCACAAAATGCTCCTTACAAGCCTTCTTTTTAGGAGGAGGAACCACTGGGTCAGAGAATGACGAATCAGCGGAAGAACCATCTTCAGAAGGAGAGTCTGGGGAGGAACGTGCAGACTTCGCAGATTTTTTAGAATGAGGCACAGAGGACAGAGTTTTCGCCAACTTAGCAAAATCCGCGTGATGCGGATTTTTAGGAGACTTTTTTGCATGCCCAGACGAAGGAGGCAACCAACCCTGTTGCGTGGCATACTCAGATATATGACGCTTTAGTGGGGCAATGGCGTGGAACAAAGCTTGACCCATCAAATCGTCTACAGAGCCCAAGGGCTCCTCTTCGTCATAATAATATTCTTCCTCATCATAATAGTCTCCCATTATGGCAACCTTAAGTTGTTAATAAGCCCATGTGAGGAAAAAATAAATATAAATAGCCAAGGCCAATTCAGGGGGAGTGGAACCCCAAAGCAAGCCAAATGTAAGCTCAGGTGGTAAAACCTGACAGCACAAACACAATTAAGAGTGGAGAGAGGGCTTGCTTTCAAAACAATGCCACTCTAGGCAGAGCCTCTGCGTTATTTTACAACCCCAATACTCAGCTGTAAATGGGGCGTAGGTGGAGGCAATTGATCGACAGGCAAAGGTGGGCTCACACTGGATAAGCTGTGAATAAACGCTCTCGGAGGAAGCGTGCCTCGTCAACAGGAATGCTCTCCACTTCAGAAGAGCAAATGTAAACAAAACACGCTGTCGCGCATGCGCGCTGACAGCAGCCTGCCTACGGAGAGACGCGCGAGCCACAGCGCGTCTCTCTGTCTCCCGACTCCCGCTCCACAGAACGAAACAGGCGCGGACACCGCGCGCCTACAACCAGGAAGTGCCACACGCTCCCAAAGAAAGATAAACACCGAAGGAATGCAACAGCACGAAACGGGCCGAAGCCCCAACACCGCGACACGGCAACACCGCCGAAGGCGCCAAAACACGCAACCAAGGCAACAGTGGAGCCGACAGGGCGGCGAAGAGCTGGTAAAAGCACAGCAAATGCAATACAATATAAACACAATATGAAATGCAAGTATCAGAAAAGTGCACTTAACTGGCTGCGAAACAGCAAAGAAAGTGTTGTCCTCTATGGTACCTTTTATAGTATGTAGCCTCTATGGTTACTAGTGGTACTCTTGGGAAATGTAGTTTTTTGTTTCTTTACTGTGTTGTTATTGGCTGCTGTGTTTTTCGAGGTAAAGAAATGAGAAAGCATAATCGGAGCCTCCGTCCTGCCATAGAAATGGAACTCCATGGTGAAAACAAAAAGCGTGAATGACAGTTTATTTAAGCAGTGTTTGACGTGGGCCAACCCAAACAAAACAATGGCTAAAGTGAGATAAAGCCTCCCACTGTGGATTTTTTTTAGGTTGAGCCTGGGTAGCGCATGCGCTGCTCTGCGAGGCATGCTTTTATTCAGGTATGGACTTTGCCCATTTTTCACCCATCTTTTCAATTGGCTCCTGTTACTGTTGTTTCTAAATGGTTGCTTTTGATTTATGAATAGGCTTAGTAGTCCCTTCTTAGTACCGCCTTGACTGCATTTGTAACCTCCCATGAGGACTGGACTTTTTACTTGTGTTATTACACAGTTTTTTTTATCTACAGTTTGTGAGCACTATTTTCTTTAATGATATTCCCCAATTGCAGGCACAAAGTGCTTTCCTGCAAGGGTGCCCGCTTTGCCTCCGGGCACCGTGCTACGTTTTTAGCACGGCTCCCGCTTCTACATTTTTTATTACCAATATGGCCAACTTGACAAACAAATGCTTTTTTTTGTAAAAGCACCCCATACTACGGTTTCATTTTAATAGCAGCCACGCACCTTTCTTTAGACGAGCCGCGTCTAATGAACGGGGCATTGTCGTGTCGAGACTTCAAGAACGACAGACACATGTAAGTATATTCATTGGAGCTTTATTGTCTGCCTCCATGCATGTCCCTGTCCCTACTCTAACTGCCCCTATCCTGTCTATACTCCTCCTCTTCCCCTCATCCCCAGCTAGCTCCACCCACCCAACTACTAGACTGCTGACTACATCACATCTCCCCCTTTCTTAACAAAATGAAATTAACTTCTACCAAGTTCGCACTTGTCCACTCAGCCCCATGAATCGGCAGACAGTCTGTTTGGGCCACAAGAAGGTGTTCCCATGCATGAGTTCAGATTCAATCAGGTCTTCAAGCATCAGTAAGGTCGAATCAGTGATGGGCCTGTCTTTGGTCGATCCTTCTGTTGTCTCAATACAGACATCTTTGACCACAGGAGCGCATTCTTAACAATGTGAGACATCGTGCGTGAACTGCTTGTTCTCAGATTCCACAGTTGTCATGATTTCTTTTTGCTGTGTGACTACTGATATCTCGGCGTGGCAGTGGCGGTCTGTTCTCCCTTGTGGCACTTGTTTTCCTAAGCATCCGCTTGTGAGTTTACTTCTTTTGTCCATTCGGTCAAGGGCATCAATGCTCTCGTGCTCACGACCCTGCATATTGGACAGTGGAGCATTGAGTGTCCTGGTTCGGTTTTGGGACTCATATGCAGGCTCTATTGGTCCTATCTGCTCCCACTCGCGTTTGTCAATGTTTAACTCCTTGAGCATTGGGGCATGGGCCCGTTCCATTCTCGTCCCCTCTTGTCTTCGTGATGCTGATCCATCTTTGCCAACACACCTTGTCTTCTTGACGGAGTGATGAGACAGTCCTTTCCCCCACCAATGTATATTGTCCCATATGGTTGTCTTTCTTCTGAAAGCCCTTGGAGTCAGCCTCGCAAACCCCGTCAGGGGTGACGGTACCCTCCTCTGGTCTGGATGGGACTGCAACAGACAGGGCAAGTTGCTTGACGTGGTAATCAAATGTTCCGAGACATCTGCCAGAGATATGTTGTTTTGGATGGGTAGAGCAGTCTCTGAGTCCAAGGTCCATTCAGGTGATCGGTGCCTTGGATGTTGTCGTGAACTTGATTCTGTTGACCCCAGTGATCGTACCGACATGTCTTCTGAATCAGAGAGGTCTCTTGCTGCTTTTCTACAGGACCCTTCTTTCAAATGTATTTGGACTGATACACTTCTTGAACGGGTAGGCTGTGACAAACTGCTCTTAAATTTAGAGCTGTCTTTGGGACACTTCTTGGAGTATGTGTCTCAACATGTCTTCCATGCTGTTTCAGTGGAATGATTGTCTGACAACCAAGCGTGTATTTCTTTTGTTCGATCCCAGGGCCTTTCGTTGCTGCCCTTCTCGTATGATGTTACTGGTCTCCTCTCAGTTCCCTCATTTTCACAGGTGTCCTGAGTGTACTTGCCTATTGCTTCCTAGTGTCGGAGTGAATCACCCAGTTTTGTGAGGTCTCTTTCATCTTCTTGCTTGCTGGGGGCCCTGGTGTCTGTGTCCTGGGCGTGGTGTTTTCTACGGCTGCATGTTTCCTCCGACTTGTCTGTGAAGATTGGTGACCCGCGGATTGCTCGGTGTGTTTGTGTATCGGCTCCCAGAGTTGACATGACTGGTCCGGTGTTCTGTAACTTGTCTTTCCTTTATACTTGTTGAGTAGGCTGACATCGGTTCTATCCATGTGATCTATCCCGCTTGACTCTTCTTCAGAATAGTTTGTACTCCTTAAAGTTGAATAACTCCCTGGGGTTATGTCTGTGAGGCTGTCATAATCCTGGATCATCCCAGTCTGTTGTCTTCGCGTTGTTGACTCAGAGTCTTTCGTGTCACTTTGTCTCTCCCGCTATCTTTAGTCTGCCTTCGCCTTTCCTCGCTCTGGTTGCGGTTGCCTCTTGAATTTTATGCTCTGACCTGAGGGAGGTGTCCTTTCGCTTATCTTCTCTTCTTGCATCGATATGCAATTCTCTTGACAACTCTCTTGTTTCGGCTCGCTCTCCAGCTTTAGCCCTCCTGAAGATTTCCTTTAACGAGAATTGCCTTTGAAGTATCTTGCGCTGTGCGTCCGGTTTCGAACAGCTCTCAATCACCCGAAGCCGGATCGCTTCCTCATTTGTGAATGTACTGAATTGACAGGATCGTACCAACTTTTGTAACCGCGTTATGAAGTTTGATAATGATTCCCCTGGTTCCCGCCGTGCTGCATTGAAAACGATGCGTTCATGATCGACGTCTTCTTTTGTGGTGAAATGAGCACATAACGTCTTTTTGAGTTTTCTATATGTCTCGGTATCCTTTGCTGAAAAGGTTCTGATTAGGCGTCGGCCTTCGTGACCCACCAATTGAAGTAGTAGTAGTAGACGTTTGCTATCTCTTCGCTCTCCGGTAACGTCAAGAAATGCATCCAGTGATTCTAGCCACCGGTTCCATTCTGGACCCAGACTCTGGTTGCGGGTCTGTGTCATTGGGGGTGGCACTCCAATGCAGGGGCTAGATATATGTGTTTCTTCTCTCGCCGACAAGATGGTGGAATGTGCTGGCATGACAATGTCACAGGACTGTTCCCTTCTTCATGTCTTCTTTTGCTGACCCTCCTCGGCCACTAGTCTTTGTTTGGTTGTTTCCTTTGAATACTGGTAAGGTTCACCGCTCCCAGGTGACTGTTGTATGTTGTCCGCCCCTGGCGCAACGGTCTCGGTACGCTTCAGTGTGTTGAGCTTGGATCTCCTGACGTCAAATGGTCACCATTCAGCTGAACCATGTGTGACTCTTGGCTCTGCGGATTTACACTTTCTTTGGTATTGCATGTTAACTGCAGGTAGTCGGTTCCGCCCTCTTCAGGGTCTTCTGACGTTCTGCCCTCTTCGGGGTCTTCTGCAGGACTGCCCTCTTCGGGGTCTTCTGCAATTCTGCACTCTTCGGTTTGTGCTCACCGTTGTCTTTATCCGTCTCTTGCATTTGCTTATGTTTGTTTGACTACAATTCTTATAACGGCCAGTGCTTGTCTTCTTACAACACTTCTATTTGCATGTGCTTGCCTGTGTCGACCCTTGTGTTCGCTTGTGCTTGTCTACTTGTTCTATTCACTTTTCATTGGCTGATGCTTTTTGTTGCTGTATTCTTTCGCTTGCTCGTGCTTGTTTATTCCCTCACTCTTTCAGTTGCCAGTGCTTGTTTGCCACTTTCCTCTTGTATCGACAAATGCTTGTTTGTTCATTCCCATTTGTCTTGACTCGTGCTTGTTTAGTCTTTCATGCTTTTACATTGGCTCGTGCTTGATGCTTGCTGATGCCTGACTCCAACATGGCCGCTCATTGATTTCACAGGGGTGTCCCTCTAGGCTGCCTGACTCAAAGATGGCCGCACACTTGCAACTCTCATCTCCCACGAGGTTTGACTTTGCTCACTCAGGCTCACAGGGCTTCAGTTGACACTCACCAGCAGTCAGTCGCTTGCAGGTAGCAACGTTTCTTCATTTCCTCCTGTGTTCTGGTGCATAGGAACGATCAGATAGGATCGAGGCAGACTCTCGATTATGCTTCGTTACATGCGTGCCATTCCTCACGCATCGGGGGTGAGCTTTTCCGTTTTCCGTTTTCTTTCTTGGCGCGCGACAGCGCTCTTTCGTCTGGGCACTTCCCAGGGCTTCGTCAACGCTTTAGAGACCCCTCGGTTGTCAGCACAGTAGGTGGGAGCAGGGCGAGCTCCCGACTTCTCCTCAGTAGGCGCGTGCCGATTTGCACGCATCGGGGGTGAGACGCGTTTTGGCGCGAAGCGACGTTCTCCTTCAAAATGCCCTCAGCATTCAGTAGCGCTTCTCTATCAGGGGGGCTCCACACGACTGGCAAATCGCGGTATAGGGACAATGTCCACTGGCCTCTTACTCTAGGCGGTGGGCTTACTTCCAACACTCTTGTCTCAGCAGTGTCTTATTCTTTTTTGCACTGCAGGGGGACGGGACACTTCTTCACGGGGTTCTGTAGGTGGCAGGATGCACCCATCCCACCCTCGTCGCCAGTTGTCGTGTCGAGACTTCAAGAACGACAGACACATGTAAGTATATTCATTGGAGCTTTATTGTCTGCCTCCATGCATGTCCCTGTCCCTACTCTAACTGCCCCTATCCTGTCTATACTCCTCCTCTTCCCCTCATCCCCAGCTAGCTCCACCCACCCAACTACTAGACTGCTGACTACATCACAGGCATGGCCGCCATTAAAGTAAAAGAGCGGCATGGGGCGTTTTTACAAACAAGCATTTGCAATGCAATAGCCCTCACATTTGAGAGAGTTTAAGCTATTGGCATTGTAAATGACAATGCCTTTTATTTATCTGTTTTAAAAACCAACACTTAAATAAAAGGCATTGTCATTTAACACAGACATGCCAACCCTCCCGATTCAGGCGTGAGACTACCGATTTGAAGGCTAGTCTCCCGCCTCCAGATTCGTACAAGCAAAAACCCGATTCGTCTGGGGTTCCAGCTGACAGGGATTGGTATTGTGTAAAGTGCTAATACTTCCAACAAAGAGTGCCGATGCAGGGGCTCTCGAAGGGGTGAAAAAACAACAAAGCGTCATTAACTTGGGAATCGTCTTTCAAAAACCTGCGAAGTACTTGGGGGGGAGCTGTTTCAGCCCGGGCTGCCACAGGGGGCGTGGGGGGTGCATGCACTACCAACAACCTGCCAGGCCAGTGCCCAACACTTGCATCACCCTCTCTGCCTGCCATTATGCTCCATGCTTCCGAAAGGTAAGAAAAAAACGTGCATTTAAGTTTCAAATGTCCGATCCTGCAGCAGCCACTTCCAAAGCCCATACATGCCGTTAACCCGATTCAAAGCCCCATTCTCCCGATTTATTTTTTTAAATCTCCCACTTTGCTCTTTTGAAATGTTGGCATGTAGCCCAAACTCTCGCAAATACGATATCTGTTGCATTGCAAATGCTTGTTATTACGTGAACTCCAGTACACACTTTAAAGGTACTATAACTAGACCTAAAAAGTGTACTTATGTAACATATACCCGTAAATACATATGTTAAAAATACGGGAGATTTTACCATCCAGCGAGTTTAGCTATAATAAAAATGTGAATGCCAGAAATTACTCAATTTGACTATATTTTGTCAATTATATATTCATCAAGTATTCCGTTTTAAATAGCCTGCTATTGTTGACAAAGTACCATAGCTACGTTAGCATGTGAAAAGCTGTACGCTGGGCATGGCCGCGGCATTAAGTTATGGCGGAAGAGCCACATGTACTAAAGTAGGAAGACGATATAGGTCTAGGTTTGTCCGTCCTTCTTCAATTTCGTTAGATTCGATTCGTCGCTAGGCGACGGGTGTAAACAGTATGGCTGCTGGGAGTGTTAAAGTGTCCCAAGGAACTATTGACTCTTCGCCGTACCTTGCAGGTAAATGAAAGTGTTTATATATACACACACAAGGAAAAGTCCCTGCTCAGGTATTGCACAGCTGTCTACACCACTTCTATAAATACCACATCCCAGAGCCGTAAAATATTGGAATTGTCACACACCCCTGCACTTGTATTTTACTGAAATAATTATATTGCCTTGGCTTGTATAAAAGCGCAGGTGTCGCAGATCTTATTTCCCATTTATTGCTGCTTTTTTAAAATCAATTATGCAGTCTACGCGTGTACTTACGGTAATAGTTTATCTGATCTGCATTGTTTGCTATAACTTGCTGTCTGTTTTCGAAATTAATGTTTTCAGCTAGGCTTTGCTTCCGGCGAGCTACATTGGTTATTTGCCAGCTCCCAGGATTGTACATGGGCTGGAAGAGTTGGACGGAGATATCTTTTGTGCTTTGCCAGGGCTGTCGATATTCAGGGCCTGCCTAAGTAAATACACCGCGCTGTCTAGGTATACCTCTGGGTTTTAAATCGTACTCTCCATTCACTGCGCTAGTTTCCAGTGCATTTTATCTATGCACCACATTCATTGTAATACCTCAATGTTCATGCACGATATAAGGTAACATAGCTAAATTTCTATTGCATATGTTATTTACCTTAATGTTACAATCGTCTTGAGTAATCAGACCGCGGTAGTCAAGTCCCGAAGGGGCCACCCTATTTCATCAAGCAAGTATTACCCATAATCCGCCCTCCCCATCTCGGGCATGTCCGGTAATTCCTCTTCACCTGAATATAAACTTCCCTCACTGCTAAAATATACTCCTCTGTCCTTTAAAAGATGTTAGTTGTCATATTGTTGAGGCACTAGTTCCTCATGCCACCTTCACGATTTATGTAACACTTGGCTACCTGATTGTCTGTTCAGATTACCAAATACACCCTCTTCAAGTGAGATTGAAAAGCTCATCAAATTGCTGCCAACTCTCTCAAACTGGAATAGAAAGCCTTCTCTGTCTCTGACCACTGTTGGTTGAACTATTGACTGCGAAACACAGCTCCCCAACCCCACAGACACACATCAGTTGTCAACACTTGTGGTGGTGGTAGTTGAAAAGGGTATCCCTTCACTAGACTGGACTCTGACAGCCTGAATTGAAGCTGTTTGACCACACCTGGCACACGGGAACTAGACTCTCTAAATCCTGAGACGTCTGATCCCAATGATCCAGAAGATGATAGAGAAAAGGTTTCAAATACATTCGGGCCCATGGGACCACAGCAGTGGTTGGTGCCATGTAATGGTGTGCTTTCAACCAGGCTCAGGTTGGAGCTTGTGTCATTCCCAACAAACATTGAAAATGTGATTGGAGAGCAATGACCCTCTTCTGTGGCAGGGAGGCAGTCCCTTGTTGGGTGCTGAAGAGCGCCTCATTAAAGGTCACCTTCTGTGATGGTACCAGTCAAAACTTCTTGTGGTTGATCAGCCAACCCAGATCCTGAAGGAAGGAACAGACCATCTCCATTTTTTGCTCAGCCTTAGAGAAGGAAGAAGCACACAGAAACCAGTCATCAAGATAGGGAATTATACCAACGCCCTTCAATTGTAATGCAGCTATTTCTGGAACCAATACCTTTGCAAACACCCTTGCAGAGGTACACAAGATGAAAGGAAGAGTTTGGAACTGATAATGATTGATCCTGATTTAAAATCTCAAATATTTCTAACTGGCTGGATGAGTTGGTACAAGGAAGAACAGGGTTACTAAAAAGTCTCCAGTGGATGGTAATGATATAATGCTCTTAAGGGACCCCATTTTGATTGTTTCCTTCAGATCCATAACTGAATGATAGGAACTATCCTGTTTCAGAATGAGAAACAGTTGAGAGTAAAGGCCTTGAAACTCGTGGGAACTTAAACAATTGTTTCTTTATCCAGAAGAGCTTGACCCTTGGAGCATAAAATTCTCTCTTGTCCGATCTCTTTGCAATGGTGTACATTCGAATCGATTCATCGGCGGATCATCCTTGAACTGCAATTGATAACCAGTTCTTTTGATGGAGAGGACCCAATTGTCTCGAATTGACTTCTTTCATAGATGATAAAAGAGCCTCAATCAACCGCCCACCTTCATACAGTCGTCATTTGGACTGATCTGTGGATTTAGAAGGTTATTGCCAGGATCTGGTTGCCCTGGACCCGGCCTTTAAAGGGACGTTTGTCTTTCTAATTTTGAAACATTAATTTCTTAATAAATGATTTTCCCAGGGACAAACTTGAAGGGCTGAAATATGTTTTTCTCATCCAAGGACGTTTGCACCATCACTTTCAGTTCATTCCAAAACAACTTCGGAACAGTGAAAGGGAGCTTTTGGATGAGAAACCTATGCGCCATATCTAGTTTCCATGGGTGCATCCACAGAAGTATCCTTCTCAGGATTGCTGCACTAGCCGAGGATGCTGCTGACCATAAGATGTCAAACATATCTGACATAAAACTTGCCATTATTAGGTAAAATTGGAGCATGATCTGAACCTTCCTGTAATGCATCATATAATGTCTGAAAGTCCTTCAGGAGAACCTACACTGCATAGGCTGCATAGATGTTTGTCTTTAAAACAAAATTAGATGTAGCATAAATCCTTTAAAAACCCCTTTCTACCACATCCGATAATACATCATCTTTCGTAGACAAAGAGGATGAAGAAGCCATAGAGGAAAGAATAGTGTTGACCTTAAGAAGATGAGGAGGCGGTTCTTCAAAACAGTCAATGCAATACCTCTTAGGAAAGAAGCGAGGTATAGAGGATTTATCAATGTCCGCCCACTCATTCATGACAATGTCTTTGATGTCATAATAGGAAGAGAGGTTGCAAACTGGGAAGTAGCTATACTGCGAATAAAATTCATACAGTTTCAGCTTTGTGTACACAAACCCCAGGGCATTTCGAATATGCTCCAACAGTTCTTGCAAATGAGATCCTTGAAAGTAGTGCTTTTTTAGACCAGACTCCTGCTCTTCATCTAAGTCTGTCCTAGCCCTTTTTAGCTGCGCAAACAATTGATGGACGGAATGCTGAATAAATCATAGTGCCCAAAACTGGTCCTAGGAGGCTTGTTTCCAGTCCAGAGAGGACCTGGCTGTGCAGTTCGGGCTGGACTGTTTCCATTAGGTGCAGGGTCAAGAGTGATTTGCATCTTGCTGGGTCCAAACTGGACTGGCATGGTGAGCAAAAGAACAATGGATTTAGGCCCAGATATCTGTACTGGGGTGAATGTATGATATTGATCTGCATTCTGTCCATCAATTGTTCTTTTTGCATTTGTCACCCCGAGTGGGACGGGTATGCCCAGACCTTGGTCCTGTGCTCTCCATGCCACTGGAGTCAAGCTATCCTGGCTGATGAAGGCTGAAAGCCCGAAACCGGTCCTAGGATGCTTGTTCCCAATTCAGGGAGGATCTGGCTGGGTAGTTCGGGCTGAACTGTTCGCATTGGGTGCAGGGTCAAGACTGATTTGCATATGGCTGGGTCCAAACTGGATTGGCATGGTGAGCAAAAGAACGATGGATTTAGGCCCAGATATCTGTACTGGGGTGAATGTATGACATTGATCTGCATTCTGTCCATCAATTGTTCTTTTTGCATTTGTCACCCCGATTGGAACGGGTATGCCCAGATGTGGGTCCCGTGCTCTCCATGCCACTGGAGCTAAGCTATCCTGGCTGATGAGTGCTTTAAGCCCGAAACCGTTCCTAGGATGCTTGTTTCCAGTCCAGGGAGGACCTGGCTGGGCAGTTCGGGCTGAACTGTTCCCATCGGGCGCAGGGTAAAGACTGATTTGCATATGGCTGAGTTCAAACTGGGTGAGCAAAAAAAGATGGATTTAGGCCCAGATATCTGTACTGGGGTGAATGTATGACATTGTTCTACATTCTGTCCATCAATCGCTCTTTTTGCATGAGCCCTTGTGGCAGCAGGTGCACTCAAGGCAGTGTCAATTGCTTGTTTTATTAAGGCTTGTAGGTCATGTTGAGATATCTACAATACCTCCTCATCTGCAGGAGGTTCAGGATGATTCCTATTGCTGGGTGCCTTGGCATGCTCCATTCAATGGGTTGCAGAAGAGGAACAGAAATCCATACAGAAGCCAGATAATATGCAGACCTCCCAGGAACACTTCCTATTTATATACAGTTGTCTAGACCCCAACTCTCATCAAGCTAGAGGAGAGAGGCTAGATAAAAAAATCACCATACCTCAGGACCTTACCCAGGATTATGTGCATTACCCGAAGAGGAGCACCGCAAGAAGCCAGTCTCCCCCGGACTAACTCCCCGTGACCAATTTCTCCCTGCCCCAGCTCTGAAATAAGCCTAAAAGCTAGGTCAAAAATACTGGGCTCTCGTTTTCAACCACCTGATGATCAGCATATTGTAGATGAGCTGACCTCACACTAAAATTAAATAATAGCTGACATACTCAACCAAGTCACCCCATTAAAACTCAAGAGACTCAGGGTCAACCCATTTGTTTCTGGTACAACAAGTGAAGCGAGGATAAACCTCAGACTGACTGAGAGAAGATTTAGAGAAGACGGTCCATCTTCAAACCTCAGTCAACTACGGGTACAAGAAACACATCTTCAAAGCAAAAACCACCTTCTTCCGATCCCAAATAGATCGGGCATGATACTGCACCAATAAACTCCACAACAACATCAGGGAACAGGCATCCCTATCACCATTCTGAAAACATCTTCTACGGTGCACCACTGTGCGGACTTCTCAAATTTCTTTGCTGGCAAGATTGTGAAGATTAAACACTCTGATGAACTACTCTGATAACAATAGGCCTTCAGTGACTGCACACCAAAGCCCGGGGATCAAAACCGACAAAACCACCATGCAACCCCGATTTCCGCCCCAGAAGAACAACATTGTATGGCATGAATTCAAGGCACTTGCAGAAGACAAACTCATCTAAGTCATATCAGACCTGAATCCAGTGACTTACATAGCTAGAACCATTCACTCATCCTTAATCAAGGAATTCAGCCACCTCATCACACGTCTTTGGACCAAAATAATCAACAACTCACAAGCCTAAGGAACAATCTCAGACTATTTGCCACACTGCTCCTCAAGAAACCAGTAGCAGATTCTGAAGATTTGAAGAACTTCTGTCCTTTGACCAACCCACTCTTCTTGGCCAAAGTCCTTGCAAAATGCATACTGTCCCACCTCAGTCAACATTTGAAGCCCAGACCTACTCAGCATCATTCAGTCAGGTTTCAGGGTGGTCTGCATTTTGGAAAGAGCCATCCTCACCATCACCAATGACTTCTTTAGGATGGTGATAACAGGGGACTCATGTCTACTCATACTGGTCAACCTCTCATCGATGTTCAACTTGGTCAACCACAACACGCTCATAAAGAACCTTAAATCATGCATGTGTATCAAAGAACAGTTTTAAACAGGTTCACCTCTCAATGTTATTCCCTGCCAAGCTGCGGGTTGAAGCTGAGGGTAAGGTGTGGTTCTTTTCGACGCCTGAAGAGGTGCAGGAATGGTTGGATGGATGGCACAAGGCCACATGAACAGGCCGCACAGGAAAACGTGACGCAAGGCGACCACCAGACGGAAATGGAACAAGAGTGAGCACAGGGCTCTGACATGGCGCAAACTGCTGTGTGGCGACCGGACATGAACAGCCATGGTTTTACCGTTATTCTACTTCATGAGGATACTTATACTTGTGGTACCTTTGAATTGTTCCTAGCGGAGACGACTATAGCGCTAACATTCTAATCTGCTCCTGATCAGGTATTGTTTGATGTAAACTGCCGGTGGGGCCCAACATGAAGGTACTATTGGGCCCTTTCAACTGTTAGTTCCCTTGTTTTTGTGTTGTTTTTTTTGGGGACAAGAACTTTGGAGGGGCAATGGGTTTATAAGGTATCCTGGGTGGAGGGCTCTGGGGGGGGCGGAGGTCATCTTCTCTCACCCCCGTCGTTTAGAACTGGGAAAGGGTAATAAGCACTCTGCTTTGTTGGGGTCGCGGGTAGTTATGAATCCGTCGAGCAGGGAGGCAGGGAGGTGGTTGGGAGGGGGGGGGGCAGTTGCTGAGAGTTGTTTTGGGGTTTGATGTTTTTTTCCACAGAGCGAGAACAATGGAATGTATACTTGTTACAGTTTGTTGGGCATACTGCATTAATGCTGTTCTGAATACTACACTATTTATGGTCTCAGGAACAATGTCTTTACATTCTAAGGTTGATTTGTGTGACCCCCGAAGTCCCCGGTGACTCCATTGTCGTTGGTCACCTGGAATGTGCATGGACTGGGTGATAAGATAAAAAGGGGCTTGGTGTTGCAGTATTTGAGGCGATGTGCACTTGGTGGGTTCAGCGTGTAGGGCCTTGGATCACTGGGGATTTAAAATGGTAGTGCACTCAGAGTTCTTGTCTGGTTATAGGGGTGTGGGCATTTTGGTGCGTAAACAATTCCCGTTGATCATACATCAAACCCAGACAGATGACAAGGGTCGATTTGCAGCCATAAAGTGTCGGTGGGAAGGGAGGGGCTTTAATATAGTGTCAGTGTACATTCCCCGGCCCTTCAGGCAGTGGCCTTCCCGGCGCTTAGCGCATTTATACTGGGTCTTCCGGAGGGAGAAATGATTTTAGGGGGTGGTTTTAATGCAGTGGTCAATGGAACCAGGGACCGCTATCCCCCCAGAAAAGACTTAACGAGCAATTCCCGCATGGAGGGTTTTATAGATGCCCTGGGCCTTACAGACACATGGAGGTATAGACGCCCCTCCTTCGGGGCACTACACCTTCCAATCTGGAGTACATCAAAGCCTCTCTTGCATAGACTACTTCCTGGTTTCTGCTGTAAGCCTTCCCAATGTGGCGGATGTTGAGATTCGGCCCGAGGCATTTCTGATCATTCGCCTATCTCCCTGACCTACACAACACATACTAAGGTGCGATAGCACATATACCCCATCTACCCAGGATACTTACATATCCCCAAGATACGGAAAGACATAGCAGCGGTCACAAGGCATTACTTCCAAGAGACTGTGTCATCGGTGCAAGCTCCCAGTATTCTGTGGGAAGCATACAAGATGGTAGTGCGAGGACAGGCTATTGCATCCATAGCTGGCCATAAACGTGCAGTGCACGTGGAGCTGGATGCCTTGGAGTCCTACCTGGCGCCGAGGCTACTGATCTACACGCTGCAAATCCCTCCCCGGCGACATCACAGGCCCTACGCCTTAAACAGTGCGAACTTAGGGAACACCAACGTAAAGCGGTTAGAATAAGGCTGCAAGCTACCCGCCACAAGATATATGAAGTAGGGGATGAAGCAGGTAAACTTCTAGAGTGGCTGGACAGGAAGGAGAGAGCAAAGAGGACAGTGGCGCAACTGCGCACACCATCAGGTACTGTGGTGACCCCTCCGCAGAATATAGTAGATACTCTGGCCGGGTATTTTGAGCAAGTATATACCTCACACTCACACATAACAACAGAGGAGGCTCTGACTCACATCAAGGATATTAAAATGCCTACCTTATCAGCGGAGAAAGCCCTCTTACTGGAGGCTGACCCCACGGTTGATTAGCTGCAGGTGGCCATCTATTCCCTGCTGTCGGGAAAGGCGGTGGGGCCCAACGGTATACCTGTCGAGCTATATAAAAGGACATCTGATCTAACTGCCCCGTATCTAATAAAAATGTTCTCTGGCAGTTTGAAGGCAGGGGAGCTGGCAGGGGATCAGCGCGTTGCCACCATAGTAACGGTCCCGAAGCCTGGTAAACCCCCCCGAAGAATGCTCATCATATCGGCCAATATCCTTACTTAATGCTGAGGCTAAGATCCTCGCCAAGCTTATTGCAACACGCCTAACCTCGCACCTCATGACCCTGATTCACCTGGACCGGTCCGGATTTATGCCCAATAGAAATACGGCACTTAACCTCAGAAGGCTGTAGGCGGTAATGACACGCATACCGTACATTAAGGAACCTGCAGTTATCCTCTCTCTCGATGAGCGAATGGCATTTGACATGGTGGATTGGCCTTACCTATTTGCGGTCCTCCGGCATCTGGGCTTCGGACCGAAATTCTGTGCATGGGTGCAATTGTTATACTCACACCCTCTGGCGCACGTGGTGGCTAACGGACGTATGTCCAGGAACTTATCATTCTCACGTGGCACACGCCAGGGCTGTCCACTGTCCCCTTTGCTATTTTCCCTGCGCTGGAGCCCTTGGCAGCATGGATCCGATGGGACCCTATGATTCAGAGACTTAAATGGACAATGACCTGGGAAGACCGTATCTCTTTATATGCAGATTATGTGTTGCTATACCTCACCTCCTCAAGGCGCTCCATTTTAGTGCTTTTAAACATTTGTGAAATTTTCGGCCGTGTGTCGGGCTATACCATCAATTGGTCTAAATCGGTCTAGTTCATTTTGCACAGCCCTTCCCTATCGCTCCCAGTGGATTGCCCACTAAAAATCACGGACGACTCCTTCAAATATTTCGGCATTCATGTAACCCCCAGGCCAGAGGAATTTCTCCAGAAAAATCTGCTGCCCCCCTGGAACGGTTTAAATGTGACAGGTCGCACTGGCATAGTCTGGCGCTGACCTTGCTGGGCAAAAGCGGTACAAAAGGGGGTGGTGATGGACGGAGCATCTGAATCAATCAAACACTCACACTCAGTAAAAAGATCTGGGTTTAATCCATCACCGTTCTTTAGCCCACTCTGCCACCCCAGTTCAGACATGGCTATATGCAAATCAGTCTGACCCTGTGCCTCATGGGAACAGTCCAGCCCGAACTGCCAAGCCATGTCTTCCCTGGACCGGAAACAAGCTTCCGTCCATCACCACCCTCCTTTGTACCACTTTTGGCCGCTATAAGTGTGGCAGGGTATGCTCAGACGTGAGTCCATTGCTCACTTTGCCACTGGATTCAAGCAAGCCTGGCTGAAGACGGCTGGAATTCCAGAAACCGGTCCTCGGAAGCTTGTTTCCGGTCCAGGGAAGACATGGCTTGGCAGTTCGGGCTGGACTGTTCCCATGAGGCACAGGGTCAGACTGATTTGCATATAGCCATGTCTGAACTGGGGTGGCAGAGTGGGCTAAAGAACGGTGATGGATAAAACCCAGATCTTTTAACTGGGTGTGAGTGTTTGATTGATTGAGATGCTCCGTCCATCACCACCCCCTTTTGTACCACTTGTTGGGCAAGGCAGCCCTTTTTAAAATGAGAACACTCCATTTGCTGTGCCATTAAAATACTTCAATATTATAGCGGCGACTGTTTCCTGTTTGCTCTGGGGACACAAGCCAGCGCGCATAACACAGGGAAAATTGCTAAGGGGTTGGTACGATGGCGGAATAGCTCTTCCGGATATACAGTGCTACTACTGGGCGGAAAACTTAAAAATAATCAACCAGTGGATACATACGCCTCAGACGGAGCCAGCGTTTCAGGCGGACAGACAAGGGTTGGGTGAAGCAGGTACTATGTCTGTGTTTTGTACGATAGAAGTAGATCATCCTCCCTCATTGGCCCCACGGCGCACACAGTCAATATATGGTATGTGGCGCAGGTACGACTAAAATGCAAGGGTGCTACCACCCAGATGACATTGCTCTGGTCTGCATGGCAGCTTGGAAGGCTTAGAAAGAGCAAGGGATTCCGGCGTGGGACCTGATAGGTATTTCTACAGTGGGGGATCTATGGAAGAGAGATGAAATGGTCTCGTTCGAGCAGCTTAAGATCCAATATGAACTAGCACCCACTGAAATGTTTAGTTACCTGCAAATTAGACATGCATTACATTCAGTTCTCTTGCCCGGTACCGACATACCGGAGGCCACCCCCTTAGAGGACAGGCTTCTGACTGAACATACACCCAATAAGGCTACCTCCTTCCCTTATCGTAAGCTAATCAATAACATGCCGGACCCAATGCTGACACTTAGACGCAAGTGGTCCACTGACCTGGGGGATATCGACAATGCAGATTGGCAGACAGCACTGTCGTCCCCGCGAGAAGTAGCCATACCATCAAGGCTTCGTTTAGTGCAATTAAAGATACTTCACCATACCTATTATACTAGGGTGACAATAGGAAGGGCTACACATCAGTTTTGCCTAAGGGATTGCGGGGGGGAGGGGACCTTTTTTCACACCATATGGCAATGTTCCCAAATCGCAACCTTTTGGGTCCAGGTGATGCGAACCATCTCACAGGTTGTGGAGGTGTCACTTGTACCGGAACTGAGGTGTTGTCGCCTGAATTTGTGGGAACCAAATGATCTTCCCCATTCAGCTCAAGATTGGGTTACGCTGGGAATAATGTTTGCCAAACGGAATGTTGCCAGGAAATGGGGATCCGAGGAGTTACCAGCGCTTAGAGACTGGTGCAAAGATGTGGATAAGGCTATGATGGTGGAACGGGCGGTATACACACACCGTGGATGCCCCCGCAAATGGGCGAAGGTTTGAGGTGCATGGAACAAGTTCAGGGGCTATTTTTGTGACTCGCCCATGCAGGACATGGACGATGTGTCAGAGTAGGGGGGAGGACGGGGTGGTAGAGTTATGCAATATGCCAGCAGTGTCGACTGTAATGTGTCATGTGTTAGCAATGTGTGTACTGTCGCCAGCATTTGTTATGATACACAGCGAAGGTTTTTGGAGGAAACTTTACTGTCAGCCTCAAACAAAGCACAAGCTTTGTTTAAAATTGTTAACGAGCTGTCACGACCGGCCTGCGCTACTACCGCTATCCCAGCCTCTCAGCTACTATGCGATTCATTGGCCAAGGCCTTTGAAGACAAGATCGCGACCATTCTGAGTAACCTAAATCCCACGACACCTGGGGCTGCTCTTCCTCCTATATCGGAGTTGGAGGCTGGGAAAGCCAGGCTGGAAAGTTTCCCTCTCCCGTCTTTTGCAGAGTTTGGTGTCCTAGCGGATAGTGTATCCTCTGGGTCCCCTCTTGATGTAATCCCGCACAAACTCTGGAAAGTTTTTCGGGAAGAGTTGTACCCTCCTCTCCACGCAATTTGTTGCCAATCTCTTGGCTCTGCCCAGGTCCCGGACAGCTGGAAATTAGCAGTTGTTTCTCCATTATTGAAGAAAGAATCACTGGATCCCTTATGCCCCGCCAACTACAGACCCATATCATTACTTCCCTTTCCGATTAAGATCCTGGAAAAACTGGTCACAAGACACCTGTCCAGTTTTTTGGAAGTTAATGAATGCCTGGACGCGGCGCAGTTTGGTTTCAGACCAGCGCATGGAACAGAATCAGCCTTGGTGACTGTCTTGAGTGACCTTCGTTCGCTTGCCGACTATGGACGAGCAGCCTTTTTAGTGCTGCTCGACATGTCGGCAGCGTTCGATACGGTCAGCCATGCCATCCTGACCAGGAGACTGGAGGATGTTCGGGTGACGGGCATTGCCCGGGATTGGCTTGTTTCATACCTGGCCAATAGACATCAGGTGGTTGCCCTGCCCCCTTTAAGTCCACCGTTAAAAGGGTCGGTCAGGGAGTACCCCAGGGCTCGGCCATCAGCCCTATTCTTTTTAATCTGTACCTCCACCCCCTGGTCAAGCTAATAAAAACATTTGGCATCTCAGTCACCAATTACGCTGACGACACCCAGCTTATTTTCTCCTTTGAAGGGGAGAATGCGGTGTCCCTGGAGACCTTTCATCATTGCATGGTCACCACGGCAACATGGCTGAGTAACAACTCGCTGCAATTTAACAGCTCTAAGACAGAGGTGTTACACTGCTCAGTGGACCGGGTCCCACGATCTTTACCACAGGACTTCTGGCCCCCCTCCTTTCAGGGCACGGCGGCAGCAGCTACCTCGGTTCGGAATTTGGGAGTGACAATGGAACCGAGTCTTCAACTGGATGGTTTCATTGACAAAACAGTATCCACCTGTATGGGCCTGTTGTGTTCTCTCAGGAAGATTCTTCCTCTGCTCCCTGTCAATGCCAGACCAGAAGTAGTGCGCAGCATCATTCTAAGCAGACTGGATTACTGCAATGCACTACTTCTGGGGGCACCTGCTATGGCGATAGGTAAGCTACAAAGAGTGCAGAATTTCCCGGCTAAGCTAGCACTCTCCCGCCGCCGTTCTGATTCATCTTCTGCAGCTCTTAGAGACTTGCATTGGGTCCCTATCCCTCAACGGATCGAATTCAAGGCGCTTTGTCTGGTCTTCCGGGCTCTGCATGGCTCGGGACCGTTGCCCTTACAGGAGATGTTCACCTGGTACACCCCTGCAAGAGCTCTCCGTTCTGCCTCTGCCTATTTGGCGGTTGTTCCTAAGTTCCGGAGAAAGCGAATGGGCGGCCGTTCGTTTGGTTTCACGGCATCTAAGCTGTGGAACGATCTGCCACTGTCGCTCAGATGCTCAGGAGACCTCCTTTCTTTTAAAAAACTATTAAAAACTCATTTATTTCCTAGGTTAGGATAATTGCTCTATGATCCTTCTTTGACCGTGTTTCAGGACCTGTTTGATCTCAGCGCCAGGATGCCCGTCGGGTGACAGAAAGCGCTTTATAAGTGTGTTATACATACATACATACATACAGTGTTAAATGTAGATGCCATGTGATTTTACTATGCCCTGATTTTCTTTTATCAATATTATGTTTAAAGAAAAAAAACAGGATCACCTCATACTTCAGTAAAATCTCACTGATAATTAAACTAAACGGTTCACTCTCAAACTCATCCCCAAACAAAACCAATGAATTGCCCAAGTCTCAATTTTATCACCCACTCGCTTAAACCTTAACACCGAGCCCCTGACTGCGATATCACCTATATGCAGATGACAATCAACTCCACCTAACATCTCCTCTCTCTGTGATGTTCTCCACCTCAACTAAACCCTAAAAAAGGTGCAACACTGGCTGTATATTTCACGTAAAGCTCTACCCCTTTCTCCCCCGCCACCCCAGATTCACAAGGCAACTCCTCACCAATCTAAGGCTGGATCGCTCACCTTGATGTTCTCATCTGCAGTCCTATAAACATTAGCTGCACCAAATCGCTTGGAATCACACTAAAGAAGAGCCTGAACATGACTGCTTACATAAACTCCATGGTGAAACAGGCCTTGTACAATCTCAGTCTCCTCAAAAAGATAACACCCATTATCGCCAAGAAGGACCTAACAAATGGGTTACAAAGCTTAGTTGTATTTAGACTGGACTATGGAAATATGACTCTCATTGGCACTACGAAAACCCACCTCGTTCCCATGAAGGCCCCTCTCAGTGCAGCAGCCAAACTCATCTCATGAGAACGAAGCTTCGACACATCACCTTCACTCACTAGACTAGAATGGCTCCTGATTGAAGCAAAACACATTTTTCAAGACAGCCTCCATTACAAACAAATCGCTTCACCATGGGACTCCGAAATACCTCAAGTAGAAACTGACCAGGTCTGGAAGCAATCATACACTGGCTGCGTATGCCACATGCGCTACTCACACAATGGCTTTGTAGGTCATATGCACAGCTCACTTACTGACAGCGTAGGTCATATGCGCTACTGCTCGAACTGCCTAGATTCAAGAAATAAAGATCACACACACACTGGAAGCATGCTTAGAATCTGGAATTCCCTTCCACCAGGGATAGGGGACGTTTTTGTGCATTGGACACCTGGGGAGGTACAACTCACGAACTCTTACTCAGGGTTGTAGCTAAATAGATGGCAGAAGGAAAAGTGGGGATGGCCGAATATTTATGCCACCCAGAGTGCCAGATAAGTTGAGATATTCCTGTCATTTTTATTTATTTATATATTTTACATTTTTTTATTCAATCCATGTTAGATAACAATTAAAATCAGTTACAAAAAATACATAAGCCCACAAATCGCCATATCATTTATGCACAATAAAAATATAGTAAATAATCAATCAAGCAAAACAATACAGGATTTATCCCTTATTCAACTTACTTATTTCATATGTTCTATAATGGGGCCCCATATCTGAGTAACCAGTTTTTGTGTTTTCACTGATTTCATAGAATATAAGACAGATTCCAAATTAAAAATATTATAAAATTTTGCCCGCCACACTTCAACAGAGGGAGCTTCCTGTTGCAATCACAGCGCTGCTACACACAACCTGGCTACCGCCACTGCTACAAATATCAGGTATCTAAATGGGTAGCACTCTTGCCCCGATTTGAGGGATTCTCCAATTGCTGTCAGCATTATGTCCATTGTTATCTGTACATTAGCCCCCTTAATCTCAGATAAAAAACCCTCAGTATGTTTCTTCCATGAGTTTAGTTGCACACACCCAAAAAATATATGGATGATATCCGCCCTCTCCATTGCACACCGAAAACATCATTTGTAGCTCTCAATTTCATCATTTTTAATGGTTTGTGTTACAGATTAAACAGTGTCTTAAAATGTTGAACTTTCAGATTAGCTGACAGCAAAATTACCCCTGCAATATCTATTGATTCCTGCATATACAATCCTTCTTGATGTAGCCGGGAGTTCCAATTCCTATCTTGCTTTTCCATATCATCTTGCTGTTCATCCATCAATATTTGATACAGTGTTCCTATTCTAGCCCCCTTTTTAATTGCCTCGACAAGTAGGCAACTTTTCATCCCCCTCTGCTCTTTCCGCTCCAAAAAATAATCTCTTATTTGCAAAAATTTGAAGAACTCAATTTTTTGTAACACAAATCTATCTGAAAACATTTTAAATGTAACAAATACCTCATCTTCAAAAAAGTCACCTAATTGCCTAATCCTGTTTGCTCTCCATTTCTCCATTCTAATATTCCAAAATGCAGGTGGCAACATTGTAGTGGTATTTGTAGGTCTATAATAACAAATCCCTGTTACCCCATTCTCTTTCTAATTAGCTTCCAAGCTTTATATGCTGCTATTACCATCTTAAATCGGGTTCTCATATAATAACTTAACTCCAAAAATGTAAACAAACAATTTCTGCCAATGTTTCCACTTCCTCCCCTGTCAACATAACCCTCATAGTTTGAAAGAGACAAACGTAATAATAAAAAGCAAAGTTGGGTACTACCCAGCCACCTCGCTCCCGTGGTAGCATCATATATTTAAAGGCACTCCTGGCTTTTTTAGTCCCCACAGAAACCTATCTGCAATAGCTTGTACATTTTGAAGTTGTGTACAAGTTAGCTCTAATGGTACTGCTCTAAAATAATACATGATGCTTGGGTAATATACACATCTTGAGTATATTACACCTTCCCACTAGTGTCAAACGAAGGCATTTCAATCGGTCCAGCATCTGCTGAACCCCCACAACTATACTTCCCCAATTGACATCTATCAGCTGCTGTAAATCCATCCTAATTGTTATACCCAGATGTGTAGCCTCCATCACCACCCGGGGGTCCCCAGGATACCCCCCCCCCCAACTCCGTAGAGAGGATCTGAGTCTTTGCCAGATTTAATTTCTATCCCAACACTTCACCAAATCCTTGGGCCAGCCTTTCTATCTCCTCAATCGCCTGGGGTGGTTCCGATGCTGCCACCGTAATATCATCTGCGTAGGTTAATACTCAAACTGAGTATTGTCCATAGGTCATAGATCTGATCCTATTGCTATTTTCAAGCATACATAAAAGTGGATTGATATATAGTGCAAATAACAACGGGGAGCAGAGACACCCCTTCCTTGTTCCTCTTGTTATAAACATCAGCTCCGACTCTTCGCCAATTACACATATTCTAGCTCTAGGTGATATATACATGATTGAATAGCCTGAGCATATGACGGGCTAAACCCCATTTTATATAAAACTGCCCATAAGAAAGGCCAGGAGACACGGTCAAACGCCTTCCCAGCGTCCAGGAATATCAATCCCAATTTGGCATGTTGTACATTCGCATAATCTATTAAATCAACTACTCTATTTATATGGTTGACCGTGCTCCTGGCGGATATAAACCTGTGCTGATGTATAGAAACCAGAGGGGCAATCACCTTTGCCGACCTCGTTGCCAAAATCTATGCATATATTTTGTCATCTACATTTAACAAAGATATGGCCCTACACGACCCGGGTAATTCTGGTGGTTTATCTTTCTTTTTAAATACCACTATGTTGGTTTCGTCCCATGATGGCAGCGATTTCCCAATCTTGCTTCTTGCATGACAGCCAACATATCCTCCTTTAACACCTGAAACAGCACTTGATACAACTCAAGTGGTAATATATCTGGCCCTGCTGCTTTTCCTCGGGCCAGCGAGCCCACTGCCTCCTCTAGCTCTTCCATTGGTATCATGGTGTCGAGTATTTTCTGCTCCTCTAATCCTAGTTTTAATAAATCTACATTTTGCAGAAAATCCTTACTAGCCTGCTCACTCCTTATAATTCTTTATAAAATGCATGAAAAATTCCTAATAAACCCTCCATATTCTCTACCATGTTCCCAGATGGGTCCTTTAACGTGCTTTTTTTCTGCAGAAAGTGTTTAACCCGCAATCTCTGTGCCAGGCACCGACCTGCCATTTTCATTGCCTAAAGATGCCTCGACTGTAATGTGCAACCCTCATAACCCCTCAGTTCTCCTGCTTTTATTATCTCACAGTTCAGTTCACCCTAACAAGGACCATAGTTTAAAAACATTTTTTATTGAAGTTCTTTGGGTCTTAAAGTCAGAACAAACACAAAAACAACATCAAAAGCCAGAGAAAGGGTTAACGCAAAATACACTCAAATACTGAAAAGGGCAGCATTTTTAACATTAATACATTAGTCCAAACTTACTCAAAATAAGATCTCCAAATTTTATCAAACTTCCTCGTCCCTCCAATTCGTTGTGCGTATAATAATTCACTCCTTCTAACATTCCTCATTTTTTTAAACCATACGTGGAACAAAGGGACCTGAGTTGATCTCCAATTTTGCAATATTGAAGACCTTGCTACTGCCATTGCAATATACAGCAATTTAACCGTTTGATCTACAAATTCAAGATCGGAATCATAACCATACAACATTAATTTCACATTATATGTAATCTGAATCTCACAGTAAGTTTGCAAAAATTGAAAAATCTCATTCCAAAAGGGTACAATTTTAGAGCAATAAACTATAGTGTGAGACCAGTTGGCTGGGGTAAATTGCTGACATCTAAAACAATTAGCAGAAGTATTAACGTACATTTTCGAAATAACCACCAGGGTATGGTATAAAAATCATTTATTAAAAAATAACATTCTTCTCCAGTTAGAACCACGCAGCACACAAAAGTTCAATTTATTTAAAGTTTTCCATACATTACCAGAAAGAGCATGGTTCTCTTGTTCCTGCCATTTTTTAATGGCTTTCAAGCTCACATCCACCTCAATATGCTGAGCTAAACAGCGTTTCCATTCCCCAGGTTTCCTTGACCGTATAATCAAAAACAAATCATCCCATAGCTGAATAAATGAACAAATATTTCTAGGGTGCAGTTGTTCCAACATCTTATAAATCAGAGTATAAGAACCCATTAACAAATAGTTCCCCTGAATCAACTGTTGCATCTCACCGGGAGTTAGCCAAGCTTCATCCCTTAAAAAATCTGATAGGGTATTGAACCCTATGCGATTCCAATGCATTACGATGTCTGGACCGATTTTAGTCCCCGTATGTATAAAAATATATTTTAAGGGGGTCCTAGAATTGAAATGCGGGAGAGAGTATCTTTTAAGGATAGCGTCCCGTCGCTTAAAGAACCAGTTCATGATCTTATATTGCACTAGTTTTGGAGATTTAGGAATTTGCAGAGGAGAGGGAATTTGAATCTCATAACAAATTAGATGAAAAAAAAAGTTAATAAATAAATTTGGGCTGTGTATTCCAGTTTTAAATCACTCTAAATATTGAGCAAAATATGCGCTATAGTAATCGTAATCTTTAATAATAGGTAGAGAAAGACCTTCATGTTTTGTGTCTGCATAGAGTGTTCCTGTTTCTAATCTAGGAGTTTTTTTAGCCCAAATAAACCCTGCAAATAAAGATTGTACTTTTGAAAAGAAAACCACAGGCAAAGAACATGGGATAGTTGAAAATAGGAAATTAAAAAGCGGGAGTACAGACATTTTAATCAGGGCCACACGACCCAAAATTGAAAGTGGCAAGGGATTCCATCTAACGAACATGGAGTTTATTTTCCGAAGAAGAGGTTCAAAATTAAGTTTATATAAGTATGACACCGAAACGGAGAACAAGACCCCCAAATACCTTTTAGGCCTTAAGTTGATACATCCAGCTAAATCTGGATGCAAGTTAAAATCCGTACCTCCACAGACTAATATTTCGGTCTTTTTTTTATTAATCCGATAGCCACCTAAGGCTTCGAATTCCTCAAAAAGCTGTAAAGCCAAAGACTGAGATTGAATATCCGGCTTAATTAATAGCATAATGTCGTCTGCGTACATTTTAATTTTAGCCATGGAGGAAATCAGAGGGACAATATTGACGCAGTTACGAATTGCTACAGCTAGAGGCTCGATGAAAAAGGCTAAGAGAATGGGGGACAAGGGGCAGCCTTGCCTAGTCCCTCGCTGAACCAACACTGTGCCAGCCATAACCGAATTAATAATTATATTAGCTTTAGCACCAGTGTATAAATTTTGAATTAAACTAATAATTTGTGGGGGAATTCCAAAATGTGCTAAAATAACAAATAATGTTGTCCAAACCACCAAATCAAAAGCCTTTTCGGCATCCAACAGTAAAATTAAAGCAGGAATCTTCTTAGTCTGAAAATAATCTAAAGCCTCAACCAAAAAGTGAGTGTTAGTAACCAGTTGACATCCCGCAATAAATCCATTTTGGTCGGGATGAATAAGATCCGCCGCAATGGTATTAAACCGCATTGATAGTAGTTTGGTAGTGATAGGCCTGTATGAGTTAGGGTCTTTAGGGTCTTTACCTTTTTTAGGAAAACTGACAACAGTACCTTCACCGAAAGAATCAGGTACTTGCCCACCGTCTAACATGGAGTTTAACAATTGAAGCAATAAGTCAGAAAAAGAGTTAAAAAAACCTTAAAGAATTCGGCTGGAAGGCCATCCGGGCCACAAGCCTTACCAATTGGTAAGTCCTTGACCACCAGTTCTAATTTAGCCTTAGTGAATGGGCTCGACATTGCTTCCTGATCCCTTTGGAAAAGAGAAGGCATTTCATATCTATCTAAAAACTTAGCGAGCTTAGAGTGATCTATATTTTGATGTTGACTATATATCTGTTGGTAATGAGAGAGCATTTTAGTACCAATTGCTGCAGCCTGCGATGTCTCTATACGTGTAGTGGGGCATTTTTTCAAACAAATCTGATTCACGGCAGCTTGTTCTTTCGCCTGCCAGGCCAAGAGTTTGCCGGAAAAGTTGCTCTCCTCATAAATTTTCTGAGATTGTCTTCGAAATTGCTCTTCACTCTGTTTAAAAAAATTTGCGCTAAGTTCACGTTTTGCTTCATTTAATTTATTTTGAACAACACTAGAGGGATCAGATTGTCGTAGTAAAGTTAAGGTATTTATTTTTTGATAAATGAAGTTTCTCGCTTGCTTAACAGCAAGCCATTCCGATGCATCCTTACTTATTATGATGCCGCGGATAAAAGCTTTCAACAAATCCCAAACAATGTGAGGAGGGGCAGTATCCAAATTACGTATTATAAACTCTGAGATCTCCAGTTTTAATGAAATAATCCAATTATCATCCTGTAAATATGCCTTATTAAATAGCCATCTTTTAGGGATTTTAATATGTTCTCCAACCACGAATTCAATAGCCAGCATAGCGTGATCTGAGAACCCATTGTGAAAGAAACTTTGACAGGAAAATTCTAACTGCCGGGAGGCCAAAAAAAAATCAATGCGGGAGGAAGATTTATGTCTTCCCGACCAACAAGTAAAATCTTTTTTTTTGTGGATTATGTGAGCGCCAAGGGTCACAGAGATCAAGTATTGTTATATTGTGAATAATAGATCTTCGTGATTTGGGCTTAAACTGTTTTTTAGAAAAGACAGTCAAATCCAGTTTTGCATCCATAAGGATATTAAAATCCCCCCCACGAAGAAGAAGGACCATAGTTGACACAACCCTGTAGTGTCACATTTTTAAGTTGTTGCTATTGAGAGAGTGGGCGAACACAGCGCAAAATAACCTATGCACAATATTTTATCTAGGGCGGAACGAGTAAAATATCAATAAAGCATTTCGGGCCGTAAACACCCATAATATAACAATAACACAGGAAAAACATACAGAAGACGACAATACCTATTTCCAAAGTAAAAGAATTCGAGCACATAACAGCTGATGCCAGCATTATCAATACAAGCTTAATATATCTATTTGTCTAGTATGGCTCTAGTACTTTCCAAGGACCTCAGTGCCGCCGGTGGCGCGCATTGGCGAGTGGCATAAATGCGTGACAACACATTTCAGTGCGGTGATGCGGAACACCACACTGAAATGCGTGAGCATCACACTTGTTGTGTGATGCTTGGCAGGCATGCTCATTGAGCTGCTAAATTTCTGAGGCAAATTGGTGGTTTTCTATCTTCTTTACATCCAATTCCCCTTCATCCTACTTCTACCACTGGCCCTACTAATCCCGTACATGTGGTCACTGCTGGGGATGGCGAGAGAAGGAAAAGAGCATTGTTTGTGTTGTTTCCTGTTAGCAATGTTGGTGCAACTTGACAGATTGCCTAACCCACATTATTATCCATCACGAACCATGGATTAGGACACTTCTCTGTCTCAGATATCCAAAATCATAACTAAATTACAACTAGAAGTAGTGTCATTAAATCAGAGAATACACCACTCCATATAGCTAGTTACCATTAACCAGGAGATAGGCAATTTGTTAAAGACCGAGAAGAAAGACGTGAGTCAAGTACCTTTTCCCACAGATAAAAAGAGTTGAGATTTATGGACTTTGTTACCTTGTTCTTCACTGATCCCAACTATACCTTTAGCACTTCGAGAGAGGTTCTCTTGAGAGTCAACAAAATGTGCTTTTTTTCTAAATCAGTTTCAGTTACTTTTTTTTGTGCGGCCAGAGCAAACAAAGTTGGCCCTTTTCTTTCATATCTGGGTGAAAATGTGGCCAGTTTGAGTATTCCATTGTTAGAGTGAAATGATCCTTTGTTTTACATTTTTTTCTGCTTTTTGTAACCAGATTTAAAAATTGTTAGCTAGAAAACGAGACGCTCCTTCATTAGATAATTTGATACTTAATTTAAAACATACTCATCGGAATCTATTGAGTTATATGACCAGATTCAGTCGAGAGGGCATCTTTTTTTTTTTACCAAGGCCATCGAACTGAGTTGGAAATTGTTCTGGCACCACTGGTTAACCCATGTAGAGAAAAGTAGTGTAGCTAAACTCTAAAGGGATTGATACTCCCTAAAATAGAATCTAAACACAATAATAGACCCTTTAGAGCAATCAAATAAATGTGTGCTGAAACGAAACTTTATACAAAAAATCCTTTAGTTTATTATATATTATTTGTTTTTAGTATATTTTGTTTGTTATTTGTATCTTTTATACACAGTTCATTTACTTTTTTTGAATCATTTTTTACATTTTAAGAATTTAACTTTGTGTAATCCCTGGTTGTCAAAAAAACATTAATAAGTGAGAATAGAAAAATTTACATAAACACAATCACATATATACATTAAACCCCGTGATATACGAAAATATTCAGTTGTTGGTAAATTGATGAAGGCAATGCGGTTGAGTGGAACTACGCGCGTTTCGGCCTGAGGCCTTCGTCAGGTGACCGTCATTCGTATATTAAACATAAATCACAAACAGTGTTTTGAACCTACACAGAAAGAACAAGAACAAAAAGACATATTTTAAATATATTTACAGTTCAGACACACTTCTATATTAGAGATATTTACAACTCAGTTTCTATTTCTATATTTTGCGGGTCTATTGACGTTGCTATATGAATGTATGTACATTTTTTAGCTTTTTAGTGCAAACACCAACTTATAGTAAACGCCAGACTATCTAATTTTTATGCTCTCCAGATACATCAGTGCATATTTGTTAACAGTTTGCATTACTAGCTGGATGATAGGTCGGCACTTCGAGTGTGTTTATTTTATTAACAATTCTAGTCTTGATAGTTCTCTTAGGGGATAGATTTCTGTACCAGCAGCTCTATATTAGGCATTAGAATTTCATGAACAAAACGAGGAAATAACGAGAGAAAGTTCAACAAATAAGAATAGACATAGATACAGAGGATTAAGGCCTTACATAGTCAACATACAGGCAACCTAACTAATGGGATAAAAAGATAAGGATTAGAGATGTCATTGGAAGGAAGTGAGGACTATATCTACTTACACGACAATGGACAGGATGGCTTATCAACGTTTTTGCCTCTTGTGATGACACATTTAATATCGTTAGTCCAGTGTTAGATATTCTGAAAGATAGATATGTACCCATTTGAATTCCAATTAGGCTATGTATTGTTTTTTAATATAGTGTTCTCTGTTCTATAAAGAAATACCTTATTTACTTCTGCCACGTGGTTTTAGTGTCCATCACATCACATCATATATTGAAAGATATTGTGAAGCTTTGGGATCCTTAATTTAGAGAACTGGTTCTAAATTTCAGTGAGGACAAAAGAAGATTATTATTTGAAAGTCTATTTGTGCGATTAAAATTTTATTAACTAGGTGCCTTTATAAGTTCTATGTTATTTAGATCTAAAGACTTTCATTTGTTATTTAGAAGTAGGCAATGTACAGGTAAGTTTAGATTTTAAAACAGAGACAAGTCTTAGCTTTATACTAAGTTCTAATGTTGTCTTGATGTGTTTATATACTTTACATACTAGGTATTATTGGTCTTTTAAACACAATTTTCGTACTGCATAGGCGCATACCTTAAAAATCTGGCATTTCTGGAGTATATTTATCGCATGGTGGGCCACCGGAGAGGTACAAGCTTTTGAATCACTTTCTGCTTATTTACTATAAACACAGGGGGACATGAAAAAGAAGAAGGACAACTCTATAGTACCATATTTAAATACAGCTATTTAATGTTCCCCAGCTAGTGCATGTTGATGTCTTTACCTTAATTTAATAGCGCTGTCAGCTATGCTTGCTGAGGGTATTTGCCTCTGGTGGATAGAAAACAGAATGGGAACAGAATTAGAATTACCATACCCATATATAGTTTAGCCTTTTTTCCACAAACAGTTTCTCCATTAGCTCGCACGGTATAATTGGCGAGTTCCAAACGTACCTTTCACTACCGGTGCCGGAGCGTTCTATCGGGGGTTCTGATTCAATGGTGCTTCCGATGTCCGCGATCTAAACGGACTGAGCGAGTGCGAGCTTTTTATTTAAAAAGACGCGCGTTCTTTTACTCGCGTTACAGGGCTGGCAGCTGTGGCCAATTACTCCGTGCGCAGCTCGATGACGTAGCCCGAACGGGACACAAATCCCATTTGTTTACACAGAGGTAGAAAACAGACTAGTACGAAGTTTGTAATATTGTGGTTTCGGCTGTTAAGCTATTGAAAAAAATATATAATAAAAGACGCTTTAAATTAATCTGACTCCCGGTTTCACAAATATGAGACCAATATGGGGGTCGATATATATATATCGTTTAATGGATATTATATTTTTGGGTGTTAGAATTAATCGACTAAGAGTTGTTTATATTGTTGGACAAGTCGTATTCTATAGTTATATGGTAAATTGAAGTTTAAATAATAGCACATTTCCTCTATTATAAAGTTCCCTACAGATTTGGATTCATGTATCCCTTTTGTTTTAAGATATAAACATGCTCTCATTAAGGGGCCTAACATCTAAATTAGCTTATTTGTTAGGTAAATATGTATATTATTTTTTGGTATAGGGTTAAGGTCACGTATCTCTTTTTTATTTAAGCCTATATTCAGATAGAGACATTAAAGGATAGCTTGATGCCACGGAATTTCGGAATTCAGGCCTGTTTTGAACGTGTCCAGAGTAAATATCCAAAAAACTTCACGTTTGCGACGGATTTTGTCTATATTAGTGCCAGCTTTTGCCACGATTTTTTCTAGGACTATCCAGCGGATGTCATCAGGTTTGTGGTCCTTATCGATATAGTGTGATACTAAGGGGGCAGTTAACTTTTGCGTACGTATCGCTGATTTGTGTTCTGTGATCCTAGTATTTACAGAGCGTGACGATTCACCCACATAGCCTTTATTACAAGGACAAATCAAAAGATAAACAATATTCGTAGTTTTACAATTTGTCATAATTGGCAAGGGAATCGATGTATTATTGAAGGTAAATTTGGCAGTTTCGATTGCTTGTGGACAGATTTTACAAGTACCACATCTATGGTTGCCAGTCACTGGAGCCCCAGTGACGATATTTCTTTGACTCAAAACCTTTTGAGTAGGCATCCTAGATCTGACAATTATATCTTTGATATTTTTATTTTTTTTGTATGCGAAAAGGGGTTTGTTTATGCTTTCAGTACCACTTTTGTTGACATTAAGGATATGCCAGTTTGCATACAGAATTTGTTGAATTTGTTTATTCAACATGGAGTGCCTAGTTACAAACACCAAACTAGCATCCCGTTTAGTGTTTGTACCTGTGAGAAGGTGTTGGCGGTCATAATACCTGGCTCTTTTAAAGGAGTCGCGTATTAATTTGTTGGGGTAGCCACGTTCCATAAACTTCTCCTTCATTATAGTAGCCTTCTGATCATAGTCTATTAACTTAGTACAATTTCTCCTCAGCCTCAAAAATTGGCTGAAGGGAATGCTGTCTTTCTGAGACAAGGGGTGGAAGCTACTATAATGAAGGAGAGTATTGCGTGCTGTTGGCTTTGTGAAAAGGTCCATGATTAACTTCCCTTCATCATGTTTCATACTCAGATCTAGGAATTCAATTTCTGAGTTGCTTTTTTTCTCTGTGAATTTCAAATTTGGATCGCAAGCGTTCAGCCACAAAACAAATTCTTCTAAAACATCCTCATTGTCGTCCCAAACGAAAATGATGTCGTCAATAAAGCGTGACCAGTAAAAAACCGATTCAAAAAACGGGGCGACCTCATTGAAAACAAATTTTTCTTCAAAAAGGGCAACATATATGTTAGCGATCGTCGGAGCACAGGAAGCACCCATACTAACTCCTCTAATCTGTTTATAAAGTTGCCCTGCAAATTCAAAAATATTGTTATCTAGAATGATTTGGAGACAGTCCAAGATGAATGACATATTGCAATCGATATTATATGACTCTATAAACCACTCAGTGGCTTCTATTGCGCCAATGCAAGGTATATTGGAGTAGAGGCTCTCTACATCCAATGTCACCATCCATTGACGATGAGCGTTAAAGGAGGTGCCTTCAAATTGGGTGATCACATTTCTAGTATCTTTAATGTGACCTGGTATTTTTTCTATGTGGGGACGAAGAATAGCGTCTATATACTTAGATATAGGTTCTGTCACACTCCCGATGGTTGTAACTATAGGGCGTAGCGGGGGGTCCTGTTCATTTTTATGGACTTTTGGAATCCCATATATACTAGCCATTTTCGGGTTTCCTATATTCATGTAGTCATATTCCTTTTGACAGATGTCTCCTTTTCCTAAAGCTTTAGAAGTTAGTTTAGTGATCTTGTTTTTAATTATACTGGTTGGGTCTTTAGTGATTTTTAGATAGTATTTTGTATCACTAAGCATATTTTCCATTTTTTCGATATAGTTTGTGGTGTCAAAAATGGCTATACCTCCTCCCTTATCACAGCTTTTCACAATAGTTTGAGTTGATTCTTTCAATTGTAACAAGGCATTGTGTTCATCAATGGATATATTATAAGGGGTATGGGGTATATGCTTAGTGATGTTTTGCAATTTGGAGGTCACAATTTTTTCAAAAATCCCTATTTCTGGGTCAACTTGGTCCAGAGAAGGAGTAAAGGTCGATTTCAGGGATAAACCAGATCTATTTAGTTCTGGTAACTCATTTCCTTGGTGTGAGAAAAAGTTTTTTAAACGTATTTTGCGAAAAAAACTTATCATATCGTTGAATAGTTCGAACTTATTCAAACCAGAGTGTGGGACAAACGAGAGACCTCTAGAGAGTACTGCAATGGTAGCTGAGTCGGTGTTATGACTGCTCAAATTGAAGATAGGTATTGTATTTATTGTCTCCAATACCTTGCATTTCTTGTTTCCAGATATCTCTCCGTATTCTGTTGATTGTCCTGGAATTGAGGTTGGTAAGGGCCCTGAGGTTGATATGTTTGGTTCGATGGGTATTGATCTTGTGGTGGATACTGTTGATTGTACTGATATTGTTGTGGTTGCTGATATTGGGGTTGATAGTTCGGCCTCCAATTTCTTCTCGCTTGACGTCTCCCTAAAAAAGGTCTATAACCTCGGTTTGATCTGAAGCGATTGCCCCTCGGTTGATACGGTGGCATACTAGAATTACTTCCTGAATCCGAGGAGTTAGAAAAGGTGGAATATTTTTTTGATCTCAAGTCTGTTGGGGTGTTATAGTCTTGGTCATTTTCATTTTCCTGGGCATAAAAGTTGTCTGCCAAGTATGGATATACTTTTTCCATACTGAAAAAATGTAGATCTTTCTGGTATTTATCCATTTTACGCTTAAATAGATAGTCACTATATGAGTTTAAGTCCATCTCCACATTTTCTAACTTTTTTTTGATGTCCGTGATTATTGTAGAGTTTTTGATTTTATCTTCAAGTTCTGTAATCTCTTTAGCTAATTCATCTAGGACCTCTCTCACTGTTTCCACTATAAGCATCATATGATCCCTTGAACATCTATTGGAGATGAGGGACCAACGCTCGAGAAAATGCTTTAAATGGATGAACAGCCCTGGAATGTTCTTTACCTGAAGGCCTTGCGGGATGACTCCTGCTTTCAGGTAATCCAAAATAAACTTACCATGTAGCTCCGTTCTTTTACTTTTCTTTTTTAGGGCTAGTAGTTTTAGTAAGTCTTCACATTTCTCATTATTTGTAGTGTGTCTAGTATCAAAACTGACCGAAGAGCCTACCATAGAGGCAAATTCTTCGTCACTAAAGCCATGAGATTTAAGTGAGGCCATAATATAATTGGTGAATGGCTAAAGTGTCGGTAGAGGGATGAAGTGACAAAGAGGGAAAGAAGTCAGCAATAAGATAAAGACTAAAGATATAGATATGCGAACAACAGAACTGCTGGATAAGTTTACCCAAGAGAAATATCAAGATGTAAATGAATAGTTCAATGTTACATAGATCTGGCAAAACAGCAAAAAGGAAATAGCAACGTGTTCGAAACATATATAAGAATTATATAAATATAATAATACTTAGAAAAAACAGTTATTCAAAGCAAAACCCCTCATGGACAGGCCATGAGTATAAATTCTATGAGAAAGAAGGGGCCCCTACAATGTGAACAGTTAGCTACTCGTAGGGAAGGTAAACTATGTAGAGAAAAGTAGTGTAGCTAAACTCTAAAGGGATTGATACTCCCTAAAATAGAATCTAAACACAATAATAGACCCTTTAGAGCAATCAAATAAATGTGTGCTGAAACGAAACTTTATACAAAAAATCCTTTAGTTTATTATATATTATTTGTTTTTAGTATATTTTGTTTGTTATTTGTATCTTTTATACACAGTTCATTTACTTTTTTTGAATCATTTTTTACATTTTAAGAATTTAACTTTGTGTAATCCCTGGTTGTCAAAAAAACATTAATAAGTGAGAATAGAAAAATTTACATAAACACAATCACATATATACATTAAACCCCGTGATATACGAAAATATTCAGTTGTTGGTAAATTGATGAAGGCAATGCGGTTGAGTGGAACTACGCGCGTTTCGGCCTGAGGCCTTCGTCAGGTGACCGTCATTCGTATATTAAACATAAATCACAAACAGTGTTTTGAACCTACACAGAAAGAACAAGAACAAAAAGACATATTTTAAATATATTTACAGTTCAGACACACTTCTATATTAGAGATATTTACAACTCAGTTTCTATTTCTATATTTTGCGGGTCTATTGACGTTGCTATATGAATGTATGTACATTTTTTAGCTTTTTAGTGCAAACACCAACTTATAGTAAACGCCAGACTATCTAATTTTTATGCTCTCCAGATACATCAGTGCATATTTGTTAACAGTTTGCATTACTAGCTGGATGATAGGTCGGCACTTCGAGTGTGTTTATTTTATTAACAATTCTAGTCTTGATAGTTCTCTTAGGGGATAGATTTCTGTACCAGCAGCTCTATATTAGGCATTAGAATTTCATGAACAAAACGAGGAAATAACGAGAGAAAGTTCAACAAATAAGAATAGACATAGATACAGAGGATTAAGGCCTTACATAGTCAACATACAGGCAACCTAACTAATGGGATAAAAAGATAAGGATTAGAGATGTCATTGGAAGGAAGTGAGGACTATATCTACTTACACGACAATGGACAGGATGGCTTATCAACGTTTTTGCCTCTTGTGATGACACATTTAATATCGTTAGTCCAGTGTTAGATATTCTGAAAGATAGATATGTACCCATTTGAATTCCAATTAGGCTATGTATTGTTTTTTAATATAGTGTTCTCTGTTCTATAAAGAAATACCTTATTTACTTCTGCCACGTGGTTTTAGTGTCCATCACATCACATCATATATTGAAAGATATTGTGAAGCTTTGGGATCCTTAATTTAGAGAACTGGTTCTAAATTTCAGTGAGGACAAAAGAAGATTATTATTTGAAAGTCTATTTGTGCGATTAAAATTTTATTAACTAGGTGCCTTTATAAGTTCTATGTTATTTAGATCTAAAGACTTTCATTTGTTATTTAGAAGTAGGCAATGTACAGGTAAGTTTAGATTTTAAAACAGAGACAAGTCTTAGCTTTATACTAAGTTCTAATGTTGTCTTGATGTGTTTATATACTTTACATACTAGGTATTATTGGTCTTTTAAACACAATTTTCGTACTGCATAGGCGCATACCTTAAAAATCTGGCATTTCTGGAGTATATTTATCGCATGGTGGGCCACCGGAGAGGTACAAGCTTTTGAATCACTTTCTGCTTATTTACTATAAACACAGGGGGACATGAAAAAGAAGAAGGACAACTCTATAGTACCATATTTAAATACAGCTATTTAATGTTCCCCAGCTAGTGCATGTTGATGTCTTTACCTTAATTTAATAGCGCTGTCAGCTATGCTTGCTGAGGGTATTTGCCTCTGGTGGATAGAAAACAGAATGGGAACAGAATTAGAATTACCATACCCATATATAGTTTAGCCTTTTTTCCACAAACAGTTTCTCCATTAGCTCGCACGGTATAATTGGCGAGTTCCAAACGTACCTTTCACTACCGGTGCCGGAGCGTTCTATCGGGGGTTCTGATTCAATGGTGCTTCCGATGTCCGCGATCTAAACGGACTGAGCGAGTGCGAGCTTTTTATTTAAAAAGACGCGCGTTCTTTTACTCGCGTTACAGGGCTGGCAGCTGTGGCCAATTACTCCGTGCGCAGCTCGATGACGTAGCCCGAACGGGACACAAATCCCATTTGTTTACACAGAGGTAGAAAACAGACTAGTACGAAGTTTGTAATATTGTGGTTTCGGCTGTTAAGCTATTGAAAAAAATATATAATAAAAGACGCTTTAAATTAATCTGACTCCCGGTTTCACAAATATGAGACCAATATGGGGGTCGATATATATATATCGTTTAATGGATATTATATTTTTGGGTGTTAGAATTAATCGACTAAGAGTTGTTTATATTGTTGGACAAGTCGTATTCTATAGTTATATGGTAAATTGAAGTTTAAATAATAGCACATTTCCTCTATTATAAAGTTCCCTACAGATTTGGATTCATGTATCCCTTTTGTTTTAAGATATAAACATGCTCTCATTAAGGGGCCTAACATCTAAATTAGCTTATTTGTTAGGTAAATATGTATATTATTTTTTGGTATAGGGTTAAGGTCACGTATCTCTTTTTTATTTAAGCCTATATTCAGATAGAGACATTAAAGGATAGCTTGATGCCACGGAATTTCGGAATTCAGGCCTGTTTTGAACGTGTCCAGAGTAAATATCCAAAAAACTTCACGTTTGCGACGGATTTTGTCTATATTAGTGCCAGCTTTTGCCACGATTTTTTCTAGGACTATCCAGCGGATGTCATCAGGTTTGTGGTCCTTATCGATATAGTGTGATACTAAGGGGGCAGTTAACTTTTGCGTACGTATCGCTGATTTGTGTTCTGTGATCCTAGTATTTACAGAGCGTGACGATTCACCCACATAGCCTTTATTACAAGGACAAATCAAAAGATAAACAATATTCGTAGTTTTACAATTTGTCATAATTGGCAAGGGAATCGATGTATTATTGAAGGTAAATTTGGCAGTTTCGATTGCTTGTGGACAGATTTTACAAGTACCACATCTATGGTTGCCAGTCACTGGAGCCCCAGTGACGATATTTCTTTGACTCAAAACCTTTTGAGTAGGCATCCTAGATCTGACAATTATATCTTTGATATTTTTATTTTTTTTGTATGCGAAAAGGGGTTTGTTTATGCTTTCAGTACCACTTTTGTTGACATTAAGGATATGCCAGTTTGCATACAGAATTTGTTGAATTTGTTTATTCAACATGGAGTGCCTAGTTACAAACACCAAACTAGCATCCCGTTTAGTGTTTGTACCTGTGAGAAGGTGTTGGCGGTCATAATACCTGGCTCTTTTAAAGGAGTCGCGTATTAATTTGTTGGGGTAGCCACGTTCCATAAACTTCTCCTTCATTATAGTAGCCTTCTGATCATAGTCTATTAACTTAGTACAATTTCTCCTCAGCCTCAAAAATTGGCTGAAGGGAATGCTGTCTTTCTGAGACAAGGGGTGGAAGCTACTATAATGAAGGAGAGTATTGCGTGCTGTTGGCTTTGTGAAAAGGTCCATGATTAACTTCCCTTCATCATGTTTCATACTCAGATCTAGGAATTCAATTTCTGAGTTGCTTTTTTTCTCTGTGAATTTCAAATTTGGATCGCAAGCGTTCAGCCACAAAACAAATTCTTCTAAAACATCCTCATTGTCGTCCCAAACGAAAATGATGTCGTCAATAAAGCGTGACCAGTAAAAAACCGATTCAAAAAACGGGGCGACCTCATTGAAAACAAATTTTTCTTCAAAAAGGGCAACATATATGTTAGCGATCGTCGGAGCACAGGAAGCACCCATACTAACTCCTCTAATCTGTTTATAAAGTTGCCCTGCAAATTCAAAAATATTGTTATCTAGAATGATTTGGAGACAGTCCAAGATGAATGACATATTGCAATCGATATTATATGACTCTATAAACCACTCAGTGGCTTCTATTGCGCCAATGCAAGGTATATTGGAGTAGAGGCTCTCTACATCCAATGTCACCATCCATTGACGATGAGCGTTAAAGGAGGTGCCTTCAAATTGGGTGATCACATTTCTAGTATCTTTAATGTGACCTGGTATTTTTTCTATGTGGGGACGAAGAATAGCGTCTATATACTTAGATATAGGTTCTGTCACACTCCCGATGGTTGTAACTATAGGGCGTAGCGGGGGGTCCTGTTCATTTTTATGGACTTTTGGAATCCCATATATACTAGCCATTTTCGGGTTTCCTATATTCATGTAGTCATATTCCTTTTGACAGATGTCTCCTTTTCCTAAAGCTTTAGAAGTTAGTTTAGTGATCTTGTTTTTAATTATACTGGTTGGGTCTTTAGTGATTTTTAGATAGTATTTTGTATCACTAAGCATATTTTCCATTTTTTCGATATAGTTTGTGGTGTCAAAAATGGCTATACCTCCTCCCTTATCACAGCTTTTCACAATAGTTTGAGTTGATTCTTTCAATTGTAACAAGGCATTGTGTTCATCAATGGATATATTATAAGGGGTATGGGGTATATGCTTAGTGATGTTTTGCAATTTGGAGGTCACAATTTTTTCAAAAATCCCTATTTCTGGGTCAACTTGGTCCAGAGAAGGAGTAAAGGTCGATTTCAGGGATAAACCAGATCTATTTAGTTCTGGTAACTCATTTCCTTGGTGTGAGAAAAAGTTTTTTAAACGTATTTTGCGAAAAAAACTTATCATATCGTTGAATAGTTCGAACTTATTCAAACCAGAGTGTGGGACAAACGAGAGACCTCTAGAGAGTACTGCAATGGTAGCTGAGTCGGTGTTATGACTGCTCAAATTGAAGATAGGTATTGTATTTATTGTCTCCAATACCTTGCATTTCTTGTTTCCAGATATCTCTCCGTATTCTGTTGATTGTCCTGGAATTGAGGTTGGTAAGGGCCCTGAGGTTGATATGTTTGGTTCGATGGGTATTGATCTTGTGGTGGATACTGTTGATTGTACTGATATTGTTGTGGTTGCTGATATTGGGGTTGATAGTTCGGCCTCCAATTTCTTCTCGCTTGACGTCTCCCTAAAAAAGGTCTATAACCTCGGTTTGATCTGAAGCGATTGCCCCTCGGTTGATACGGTGGCATACTAGAATTACTTCCTGAATCCGAGGAGTTAGAAAAGGTGGAATATTTTTTTGATCTCAAGTCTGTTGGGGTGTTATAGTCTTGGTCATTTTCATTTTCCTGGGCATAAAAGTTGTCTGCCAAGTATGGATATACTTTTTCCATACTGAAAAAATGTAGATCTTTCTGGTATTTATCCATTTTACGCTTAAATAGATAGTCACTATATGAGTTTAAGTCCATCTCCACATTTTCTAACTTTTTTTTGATGTCCGTGATTATTGTAGAGTTTTTGATTTTATCTTCAAGTTCTGTAATCTCTTTAGCTAATTCATCTAGGACCTCTCTCACTGTTTCCACTATAAGCATCATATGATCCCTTGAACATCTATTGGAGATGAGGGACCAACGCTCGAGAAAATGCTTTAAATGGATGAACAGCCCTGGAATGTTCTTTACCTGAAGGCCTTGCGGGATGACTCCTGCTTTCAGGTAATCCAAAATAAACTTACCATGTAGCTCCGTTCTTTTACTTTTCTTTTTTAGGGCTAGTAGTTTTAGTAAGTCTTCACATTTCTCATTATTTGTAGTGTGTCTAGTATCAAAACTGACCGAAGAGCCTACCATAGAGGCAAATTCTTCGTCACTAAAGCCATGAGATTTAAGTGAGGCCATAATATAATTGGTGAATGGCTAAAGTGTCGGTAGAGGGATGAAGTGACAAAGAGGGAAAGAAGTCAGCAATAAGATAAAGACTAAAGATATAGATATGCGAACAACAGAACTGCTGGATAAGTTTACCCAAGAGAAATATCAAGATGTAAATGAATAGTTCAATGTTACATAGATCTGGCAAAACAGCAAAAAGGAAATAGCAACGTGTTCGAAACATATATAAGAATTATATAAATATAATAATACTTAGAAAAAACAGTTATTCAAAGCAAAACCCCTCATGGACAGGCCATGAGTATAAATTCTATGAGAAAGAAGGGGCCCCTACAATGTGAACAGTTAGCTACTCGTAGGGAAGGTAAACTATGTAGAGAAAAGTAGTGTAGCTAAACTCTAAAGGGATTGATACTCCCTAAAATAGAATCTAAACACAATAATAGACCCTTTAGAGCAATCAAATAAATGTGTGCTGAAACGAAACTTTATACAAAAAATCCTTTAGTTTATTATATATTATTTGTTTTTAGTATATTTTGTTTGTTATTTGTATCTTTTATACACAGTTCATTTACTTTTTTTGAATCATTTTTTACATTTTAAGAATTTAACTTTGTGTAATCCCTGGTTGTCAAAAAAACATTAATAAGTGAGAATAGAAAAATTTACATAAACACAATCACATATATACATTAAACCCCGTGATATACGAAAATATTCAGTTGTTGGTAAATTGATGAAGGCAATGCGGTTGAGTGGAACTACGCGCGTTTCGGCCTGAGGCCTTCGTCAGGTGACCGTCATTCGTATATTAAACATAAATCACAAACAGTGTTTTGAACCTACACAGAAAGAACAAGAACAAAAAGACATATTTTAAATATATTTACAGTTCAGACACACTTCTATATTAGAGATATTTACAACTCAGTTTCTATTTCTATATTTTGCGGGTCTATTGACGTTGCTATATGAATGTATGTACATTTTTTAGCTTTTTAGTGCAAACACCAACTTATAGTAAACGCCAGACTATCTAATTTTTATGCTCTCCAGATACATCAGTGCATATTTGTTAACAGTTTGCATTACTAGCTGGATGATAGGTCGGCACTTCGAGTGTGTTTATTTTATTAACAATTCTAGTCTTGATAGTTCTCTTAGGGGATAGATTTCTGTACCAGCAGCTCTATATTAGGCATTAGAATTTCATGAACAAAACGAGGAAATAACGAGAGAAAGTTCAACAAATAAGAATAGACATAGATACAGAGGATTAAGGCCTTACATAGTCAACATACAGGCACTGGTTAACCCGCCTATTAAGTGTAAGCTGAGTTAGTTGTACAGCTGTCCGCGTGCAGCAAGAACAGAACTCCCGAGGATGTAAAGGCAGGTGACGGTTCTAACATACACTCACGTTTAATTATATTTCATACATATGTGATTTCTCTGGTTTATGGTGGAAATCAACAAGAGAAAATTCTTTTTGATTCGATTGATGTTTCTCAGTTTAAAGTAATTCTGGGCATGTCTTTGCTTTCTCTGCATAATCCTTGTATTCATTGTGCAGCCATGGGTTCGATTGATCATGACTATTTTTACAATGGTTGGATGCTTTCATGTCTCTCTAGGGAACATAGTCCTCTTAAATGTTTTTGCAGCTGTTAGGTGTGCTATTTCGATACCCCTTTGTTGTCATAATTCAGTGAGGTGCACATATCCACCCCCATGCACCTCTCTCAATGGGTAAGCTTTGAACACTGTGCACTTTTTGTCTACTCTTACTATCTAGTCCTCCAGCATCATCTTGTTTTGTCTCTTCATTTTCCTTATGAGCCCATCAATCTTTAACCTTTTGTACATCACTCCACCTTTGAATGTTACCAACTAATTCCCTTAGGTGTAATTTTAGTCCAGGTGTTTTCATATTCCTGATAATCACCTAACCTATGAGCATCTTGAAATTCTTCTGTAGTTTCAGATTTAACCCCAAACTCTGGGGCTACTTCTTCTAGAATTCTATGAGTCTCACAGCACACCTAGCAGCTTCTTTACATCTTTACAGAGAAACATGAGTTCCTCTATGTTGTACCCATCTATAAATCATAACTTTAAAATTCCTACAATAATTTCCTAAAATTCTGCCTTAGTTCTCAAAATATCCAAGGATCCTATTGGAGCATCCCCATCTGGGGTTTCTGACTCTTGACTATCCTCAATCCCTGCAACAGGCATACTCACAACTGGGTTTGCTCCTATTCAAGTTGTGCTCCTGAATCTAAGGTGGCACCAATGCTTGGTGGAGCAGAGACTATTATAACTCTATATATACCTGGGGCTGTGCCAATGATGTTAGTACTCGGGGCTCCTGATAGTGGAGCTGACGCAACAAAGGGCAACACACCTCCCTCCGGGGAGATCTTGTTCAACTGGGGCACTTGCACCTGTGTCTACAGTCAATGGGGTTCCTACTGGCTGTTGATTCCCTCCAGTCTGATGAACAACATTATACAGAGGCGATTGAGAAGCCAACAGATTATCTAAAAGTCATCACTAGAACCACTATCACTAGTCCCATCTTTCTTTCCATGAATTCCACCCCTCAGACACTTTCTTCCTCTGTGCTCTGTCCCTCTTCAATGCAGGGTACATCCTTATACCCCCACAGTTAAGTTCTTCCTCCATTCTTGTTTTCCTGCATCTAATCTCCCTTCCATCCAATTACCGACTGTGGGCCCGATGTAGGTAAATCCTGATTACCGACTCTTAAATACCGACTCATACCGAATCGGTATTTAAGAATCTGAAATCGGGATGTAGGAAAAAAGTCGGAAAAAGTTACTGATTCGGTAACAATCGGAAAATGTAATCGGTATTTACCGAATCGGTATTTACTGAATCGGAAAATACCAATACTGTAATACCCATTCATTCCTATGGTCCTCCTGGTCCATAGGAATGAATGGGAGTAACCGATTCGGTATTTTCCGAATCGGTATTTTCTGATTCGGTAAAAACCGATTCGGTAAATACCGAATCGGGAACTTGAAAAAGAACCCAATGTGAGCCTGTGAACCAATCAGGAACACCCACCACACCCCACAACAAAGCTGCACAGGATCCAACCAATCAGATGCAACCACCCCTCCCCAGTACCTGAGAGTGGCCACACCCATGCAGGTGCAGAGCAACTGAACTGTTTGCAGAGCAGGAGGAAAGAGAGAGGAGCAGGCTTCCCTGAGCATACCTGGATTGGAGTCCCAGAATGGCCAGAAGGATGCAGCTGAGCGCAGGAGGAAAATAAAATTTAGCCCAGCAGAACTGCAGGTGCTTGTTGAAGAGGTGGTTAAGCACCACACCAAAAGTTTCAGAAAACATGCATGTTGCAGAGTCTGTCAAACGTAATACCTGGCTTGACATCCAGACCAAGGTCAATGCCATTGGGGTCACACACAGGGAGATCTGTGATGGTACGATCTGCGTATCATCCCCCCAAAAAAACTTGCAGAACTGAGAAAGGAAGCTGGAGCCACAGGTGGAAGAAAAAACAGAGCACCAAGACTGACAGACCTTGAGGAGCTGGTTGAATCCACCCTGGAGCCTGAAAGTATCCATGGGATTGGGGACGCTGACAGCTCTGCCAGAGCTGCAAAGAAGCAAGGTAAGATGCATGGACAGTAATCCACACCCATTTCCCTGTCCTCCTTCCCCACTGTGTGTGTAAGCATAACTCTCCAGAACAGGTTTTACTTATGTCCAGCAACGCATCATGGGAGACGTAGTCATAGGTACATACATGCAATGCAGTCACCATAGAATATAGCAAGGCATGACACACACTACTTTCACAAGCTGATGAAGACTATGCAATTGTGTGATAGAAATGTGATTTAATCATGACACACAGGTGACCAACACCACTGACCCAATGTCCATGTCTGTCAACAGGAGAGTCATCAGGCAGTACAGCAACAGAAAGGGAGGAGAGGGCACCGACAACTGAGAGGAGGGAAAACACAAAAGAAAGAGCAGATCACAGCACTGTTCCGAAAAACAACACCACAGCGTAGGAAGCCACAACACCTGACAGACCCACCACACCACAGCCTCAGTCACCTCTGTTGTTCGGGACACAAGAGTTGGAACCAGCAGCGCTTTCCCCTATACCAACATCACTGTCATCTGTGCAGGTAAGGGCAAAAAGGCTTGATGTGCCCCCTCTGAGGATCCTGCAAACGTCAGATGAGGAGGATGAGGAGGGTGACATTCAAAATAATCCACCTGTGGATGACACCCCTGGGCAGCAGAGTACTGCAGGAGCTGTGCGGGCCAGTGTCCGAGGCTGAAGGGCACGGGAGAGAGGTGAAGGCCAGGATGGAGAGGGTGTCTTCTGTGGACTAGAGGCCTCCATGGTAAAGGTCCAGCGCCTGCAGGCAAAGGCAATGTTAGCAGTGCATAGGCAGGTGCGCAGTATCAATTGTAAAATGTCAAACATTGACCATGGTATTGGCAACATGGCAGGGTGCATGCAGACCATTGCAAAGGGGATGACAGACATGACACAGCACATGAGTTCTCTCTGTGACAAATTGGATAGAGACCACTCAGATCGGTGCAGGGAGCGACAGTGTATGCGGCAGCAGTCAAAAACCTTGAACCGCTTTGCGACAGCAACCTCATTGCTGTGCCGGCGTTCTGTCGCCGTACAGGATGGATGTGTGCACTGCTGCACGGATTTGTCAAGGGGGATGGGAAGAGTCACCTCTGCCATGGAGCAGATGCTCACAAACCAGGCAGGCACTGCTGGAGACACAGGTGTCGAGGAAACAGAAGACTCCACCAGCAGGAGTGGCTCTAGCACTCCTGTCACTGACATGCGTAGGAGCAGCAGGCGCCAATTGGCTGACCCAGGCACCACCGAAAGTGTTGAGACCCAGCCTTGTGCATCCCGCACTGTAGTGCATGGGTGCAAACGTTGAAAATGCCCTCTACCCACAGGACAGGTCACAGTGAGATTAACTGTGACCACCCAGTCATGGAAATAGAAAGTGTAGTACCATGGTGTGGTATCTGTTATGTGTTGTAGTGACAATTAAACTACATACTTCACATTCTATGCCTGTCTGTGTCTCCTTACTTACTTAGAAATATCGGCGTGTGATCTCTGCCCGTCTCAATCTCCCATCTGTTGCTGCTGGTGCTCCTGTTGCATGGGGCTTTGCCTGTTCTGTGTCATCATCAATGTCCTCATGATGTGTGATTTCCACCTCTGTGCCTTCCTTGCTGCCAAGATTGTGCAACATGGCACAGGTCGCTATTATTTTGCAGCACAGGATTGGAGTATATTGGCATGCTCCTCCGCTCTTGTGGAGGCAGCGGAACCTGCTTTTGAGGATTTCAAATGTGCGTTCCACTACGTTGCGAGTAGATCTGTGTGCCACATTATAACGTCTTTCACTCCTGGTAGTTGTATTGAGGTAGGGTGTGAGCACAAAGGACCGCAGGGCATATGCACTATCGCCTAGGTGGAAAAGAGAGTGGCATCAGTTACATACTCATGATACATTCATCTGCTATAACTATCAGGGTGTGTCACAGTCATTTACCTAGCAGGTATCCGTCCCCAAATTCTCCAGCAACAAGGCGTGTGCATATCCCACTGTTCTGGAGTATGTACGAGTCGTGGGTACTCCCAGGGAATTTGGCCACAATGTCTGTAATGATGTTGCTAGCGTTGCATATCACCTGCACATTGATGGATTGCGTTCACTTCCGGTTCCTGTATATGTGTTCTGTGGCTGCAGGTGGGCAGAGTGGGATGTGGGTGCCATCTATGCAGCCTATTACGTGAGGGAAGTGTGCCAGTTGATATAAATCAGTTTTGGTTTTTGCAAGTTCCGCAGGTGTGTCAGGGAACCTAATGTAATGCATTCTCTGCATCATGGCCTCAATGAACTTCCTTAAGAAACAGGACAGGCAGCTGTGGGACACACCACCTACTGAAGCAATCACACTCTGGTAGCTCCCAGAGGCAAGCAGGTGTAGACTACACAGCACCTGCACATGGGGTGGGATGGCGTGCGCCCTTGGTGTTGGGTGATCCAGGTGTGGGTGGAGGTCCCTGATCAAGTCCAGGATGGTTCTGGGGTGTAGCCTGTACCTTTGCAGTATCTCTGGCTCAGTCAGTTGGAAGAGCGTTATCCTCTGCCTGTAGACCTGCTCCTCCCTTCTCCATATCCTCTCTCCTATTGCCTGTAGCCGTAGCCGCCTTGCTATGACGTAGAATGCCGCCATTTTACTTGCACTGTTGCATTTTGGGACCTTCTTTTATAGCCTCCACCTGGTTACCACCTGCTTTCAAACCATGGTAAATACCGACTCTTAAATACAGAATTTCATGGAATTTGGTATTTTTTGGGTTTCCTACATCTGGATGGACATTTTTTACCATTTCTTATTTACCGATTCGGTAAATGAGGACCCGGTAAATAGGGATTCAGTAAATACCGAATCGGTACTATACCGACTCATATTTACCGATTCGGTAAATTTTTGCTTCCTACATCTCATTTTCCAAATACCGGTCGGTAAGGGCCGAAATTACCGAATTTCGGCAGTTACCGACCGGTATTTGGCTACCTACATCTGGCCCTGTATTATTTGTTTTGGTCTGATATTTCTCCTTCTCTTCACTTGTGTGGTTTTTTCTCATGCATTCAAAGCCTCATATTGTGCAGATCTCAGTAGAGGGTTCACCTCTTCCAACACTTGCCTCAAATTCTCAGTTATTCTCAAAGTAAAGGGGGGATCATGTGAGGGAAACTGCAAGGACTCTTCATTTGCTGCGATCTTATTCCATTGTTTGACCCAGATACAAATGTTGTGACTAACCTTGGTTGCCATGTAATTTGCCGATGTGCCCTCTGGAGGGGCCTCCTTGCCCTCATTAACAAGTATTCTCACACCATCACTAAACAAAGCTCTCAATTTCTTGAGCATTTTCATATTTACCCTGTGTATGGCTCATCACAAAATTAATACATTTCAGTTGAACTAAGTGGTAGTACTCAGCAAATCACAATGCAATACGCAAAAACAGTAACTCCCAATCTCAGACGGGCACCACTATACCGACCACTCACAGTGAAGCACTCTATGACGTAATGATCCAGTCCCACCATGTCACACACTCCACCCGACCCAAATCTGGGTGGCACTGCGTGACATAAGTTGCAGCACCTCACTGCAGCTCTCACTCAGTAGCTATCAGCTTTGCATAAGCAAATGATTGAAATACCAAAAACAAAACAATAGCTATTCCACTAAAGAAAAATCAGCTACTATTCATTCTAGGGAAAGAATGGGAAATAACACCCTTCTGCACTTTCACGCATAAGTGAAATCTCGAACAGCAAGAAATCATCCTGACAAGTGAAGTCTACTCCTGTGCACAAGGATTCAACAGAATACCAATCTCAATTAGTACACCCTCACAATAGAAGTGTACCAAGTTCCTATTTTTTTGTGAGATCGATAGCCCTACACATCACAAACGAAAAGACACAAGTCACTTAATATAACTGAATATCTATCCCAGAATCTTTAGCTATGACGAGTCCAATAATGACCAAACTTCAACTCTTTTCAGCAATCATGTTTCTCTTAATAAGTGATATACTCAAGCAGCATTTCAGAACTCATTTCTACATGGGGCCATTATGGACCGAAATGGATACCCCACTGCAAACACACTAACACAACAAAACCGCAAACACAGCAACGATCAGCAACACACAATCAAAGATATACTCACACTTCTAGGACACCCCAACTGCTTCAGGAACACCAAAACAACACCAACTCTCCTATCTGGGCTATGCAATTTTGATGATGCGACCTGGGCTGGGGCAGATTCTAACTGGCTCTGAGATAGATTCTAACTTCCTAAACCTCAGCGGAAACCATTCACCGCTATCAAAATTGTTGCAGTGGGCTGGGATTTGCACCATGCATATCCTTGGTGCAAACTCAGGTTCAAGCTGAACTTCAGCGGATGGACTGTTTGTCTTGGGCTGAGATTTAACATCAAAATATAGGGAGCCACTCAGTTTACTGTGAAATAACCCTCCACAAGGTGAAGAAAACACACTTTTTTCTTGTATAAAACTCACCCACCAGGATTGCCCCTTGGTGGCATGTTTCATCATGCCACTACAGAATGAGCCATGCTACGAACTATGAATTACGTGGGAGCACTTATGGATGTATTAATATGGCTTAGAATGATGATAATAGGAGTGTGGGGGAGTTATTTAATGCGGAAAGAAAACCTTAAAAATACCTGGCTAGTAGGTAAACTCTTATTTACTCTGGCCTCTAGTTGGTATGATTAAAAACAGGGAGAGGGAATGGTGGATAACTATGTACCTGCCTTCCTTAAGGTTTGACATGTTTCAAGCCATCCCCATGGCTTTTCATCAGGACCTGATGTGTTTTATCTAGGACCCCGATCAATATTTTGACCTCATGCCCCTATACGGCTATAATCAATAAATATCCCTATAAATGGCATAATAATCAGAGCCATATTTCAGTAACTCGCCTCTGCAGTCCATGACAGTCCATGACACAGCAGAAGCCACTTCCTTAGATTCCTAGATAGCACACCGAGTTCTTTCGACATACCAAACCCCCAGCAACCTGGGAAAGCCCCGCTTGCTTTGTTTTGATTAGTAATAGAACTCCTGCGAGCACTGTAAGAACGACTAGTTCTTAGTGACATCTTTATTGACGTCTTATGTCCAAAAACGTACGTCAAACTTAGCACCTTTCAGGTATAAATATACCAACGTTGCCTTAAGCAAGCACACGGTGGTGGTGAATACTGGAGCAGAACAGCTGTCCCCTTGCAGAGAGCCCAGAAGATGCGAGAAGCCCACGGACGCTGCCCCTCCTCCTTTACGCGCTGAGAAAGACGCTGTCTTTTCTCCTGCCGAGAAAATCCAGCTCCGGCGTTTCCAGCCTACCCTTGCGGGTGACTGGGATATCGTGTCCTGAGAGGAGATACCAAACCTCCTACATTCTATTCCAGAGGTACGGTGCTGACTAAACCCTTAGAGAGAATTCTTGAATCAAACTCTTGGCAAAACCAACTTAACTTAAACTGCTACTTACTTACTCCCTCCCATGTATTAGGCTTAGTGCAGGTACACCGGGGTAGGCGTAGTTAGAAGCACCAGTTGAGGTCGTTAGCCAATGTATATATGAATGTATATATTTTATTCATTTTAACCATCTTATGGCTAAGAAACCATATCAATGCTTTTACAGTATTATTTCGTAATACTCCTTTTACTGTACGCACTTTTTATAATAACAAGTCTTGCAATTGTGGCAATTCATTTCTCTTGCATGAGAAGGAAGACTGCTCAATAAATAATATCTTTTATTGAAAACGCCCGTCTCTCCATTCTCTGCACCCTGGTGAAAGTAAATCTGCACAACTGACTAAGTGAAATAGCTGTCTATTGTTTCACACGACTCTAGAGATTGACTCTTATTCTGAGGAGCAAAGTTGTCATGTTTATGCGGTTGTCGGAAGCTGAATCCCTTCTTGTCTGAGCCAGGGAAGCTGATCACTTCCTATTCAGTCAAGAAAGTTTCCAGTGACCTCTGAGCTAGCTGGCGCAAACCTAAATTAAGTCTAACATAGTCAGTAGAGACCTAGAAGACCGCAGTCCTACGTCTACACTGCTGTTTATGTTATTCCAATGCGCAGGGCCTATAGGGAAAATAGGAACTACACTTCATGGCGCCCAACGTTTGGTAAGGCGATAAAACTAACTCAAGACGTTAGAGTAACTCAGTCGTGCTTTTTCACACAGACCCTTTCTCCCGTAAATACTCCAATAGACGTCTGGAGTGGGTGAAAGGTTAAAATCCCCCGGAGCTTAGTAGGAAGAGATTCCTATGTAGAGTTTCTGGTTTAGTCAACGTTGAAGGATACAGTGTTCCAAAATATTGTGCACCTAATCTTTGTTTCCTTGGAAACCTGCTCTGCAAACCTTCATTAATACAATGTCAGAAAATGGCAATAACAACGGAACCAATGAAGTCGCAGTAGACGCGAATCAACTGGGTCCCGATGTTACAGGAATTAATGAACCGGGTGCGATTATCATCCCTGCAAACATAAGAAAAACTATAACGTTAAAACTTATAGAAAACGGACTAACATCGCGAGGTGGTACAGTCATTTTCGTGATAGAGGCACACGAATATCGGCAGACAGAGGTATTCTATTCATGGATAAACTTTCCAGCGGCAAACGCTACAACACACGAGTTCCACTATTACAAAATAGAGGAACCACCGGAAGAGTATACTCCTTTCGAGGAGATTGAAATCCCATTAAAGTACCAAGAGCACCTGCTCTGGTTTAAAGGCGCCCTAAAACATAATGATCACATCACCAGGCTCGGTCCACTAGGTAGACCAGGAGCAACGTGGCCGGTTCTAGCCAGCTACACACCACATCCAGACATTGAAAAAATGTCAAAAGAAGCACTTTTAGCACAGCTAAAATTATTAATTAAAATACACAGACAGTTATTCCAATATGTGATGCGGACTGCAACAGTCCAAACAGCTGTTAATATTCCACAGCTAACCCCCCATCGGGGGAACACAAATAAAATTACACCACAAAACATACAATCATGTCTTGGAAAAACTCCCACAAAACGGGAACAAATTCCTTTCTGGTTAGCACAGAAAATTAATCAAATAGAGGCAGTATTCCCGAATACTACCCCTATTGAGAAACACAGAATTCTGACTATCTGCATTCCAATGGGGGTCGCACCACATGTGGAGGACTGTGACACTTGGGGTACAGTCTTTGCTTCCATTTACACAAAAACACATGGTGTTCCGTCCATGGCGGTAATACCAGATGTGCTAAAACAAATTCAGAATGAATACGGTCCAGAACCTGCTTTAACTCTTGGTATGAAATTACTGAAAGACTTCAGGCAGGTCTCGGCTATATTACTAGCCAACATAAAAGGAGAAGCAGCATCTGTGGCGATCCGCCAGAAATTGAAAGAAACAGATATAACAGATCAACCAATTGAGCTTGCCAGAATTATAGAAAAATGCTATGAAGAATTAGGTAGAGATAGTTTGGGTGGGAAACCAGTAAAACCCCAACTACTCGAAAATCCTGAAAAATTATTTATTAAAAATAATCTAAACACTCCTAAAAAGAGCTGGGATGGAAATAAACAATCCACTCCCAAAGAAAAATTTTTCCAGTCCAGAGGAAGGTCTCCTCGGCGGAGGGAAAGAACTCCGAATCGAGAACACCAGTCTCCCCAGAGGGAGCACTCTGAGAAAAGATATAACCTTAGAAATAGGGATAACTTGAAAAAGCCTGATAGATATCAAAGTATTGATACACGTCCCTCTCGATCTTTTTCGCAGAAATCAGAAAGAAGAGGAAGGTCAGAACCAAGGGAAGAGCACACCAAGTCCAAACACAAGGAACATGCTCAAAGTAAAAAATTACAATTTCCAAGAAAGAAGGTAGCCAGTATTAAAGTAATCGAACATGCAGAGAATACTGAGGACACAGCTGAAAAACGGAGAGTGGGCACAGACAATGCTAGACAGTGCAGCAGAAATCAGCATAGCTCGCAAGATCCTGATGAGTCATCTGGAGACAGTGGACACAAATTAATACATTCAAGTAGAACTGCAGACACCAGAGTTAGCGAACCTCATAAGATATACGAAATCACACTGCGTATAGAGGGAGACAAGACTGGGAAAATAAGGGGTCTATTTTGGGATAACCTCTCAAAAGGCTATGACATCCTGTTAGCCGAGAAAGATTGGCCCCCAGAGTTTGTCAGGGAGTTCCCTCATGGCGAAGAAATGATTATGCCTGCCTTCTCAAATCCCATTCCAATTCACACTAAAAATATATATGCAAGGAAATGGGCAGTAGCCCAGGCACCAGCATTATATAAAAATCATGTAGGATGGGATGAGAACTCTCCTCCTAACAAAATCCAGTTAAAATGTCAACCAACTGCACAAAGGCAGTACCCAATTAAGCAAGAAGCTAAAAAACAGGTCAGGGAGATTTTAGATCAACTTGAATACCAAGGGGTAATTGAAACATGCACCTCTCAAATGAACAATCCTTTGTTTCCTAGCTCCAAACCGGACGATTCGTATCGTCTAGTCTTGGACTACAGGCACCTTAATTCATGTTGCAAAACATTTGCGGTACAAAATTCGCACAGTGCTGCACTAATGAACAACATAGTTCGCAAAAAATACAAAACAACATTAGCCATATCTAATGGGTTCTTTTGTCAAAATATTGCACCAGAAAGCAGGTACTTGACCGCTTTCTCAATAATGGGGTCACAGATAAATTTCTGTAGGCTCCCACAGGGATTCAAGAACAGCCCAGGACTAGTGTTAGCCAGAGTAACAGAGTTACTACAAATGTATGATGATGAGGCATTATCTTATGTTGATGACATCTATCTCACAGATGACGACTTGGATACTCACTTGAAAAGAGTGAACACCATAATACTTGGGTTTGCAGCAGAGGGTTACAAATTCAACTTTAAAAAATCAAGAATTGCCCATCTAACAGTCTTATTTTTAGGATACGTGTTGTCAAGTGAAGGAAAATGCCTAGCGGACAACTTCTTAGAGAAGTGCGCTGTGTTCCAAGCACCGAAAACGCTGAAGAATTTACAATCGATTCTAGGCTTCCTGAATTTCGGAAGAACTTACATTCTAAACTATGCAGAGAGGATTAAACCTCTCTACGAATTAATAAAACCTGATTTTAAACCAATCAACTGGACTCAAAAACACACAGAAATTTTGAGATCACTGCAAACAGACATGTTAGCTAAAACAAAATTAGAAACACGTGACAATACACGCAACCTTGTAATCCGGGTCATCCCAGGAAGACACGGATTCACGTACCTGACCTCTAATGAGGGAGAAACGGTACCACTAGCTTACAAATCACATTTGTACACAGAAGCAGAAAAAACATTCAGTCTCACAGAAAATACTGTAAAGGCAGTGCAAACTGCTGTAGCAAGAGAACGAGCCCTAGCCCAAGGCAAAAGAATAACTGTTTTCACAGCAGAATCAGCCTTCGAGGCGCTATTCAGCCCAGTAAATCTAAAAACAGTGGCACTAGATCCGAAATGGATACAGTGGGAAAATTCTCTTGCAGCAGAGGACGTGAAATACTATTTTGTCCAGAACATGAAAAAACTGAATGATTTAATATATGAAAAAGAATATCCTCTGCCAATCGAGATTCTGCCCCTTGAACAGTACTCCTGTATAATCTATACTGATAGATTTGTACAGCATTACAATGTAGATGATAAATCCTACGATGCAGCCTGCGCGATTGTTAAAGGTCGCTGGCTCTGCGGTAAATTCAGACCGAAAATAACAAAAACTGAATCACTGAGAAAATGTTCGGCTCAGCGAGCTGAAATCAGATCTTTAAAGATGGCGCTTGAAAATGCCGAACGTAAATTCCCGACACTAATCGTGTGCGATTCGCATTTTTGCGTCAATTCTTACAATAATGATTTGCAGAGCTGGGTTGAAAATGATTACAAAGACGATACAGGTGCCACAATCAAGCATAAAAGGCTTTGGAAACAAGAAGTTCTTTTACAGAAAGAACTACAAAAGACTCACGTGATACACACTCTGAGTCATCAACGTGATGGCGTTCACGTTGCAGGGAATTCATTGGCTAATTCAGCCACAGCGGAAGCAACTAAACCGGCATCCATAGCCACAAAAAAGCGTTCAGAAAAATACATAGACGGGGAAACCATGCTGGCAGTAAAAACGTCTTCAAAAGGCAACTGTGCAGCACTACCTGTGAACTATCCACTCAATTATACATATGTAATTGATGCGAACTCCGTTCCTTTTGCTCGAATCCCTGGAGTGGGGGATAGGGTAATTCCAAACACGAATCGGAGAATCTTATTAATAGCAGACGCACACATGGGTGAAGGTCCAAGGCACAAACAGATGAAGGAATCTCTGACTGAATTACAATCAGAATATTGGTGGCCGGGGATGAGCCTGCACCATTATAAATTTGTAAAGAGCTGCCCAGACTGCGACAGAGATCGCAGTAACGAGTCAAGGGGAGTAATGCCATGGACATTTCTGAAGGTAGCATAGGGCTATGCGCACATGAAATCCAGCGTCCTATTAATTATTTAAGACTACATTCACTTAAAAATTTGGCCCCAGCGCTCGGCTGACGCCAGAACTGTTATAAAAGATTTGCGAGTCTTTATCGGCACATACGCAATTGCCATGCTTCATTCTGACCAAGGTCCTGCTTTTAGCTCTCGAGCTCATAAGGAGGCCATGACCAGTATGGGCATTGGATTGCGATTCTCTTGTCCCTTCCATCCTGAGGGAAACGGGGTAGTGGAAAGAAAAACCCGAGACATAAAGCAATCTATAACGGCAAAGGTATTAGGTTCGGGTGATGGGTGGGTCCAACATTTAACAAGTGTCCAACGTAGTCTTAACAACTTGCAAGAAATTCTCTAAAAGGTTTCCGCCCGTACAAACTATTGTTCGGAACTAGAATGTATGTTCAGGACTTAGATAGTCTTGCTTCAGTGGTAGAAGATAAGAAAAAAGACTTTGACATCAAAGATCGTTTGGCTGTTTCACAGGACTTAAATGAAACAAGAAAATCCCTGAGCAACATAAAATTAAAGCAACAGCCAACCACCACTGAAGACACACCACCTGTCCCAGCAAGACCTGTCTGGATTCCAAAGATTGGGGATCTGGTCAGAGAGAAAATAGCGGTGAAGAAGGAATTTGGGCCTTCTTGCAGAAAAGCAGTACCTGTCTTAGCAATCAACGGAACAAGATCAGTAGTACTACCGCCCCTTGCTGGTAAAAAGGAGAACAGAGTTGTATCAATCGACCTGGTAAAACCACAATCATGTGGCCTATAATAAATAGCAGGCCCAGTGGACTCCAAAGAAGTAACAGAATACCCAAATTTGCTAGTATCCAAGAGGTTCAAACTGAAAGACTAATCACATTTGATAAACCTGCAGTGAATAAAAAAGGACTATGCAGAAACGCCATGGAACTTGTGCCTCTTGAAACCCAAATTGAAACAGTTCGTCATGAAACACCAGTCTACAATGATGTGGCATCAGAATGTGCTAATGAAAGCCAAATGGGAAAAACAATTGCAACGATCGACAGAACTGCATCTGGCTACTTCATCAATTTCGATAACTTTTCTGCAGGTCAAAGCTTCCCTGAAGTGATGCCAGAAACAAAGTATTTTAAAGAAAAAGCAACAGAACTCTTTCATCAAGTCAAAGAAGCATATCTGAATGCATCATTGATTGAGCATTGGATTGTATCAGGGGTACTTATACTCTCCTACTATGCCTAATTTTAGTTTTTATTTTAGGAAAATTTATCACAGTTCAATGGACACAGCAAGTCAGAACATCAACTTAGTTCTGAAGCCTCACAAATCATCTCACATCGAGAAAAGAGAACTATCATCAGTGAATGTCACAGCCATTCCAATACCCGGAGGGGTAGTTTGGGACAAGACAGACTATGAAATATATGGCCCGGTCGAGCTCTTGAAATATCCCATCAGTTTAAGGTTTTATTAAGTGACTTTATAAAACCAAGTACCTTCTCTGATGATTGGGACTTTAAAGGTATAAATGATATGATGTTGGATTTGGTTTTATCAGCAAAATTTACAGAACATGATTATTTGCAAGGTTCATCTAATTATGAACAGATGTACTGTTTTACTCATTATGCAGACCACTATTTACATAAATCTGCTCAACCTAGAAATGTTTTTAAATATAACCAATGGGAACATTGTGCTACTCCACCGAAAAGCAGTTCAAAAACATTCTATGAGAAATTCCTATACTTTTCAGGGTTTAACACAAGTAATACAGAAACATTTTATTATAAACTGTTGGATAAAACAGGGACAAAAACCATGCTGACAAATACTAAATTGATATATTCAGAAGCATTTTATGAAAAAATGATTACATTTGGTTTTGATTTCTGGAAAAATAACATTGAAACAAAAACCATCTGGGGTACAAAAGATTGGCAGGTACAAGGCCTAGAAGCATTATTTCGAGCCTGCATGATCCCAGAACAAATAATGTTCTTGAATGACACAATTCAACAAACAACCTGTCTTGGCCTAGCCAAGATTAAAGACCTTAACAAACCGTCTATTCCAAAGCCAATACCTGATAATACAACCACAGATATTGAAGTAGACGTATCCCAAATTTTAAATGAAAACAGAACACATCCTGATTGGAAAAAGTGGTTAATCTGGCCTACAGACACGAATAACTGTCAAGATAGATTCCTGAACAAATTACAGGGGTTAAAAATGACCAGACCAGACCCTAGATACTCCCAGAGACAACATCCAGGGATAGTAACAACTTACAGTGTAGGAAAACTATGCCTTGAATGGCTACAAACATCCACACTGGCACAAATTAAGCAACACTTGTCTTTACTTAAAGATGGTGCTGATTTGCACGATTTCATAATGGGACCACGCAAACAGCGTCAAAAACGTTTCATAGCGGCCAGCATATATGCTGCTTACAATGAGGCATGGAAAGAAACTCAAATTGAAACAGCCGATAAAATACGAGAAATTGATCGTATTAATTTGGAAAAATCACTTTCTGTTGTGGACAATGGGTTAATGACTCTGTCCTCCAGAATATATGCACTGGACAGTATTGTATCATCTGCTATTGATATAATAGACCAGCACTTGCTAATGTTACAACATGGCCAGTCCCAATTACGTTCTATTGTACAGCTAGGCTGGACGTTGCAAAATCTCCGTTCAGGCTATGTGCCATGGCGTTTAATCAACACAACGTCATTGTTTTCTATCTTTAACCTTACTGATAAACAAATCAGTTTGGCACAGAAAGGAGCAGACTATACAATCCTGAGCACCGAAAAACTTGAGAGATTACCATTGACAATGTCAGAAAGACCTGTAATTGAATGGATAATACACAGGATTATCACAATTCCGATAACAACTTTCCAGTTTAAAAATGGCCTTAAGTATATACAGGCAGGCCAGTATGAAAATTTGGGTAAAGGATACATTAAGTGACAACAACATAATTGTATTTCTTAGTGGTGATAAGTGTAAACATTCACTAAGCGGTATACTTTTGTGCGAAGGTATTAACTTGCATGGGGCCTGTGAGGGTACTTCGAATAACCTTTCATGCCACCAGCACGGCACACCTGCAACACAGATAGAGCCATTTTTTAGGCAACTTTCTAACAGGAGTTACGTTCTAATAACGGATCACAGCTGTTGTGGCTTGGTGCCAGGGAAAGCATATCTCTTAAGCGTGAGTTCCATGGTCACTTGCTGTATGCAAGCATTGTATCCAAATGGCCCCGGAGACTCAGTGGCTCCGATTTGGCCTCCTTTGAATATCTCTTCTATACGAATTGATACTTTAAGCAGAATGAAGTCTCTGCTTTTGCAGACAACAGCGCCCATCACGTCATCAAAAGAGACGTATGATCTCCAAGTTGCAAGGACAACTGCAGAGATACATACACTTTTATCAACAAATTGTCCCGTGCATTTCACAGAAATGCTCAGCCAAATCCTATATATGTCGAATGCCAGTGGTATCTCGAATGTATTTAAGACAATTTTTCCGGGACTGTTAACACCATTTGAAGCAGTCCTGGGCATCTTTCCCAATTTTGTCCATTCGATCTTTAGCGGCCTACCACTACTTTTGGGACTCGTAGCAGGTATTTTATTTTTTACCCTCCTGCTCCGATATGGCAAACCAAAACGCAGACATGACTCCGGCAAGGATGGAAGAAACGATCCTAGCAATACGCTACCGGGACCGCATAACTAAAGTCCTTGGACTAGCCCGGCTAAGAGATCTGAATATGACCTGGTTTCTTTCATTTAGACCTATATGGCAGCCCTGCATCTAACCTGTGCTTCGATGTATGCTATGCGGAGAGGAATGCATGTTAGACACCTATCTTGCACTACAATCAGCAGTGCCAATGGATGTCGATACTTTGCTAAGTCCAGTAACGGCTCACGCATCGTGTTGTCCCCAGCGGTTACCAATCCTGATGACGGCATTCGTTGAGACTCCTGCGCTACGACTAGGTGGTGGCAGTGAAGCAAGAAATGAAAGCAACATCACCCAGGTACGACCTTCTTTGAGCATTGCTGATCCTGAAATCGATGATAGCAATCATTCTCACAACTGCCAAGTTACAGCATTATCAAACTTGGTCGAACTGTCACCTGAATATGTAGACCAATTCTTTGCGAGCCTGTCTGAAATGATGTTCTCCCCTGAATAGAAACAATAACTTTTTGGAAAACAATTAGGCACACAGCGTTCCCATGAACTCTGAATTCGGGCTTCAGCTTTGATAAACAAAAGCTACTGAAAAGTGTTTGGAACTTTTTTTCTCCCAGCTCACCATGAAATTTTTTTTTCCCGAAATTTCCAAAATATTTACCTTTTTTCTGGCACACGTACTTTGCTTAAAGTAGAACTATTCATAAAGAACAGAGCTTCTATTTTTAGTAGATCTAGAGACAAAAATATTACCTCAGCCTCTAGCACATTTTACAGCAATTGTATTTATATGTGATGAAATAGTCTCGCCCTTCTTTTCTGTATTAAGAGACATTTCATGTGTAATTCTTCGCAAAATCGTTCAACTGAATATATATGCAAAATTTTTGAATGATTACTCTGCTTGGTAACGTACAGTACCTATTATCATTTTCATGTATTTCATATACACCATTTCAAATGCAAAATGTATTTTGGGGTGGGTAGGAATACAGGTGCTTCTTATTGCTTTAATTTTTAGTAATTTGATGAACATAAATTCGTCGAGTGGGTGATGTGTTTTATCTAGGACCCCGATCAATATTGTGACCTCATACCCCTATACGGCTATAATCAATACATATCCCTATAAATGGCATAATAATCAGAGCCATATTTCAGTAACTCGCCTCTGCAGTCCATGACAGTCCATGACACAGCAGAAGCCACTTCCTTAGATTCCTAGATAGCACACCGAGTTCTTTCGACATACCAAACCCCCAGCAACCTGGGAAAGCCCTGCTTGCTTTGTTTTGATTAGTAATAAAACTCCTGCGAGCACTGTAAGAATGACCAGTTCTTAGTGACATCTTTATTGACGTCTTATGTCCAAAAACTTACGTCAAACTCGGCACCTTTCAGGTGTAAATATACCAACGTTGCCTTAAGCAAGCACACGGTGGTGGTGAATACTGGAGCAGAACAGCTGTCCCCTTGCAGAGAGCCCAGCAGATGCGAGAGCCCACGGACACTGCCCCTCCTCCTTGACTCGCTGAGAAAGACGCTGTCTTTTCTCCTACAGAGAAAATCCAGCTCCGGCGTTTCCAGCCTACCCTTGCGGGTGACTGGGATATCGGGTCCTGAGACGAGATACCAGACCTCCTACATTCTATTCCAGAGGTACGGTGCTGACTAAACCCTTAGAGAGAATTCTTGAATCAAACTCTTGGCAAAACCAACTTAACTTAAGCTGCTACTTACTCACTCCCTCCCATGTATTAGGCTTAGGTCAGGTACACCGGGGTAGGCGTAGTTAGAAGCACCAGTTGAGGTCGTTAGCCAATGTATATATGAATGTATATATTTTGTTCATTTTAACCATCTTATGGCTAAGAAACCATATCAATGCTTTTACAGTATTATTTCATAATACTCCTTTTACTGTACGCACTTTTTATAATAACAAGTCTTGTAATTGTGGCAATTAATTTCTCTTGCATGAGAAGGAAGACTGCTCAATAAATAATATCTTTTATTGAAAACGCCCGTCTCTCCATTCTCTGCACCCTGGTGAAAGTAAATCTGCACAACTGACTGAGTGAAATAGCTGTCTATTGTTTCACACGACTCTAGAGATTGACTCTTATTCTGAGGAGCAAAGTTGTCATGTTTATGCGGTTGTGGGAAGCTGAATCCCTTCTTGTCTGAGCCAGGGAAGCTGATCACTTCCTATTCAGTCAAGAAAGTTTCCAGTGACCTCTGAGCTAGCTGGCACAAACCTAAATTAAGTCTAACATAGTCAGTAGAGACCTAGACTGCTGTTTATGTTATTCCAATGCGCAGGGCCTATAGGGAAAATAGGAACTACACTACAGACCAAGGACCTACCTCTTTGATACCACTCCTGTAGTGCTGTTGGTGGTAATCGCGCTCAAGTACTCTGCATGATACATAGAAGAAGGTGATTATACCCGCTTGGTATTCACTGTTTTATAATCTGCAATATATAATCATGGGAGGATTAGTCTGCCAAAGGTTTGGCAGAAAACATACTTCAACCAACACTTATATATTAAAGTACTCCAAATATGTGCTGCTTATATACATTCTGAACACCACCTGTTTGTGTCATAACTAAAGAACTAATCTATGCTAAAAAATAGTGGTGAGTACTCTAATAAAATTTGCATATCTTCTGACACACAACACATAGCACATAAACATAGAAATGAACGTGAGACACATACATTATTTAGACAAATGTTTTTCCTCATTGTTACACTCAGCTGGGTAAAGAATGTGCCCATTATGTACTATTCAACATGCATTCCATATATCGAAATTGGCTGTGCCTTACTCACCACATCATAGCATCCTCTCGGGCCATTCACCTAATGGACAGATACACACGGGGTCTGGATATTACTGGTCTCATCCCCATTAATTGCCAGTATCTCTGTCGGCGGTGAGATGTACATATGAGATATGACATATTGGACAGGAACTGTTTTTCTCCAGCAAGGATTGTGAATAACTTCTACATGATGGACTTGGGTGGATATCTAGAATCTTGGGCTTCTTCTTCATTGCTCTCCTGAGCAGTTTCCTTCTCAATTTCCTGGGTGCTGGCCTCTTGCGCAGAAAATTGATAAAGATAAAGGTGGAAAAAAGGAAAGAACAGAAAATAAATCTAGCTAGCTTCCTTTACTGCAGTTCTTTCCTATAGCATGGCGTGTAGTGATATGTACAACTAGGACATGATTTACTTGACTGTTGAATAATACAGTCACAGAAACCAATTACATCTTTCCAATGGTGTTCAAGGATTTGCAGATCCTCAGTGGAACCAATCAATCAATCAATCAATCAATCAATATACTTATAAAGCGCGCTACTTACCCGCAAGGGTCTCAAGGCGCTGAGGGGAGGGGGGCGGGGGCTGCTACTGCTCGAAGAGCCAGGTCTTGAGGAGTCTTCTGAAGGTGAGGAGGTCTTTTGTCTGCCTTAGGTGGGTGGGGAGAGTGTTCCAGGTCTTGGCGGCTAGGAAGGAGAATGAACCAATGTCACACTCTGGACTTTTGTTCCCAAGTACCACAGTTATTAAAAGGATTGATACATAGAAAGTTTGAAATGTACCACTAAAGAACTGAGTTTCAAGTTGCCCTTATAAACTCCTGACCTCAAACAGTAAAAACGAGTTTGTTTTCTTGTCAGATTCAATTTTGTAAAATGTTATGGGATTCGCAAAAATGTATTTGGTGTCTTGGTACCTGGAAAGGAAGTCCTCCTTTCCCGATCTCACGGTGGTGCGACACCATAGTATTGTTTCTGTTGGTGCTGTGGAGGATTTGTGAAGTTGAAAAACACAAAAAAGGAGATATCTTGTTAAACAATCGCAATATATATACCCACAACTTCTAAAGACCACCCCTCATAGGCAGTAGCGGCCGGCAATGTGGATGAGTGGTGAGGCGGGCGGGGTGGGGAGAGCAGAGCAATGTGGTCACAGGTGTTCAAATAACCTCATACAGCGAGCAGCATCTAAAGAAAGGGGGACAGCCAACATAAAAGTGCTCTTGCATATGCGAGAGTTTTAACGATTGACATTAAAAATAACAACGACTTTTATATATGTGTTGGATTTAAAACACATAAATAAAAGGCATTGTCATTTACAAAGCCAATCGCTTAAACGCTTGCAAAAGCGAGACCTATTGCATTGAAAATCCTTGTTTTTTGATGGGGTTTGGCACTGAAAGCAGCAGACAGTAAAGTCATACACCAGAAATTAAAATGTAGTTGTGCCAACAAAGTAAATACTTTAAAAAACACATACATAACCCATTTTCAACAAATAGGTCATGTTACATCTGCAGTTTAACAAAAGGTCTGTTTGATGTAACCATCCTCAAAGTGCCATGTTCTTGATGGACATCCCATCCAACCAATGGCAAACAACGAAAAACACATGAAAGCCAGTGGCTGAAGAGGGTTGACCAAAAGCCCATTCTCTGTCTATAAGGTTGCTTTTTTTGTTACATTGATGAAAGCAAAAGCTACCTGTAGAGAGACCTTAAACCCACTGGGATTTGTCTACTATGTTACAGTAAACTAACCATAACTTGCGTCCCTGCCGTTGCACTGCGTGTAACCTCACAATTAAAAAAATAAAAAGTAGGCACCACATATTAGAAAATATTTTCCATACACATGAGACTGAACCTCATTTCTGAGACAAGACTTGCTAAGGTAAGGTAGAATATTCATAATTCCCAGTTCCATGCATGAGTGGTTTATGAATTTCAGGATTTTTCTGTGTATTCTGGGATTTATAGTGGCGATTTTATAATGGGATTAAGAAGACTGTAAATACAAGGCTGCAAAAACAGCAAGCATTGAAAAAGCCAATAGGTCTCACCTTTTTGACCGTTTAGCATTTGCGTGTTTGCGTGTTTTTTTATATAGCGCTAGAATCACTCCCGGGGGAGTATCTCCGCGCTTCGACCGCTGCGAAACCCTTCCTGGCTTCCCTGAGAGATGGTCCCTTAATGGGTATCTCCAGGGTGAGACCAGGCATCCCCGGCGGTCTGGTGGGGCCGTTAGTGAAGATGAGGCAAGCTAATGCCCAGAGTTGCCGAGTGTGATCGCTGATCAGAGTGGGCACCGAGGCGAGAGAATTATCGAGTCCGCTGACCCTGGTCCAGAAACCTGCCGCGCCGGGAATCGAACCCTAGTCCCGGGCCGTCCTCTGCTCTCGGGTCTGCCGCCTCTAACCAGTGAGCCACACTACTTCACAATTCGCATTGCCAGTGCTACTTGCTGATGCTATTCATCATCTGCAAAAAGAAAATCTTTTTGGCACTGACTGAAGCATCAGGGAAAAAAGAAGAAAAAAAACACAATGACTTGAAAGCGGACATGAGTAATGACGCACATGTATGCCTCATGATGCTGTGGTGGCACGCCACAGTGACTTATGTGCACATATGCGTTACCACACGTGTGCACTTATGCACAATGAGACTGCCATTTTGTTCATTTTTTTATTTGCTATTCCATAATGCAAATCATGGAACAGTAAATAAAAGAAAAACAAATTAACCGGGTCACATTTTAAATTAGGAATGTCCTGACAGGCCCTACAAAAAATATAAAAATAAACTTTTCTCAAGTAAGGATCACCATGGAGAGATAGGGTAGCAACAATAGGGCCAGACGACCATCAACAAAGAAGCAAATGTATACAAGTACATTAGTGCATTTCAAAAAAGGAGTGGCCCGTACGCAAATGGCAGCTGCCAGCCCCTACAAAAATGTACAAAGAAACTTTTTTTTTAAAGACCACGACAGAAGAGGCAAGGGAGCAATAACAGAAGCACTGGCGAGATAAGTGAACACAAGGTAAATACATGGAGAGGGAGCAGTAGCAACAGAAGTGATGGAGGCAGTGAGGAAGGGAGAGCCAGAGAGTTTTGTGGGAAGCAATGGACAAACTGGGGGTGGGGAAAATAAAGAGACAGAGAGCGTAGGAGGTATTCGAGGAAGGGTGGCGGAAGCAGCACAGAGGGAGAGAGCTGGAAAACATATGCACTACCATGGGGTACTTAAAGAAAAAAAAGTCGCTCCCTGAATTTAAATACAAGTCATCCAATCAAAAGGATAGTAAAGAAGCTCTGCTCTAGGAGAGGGACGAATAAAACAAGAAGGAAAGCCTTTGAATAAGAAGCCAAATAATATTAAGCTATAGGCTGGCTCTAAACTCACTGCTTGTTCTTGGTATATACCACTAAAGCAGTGGCCTAGCTAGCCACAGGCGTAAGAGCTGGGGGAGGTGCTGGTGATATTCCTGCGATTGCCACCCGCGGCAAACGCATGGAGGGGGGGGCGTGCCGCCACCCCCAAAACTCCTGCCGCCTGGGGCGAACTGCCCCCTCCGCCCCCCCTTGCTACACCACTGCACTAAAGGTCTTTCGACAAAAGATAGATAAAAGCTGTCTGTTGGCAAAACCTAAAAACCAAACAGATGAGCTACTCACACAAGGAACTGGGAAACGGGAGCACCCGCAGATCACTTAGTTGAGACACTTGTGAGTTTTGCCTAATTTATATCACTTCTTTCACCTGAACAGCTTTTATACTGAACTACCACCATAGCTCAGTGGGATCAATTAATTTGGAAGGTTTGTCATTGACTGGAGGCCATACCAGAGGAAGGTCCTTCTCCTACCTCACCTCCAATACCTGGAACACCCTGCTTCTCCACCTCAGGCTATCTCAGTCGCTTATCTAATTCAGGAGGGATCTCAAGACCTGGCTCTTCAACTGATCCTCAACACCCATCGGTACCCCCAGCACCTTGACACCCTCACAGGTGAGTAGTCACGCTTAGCAAACAATTATTGATTGATCCACCATATACTCCACCCAAAATAGGTCATGCGTACCTTTTTAAAATGTGTTTGGCTTGCCGGGATATGTTGAAGATCTTTAAGGATGAGTCAACAGTTAGAACGCAATGTAGACTTACAGGTGAAGGAATTATTCGACTACGTCAGCCTCTTTTGCTCTTCTACAGAGTACAGAAACTCTCATTTATGGCCTTTGACCTGTTTTGCAGAAAGAGCAGTTTGTGTTAAGATATACGTATTTGGTTATTTTAACTGACCATTATGTTGTCCACTGTAGCTCTGTATTTTTTCTTTTGTTACCTTTAATAGTTTTTATTCAGGTTGTGTCACAGAATAATTATCTTTCAGGTATTGAGGGGGACTGGCTACAGAAGGAGAAAAGGACAACTTCCTTCAGTTACAGGCCTGGGACAGAGTACTCAAGCTTGACTTCACAGTTAAAGTGCAGAAATGTGGAAGAGCACTGGAGGCTAGACGAGAAATGCAGTAGTGTAGCCAGCATGTCATGGGCTCAAGTGCAAAGAAGAAAATAGGCCTACTGGCTACTGTTTGTTTGATAAAATATAGCAATAATTAGAGTTCAGAGGGCCCCCCAGGCCTTTGGTCCCCAATGCCACTGCTCCTGCTGTAGAAGCAGTGCCCCAGGAGAAATGGGCCAGGTGAGTATCGCTCACATTTCAAGCAGAAACAACTAATTTAGAGTCTGAATGAAGGAACAATCTTACCAAGGCTTGAGGCTGGAAAAGACTGATCTGAAACCCTGCCGCAGTCCCACAGCCAGGAGAGCCTGAAGGCTGGAAACAAATCTTAAGTTTGACTGCAAAGCCTTGTTGACTGAAGACTACCTCATGAGCCTAGGCACAGATATGCTGTTGATTAGAGCTCAGAGAGGAGTCTAATGCCCTCAGAGTCGAGTCTTGTGCCAGAATGAGACAGGAAGTTGGACACTCAGGAGAGCAGGCTCAAGGACTGCAACCCAACCTACAGGTGTTCAAGGCAAGCTGAGGCAGGGCTCGGACTCTGAGCCAACAGCGTGATTGTGACATCACGGCTTGTCTATTGTGATTGGGGGACGTGGGCACTGATGTCAGAGACTGTCTGTTCACATCATCCAATAGATGTGATGGGTGCATGGGGCAGGACAAAGGCCTACGGAAACACTCACTGTAATTTGTTTCATTTAAAGAAGAAAGCAGTTTAGATGTGTTATGCTGAGTTCCTGCTCATCAGTACCTCCATCAGCACATTCCACCCAGTATGGGATTTCTGTTTTAATTGTTTTAGGCCACACACCATTCAAACCTAAACGCATGTTTTCTTTTTTATTTGGAACTGGAAAATGACGGTTTTATAGCATCCGAGATGGAGAGTAGGATGTCACAGGACGTGAGTAAGGTAATTGTGTAGTGATGGCAAACATTGAAACTCTTATTCGTGAAGTGAACCTGCAGGTAGTATGGGTGGGGTCATTGTTGAAGTAGCAGTTTGCAGAGTCTCTCATGTACAACTCTAGTCTTGAACACAGTGGACCTTATTCACAAAGGGCGTTTGCACTTGTGGCGGAGGCCCTCAGTCGTGGCGGGTGCCCGTTTTTGTGGCGGGACCTCTGCAAAAAGAAACTGCAATGCAGAGTTCCCGCATGAGTGCGGGGCCCCCACCATGACTGTGGGGCCTCCGCCACGAGTGCAAAAACCCTTTGTGAATCAGGCCCACAGTGTGGAGCATAGATTTAGAAGCCGAGTCCTCCTTCGCATGGTGGCACCTTGAGGTAGAGGCAAGGATGGGACATTCTACCTTGCACCCTGCTCAACAAAAATAGGCTGACAAGACCAACTGGATTTCCGGCATACAATAGATCACCAACATTTTTTGCCTACACAATTTCAGTCACATAGGAAACTTGATTTTGTTTTTTATAGCTGCAAGATGCTCATCTGAACAGGATACAATATACACACATGCCCAACATGGAGCTGACTTACCTCCCCCTCAAAGTTTCTAACAGCTTGTACATGCAGGGCAGTCAGAACACAGTCCACAACATCATCAGTCACTCACTCAGTCATGACCGGGCAAACACCCAGGGATTCAACACTACTCCTTCTTTATGGAAGAAGAAGATACCACCCACCCCCTATCAACACAACACAAAGACAGGAAGCTCAACACATCACTTTTCATCTGTGGTCGACAACACCCAAACACCCTCTTCCTGCATTGTACCTCATGGACCACAGAAGAAAAAAGCAGCCAGGGAATTTAAAGCTGCATTGGCAGAAATAGTCACCTCACTCACTACACAGGGGGCCAATTCATGCAGGCTAGTCCATATCCAAATATCTTGCCTCTGCACGGCCCCTCATTCATCATGCACTTCATGCATGGCAGCCACAGGTGCATATCATTTAGCTACACTGATATTTATTCATGTCAAAGGGAACCACGCATGCATCGCGTGCCATGACATATGCCTATGTACTGCTCTGACACTAATTTATCACTCCATGCAGGCAAGCCACAAGCATTCACCCTCTTCCAAAATGTGTACTCATTGGTAACCTTTTAAACACCTTTCCATCAATGTCAGTGGCATAACGCTCTCTGATGGGGTCCCACTACAGAAGGTGGTGAAGGGCACCTGTCGCTCCCAGGTCTCAGAGATATTCATAGGCCTAGGTGGAATTGGCAGAGGGCATGAAGGTTGAGGGCCCACCCGCGCTGCAAGGGCCTGAGTTATTGCTCCTGACCAAGGGTAGGCCGCAGCCACATGCAGTCTTCCTATCCTGATCCCAAGATCACCACATTAGGACCCACAACACCAGCCAGTGCAAAGTACTGCAACTTCTACCACATGCCTATTTTGTTATCAAGGCAGCTTCACACTAAATCTAGAGGAAAACATAATCGTCGTGGATAATGTTATTTGATCTGAAAGAATATTGGGAATCTAGGGAGAACGCTGAGATTTGCCAACTGGCCTCATGTCAACCGGATGATCACCTTTCCCAACCAATGCATTTTAATCAATACTGGAACAAGACCAGTCCTTCACTTCCCAGTGCTAAGTGATGTTGGCTCAAAATCCAGGAATACATAATGGTGCCCCTGAGGGCCAGGACCCACTTGGCAATTCTGCTTGCACTGTTTCTGGAGCTCTGTGATTGCACGTGTGTCACCTTCATAGATAGGTTGCACAACCTTGTTGTAACTTACAGTAGATCATTCATTTTATAACTGCCCCTACACAACTAAAAACCATGTTATAATTTCAGATTTTTTATTCAAGAGCCCGTTGAAGAATGCTAATTACTTTTCTTTAGACAACCTCTTGAGGTGTCCTAACACTGCTGTGACATGATGACACCTGGATCGGAATGTGTTCTTCCGCGCTTTAATCAGATTCAAGGAAGACTTCTGAAAGGTAATGTATCCTATTTCAGATCTTTTGACTTCTCTTAAAAGATGCACTCTTACTCCTCAGCATCAAGAGGGGGACATCAGTAGTAATATGATGCATGCTAGAAGCTGCCTTGTCTTGTGTTGCCAATCTCTTGGCTTTTCTGTTGGTTTCATATGTGTCAGAAATCAGTATCAATCTTTGAAACTCGATGCTTTTTAGGGTGTTCGGTCCACATTGTACAATGTCCCTTTTGAAAATGCTAGACATGGTCATCCAACAGCTGTGTACACTGACCAGGCTTGCGTCCCTATGGATTGATTCATGTCACCCCTATAGGGCAAGAATACTCTAATGATGCCAGGGACAGAATCACATTAAAGTCACTCCTGCTGCCTTCTTGAATGAGTTCCCTTCAACGAGAAGGTAGTGTATAATTAGCAAAGTAAAGCTCCAAAAAATATCAGGCTTTGTTGTTCTCCTTGGGGGTTTCGTATCTAACCTTGAGGATGGGAGCCATGGATTCAAGCCTAGTACAAGGGTATGCAATGCAAAGTCAAGCAGACATAAATCCATGCCAGATTTTCAGAATGCCAATGGCGAACAAAAATGGTTTCCATTTAGTTTTTTTGTCTGTAAGTCTATCTTATGGGATATCCTGAATATCTGGTTTGGATCCCACAGTCTTGGACATATGTATTGAACTCTCTCGACTCTATACTAATAGAACTCCTATTTGCTACCTGCTCACAGTTTTAGCCTAATCCTAATGCCAGTGTACTCACTTTGCCTTTTCATAGGTAGTAGATCTATTGGAAGCCATTTATTATTCATTTGTGGGCGGATGCAATATGTGCCTTCTTATTAAGAGTGACTTGGTGATGAACTGTGGTCACACAATCATAGTAAACCTCTTAGGCCTCGAGTATGAGTGCCCCGGAATTACCACCACTCTGAATTTATTGTTACAGTTGTTCATGTTATTTCCTGGTGAATAACTGAGTTTAACCGATTTTGGGTAATAACATATGGGAATCTTTGTTTCCATGCCGATTCCTGCATGTTTTCCCCAAGTCTTTCATAGGGCTATGTATATGGGGAAGCCCAAGTTGCTGCCCTGAAAATTTCAGGTAATGACACTACCTGAGTGTCCACCCAAGCGCCACCGTACCTTGGATGAGTCTGCTTTGAATGGCCCTGGCAAGGTATTTTTTAATGAGAAATAAGCAAGATTTATTTATTTATTTTTGAGATTTATACAGCGCGTGCCCGTGGGCGTCTCGGCGCTATGCATGGAATCTATCCAACTACAAATTAAATGGAGCATATCCTTTAGCCCTGTCCCACCAACCCAAAAGGATCAAAAAGTTGTTCTTGCTTGCAAAAAGGACTGGACCGGTCCAAATGAATAGCTTTGCTGACACCCCAAGAGTAAAATAAAGCGTGGCATTGAAATTCAGGAAAAGTAAAAGACAACAAATCAAACTTCCGATTCATTAGATCCACAGATGCAACCTTGGAGAGAAACTCTGGATCAGGTTTATTAATGACCCCCCCATCCTCATGAATTCTCACATAGGGGAGTATCGGCACAATAAAACTCCTACTTCGCCAGTCCCATTGGCAGTGGTCATAGCCACTAGTAATACAACCTTCATTATCAAAAATGTAATATGCACAGATTCAAAGAGCGAAAGACCTTAAAACTTAGGCAAATTCTATAGAATCATGAGGGGTTGAACCCAGGACTAGACAAGGAAAACTCCTTCAAAACTCTAAAGGCAAGCATTGCATTCTCAATTTTTGGCTGAAGGGTACTCCACGTAGAAACTGCTGAATAGTTCTCAAAACCTTCTCAAATGAATTGAAGAACTGACCTGCGAAGAGAAGACCAGACTGAACAGAATCTATGACTGATGTACACCAATTCTGAAAAGCTTGTTAATGATGGGAGTGAACCTTCATGGTGGAGGGGCATTTAGACCATTGAATGGCTTCAGCAAAATGACTCAAGAACCCCTTGATCTAAAACCTGTATTGACACTTAAAAAATATTTGTTTGTTATGGTGGTTGTGGGTGTTGTGCTGCGGTGCCTGTAGTTGTACTTTCAATAGCGTGTGTATGTTGTTTGTGTGCTATACTATATGTAACAAAAGTGGCCTAACACATTGCTTACATATATGTTTGAAGCAAACTCAACAAATATGTGTAGTGACACATTAATAAGTAGTACTTACCACTCTTCACTCCACCAGGGACTTAATCCATCAAGAATCCATCACCAGCACAACGGGAGATATAAATAGGCTTGGCACAAATCCTTCGGCCTGACGGCTAAGGAGTACTGTTAGGCAGTAGAGAAGTCAACCGCAACAACAGAGGTGCATTGCATATGCAACGAAATACAGTCTATTGACGCAGACTGAGGTTCAACGAGCCCACATCTAAATATGGCGGGCTGAACTTGTAATCGGTGCCACATAAGGACGACGGGAGTCCCGCCAAGATCTAACTGAGACCCAAAGTCTTTTCAAGCACAGTTGTCGGCTGTTTTGTTTTTTGATGCTATCTTTAGCCCAGCAAGGACTTGCCGTAGGCACCGTTAGAGTAATTTGTCTGCCCTTTTGGCTTTTTAGCATTTGCCGGACCAGCTGAGCTTGTTTATATCACCAGTTGTAGTGTGCTTTCTTAAAGTTTTCTTACAGTTTTAGTTCAAATGTTCCCACCCCCTCTCTTTTTGCTGCCACAGTGGGACCTTAATTTGGTTCTCTCATGTCTTATGTATACAGTATTTGCACAAATGCACAGCTGTCCATTGCATTTCTTGACTGTTAAAATAGTCTTTCTGATTGCAATAAACTCAGCTCATCTTGTGTCAAGCTCTGTCCATTCAGCCTTCATACAACACCCTAGACTCGGACAAACCAGTCTTGTGGAGAAGATCAGCTTTTTTACCAATGTTTGCAACTATGTTTCTTGTCAGCCAGACCATCACTCTTCTGGCATTCTTTAGTTCCTTGCACCCCTCAAAAGAAGAGGAGAGACTCCATCATTTGTACCCTAGAAATGCTTTAAATTTTTACATCGGTTTTACCAAGGATATTGGGTGGACGTACAACTCTTAGTGGGGTTCTCTTGGCAAAGGAGGGTAAGATAGTGCAGAAAAGAACCATATTGAGATGAATAACCCTCTGTATTAAGATCTGCTATGCATGGGCCAAGAAGCAGACTCCGGAGAGTCTGAGAGCTAATATGACCACACTCAAGGGTGCTACTACAGAGACAGCACATATTGCCCCCATTTTGGAAATCTGACAGGCTGTGCTATGGGTGTAAATTCACACGTTCACAAAGCGCTACAGCTGTGATAGCCAAGTCCTGTGGGATGGGCACTTTGCCCGTTCAGTCCTGCAGGACTTTTTTAGTTGATCCATTCGACAGACTCCTCATCTTGGGAGGTACTGCTTTGGTATTTATTCACAAGGCGAACAATCTTCAGTTAGAAGTGCACTGCAGGCTTATGTAAGTGTGACGACACAACAGAGATCAAGGTTTGAACGAGCATACAGAACATGGATATCACAACCGCATCTGTGTGATAGGAACCAGAAGCTAAGAAATGAGCATGTGTGCAAACTAGACTACTGTGGTACTTGCAGATGAACATTTTTGTGGGGCCAATAATTGAAAAGGCTTGGAAACTGAAATCATTGAACACTCGCTTTAGGTGATTGCTTGAGAGAGATACCAAAGAGTAAACTGACATTACCTTCTACTCCTTCTTAAACCTCAGAGATAATTTCCTCCTCCGAGAGGCAACAATCCAGTTGACATAAAACCAGCAGCTCCCTGACGTAAAGTTATAGATTGAGCCATATTGTTGAAGAGAGTCCACAAATGCTCTGGAAAAGCCACATGGAACTCCTGCAGAGATTACCCTACAAAAATGTGAAAATATGTGTAATTTATCCATCTGTCATCTACCCACCAAAGCCATGTATGCTTTCACCCACACCACTATACCCATCGATCCTCCTTTCTTTTTCATTACTCACACAAACCTATCCACCCATCATCTATTTGTTCCTTCTTAAACCCACAACCAATCATTCATCTGTTCACCTACGTGTATACATTTGTGACAGCATGCCTGTTTTTGTCAGTCCCCCTTATTGAACCTGTACATATGATGTTGGTGAGTGTGGTTGCCTCTTTGTGGTTCTAGTTGTGTGTGCACATGGGTAAGGCTTTAAATGAGCAGGTACTTCCAGATTCTATTTCAGGACCGGAGGCTCCTATTACGCTTCTCTTTCTTTACTGCACAAAATACAGCAGCCAATGAAAAAACTTATAACATAGTCTATATATTCAATGATGCCTTGCCATTACCCACCAATCATAGCCCAGCAGCCCATACAAGTACAGTCAACACCTTCTTGAGAGCCTCTTTCTTTGCTGCTTGGCAGTCAAGATAAGTGCCTCTGTATTTCTTGACATATGCTTTATTCTCATTGTGTATTTCTTATCAACATAACGGTGTTATGGAGTAGTTTTCATGCGCTGTTGCATACCTTTGCACCCATTTTCAACCCTGTGGGGGTTGTCTATTGCGTCCCGTTCCCAGCCCTCGCGACCGGGAGAGGGTGCGCACATTCTTTGGCTGGCTGTGGCACACAGTGAGGTTCTCCTGTTCCAGAAAATCAATTCTGGACCTGACGCAGCTCTATCTGACTGTTTCTGTTACTCGCCGCCTCCCTTAATCAGGCCTGAGCTAATGAGCCTGGTGCGCGTGCATAGCCCAATTGGGCTACTTTTAAGCTCCATCTGGGCTATACACAGTCCTCATGCAACTCCTCCTCGCCAGCGCATTCCTTTAACGCTCAGCACCGTGCTAATTTTAAAAATCCTTCACAGCAAAGCCTTCACTGTGAAGCCTTGGCCTCCGGTCCAGGCCACCACTCTCCCCAGCAGCTCCGCTCCTTTGTCACAGCGTCCAGTTGCTGGGCCCTCCAACCAGCAGGGTTCGTGCCGGCAGCCCGCCGCGGATGCACAGTCGATCCAGGCACCAGCTCCCCCTGATGTCGCCCCCCACTCAATGGTTCCCCGTTTCACTGGGTTCTGAAATATTCTCCTGGCTCCTATTTTTACTCTTCCTCATTGGGTACTTTAACTTTATTTTATTTTTATTCCTCTAATTTTCTTGCTCGCTTTGCTCTCTCTATTAGCCTTCCTGCCACTGCTGCCCCCGCGGCCCCCACCCCACCCCAGTCCCGCTCCCCTCCCCTACTTAATGACGGCCGCTGTGGGGGAGCGCGTGTGAAGCCTTGACCTCCGGTCCAGGCCAGCACTCCCCCCAGCAGCTCCGCTCCTCTGGCACAGCGCCCAGTTGCTGAGCCCTCCCTCCAGCAGGGTTCGCCCTGGCAGCCCGCCGCGGACGCACAGGTGATTCAGGCCCCAGCTCCGCCTGGTGTCGCTCCCGCTCACTGGTTCCCGGTTTCACTGGCTTCTGCCATATTCTCCTGGTTCCTGTTTTTACTCTTCCTCATTGGGTATTTTAACTTTATTTTATTTTTATTCCTCTCATTTCCTTGCTTGCTTCGCTCACTCCATTAGCCTTCCAGCCATTGCTGCCCCTCCCCCCTCTCAGCCCCCGCCTCCCTATCTCTAGTCCCGCCCCCCTCACCCACTTAATGGCATCCGCGCGCCGTTGCCGCCCCGAAAGCGCGCCTAAGGCAAGCCCGTCTGCGCCCATCTGCGACCCGACTGCAACCAGCGTCCGGAACCCTGTTTCTCCTAGACACTACCACTACGAGTTAATACCCTCCACGCACTTAATCCCGGAAGACACCACCCATGGACACTTCTCGTGCAGATACTGCCACAGATCCTTTACCATCGAGAAAACCCCCACATCTGCTGAAGGCCTGCCTGATGCACGCACCTCCGAAACCCTGACATGCATCCTCCTCAACGTGCACTCCCTGCACCAACACCCCATATAGATCTGGGACCGTTTCTACACCCTCTCGTTCGACGTTGCCTTCTTTACGGAAACCTGGACCAACGCCACCTCCACCTGACATCGCCACGGCCATCCCTGCCGAATACAAGATCCAGAGAAAGGACCGCACCCCACTGCCCAGGAGGAGGAATCGCCATTGCACACAAACCCCCACTCCGACTCTCCACATACAGCACGACTGGCCCCCCACTCCAACACAGAACACCTCCACTTCTAGATCCGTACCAGCCCCAGGACCATGCTACTCTGCACCCTCATCTACTGACTGCCGGGACCTCGTACCCAGTCAGCAACTACCATCGCCGAGTTCGCCGCACCCTATGCCATCACCTCCACTGACTAAATTCTACAAGGGGACCTGAATTTCCACCTCGACAACTGCAATGACCCAGACTCCACCACTCTCCTTGACAACCTCGGACTGAAGCAGCTGGTCAACACGTGCACTCACAGAGCTGGACACACCCTCGACCCAATCTTCGCGGGAGGGACTAAGGTCCGCTCTGGATGGATTACCACTGCGTCCACTTCACCTTCAACACCACAACCTCACCCAAGCCCTCCAGCACCCGCCACGAAGGAACTGGAGCAAGGTCACAGAGGAACACCTCAACACCAACCTCCAACCCCCCCCCAGCGCCACGACCAACACCAACTCCGCAGCCATGGAATTTCACCGCTGGGTCTCCCGCTGCGCCGACAAGCTCGCACCCCTCCAAACAACGCCCTATGAAGGCATCCTTGTTCACCACAGAGCTACAAGAAGCCAAACGCTCCTGCAGATGCCTAGAGAAAACCTGGTGAAACCAGAAAACCACAGAAGTACGGAACAACCACCGGAGCGCCCTGAAGGAAATACCACCAGCGCATAAGAGACACCAAACGGACTTTCATAAGAGGCAAAGTCCAGACCAACGTGAACAATGCCAAGGAACTGTTCAACCTCATACAGCAGTTCTCAAAACCCCCCAGTTAAGCCACGGACTTCACACCTTTCCAGGAACTCTGCGACAAGCTCAGCTCCTACTTCCATCTGAAGATCAAGGTCCTCTACGACAACTTCAGCGAACAGATGCTGGACACCCCCCCCCCCAACTCCACCGATAAGCCAACCATCATGACCTGGAATCCCACCACCATCGAACACACCACAGCAACAATGAAGAAAACCTACTTAGGAGCCCCAACGGACCCCTGCCCACCTCACATATTCCACAAGGCCTCCGCCGCCATCACATCCGAACTAGGATGGACCATCAATGCCTCCTTCAAGTCCAGCATCTTCCCAGTTGACGGGAAACAAGCAGAGGTGAAACCCTTCCTCAAGAAACCAACGGCTGAGCCTCCATACCTAAAAAACTACCGGCCTATCTCTCTCCTCCCCTTCACGGCCAAAGTCACAGAGAGACTCGTAAACGCCCAGCTGACTGCCTTAATTGAAGAGACCTCCAACCTAGACGCCTCCCACTCTGGATTCGTCAGCAACCACAGCACCGAGACCGCCCTCCTCGCCGCCACTGATGCCATCCGCATGCTACTCGACCACGGACACACTGCAGCCCTCATCCTTCTGGACCTCTCCGCAGCCTTTGACACTGTTTCAGATCACAAGCTCGCAATTAGACTTCACGACGCAGGGATACAAGGAGCCGCCCTCGACTGGATCCAATCCTTTCTCTCCGGCAGAACCCATAGGATCAGACTCCCTCCCTTACTATACGAACCCACCGATATCAACTGCGGAGTACCCCAAGGATCATCGCTCAGCCCCACACTCTTCAACATCTACATGGCCCCCCTCACCACCATCATCAGACAGCATGAGCTCAGCATTGTATCCTACGCCGACGACACCCAGCTCATCCCCTCACTCACAAAAAATGCAGAAGACACCAGACTCTGCTTCCAGGAAGGAATGAAGAACTTGGCAGCCTCGATGAAAGACAGCGGTTTGAAGTTCAACTCAGAGAAGACCAAGGCCCTCATCCTCGGACCCTGCACCTCCGTCTGAGACAGCACCTGGTGGCCCTTCGCCCTCGGGCATTCACCAAACCCCACAGACCACACACGAAACGTCGGCATCATTCTCGACTCCTCCCTCTCCATCGACCAACAGATAAACGCCGTTGCTTCCACTAGTTTCAACGGCCTGCACATCCTCCTCAAGACATTCAAATAGATCCCCCCCGACTGCAGAAGGACCGTCACCCACGCGTTCTTAACCAGCATACTGGACTACGACAACGCCCTATATGCCGGAATCAACAGAACTCTCCTACACAGGCTCCAGACCATCAAGAACGCCGCAGCCAGACTCGACCTCAGGACACTCGTCACAAACACATGACCCAACACTTACAAGACCTCCACTGGCTCCCCGTCACCTTCAAACTCCTCACCCACGCCTACAAATCCCTCAACAACATCGGGCTGAAATACCTCAATGAGAGAGTATCCTTCCACGTACCCAAAAGGAACCTCCGCTCCGCCAACCTCGTCCTGGCTGAGGTCCCCCGCATCCGCAGAAACAGGACAGGCGGGAGAGCCTTCTCCTACATCGCAGCCAAGACCTGGAACAAGCTCCCTGTGAACATCAGATGCTCCCCAACCCTGCACACGTCCAGGAAGGACCTCAAGACCTTGCTCCTCGACTGATCTGGAGCTGCCCCCCACCTATAGCGCCTTGAGACCCTCACGGGTGAGTAGCACGCTTTAGAAACCATTGATTGATTGATTTATTGATTGACAGTGCGGTCTGGTCGCAGGCTCGGCTGTAATAATAGAGCATCTGCCCTTTGGTTCGAGCGGAGTGCACACAGCATTTACTTTCTACATCTTGTCTCTCCCTGATGCTTCCAATCTCCCTGTACAGGTGACCTGCAATAATTTCTGAGTAAAGCAAATGCTGTGGAACCTGATTACAACACTTTTCCCTCTGCCCTTGGGGTTGCCCCCCCTCATTATCCGTTGTCATAGACTTGACTATGAATCGTCATATTTTCCATCATTACTGTGTGGGTGCCTTTTGAAGAGGAGGAGGAATATGAATCCTACTATGAAGAGGATCAAGGGCACCATTTAGAGGACAATCTGGTTGACCCACTGGACGCTTTAGGGCAACAGTCTATCAACAGGACAATTGAGACGGCAGTCCCTCTTACAGTCTATCAGGTTTTGGTGGCTGCCTTGAAGCCCATTACAGCCCACTTGGAGAGGTTTGCCAAATGGCATGTGTTTGACCTGCAGACTTCCCTGAAATCTACAGAAGGTAATACTGATCCGCCTCGCAAGGCAAAAGCCAAGTCATCTGATTGGCCTCATGCTGACCCCTTGTCCATCCTTTCCCAATGCTCTCTTGGGATCATGAATACTGTTTGGCCCCTTATCCCTCCAAAAAGTCTTAGTCCAAGCGTAAGGTAAACACAGACACAGATTCTACTAATTCTGATCACGATATCACCTTGAGACGCAAAAAGGCCACAAAGTCCACCTCTTTTAGGCCTCTGGTTTTTCCCCATTCCCCTTCCAACCCCTTCAACTTCAACCTGGAGGACATATTCCATCCAAGATCATTTGCCTGGGCCGCCGCTCTTGTGGCGTTAGAATACCTACATGATAAGTTGCGCAAAAAGATCAACAAAGAAGTTTGCAATCAGCTTAGGGCGGAATGTCCGAGACTAGACCTTCCCAACAACGTTGCAGAAACTTCCAAGATCAACCTTAGTATGTTAACATGTCTGAAAAAGTTTGCCAAGGATCCCCAGAAGGGCATAGACCACTCCTGGCGTGGGTGTCAGGATAAGATGCTGGATGTCACAGGGCCCCTTCCAAAAATTCTAGAAAAGGCGTTAGCTGCCTAAGAGACTGTTTCCCCTTTTGACCCCGAAATCCTAGCAGGGTAGAGCCACTGTGTCATATGCCTACTTGGAAAGGGGCGGAGGTGGTAACCATTTATAAGAAAGGAGATAGGGAGGACCCTGCCAACTACAGACTTATTAGTCTGATCGATACAATTCAGAAGTTAGTTGGCAGGGTCATTGTAACTAGAATAGGGACCTGGTTAGACGATAACAACATCTTGACACGATATCAGGCGGGATTTAGGCGGAATGTTGGCACGATGGACCAGGTTTTCAGGTTTTGTGCAGTGTATTGGAAAACTGTGTCCATCGAGAGGGGCAGTCTATATCTTGCCTTTATCGATCTCAAAACCTCATTCGATGTAATCCCCCGCGAGAAGTTGTGGACAGTCTTGCTGGACATGGGGTTACCGAGCTATTTACTACAGTTGGTTAATAGGCTCCACGAGGGAAATTATGCCAGAGTCCGGTGGGGGAGTCAAGGTCAATTAACAGAGAGGGTGCCAGTTAGCAGAGGGGTTCGCCAGGGGTGTGTTATGGCCCCGACATTGTTCTCCCTCTTTATAAATGGGGTGGTAGACCATTTGAGGGAGGACAATGCCGATGCCCTAGTCCTGGCAGGGGAAAAAACACCAACCCTACTCTTTGCCCTCCTGATGTCTAAAACCCCATCTGGTTTACAGAAGCTGCTTGACCGCTTTAGTTTGTTTTGCGAGGAGCGAGGGCTAACAGTTAATACAACAAAAACTAAGCTGATGGTTTTATCTACCAAAGAAAAGCCAGGAAGGTTCATCTTACTTTAGATGGGTCCATGCTAGAGGTGGTGGAAGAGTTTGACTATCTGGGGGTCAGGCTATGCAACAACATGAAATGGGACTCCCACTTAGAGCTAGATGCTCTTAAACCTGAAAAGGGTTTCTGGAGTTATCCTGAGAGACCAGCGAGCGACTACTAGCAGGCCAATAGCATCAGCCCTCATGGTTTATGAGGGGAAGGCGCTGGCCTCGGCGGTTTATGGCTCTGAATTGTGGGGAGATGAAAACACGAGAGATCTGGTTACAGCTGAGAATAAGTTTGTGAGAGACTTAGTATCACTCCCCCTCTCAACCCCTCTGAAACCCCTGTACAACGATATGAGTAAACGCTCAATCGCAGATATAGTACGCCTTCGTCCACTGCTATTTTGGGTACGCCTGAGAAGGACCCCAGAATTAGCAAATTATGCTAGGGTGTTGGACGAGCTGATTAAACTGAATGTGGCAAACAAGATAAAATGGTAAAGTTCCCTGAGACAGTTAGTTGTGAAGTTAGGAATGGTAGAATCTTGGAATTCTCAGACGCCACCTCATAAACAAATTGTTAAGAAAATGTATTGGGAGTGGGTTGAGTCTCAGGATTTAAAAAGCACAAAGTGGGGCCAACTAACTAATCAATTCCTTGAACATAAGCCATTGAGGAAGTTGGAGCCTTTTTTGGATTATATCCAAATCCCGAGAGATAGATCCCTCTTCCTGAAGATGAGGTACGGTATACTCCCCCTCAAAAAGTTCACAGAGGGGTGGAAAGGAGCGAGGGATCACAACCTTACTTGCCCAGGGTGCCCATGCAAGAGGGAAACTCTGCCCCGTTTCTTGTTTGCTTGTAAAGCTTATAAACACCCTAGAGCAAGATGGCTAAAACCTGTGTGTAGGGAGATGGGAGTGAGAGATTTCAGGATTGCCTTGCGTATTTTCCTATCGGACACTACATCGTTGTTTATTGTTTGCGGGATTGCAAAGTATTTGGCTAGTGCCTGGTTCATTCGGACCAGGCTGACAAGCAATATTAATAACCAGATCCCCGTACCCACATAGATGAATCTTAGATTAATTGCACTTTGTCTGTAACCATTACTTTTTTATTGTACATAGATTTTAGCCTTTTTAAATGATGACGGATGTAATACTTTTGTACATTGATTTTATGTATATAAATGTTTGTACTTTTATGATATGTAATATATCGAATAAAGTATTACAACAACAGCCATATGCCTACTGGGAAACTCCAATTGTGCTATGTCCTCTGAGAGCTGTAAGTCCCTTCTGATGCGTACGGACACAAACTTGATTGAGCTAGTTTTGTCCGACTCTGGTCCCTTAGCTGAGGGATAGCTCTTCCAGGACAAATTTGTGAAGGACATATCAAAATTTGTTACCACGTTTACAACCCTAGATAAGGCGCAATCCAACCTCAAAAAGGTGTTCCAAGCAGGCTTTTTGCTCAGGTCGGGCGAGGCAGGGGCAGCACTCCAGGCAGTCCCTACTACCAAGGTCGAGGAGACTGTCAAGACTCCAAAAGAATGGGTACTTTCTTCCATTCCAGACAATGCTTTTCCAGGCACCGCTTTCCAGAGGCGGGCCCAGAACAGGATTCCAGTACTCGAATTCCACAGGTAAGGGTCATCAATGTCTCTGAGGCTCAATAGGGGGATCCAGTACAACTCTTTCTTCGCAATTGGAGTCTTTTGACTCAGGATGCATGGGTAATACAAACCATTCAGGGTTTCTGGCTGGAGTTTTTTCAGGCACCCAGGCAACAGTGGCTCACTCAACAGCTACAATTTTCTCTACAAGACTTCACTTTTATAGATGCTGAAATAGTAGACTTGGTGCAGAAGTGAGCAGGGGCCTATTGCGATTCTCATCCTGAGGGTTTCTGCGGCAACATCTTTCTAGTATGAAAGACAGGGGGTGGACACAGATTTGTCCTGAATTTGCAGTAGTTCAACTACAGGCATTTCAAGATGGAGGGTATTCATCTTCTGACAGACTTGTTGCAGAAGGGCGATGGGATAGTCCGTCTGGATTTCAAAGATGCCTATCTATCTGCTCCCATCTTTGGTCCACACAGGCGGTTCCTTCAATTCCCGTAGAGAGGCAGGTAGCTGGAATACTTGGTCCTTACTTTCAGGCTTTCTTCTGCACCATGGTGCATCACCAAGATGATGAAGCCAGTGATAGCCCACTAGAACGAGAAGGGAGTACTCATGATCATTAATTTAGACAACATTCTTAACATGGTGCACTCGCAAGAGTTAGTCACTCTACATCTGCAGATGATGATATCTCATTTACAGGACGTAGGATTTGTTATCAACAGGACCAAATCAATCCTTTGTCCTTCCCAGACCATAGATTTCTTGGGGTTTGTGATCAACCCTCTGTCAGCTCAGCTGCAGCATCCCAAGACCAAGTTACGGGACATAAAAAAGGAACTGAAATCTGTCCTTTCCTGTCAGTCTCCCTGCAGGCAATGACTCGCCTAGTCTTTCTGCTAACCTCCTCCATTCAGGCAATATTTCCGGGGCCTCTTCACTACAGGGCCCTTCAGAGGTTAGAAATCCAGCATTTAAATAAAGGGCTTAGCTTACAAAGATCAGGTAACTCTGAGAGTGAGAGTGGAGCTCCAATGGTGGCTGGGACATGTGGATGCGTGGAATGGCAGAGCCATCCTTGGGTCTCAACCATAGTAGTTACAGGGTCAGACACCAGCTGTAGGGGCTGGGGAGTGTGTTGTGGAGACATCTCAACAGGTGGCAGGTGGTCTCTCCGAGAGTTAGAACTCCATATCAATTGCCTGGCGGGGTCCTTTGCCTTCAGGACTCCCCCCCAAAGAATATGTCTTGTTGCATCCTCCTCAGGATGGTCAATATATCGGCAATGAGGTACATCAGCAAGTTAGGGGGCACAAGATTGTCCCTGCTGGTGGAGATAGCCAAGGACTTTTGGCACTATTGCCTGAGTCACAAGATATCTGTGAGTACATTCGGGACAATTCAACAAAGTGGCGGATTGGAACTCCAGGTACCTGATAGATTACAGGGATTGGAAGCTCCAGTCTTGTCTGTTCTGGTTGATCCAGAATGTTTGAGGTCCCTATAAGGTAGCCCTTTTTGCTTCCACACTGAACAGCCAATTGGACGAGTACTTTAGCTGGAGGTCGGATCCATTGTCAAAGGCAACAGACGCTTTTTCTCAGGATTAATCGAAGGACCTGAAATATGCCTTTCCCACATTCGCAATGATTTCCAGGGCAGCAACTTGGATCAAGCTGCAGGTAGCAGGGGTGGTGCTTGTCACCCCTGTGTGGAAACACATCCTTGGTTCACAGACCTCTTTGAGTTGACGTACAATTTCCATATCCTTCTTCCTTGATCTCAGATGATGCTCCAGGACCCTCAGGGGGAACTGCATCCAATGGCAATATCGGAGCAGTTGCTCCTGATGGCCTGGAGGTTTTCCGGCAACAGTGGGATTTGCCAGGCTTTCAGATTGTGCTTACAGAGTTCATTAAACAGGACTGGGCCCCCTCCACCAGGAAGAGGCATTCTTCGGCATGGAGATGCTGGATGGGTTAGTTCTTGGAATGGCACGTGAATCCCATGGTGGCAGAGGTACCTCACACAGTGAATTTCCTGTCTCAGAAAGCAGCTGAGGGTTTATCATACAGGTTGGTGAACAATTTTCATTCTGCTATTTCAGCGAGACATGTACAGTTTAATGATAGGTCTGTTGGGATGCAACCTGTCATCTGTAAACTACTTAAAGGTATTAGGGTTACTAATTCTCCCAAGTCTAAGTATTCCATTTTATGGGGCATGACTTTGGTCTTAAACCTTTTTGAAAGATGGCCGGGTAATGAACAATTGTCTAGAAAACAGTTGTCGGCTAAACTAGCTATGCTCTTATGTCTCATGTTCAGTAAAAGGACTTCGGTTGCCAGAGTTCTGGACATTGCAGATAGAGCATTTACTTCTGAAGGAGTTTCATAAACAGTTACTGCAGGACAGAAACTTTTTCAAAGTGTATTGAGCATCATGTATTTCCTAATAATGATAAAGTGTGTGTTGTAAAATGCTTGAAAGCTTAAGAGGAATGTGCTTACACATTCAGGGCCGGCTTTACCACTGGTAGCACCCAGTGCGACAATCGTTTTTGGTGCCCCCACATACCATGACCGCCTCCTTAGATTCTCTCACTAACACAGCGCAAAAGTGCCCCTCATCTCTTCAAACATTAGTTATTGCTAAAGACAGCACCCCATGACCCGCCCAGGTCAGGACCCCCTCCACAGGTCAGCGCTCAGTGCAGCCACACAGGTCACACTGCCCTAAAGCTGGCCCTGCACACATTGAGAAGTGATACCTCGGGTTAGTTGTTGATTGCTTTACAAAAACCTTTTAAACCTGTGTCATCGGCCACTATAGCCAGGTGGTTAAAACCAGTGATGGCAGAGGCGGGTATAGATACTCAAGTGTTTAGAACTCATACTGTTCGGGGTGATATGGCCTCTAAATCCTTTATGTTAGGCTCCACTATTCAGGGTATCATGAAATTGGTTGACTGGTCATCTGATTCTACTTTTAACCCCTTTGGCGCTTAAAACGGAAACCGTCATGCGCCTCGGGTGAGCTGTGCTAGTGACGGAACGGTTCCGTCACGGCCCGCTCGACGCGCCTGCGCGGTGCTGATTTCGCTCCTGCGCGGCGCGTTCTATTGAGCGGGCGCGTTCGTGACGGAACTGTTCGTCACTAGCACAGCTCACCCGAGGTGCGTGATGGAGCGGTTCCGTCACAAGCGCAGGTGAGCCGTGCGACTCCCCCCCATCCCCTAGCACTGCGGCGGAATTGCCGCCGCAGTGAAGGGGTTAAGCAATGTTATTACAAACAAGTGGGTGACATTACCAAGAATTTTCAATTCTTTTATGGAAACGGAGGCGAAAATGATCCCTCCCAGGAATATCATTCATTGATTTGGAATGTCACGATTTGGCTGTTCTTCTTTCATTGTTTACCCTACCAGTATTTATCCCTCTGGGGTATATGGCTATTATGACGCCTTGTTTCTTTTATAGGTTCCTATCAGAAGATGGATTGAACACGTTCAAATGTCATTCCCTGAGTTTGCTCTTCGCACTCCTGTTGCTGGCTGAGCTGCTGCTCACGAATTGATGATGCCCGCTCGTTTTCCTTTTGGCTACTGTTGTTTATCGCTGATGTTTAAGTTCTTATGGACTGTTCTGAGCAAAGAAAGAGGCTCTCAAGATGGTGTTGACTGTACTTATATGGGCTACTGAGCCATGATTAGTGGTTAATGGGCAAAGCGTCATGGAATATGTTTGGGGATGAACTCATTCCTTATCTGTATCAAATTTGCTGTCAGTCTCTAATTAGTGGTGTAGTTCCAGATTGCTGGAAAAAGGCGGTTGTCTCCCCACTACTAAAGAAAGCTACTCTAGATCCCCAGTGTCCTTCTAATTACAGACCTATATCCTTGCTGCCGTATCCTATTAAGACCCTGGAGAAGGTTGTGAGTAAATCCCTGTCCATATTTGTTGAAGATAATGAGATGTTGGACGAAGTACAGTTTGGTTTCCGCCCTGCACATAGGACTGAAACTGCCTTGGTCTCAGTCTTGGATGATCTGAGAATGCAGGCTGACAATGGTCAGACAGTATTTCTAGTGCTGCTTGACATTTCAGCAGCATTTGACATGGTCAACCACCGGATCCTGGTTAAGAGATTGGAGGAGATGGGAGTGGTGAGTAAGGCACGAGACTGGCTGCAATCTTTTCTGTCTAACAGGCAGCAGGTAGTGACCTTACCACCATTTACCTCCCAGAATAGGGACGTTAAACATGGGGTCGCACAAGGCTCGGCTATCAGCCCTGTTTTGTTCAATCTCTATCTCCGTCCACTCGTTGTCTTGATCAAATCCTATGGCTTGGATGTAATTAACTATGCGTACGACACTCAGCTTATCTTCTCTATTGGGGGTAATGAAGCAGTATCTTTAGAAAAATTTCACAGCTGCATGCGCAGAACTGCAGACTGGCTGAAAGAAAACTCATTACAATTTAATGGGGAAAAACGGAAGTCCTGTGTTGTACTGCAGGTAAAACTCTGCGGCCTCTCCCTGCTGATTTTTGGCCAGATTCGGCTAATAATACCTTATTGCTGGCTAAGACAGTGCGCAATTTAGGAGTGATGTTAGACAATAATCTACAATTAGACTCCCAGGTAAATAAAACTGTGATCACCTGTCTATCTCTGCTTCGGGCTCTTCGGAAGATACTCCCTTTTCTACCATTTGCAGCGAGATCTCAGGTGGTACGGAGTATCGTCCTAAGCAGAATGGACTATTGCAACACGCTCCTATTGGGCACTCTTGCCTCCTTGATAAAAAAACTACAAAGAGTGCAGAATATGGCTGCTAGGCTGGCACTTAACCGGCCACGCAGAGCCTCCGCATCCCTTGCCTTAAAGGATCTACACTGGCTGCCCATTGCACAAAGAGTCCAATTTAAGGCACTCTGTATTGTATTTAGAGCAATACATAAAATTGGACCAAAGATGCTGCAAAGGAAATTCACATGGTACGCTCCTGTCATATGTCTGCGTTCCTCCTCAGCTAATCTGATTTGTGTTCCCTTTGTGACTAGGGTCCGTATGGGTGGTAGATCCTTCTCATTCACAGCATCTACACTTTGGAATGCCCTTTCTTTGGAACTGAGACTAATAAATAACCTGTCAAGTTTCAGAAAAGCACTGAAAACGAGGCTGTTTCCTAGAGATTAGCTCCCTACTGTTGTGGGCAGTATTCGCAATAGCTGATTGGTAACTCTAAGCGCCAGGATACCCTTTGGGTGATAGTGCGCTATATAAATGTACCTACATTACAATACAATATGTAGTTTATGTTATATGTAAAACATTTTTTCATTGGCTGCTGTATTTTGTGCTGTAAAGGTAGAGAAGCGTAATCATCACCTCCTTGTCCTTAATAGAACTGAAAATTCTTGCCGCAATTTTTTTAATTCTGAGTAGCTGCACCTCCTTAATTTGAAAGAAGAGTATCAGCACTTCTAAACAGGCAATACCAGATATTACACAACACCGATACTGTGACATAGCGAGCACCTACAAGTCTTTGTTTTAATGTCCATGCCTACGGGATATGCTGCCTGTCTGTCATTGCGTCTGAATATTTGTGGGTCTTTTTGTAAAGTTACTTGTGAGCACCACACAAAAGCCACTCCGCAGTGGTTGCAAGAAACAACAAGCAGACCTAAACCTTTCCTGCTCAATCAGTTATACCTCGGGCAGAAGCCACAAAACGAACGTAGCTTCTAAAATCTTTCATCACCGACCAGATTAATGACCAGTCATAAATACCGTGCCCCTAAACCATCAGGTTTATAATACCTACATATGTGTTCTTTGCCTGTGGGAGTCTATAACTAAATACTGTAGAAAAACAATCATTTACAAAATGATTAGTGGACATATCACAACTTTTACTGTCGTCGTAAACTATTTTTGATTTTACGTCCTACGCTGCCATCTAGTGGTTATTTGAAGATACGTTTTCTTTTGAAATAAAGTGGTATTGCCGAAATGTAAATGCTGTTTTCAGCGTGTATTCTTCTTGGACTTCATTCCTTTTTGGTAGACTCTTAAAAACATGTTTTTCTAAGCTACCCAGCATATGTTATTCTATATAGACAAGAATTGCAAATGAACGTATATTGTCCAGCAGAGAAAGCTTTATCCTGCTCTCTCTCAGAAATTAAAATATAACGTGTGTTGGTCCTCATCCAATTCCACGAGTATAAATAGAATGCAGACAATATGGGAACAGTCACTGGGGACACTTTCAAATAGCCCCTGTAACAATAGCCCCAGTAACAACTTTCGTCGCGTTTCATACATTCTCAAAGGCTACTACCCTGTACCTTTTCGGATTCCGTACCACCAGGCTGCTCAATAAGAAGTGAAAATAGATGAAACAATAAAACATATATAGAAAATTTGATGTAAAAATATTTGAATTTTTAAATATTTGGAACCAGGTTAACGGCCATTTTAGAGGTTGCAAATGGAGAATCGGGCTGTTTGTGACCGCTAAAAGAGCTTGTGCAATGTACCAACCTTGTTTTGCAGGTCGGTAACCTATTACTGACCGATTACTCTTTTTTTTTTAACAAGTCTTTTTATTGAACAAAGTGTAGTGTGCAGTACAGTAATTAAGAGCATGGATGGCAAATACATTGTATAATACAGCACTTCTTCATGAGCAATCTATTTGCTGGATCCCCGAACTGACAGTACAGTGCAGGCTGTTACTAATGTTCCTGCGCCACTTGGTGGTCGCACCGCCCCCCACTCACCCCTCCCTGCCCGTTACATTACCAACCCCTATGAGCGGCCTGATGATGCCACACCTTCTCCCACTTCTTGGGGCAGCCCCTGACCTCATATACAACTTTTTCCACTATAAAGCACCAATCCAAGTCAGCTTTCCACTGATCCACGCTCGGTGGCAGAGCCACCCCCCACGCCCAGGCAATATTCCTCTTGGCCACCATCGCCTCCACCATTAGCCAGAGTTTTTGGCATTGCGGCCATACTTGCTCCTCTGTTACCCACAGTATGTGCCACCTGGCATCTGTGGGGAATTCTTGTCCCAGGACAAAATGAAACAGAAGCGCTTCATTTTTCTTTTTGAAACGCATGCCATGTTCATTTAAGGAAAACAGGCCGAATTAAAAAAAAAAGTAGCTTTATTTAAAAGCAAACACAGATATGGTGATCTGCTGTCCCCAGCAGGCCACCATCTGTGTGTTATTGCCCTTTCTCAATGGGTCGCAAACTGCGACCTGCCTCATGAATATTGATGAGGCAGGTCATTTACGACCCCATTGCGAATCGTTAAATATGTCTGAGGCACCTTAGTACATTTCATTTTGCAAGTCTCTAATTGCGAGTCACAAAAAGTCACAATTAGCGACTCACAAATTTAAATGGTCGTACACCTGGCCCTTTATGTTGATATCAAAATGTTTTAGGAGTAACATTAATTTTAATGTCACTGTGCTAGCCTTGGGCTTCTCTCAGGGTTAGCGTTAGGCTCCAGGTTACGGGTGATATTAGGCAGATTGTACAGCTTAGGCTCAAGACTGTGATTTTCTTGGACATAAGGTTAGCATTAGGCTTAGGGTTAGGGTTTTGAGTAAGCTTTGGGATTGACTTTAGTTTTAGTTCTTCAGATGTGTTGTTTAACCTTTTTGTGCATACATATACTATATTTTCAGGATTATAGTCATTATCATTATAATTATAGTTTTAGGTATTCATATGTTTTTTGCTTTCTATATCATTGTTTTTATTCATTACAGTATAGGTATTTTGACTTACCACCTTTTTCTGTTGTAGTAAATGAAGTTTGTGGTTGAAAAATTCTGGAAATCCTGAATTTATGAATCAGGATTTACAAATTCCAACCTCAAATTCAACTTTTTGATTTCCTAAGCTATACTTATGACTTGGTATTTTTTAACCATGAATATAAAAAAAACCAGATAAACATGTAGGATTTCTCATTTATGATTTTTGGTTCAGTCCTTTACCTTTTATGGTAATTAAAGGTACATGGAGAATTCCGAAATCACACATGTTGCAAGTGTGGTGTGGATTTCGAACACAATCTCTTCTGCCAAAATCTAAATGAAAGCTTAGACGTTACTAATACGGTCTCTAGTTGAGAAAGAACTGATTGATAATTTGATGAAGGCAAATACTATTCATCATGAGTTTCTTTTTTCAAGTGTTTTGTAACGAAATTATGCAAGTTTGAACAAGAGCAACTGTATTATGCTTGGTTTTCTTATTTTATGTGTTTACACTTTAAATTGTTTGTAGGAGGTTCTTCAAACTCAATAAAAGAGCTTGTAAATAAAAGTTTCTATATTTCTTCCTACAATGTTAAAATTGTTTCTCCATGTTGTTATCCTCTTAAGGTTTCAAGCGTATGACGACAAGTACACCCTCAATCCCCACGAAATACCAGACAGTTTGTATCCCTCAGTCTGAAAAAAAGGGCTTTAGTTCTAAAGCACACAGATTTCCATATGATGCCAACCAGGTAATCAAACGTTTTTTTTAATTATTAGGGGTTTGAAGTACTTAATTGTTCAATGAGAGAGCTTTCAGTTTCTCTCCCATAGAAAGCCTTAAAATTGAGCATACGAAGGGAAGAAATGGGAATTTCTTAAAAACATTTGCACACATTGGTTGCATTATTGTTTCACGATACAACTTATCTAGATCACTGTCTGGCAGAGAGTGAGCCCGAAAATTCCCTAAGATATGCACCTGTAAATTTATTTACATTGCCAGTAAATAGTACAACACATTTACCTGGTTTTCCCCTCATCCTGACAATTGTTTGAGATCCTCAAAGGATCCTAAATCCAATATGCAAATCCAGGTGCCAGTTTTGTGAAATACCCTTAATTTGAAACAGATGGTGGATACTGAACCCAGGCTGAAATGGTTTCTCCTGGAAAGAGTTTGCAAAGCCCCTGATCCCACCCCACCCCGCCCCCAACAAATAACATATTTGTAATCTTATCCCTTTGCGACTTTTCGTTACTTCCCGGCAGATTTTAAATGAATTATCGAGAAGTAATTTCCCTTCTTCATACCCCTCAAAGCCTTTCCAGCGTTGAAGCCAAAGTAACGGTTGACATCCTCCCTCCCACTGTACCCCGCAATCCCTCATTTCTTTGGCTTCTAACCTGTTGGACTCCTTTCCTGCTTCCTCTGACTACATGTTTGCCCCTCAGCTTTGGGGTCTTTGTACTTTCTGAACTGCTCATCTTACATTCACCACCCACAACTGGCTTTCTCTTTAAACAACCTTTAGAAACTCTTCATGAACATGTAACTTTTTGTCTCATATGGAATAAATCAATATAGCAAACCATGGCCCCCAATTGTGGAATATCCTTTGAATCTGCTTCTTTTCAGAGTCCCCCAAAAGAATCCCATGACATGAATGTTTGGGGCCCACCTCAAATGTTCCAGGACTTCCACTTTGCCATCTAGTGCATTCGGGACACTCATGGCTCATGCAGGATTTCCAGGTTCCAAGTCGAGAAACCTTCCTCTGCCGCCTGAGTACATTTCCCAGCTATGACCACCTCTCTCTCTGCCCCTGAAACTCTGCCCTTTTTTAGTAATCACCTCCAGTACCCCATAATATCTCTCTGACCCCAAAGGACATCTCACATGGACTCCTCTCTGTTATCCTCTTCTTCCACCTCCTTCCTCCCCACTTTACATGGTGGAAAAGTCTGGTGTTATTGTGGATTGTTTCCACACGTTGAAAACCATCAAATAGGAGCCCCAGTCTTCAAAAGAGGGGCCCAGAGCCTCATAGGGTCTCCAAGCTTAGCCCCAGTCTACCGAACACTCTACCTCTAAACCCACCCCGCCCACCCAGGCCTCCAGTGCTCCTCTATTCAGACTTTTTTTGGTTACATTGATCCCCATCTCAAGTCTCCTAAAGGGCAGGCAGTGCACACCTGGTATGGAAGCCCTGCTCCTCCATCTCCTTATACTGTCCACCAAACATATGTGTCCCTGAGGTCTGGAGCAGGCTATAGGATTACTGCGGCTTGGCAGCTCAGCAAAGCATATCCATTTTACATGCGACCCGGCGCCACCGCATGTCATTTCTTTTTTAAACCTCCTCCTTCTCCCTCTCCTGGTTCCACCAGCCACTTCACCGACTTTCCTACATAACCCGTGCCTGGCCTAATTGCCTTCCTTCACTTCTTTCTACCCTCCTGTTGCCTTTCACTCGAGACATGGCTGCAACCACAATTCATAACTATGTTCCCTTCTATTTTTGTGGTCTTTGATGGTGACTTGAGTACCTATATAACCACTTTTGACTCACTTTGTTGTAACCCTTGTCATTTGATAACTGGTTTATCCTCTCATGAAGTTAGGATTTCCAAAAGTCCCATTTTCTGTGGGGTTGTCTTCCATTTCAGTGGTCTGTTCCAATGTCCTTAATGAGCTGCTACAGGATGCCAAATGCCCTACATTTTGCCACTCACTGGACAAGCAAGAAAGGAGGATTGGTGTTTCCAGGCACACTCCTCCAGTGGCCTGGCAGGGTGTCCAATCTCACTTTTTCAGTCTTATATGCTCTGTAAAAGAGCTACATAGTGACGGGGAGAGAAGAACTGCAGTTTAGGCAGGGTCCTAAGCAGTGCTGCTTCAGGAACACATTAAGCATAAGGGCTGCAAATACAGACTGCATCCAGCAATTGGTAAACAGCCCTGTATGTTTGATTTTGTTTTAAAACATTTATTTATTTTGATTTTTATTATTACACAAAACAGTTTTTATAATGTGCAAAGTACCCCACAATGTACCTCATGGTGGCCCATGATACTCTAAGATTTCCTTCCACTTGCCCTCTCAGTATTCCACTTCTAACCACTCCTGCCAATAGGATTTAGCCACAAAACAAGTTTCACTTGAGTATAAATTGTCAATAAGTATTTGGTACATATTAGACACACCATCTATTAGAAAGTTCCCACCGGTTGAGATAGTCCACGATTGGCAAGAATGAGAGATGAATTGGGTCTTGCCCTAGTTTACCTCTCAAACAATGGTGCACTTGCCAATATTTCCAAAGCTGCGACTGGTAGAGTGAAAATTCTGATTTTACGACCCAAAGGAACAAAGGGATTCCCGATCAAGGAGATCTCCAATTGTTTTAATTCCCCGTTCTTCCCACAGAGCCCATCTAAATGGCTTTCGATCTACAATGATTCCCTTATTGTTCAAAAGTTGTGCATCCTTATGAACGGTACTATACACTCTCAAGAGTCAGAGCAAATCTCTCCAAGCGGCCCACATAGCCCTTATGGTTGGAGGACAAAGTGTTGCTGCTAAGACATGAGAATTGCACAACATACCTAAGCCCCCAGGAGCCTTAACAATATTCCACTCCCAATTTGGCTGATCAGTAACAGGAACCAACAGACGAGCCAGTTGCAAAAAATGTTGAGCTAAATAGTAAAGGCACATGTTAGGGAGCCGAAGACCACAAGACCCAGAATCTGCTTGTAACCATGACTATTTAAGTCCTGGTTTCCTGCCTGCCCAGATAACACTCTCAATACTCCAATTTACAGTGTGAAAGGTACGTGCAGGAATAATCAAGGGCAGCATACCAAAAACATAGATATATTTAGGACCCGTCACCATCATAATCATCTGTACCCTACCGCGGAAAGAGGCTTGTAAGGTGGACCATCTCACAAAGTCCTGTTCCATGTTATTCATTAATGGCTGGATATTATCAACCACCACATTATCCAAACCTCTATTTATCAGCAGACCCAGATACTTCAAACCTGAGGCCTTGCATATGAGACCAAAATTGTCTTGTATGGTTCACTGATTCCTACAGGTGAGTGACATCGCCTCACACTCAGACCAATTCATCTTATATTTGGAGAAGAATGAATAAGCCTTGATTAAAGTCATGAGTTGGGGTACAGAGGAGGCAGGCTCTCTCAAAGTCAACAAGAGGTCCTTTGTGTAGAATAAGATCTTGCAAGCACCTACAGATGTTCCCAATCCCATAACAAGCGAAGACTGACATATTGCCCCACCAATAGCTCAAGTGCTAAAAGGAACAACAAACGCGACAGTGGCCAACCCTGACTCGTGCCTCATAAAATTTGTAAGGGCTTTGAAAAATGACCACCATAATCAATCTTCGCTGAAGGGGCTAAGTAAAACAACTGAATTTTGGAAAAAAAATGGGACCTATCCACACCCTGCTTAAGGTACGAAAAGATGCCTCCACTGAAACCCGGCAAAAAGGCTTTTCGGCATCCAAACAAAGCAGTCATCTGAATCATTCTGTACTTGCCATATTACATTGGACAAGAAATGCATGCGATTAAGAGAAGGACAATCTAGCACAAAATTCACTTGAGAGCTGTGTATCAGGATAGGCAGAACTTTCTTTAAGCGAGTTGCAAGGAACTTTGCAAGTATCTTCATGTCTGTATTAATAACAATGATAACTTGCACAATTTTCAGGATCTATCTCTGGCTTCAAGATTAGGCTGATAGTTGCTCTTTTAAACTCTGGTCGAATGACAGCATCACCTTCTGGCTCCTTATAAAGCCTATAAAGAAGCTGAACCATCAATTCTATGTTTATAAAAATCAATTGGGAAACCGTCATCTCTTGGAGCTTTATTATTTGACATACTCCTGATAGCCGCTGAGATCTCCTCCTTTGTGATCGCTCCCTTCAGGAGCAGACTACCCTCCTCAGACAAGGAAGACAAATGAAGATCCCGTAAAAATCTGGTTCAGAGGCGGCATCAAGAGAGGCGTCTGAACTATAAAGTACTGAGAAGAAGTGCGCAAACGTTTCTGTGATCTCTACTGGGTGTGTGAGTAAAACATGAGTTTCGCTATGAATTGCTGGAATAGCAGAGTTTGCCTCTCTGATGCAATTGAAGCTACAAGAATCCTGCCTGCCTTTTGACCTTGCGCATAATGACGCCACTTATGATAAAGGAGGGCATATCCTGCTTGCTTAGTGATATGCGAATTAAGATCATATTTTGATTGCTCTAATTGACATAAGGAAGCCGTTGTGGGATGCTGTACATATGTTTTAGTAATATCACGTACCACCCTCTCCAAACGAGGTTGTGTATCAATAATTTCCCGCTTGCGTATTGTTGAATCCCGCGTGAGCATACCTCTCAAGGTGGCCTTCGCTGCTGGCCATAACATCTGTGCTGAATTTGCTTTGTAGAGGATGTGTTATCTAATAGGGATTGATGTAAATGGCCAATACGTTTTTGTTTACTCTTCAGGGTATGGTAATAGGAGACATTCAGTCTCCAATGCTTTGATGTTTTGAACACATGTCCTAGATCCAATTCCAAAACATGTTAGTGCATGTTCAGAGATTTCCCCAGGGACAATCCAACAATCACTCAGGAAAGCTAACGAGACATGGGACATTAGAAATAAATCTATCCAACAACAAGTTTAATGGGCACAAGAGATACATGTATACTCCCTATCCATAGAGTATGTTGAGAGCCATGGGTCCTACAATCAATGATCATTCATTACACAATTCAACATTGCATTATCTCTTGCGTTAGATCTATCCATTGGGCCAGAATGATCTGAATGGGTTTCAAGCGCTACATTTCAGTCTCCCCCAATAATAGTCTTTGTGGAACCAAACTTTAGTCAACAGTCTGGATAGTGTTGAAAAAAAGGATGCCCGAGTCTGGTTAGGGGTGTACACTGATCCTAGAATCAAAATGTGGTTCATACTTTTAAATAAAACATAATGGGCCAATGGATCTGTCTATGTTTGCAGGGCAGTAACGGGTACAGATTTATGGAAGAGAATGGCAACTCCACACCTTTTTGAAGAGGACCAAGAATCAGAAAGAGCAGAGGGCAGTATACTGCTACTAATAATACAACCTACCCAATTCCTCCTTAGTTTACTAGACTCCAGAACCGAAAAATGCGTTTATTTGCAATAAGGTTATGTCCGAAAATTTCGATGCAATGTAGGACCGATCCTTTTTCCTCCTAAAGTAGTGCATTAGGCCATTAACGTTAAGGGATAGTATGCAAAAATGTTTGAATTGTGGCGTTAGAGACATGGATCAAGGATAGAATTAAGCTATTCACAGTTTGAAGCCAATGTACTAAAATTAAATTAAGAGAGAGGAATGTGGGATTGAAAATGATGAAACAATGCTAGGGTTCTTTACTGTGAATATGTCTTCAGTGTTTATGTCTTCCAATAAGCCTGTTTCAAAGGGATCACTTATTGTCATGTTAGCGGACAGAGCTACAGAGAGGGTATGCTTTGCATAAATGGCTATAAGCTTACCACAAAAGTGCATTTTGGTGACTATACCATGAAAATGGGCACTGACCTCCTTCCCAAGGTAGTATCCAGTCCCTTTGCTTTGAACACATACTTACAGGACATCTAGGCCTGTTGCCTGCCCACCCAAGTTACTTTGCCCACTTTGATATGGCTACTCACTAGGTATTTAATTTATGGAAATCACTTCCTGTGTTGAGCCTGCTTTTAAGCTCTCACACTATTTTCATATAATGTGAAAAAGACATACAGAGGTTGAGAAAAATGTTCTTTAGGTCCTTTGGCAGTAGGTGCAATGGGCCATTATCCATGATGGATACTCATATTTGCCATTGATGTTTCAGTGCTTTAGGCAATTTCATTCCATTTAGATGATACTGTTATTCATTCTGTAAAGTTGTCTCTCAAATGTGGCAGTAATCAGCATTCATGGCTCACTCCCTGAGGTGGTGAAGGGATTGGCACTAACACAATAATCACATTCACTATGCTTTTTTTTGTTTTATTTGGAATAAAAAAGTGCCAAATATACATACATAGGTAGGAAAAAGAAACAAGGAAACCCTTAAAATCAAAAAGGGATCAAAGACAGTAGTTATTTTAAGAGACAGTGGTCCTGATGATGATCCCATGACCTTGTTGGGGATCGAAACGTCGTTGACACTCACATCTTAACTCTAAACTGTAATTCTTAATATATGTGGAGTTCAAGATGTCATTTTGATTGTGACTTTTGCTAATTGACATTTTTTCACTAGAAGTCACTTTTAAGTCACCTGCCTGTAATATGGAAATGGGCTGATTTCCCAATACCCTGTCATGTCCTGCTCACTCACCGGTTTATGTTTTATTTTGTTTGAATTAAATTGTGAATAAATCTTTGAAACTGTCAACGTTTCACACAAACAGACCCAATCTTCACTGTAATATTGTGACTTAATCGTAATTATTTACCTTGTAAGGAAACATACATATATGGCAGCTTTTGCTGGCTAGCAAGCAAATATGCTATTCAACATTAAGGCGCACAGGGCGTATTTTGAAACTCAGAATTGCATAAGCACAACCCCTCCCTCCAGCCTCCCTCTCGCCTCACAGTAGATGTAATCATCCAGTCTCTTTGACACTGCTTGAGGTGTGTCCATGGGTTAGCAAGCATAGGGCTAGTGCCCTGTCGCCAGGGTGGCCACCGACAGCACCAACTTGATCCTGCCCATATCCCAAATATCTAGACAGTGAGGATGCATCCACTTCGAAGGCTGCAACTCCTCAAGGGGAGCTGAATGTTGTCTGAATGGCCCCCAGATGTTCTTGGGACACAGCTGAATCATAGCTAGCAGCTAGCTAGCATTCAACTGCTCAGGGAGGGAACCGGTAGTGGATCCACTCGGCAGTCTAGAATTAATCAAGAAGTTCTGACTGATGCCAAAAGCAACTACCCTGGCATCTGGCAACCAGTCTTTAACTTGAAGTAATGGGCTGCATCCCCAGGGCATCACCACTCCCCATTGGGCCAGCATGGTGGCAGCAAGTTGAGCGACGAGGGGCGTCTCAGGAATTCAAGAGTCCTTTATCTCATCCACAATGTGTAGCACTGATGATGAAAAACCTGCAGTCCCCAGATACCTCCAGGCGAGGTGGAGGAAATCAGCTTTTCCCACACACTCGATAAGTTTAAAATAATTCTGAGTTATATCTTTTATGAACCCTGATTTAAAATGAATAAAAATATGAGCTTCTGATAGAGACTTCTAACCGGAGATTCCTCACCTTTTGAATACTTCCCCAATATCAGACTGGATCCAGAAAATCTCCAGCAGTATTTTGTATGACATTAGTTGGCGCCGGTGACTCCTCACCAGATTTGTTTTGCACTGGATGTGACATACCCAAACCTATATAGGCTCTGACAGACACAGTTGCAGAGCTATCCCTCATCTGATTAAGATTGTTAAACTCTTCTAAATCCTTGGTTGTGCAAGAAAAATATGCCACCTCCCAAATCTACAGGACCCGGAATTGTGGAGAATAACTGTCCCACCACAAGTGCCTACGGTCAAATTACTCATCTGAGTCCTGCAGTGATTGCACTTTGATGCACCCAGAGACCAGGAGCCAGGAAGCTAAGCTCTTCATTGGAAAGCACCGCAAAACCACACTCTGGAATGAAGTGAGGTCTAAAGCTAGGTCCTGATTCAGCTCCCAAGGTCGTTCCTATAACCGGTCTTCTTTGCACTCGAAGTCCTCGAGAAAAATACAAGAAGACACTCCAAAAGTCCAAGTGGCATGCTTGGCCCCATGCTTCAGCTCTGGGTTTCCTGAGAAGGCATGAAGCCGTCATTGTGTCTCTGGGTCAATCTCCCAAAGTCAGTCTACTTCAGCGTCGATTCCACCTCTGGTCCTCCGCCAGCTAGAATTTGGCCTGTAAGTGACAGCACAGCAAAAAGAAGAATTCTGCTATACCATGCTGCACCTTGTTGGCATGTTATTGGGTCCCTGTGGTGAACTTGTTGACCCTAAAGAACCGAGAGGACTCTCAACTGAGCTTTTGCTAGGGTGGTTCCTTTTGGCACCAGTCGGAACCTCTGAATTCATTCTAGACTGCCTAGTGGATCCACTACCGGTTTCCTCCCTGGTAGCACAACCTTGCTGGAATCCAATCTACTGGTGCTGATGCGGGGGCCATCGACTCCAGATGATGACAGCAGTCCAATGCTGAGAGGGTGCCACTCCAATCTCGACCAAGGCTGCACACTTCTTTATCTCACAACGTCTTTATCACCCTTCTGATTCCGATACAGTGCCTCTGCCTTTCGCAAGGGCTCATACTCTTCATGAGATATTTGACACAGATTCCGATAATGGGGTTATGACACTGGGGATGAGATTGCCAATCCTTACCAAGAGGAAAACTAGAATGCTGATCTCCAGGATGCCAGTGGTCTGGATACCTCCCCGGACACTGGTCTGATTTATCCCCCAGGGCTTGCTGCAGAAGACATTTCCTTCCTCGCTATGGTCATGCAAAAGGAGGCGTTGGTCCTTGACCTTCATCTTCCCACCCAAGAGGTTAAAACCACTGTTATGACGGAGGTGTTGCAGCCTGGCCAATAGAGTTCCCCTGTTCAATGAGACTCTTGCAGATAGACATGCTCTTGGATACCTGTGCCAAAGTGTTGTATGACGGAACCACACATGCTTTTACCAGGCATGTCTTTACAATCTGGGCAATACAACAAACACATTGCTACCACACTTTCCTTTATCACGCAAGTCATTACAACGATTTGGCTTAGAGAAACGCTGGACTTTGGAATAGTAGAATTTACTATTCCAACTCCAGTCTGTGCAACAGTAGGGAAAGTGTTGGGCTTAAAATACAACACCAGTCCAGCCCATTACCTAAAGCAAATCGTTGTAATGACTTGAATGGTAATTGAACTCATGGTAACAATGCATTTTTTGCAGTGCCCATGTTGTAAAGGCACTGCGTGGGTCCAGCTGCATGGTATAGGCTGTTTCCCCGGCCAAACCCTTCTCGAGTCCACCTGTTCATCCCCAGATCACCAGTCACCTTTCTCCGGATGAACCCAAACCGATTTCCCAGTACTCTCTCTGACTGGGAATCAAAGGTGATAGAGACTTTGATATGAAGGTTTTCTGCTCTGTAAGTTTGGACCTTTGCTCAATTAATGCTAGCTGCCACCTAGGCTGCTGTTCTCACACCTGGTGGTAATCTGTGGCTCAAGTGTTGTCCATGGTTCCAGAATAAGCACAGGCATTTTTTCTCAAGCCATGTAAGATGGTTGTGATATGGCCATATCACCATCCGCTGTGAAATGGATACTACTGACTTCTTCGGCAGGGCTATTGGCATAAGTGCTGCCAGACACACTTGGATGCGGTCCACAGGCTTTTTGGGAGACGTTCAGGCTGATCTAATGGACATGCTATTCATTAGCTCCCAACTGTTTGGAGATAAAGTGGACTAGGCCCTGGAGCACTTCAAAGATAGCAGGCCCACAGCGCATTCCTTGGGCCTTTCTGCTCCCCTGCACCACCCACACCAACAGTTGCACCCTGTCTGTGCTTCAGTAGAGGCCACGACTGTGGTACCCGTAGGAGAGAATAACAGGGACAGTGGGCAGCCCAGTCTTCAACAACCCCAGCTGTTGTTCCCTCCAAGCTATTTTAGAGTGACCTTCATGGCACACAGCCACCCTGTTGGAGGCAGGATGCACTGCTTTTTGTATGGGTGGCAGGTGATAACTTTGAACTGGTGAGTCCTGCAAATTGTTGATAGGAGTTGCAATTTGCTTGAATCTCTGCCACACCTTCCACTATCCTCAGAATGGCTGAGAGAAGATCAAATTTCTCTCTTGCAGCAAGAAGCACAGGGTCTTTTAGCTAAAGGAGCCATATAGAAAGTCCCAGCGCTAGAAGTCAGTCATGGTTGTTATTCCAACTATTCCATGGTATTAGACTTATTAGACATATTTACCCTCTCAAAGCCTTTCTGTAAAAAGACAAGTTCAAGATGCTCACCCTGGCCTGGGTCTGCCCTCCTCCTGGAGACTGGATGGTCGAACTGAACCTGTAGGATGCTTATGTTCACATCCCCATCCTGAAGGCCCACAGTCTTTACTAACGATTCACTCTAGGCCACAAGCAGTTCCAGTTCATGATACTACACTTTAGCCTTAACAGCGCTGCTCTGGCGTTTATGAAAGTGAAGGCTATGGTTGCAACACGTCTTCAGATGTCAGGGGTCCCAGTCTTGCCTTACCTCAACGACTGCCTATTGAAGGCAGGCTCACCACAGGCAGTCGTCCCCTATGTCTAGACTACAGCAAATCCCTTAGCTTCGTTTAGGTTCACTATCAACATGCCAAAGTCATACCTGACTCCTTTACAACATCTCCCCTTCATTGGAGCCATTCTTCACATGGTTCAGTTTCATGCTTATCCCCCACAAAAGAAAGTCTGGTGTATTCAGAGTTTCATCCTGATGGTTCACTCTATGTCCTTGATCCCATTTAGGATGACTCTTAGGGTGCTGGAACTGATGTCCCCCTACATCCTGCTGTTCAATCATGCTAGATGTCATATTCTGGCTCTGCAGTGGGATCAGAAGTTCCCGTGGAGACAGCACCAAGGGGATCTTTCCCATCTGGTCCAGATTTTGGAGGAGACTGCAAAAAATCTGCACTGGTGTCTGCGGGACCATGATTTGTTTTGCGGCAGACTCCTCTCCTTACCCCACCCTCAGCTCATAATGGTGAACGAAGCCTCACTTCTGGGTTGGAGAGGCCATCTGCGAGAGGTGAAGACCAGAGGCATCTGATCTCCGGTGGAGGCCCGGATTCATATCAGCTTTCTGGAGCTTGGAGCCATCTGCTTGTCATTAAAACCTTCCTTCCCTCCATCTAATGGAATCTGGTGCAGGTGCTCACAGACAAAACCACCACCAGGTGGTATACTGCAACGAGCTGGATGTGGCTAGACCGCCAAATAGTTTTTCTGTTGACACAGCACTTGGCAGGTTCCCTGAATGTCAGATTGAACAAACAAAGCCGTTGATGCCTTCTGAATCATGAATGGCAGTTACCACTAGAGGTGATGCAAAGTCTTATACACGAATGGGGAGAACCCTGGCTCAATCTTTAACCGTCACTGAGAACATGCAATATCAACACTTTTGTGCATTGGAGTTTCCAAGGTGTCTCTTCCTTGGAGACGCGCTTCATGTAGAGTGGAACTTGGGATTTCAGTACGCCATTCAGCGATACCACTCCTGCCCCAAGTCAACCTAGCGACAAGCTGGCTCTGTAGACTTGAGTTTCCTTCTTCCCAAATGTGGCTACTCCATTCAGAAAATCACCCTTCTGGTGTTCTTTGCTCAACCTCACCACTCTAAGGAGGAGGAGAGGCTTCACGGGTTGGATCCTAAAGAACCCTCAGCTTCTATATCGATTGTACCAAAGACCACAGGGTGGATAATCAGTTCTTCATTAGGTTCACTGGAGCAAAGAAAGGCAAAGCTTTGCAGGAAAGGACCATCTCATGCTGGATCGTGCTTTGTATTAAAATCTGCAAAGCACTGGCCAAAAAGCAAACACCCTGAGAGCCTGTGGGCTCATTTCACTAGAGCCAAGGCTGCTATCACTACGTTGTTTTGTCGGGTGTTGGTTCTAGACATTTGTCAGGCTGCTATGTGAGTGTCACTCCATACATTTTTGAGGCACTATTGCCTGAACAATAAGGTCTGCATAGCATTTTGCCCGCTTGGTCCTTCATTACTTTTTGGACTGAGTCAGTTCACGGACCCACCACCTATGAGGTACTGCTTGGTGTCTATTCAAAAGGTGAGGCATTTATGGTCAGAAGCCTCTCTCAGAAGAAAACGTTGCTTATTTTTGGTAATGCTCTTTCTGGTATGGACTTTATTTGCAGATTCCTTCCTGACCCTCCCACGCCCCCCATTCTGTCAACTAGTCAATTTACATAAAATGATTGGCAGCCTGTCTGCAGGAGCATAAGTGTCAAGAATGCAACTGATGTCAGGTGCAAGGGTGGCACCTATATAGGCCTGCTACGTTTGGCACGGAACAATGTCAACGCGGAACAGCCACCTACTGCCGTAGATTTTCCGTTTACAGACTGACGCCTGGGTAAGTATTCAAAATGTAAGGAATCTGCAGGTAGATAGAGTCTCTACCAGAAAGAGCATTAGCGGAGGTGAGTAACTTAGGGCCTGATTACGAATGGGGCCAGAAGGGTCTCCATGGTCCCGTTGGGAAAGACTGATGATGTCGCCACGGAAGCGGTCCTCCCGACTGCTGGGCACTGATAGGCAGTTTTCCACCTGATGTAGTCTAACCGTCTTCGACAGGAAAGTCCAACCGTGCTGGTGTCAGAAGGGGTCATGGAGACAAACAGCTGTGCGGAAAGTCACTCCGACCGCCCACTCTATCGCGATGCGCTTACCAGGCCATCCGACAGAGGCGTTTAAACCGGCTTGTCAGAGTTAGCGGTAAAGAGACAAAGAGGGCACAAACTCAACTCCACACACCTCTCCCCATCCTGGGACGCCATGGATCCTGCCTTACAAGTCCTGCAGCTGCTCTACCTGCTCCATTACTAGGAAATCTGATGCCGTCGCTGACCCCACCACTCCTGCCGTCTGCCGTATATGAAATTACTGGCTTCGGTCAGAGCTGTAAGCTTTTTGACCTCATTGGTCAGAATCGCTGACTTTTCGACCGCCATGGTCAGTTTTCCAGTGCATGTATCGTAATGGGGCCGTTGGATAGTCCCCGGCGGTCAGATTCTTCCCGCTACCATGCCTGTCTGATGGCTTTTCCGACCGGCATCCTAATCAGGGCCTTATTCTTCATGACCCATAGTTCCCTTGCTTACCACAGATATCTTCTGATATCTCCGCTTGAGGCAAGTGTCCTGCAAAATGATAATAAAAAGATGCCCATCCTACATGTAGAGATTTATTTTCCTTCTTCATTTCCTCATTACAATCGCTATCTTAGATGCCAAGACCTCCATTGCAACTTTGGGCAGTGCCCTAGAAACCCTCTGGCATTTATTCTTCATCCTCAGTCTTTTATCGAAAGCTGGAAGACCTTCACAGATGTTCACTTAAAATCTTACTTGTATAGCTGATAGCAGTGTAGCCCCCTGCATTGCACTTGCAGTGAAAGATCCAAGTATATGTAACTGGAAACGCCTCCACTGAATATTTCATATTATAATCTCATCTTTATTGAAATGACACTTCCATGGAAATTAATTCACACTATTATGAGTTTCGAAGAGAATAAGACTCAGTGTAGCTTGTGCAAGTAATCAATTGCCTATGATTCATTTAATGAAAACATGGCACATTGCGTCAGTGACCGAGCACTGGACAGAAAATCATATCCCAGGTACTGTGCAATTTTGATAATGAAATTAGTACCTGCTAAGCAAAGCCACATGGACTAGTTATTTTACGGCCAATCCCGTTTTCTTTCTTCCTTACAAGACCAAGCTGCTAGGTGATCTGCTCTTTGTTTCACTTACCCCGATTCCGAACCATGAAGGGCTTTCGAAATCTATATCAACCAAGTACCCATTAGCCAATACCTTGTGTTTCACCATCTTAGACCCCCTCCCTTCTTCCAGCTTGATCCCAGTTTCTACATGTGCATTATGGTTTTAGCCCTTCTATTTCTTCTTCCTCACCAGCTTTCTAGTGCTCTTTTTCATGCATGTTTGTCTGACATCAGTACCACAGGGACTGGACTACCAAAGTGGCTTGGTGATCTTGTGGCTTTCTATTTTGCATGCCTGTTTGTTTTTTTCACCTTATGTGCTAAATCTCAAACCACTCAGTGCTTATCACTCCACAAATTCCCCCTTACTCAATATTATGAATCCTTTATGTGATACCATGTCATAGAGTGGCCTGCATGGTTGATAATGTCTAAAGTAGCAAACCTGTGGTCTCAGCCTTTTTGCCCCTGGTCATCTTCAGCTACTCAGGTTGGCGTCCAATATTCCGGAGCTAATAAAATGAGCAATCCTACTATCCTGGCAAATGGTCTTCAGAGTCCCTCCTGGTACATTTGCATGCAAAAATAGGGCCAAGACGTGCAGAAGACCCCAAGGGTACCCACTGAAGCTGACAACTTGGGATCACAGTGCTTGCAGGTCCGACTTCCCTTGTTCTCACCTCTACTTTTGTATTCCGCCATCTTGTCATGCCCTGGAAGCTGAAAAGACTGGGTCCCTTGTGCCTACCTAGAAAAGCAATGGGACACTGGGCAAGTGGTGTGACATCATCATTTTTGCATGCCCCACTTCACTGTGTACGTGTGATTGTGTTGCGTCAATGCATGGAGCACCAGGACACAGCGAGAAGCTCTTCATAGCGCTTCTCTAAAACCACTTGGGCATTCTGTGTTCAATTCATTAGGGTTTCTCTGTAGTGATGATTTGCCCACATCCTAAATACCTGTATGTCAACCCTTCTGGTGAAAAAAGTGGTACGCCCTAAGAATTTAGGTACGCAGAACAGCAAGACTTTGCCATTCATGTTCCGTGAGTCTCACAGGGCACCTCACGAAGATGATGCCTCTATCAATTGTATGGCAAAAAACAGATGCAATCAATGTAAATGTGGATCCTCTTCTTAATCTATGAAAGGTATTCACTATAATGAATGAGGCCTTGAATATCGACTACGAAAGTATAGACCTACCTAAATATTGAGATCAAAATACTGACTACCATATTATTGTGAGTATCGATTCTTAAATATTGTCCCACAAAATGTCTAAAGTTAACAAATATGTAATACAAAAATATTAATTACAATAATATTGATTCAAAAAAATAAAATTAGAAATAGTAAAAATATTGAAAACCAAAATGTAATGTAATAAATACTGATAATAACATTGAAAAATACTTCATTGATTTAATTAAAATCGATTTAACATTATAATAAGTTATAACACTTTATAAAAAATAGATTTTATACCAAAAAAAAGAATGGATTTTCATGTCGTGTGTCTTTTAAATTTCGAATAATTAAAAACAATTAAGATGTTTTACATTAAAAAAATATTTTACAAAACATAGACCCATGCAAAACACAAAAACGTCTGTAAATATATTACATGTATTCACAAAAAAAATGCATTTTTAAAATTGTAGAAAATATTTAAAAAAAGAAAATCTAAGTAATTGCAATTTAAAAAAATATATTTTACATTTTAAGAAGTAATATTTATATATATATATATTGTGGGGGACAGCTTTACTATTTTAACTCCAGTTCAACAAAAATGGGGAATGTACATCTATTTAGCTGAGGTCAGATTTGCCATTTTCACGCTAATCCAACTAATACCGGAGAAAATGCATGTTGTCAGTGCAGTCAAATATACTATTCTAACTCCAGTCCAACTAACATTGGGGAAAATGCATATATTTAGGGAGTCAGACTTATTATTCCAACTCAAATACCAACATTGTAGAAAATAATAGACTCTCAGGAGTGTTGAATTAACTTTTTCCACTCCAAGCTAAGCAATATTGGGGAAACGTTTTGGACTTTGGGGGTCATATTTAAAATCCACACTCCAAAATTAGCAACATTGGGGAAAGTACTGTACTCCGGGGCAGATTTACTATTCCCACTCTAAAGTGAATCCATTTTTCCCCCAAAATAATAATCAAAAACATATCAGAACAAGTTTTAACAAAAAAAAGAAATAACGAAGGAAATCTTTAAAAAAATAATGTAAAACATATCAATTTTGAAACACTACCCAATAAAAACCATTATAAATCCCAACACCTGAAGCATAAACAATATACAATTTTTAAGTAAATAATGAACCCATTCAAATTATATTAAAAATGTAACTTAACAAATATAAGAACATTACTTAAAGTGCTTCATAAACAAAACCCTTATAATATCCAACATTAAAAAAAAGTATATATTTTTGAAAAGTAATTTGAAATTTTAAAAAAGAAAATACCTTTTAGTAAAAATTAAGACATTAATTTAAAACACTATCTACCCAACAACCCATAGTCATTGGAATTACAAACTGTATCAACAATCTGAAAAAATGAATATTAAACTGAAAAAACCTTAAACACTCTGGAAAAAGTCTGAAAATGAAAGATTTCAGAAAAAATAATCAATCAAATTAAACATTACCAAGATTAAAGCACCTAAAACAATATAAAAATAACACTGTTAAGTAATATTTAAAACTGCGGTTCACAAAAGAAAAATATACTTGTAATCGATATTCAAAACTTTCATATATTGCTACGCATAACAACATGGTTCAATATTAACTATCATTAATATTTTGCCATTGATTATAAGGATCCACACCCACCATATCAGCAGGTGGGGTGTACCAAACTGAGTACAGAGCCATTGAGGACTAAGGTAATGTTGTCTGCTTCATGTAGGCACAGTTTTACATATGTCCCCTCCATTGTGACATATAACATTTTGATCATGTCAGCAAACCCTGAGTATTTTGAAGTGCATTTGGCCATCTGTTTTGACATGCATATGCCCTTAGTACATCGGGCCCCAGGTCCACTATTTTAACAGCCTTGTGCCACCCTTGACAAAAAAGGAAATGTGAATGAGCTTTCACTTTCTTGACTCTAATCTCAGACTAGGGGCCTGATTATGGTGCCTGCATCGTAATCACCGATTCGGATTTCCTTCCGACCGAGCCATTTCAAAGGGCTAGGCCGGAAGGGAATCCAAATCAGTCTTCCGAATGGCTTACGACGGGCTCGGAGAGCCCGGCCGCCATTCGGAAGGCCCACAGTTAACCCCCTGCCGGCTCTTTCCAGCCAAGGGATTACAATGGCAGTTTCCCACTGCCTTTTCGTGCCAGACTTTCTGGCCCAAGCAGGTCCCAAGCAGGGACCCATGGTTGCAAGGCCACCGAATGGCGGCCTACCGGGCACATATGGTGCCCCCCTGTTGATCCCTGCACCCGTTGGCAGGCACTGGGTGCAGGGAATAACTGAGCTGCTGGTCTTTGCTATGGGAGCATGCATTCCATTAGTAAAGGATTGCGACTGAACAAGGATCAGTCGCATCCTAACTCCTGGGCTGGAACTGATGATTGGAAGTCGGTCTGTTCCAGGGGCCGATTACGATGCTGGACAGACCCGAGTCCATCCGGCATTGCAATCGACCCCTGGGTTGGGAGAAGGTATCACTGTTAGCATATTATGGCAAAATTGTCCATTAAACGCCTCGGATAATGTAGTACATATGGTTTTAAATATCCAATATTAAGCAATAAATTAAATAAATATATCATACATGGGAGCCTGCTATCCCTATAGAAAAGCATATCTCTTATTTGCTTATTACAGGCGACTTGTGATACAACTAATTGCCTGTAATAAAGAAATTATGTAGCCGGACCATTGTAATAACCTATGACAGTTGAGTTCTAGCGTCATAAAGCCTGCTACCAGAGCTAGAAGCAAAGATGAAAGGCAGGACATGGAGCATAATTAAAGTTACAGTTTAAATTACAAAAACAAAACTGATGTTTTACTGCTTCTGCTCTCTTTTTCTAGCTGAACAATTATCAGCAGAAAGGAAATATTTATGGCAACATGTTTCTGTTAGGCAGGCCTTTGAAAATTATGAGAAACTAGAATCTTTCTTTGTGCTACATTCGGAGCTACAGCATTTATAATATGACTTTTATTAAACAGATTCTAATATATTGTGCCACAAATATCTAACTGCTTTTTAATGTGTTTAATTTTTCACTACAGATTCTACCTTTACTTTACGCTTTTACATAACCCTATCTCTTTCATAAGGTAGAGCCACTCACCAAAAGTGGTATTGGAAGCCGGAGTCCTAGTCCCTCACTACTGTCACCAAGTGCCAGGCCTGGGGCGCACCACTCAACGTTATGCCAAGTAAGGACACCGTTTGAGATAGCCCTGCTCACACCGTTTGTAGCTTGGGGCGAGCAGCCAGGCCTATCTCCATGGCACGAGTGTACAGTATGTGCAACCACGTCCACAGCAACCCCCTGGTGACACCACAAATGGACTCCACACAAGTTTGATAAAAACTAGTATAAACTTAACGTAACGATACACCCCAGTACCTTGCAATGGGAGAAATAATGCAATGCATACCGCTACAATCATGTACTGCGCAATGAAGGAATAATGCAATGCGTCACACCCCAATCACGTACTTTTCAATAAGGAAATAATGCAATGTGTGCCGCTACAATCATGTACTTTGCAATTAAGGAATAATGCAATGCGGAACTACAATCATGTACTTCGCAATGAAGAAATAATGCACTGCGGGCCACTACAATCCTGTACTTTGCAATGAAGAAATAATGCAATGCGTAGCACTACAATCGTGTACTTCGTTATGCAGAAATTATGTCAGGTGTCATAAGACAGTCTGGCAGTTCGTTATCAGCAATATTGGCAATGTGTATTACGACAATCAGCCTCTTCGATAACAGTTTCCTTCCCAGACATATCAACGATGACACAAAGTACAGCTTCTTACTCGTGCCACAGTACTACCACTTCTTTCGTAAGTACAGGCCCCAATCTGAGCTGAAGCAATGGCTCACATAGTCAGAAGGACGGAGAGGCCGAGAGAGTGCCCATCTGAGCCCGCAACCCGCCCAGGCAGTGATCCACATTACCTTGGGGGTGCAAGCCCACTCTTCTATCCTCCTTCAGTGAACTGGACCTTCCGTGCAGAACTTTCTCAATGGGCCTCAGCGGCACGGCCTGGCAGCTCAGCTCCTCCGGGGCTGCCGGTCCGGGCTGCGAATGTTGGAAGGTCTCAGGCAGCCACTGGGCACACATACCCCACGCCTCCGAGATTACATTACTCCGGGTGCACGTTCACCACAGCACCCTCTGGGTCTCCTCTGGCACCAAGCCACACACACAACACTGATGGGACTTGACATCGACTCTGAGTGCACGTTCAGCAGGCACTCTTTCCTGCGGTGTCAGTTGGCACCAAGACACACACACACCACGCTGTAGAGACTCATTTTCTTCTGGTGCATACGATGATCAGCCGATCATCTCCACAGTCCCGGGTTGTATGAAAGCACACACACTGCTTCACTGAGACCTACTCCATTTGCGGTGCCCCCATCTCCAGGTGCTCTTCACCAACGCCTTCTGCCGCACCCTGACACACTCACCATGTCCGAGTCTCACTTCTCCCCCGGTGCACTCGATGACCAGGTGCTCTTCACCAATGCCTCCTGTGCACCCCGACATGCACCCTGCGTGTCCGAGTCTCACTCCACTTCTGATGCACACATTCACCAGGCACCACAACATGCACCATGTGCTTCCAAGACTCCCGTCACCTCCAATGCACACGCTGACCAGGGGCTCTTCACCAACGCCTGCGGTGCACCACAATAGGCACCCTGTGCTTCTGAGTCTCACTTCATCTTTGATGCACACGCCGACCAGGCGCTCTTCACCAACGCCTGCGGTGTACCACGACACGCACCCAGCGCATCCGAGACTCACTTCACCCTCAATGCACACATTGACCAGGCACTCTTCACCAAGGCCTCCTGTGCAGCACGACACGCACCCAGCGCGTCTGAGTCTCATTTCTCCTCTGTGTGTCCAAGATTACAGGGCACACCTTCTGAGGGTCTGAAGCTGCCACAACACGCACCCACCGCGTCACTTGAAACTTCTCCGGAAACTTTTACGTTCCTGTATTTCCAAACAGGGAGCCAGCTCACCTTGGGCCCTTGGGGTAGCAAGACACAGCACCAAGCAAAGTCTTCTTCAAGCAGTGGGACCTAGCACATAAAGCACAGTCCCAACAGCCTCTTCATTGGTTAAAACAACAAACTGCAGACCAGTCCCAGATCAAAAAGCAAGGGTTGATCCTTCCCAGCAGTCTCTTCAGTTGTTCCTTCCTTAGCAAAGGTTCCTCTTGACCATGAAATGGGTCTAAGCCTTTTTAGTATCAATCCATTTTGATTCCATTCCAACGTTCAGGGGTCTCACCTCAATGTCTTTGAAGTTCGTTGTGCTCAGGGGTCCCTGACCTCTGCCTAAATCAGTTCTGGGTGTCTACCTCCCAGTGTCACCTTTCTCCCTGTGATACTGGGGGTCTGGATCCTTAATCACTCAGCAGGAGACGGGTCAATTGTTTTATAGCAGCAACCCAGGTCTCTTCACCTCCTGGGGCTTCTCCTCGCTTACTCTCCAGATGCAGGTCAGCGTGGTGCCATCTCCACCCCTCTCTTGGGTCAAGACCTCCCCGAGCTCCTCTCACCTCTCATATCCAGACAGACAATCCCCATTCAGCAGAGACACACAGAAATGCTTAAAGCACAAAACTCAGCCACTTTCTAAAAGAGTGGTTTCTGAACACACAGTGACAAAACCACTTTCATAGAAAGATGTGCTATGACACTGTGAGTTCATACATACTAAACTTCACCTCTCCAATATAAACGTATATGTTTATGTTTATGTTTTTGAGATTTTTAATTCGCGCAAATACCTGAGGGTGTCTCTGCGCAGATCGGATTCCTGAGATGAAACTACCTTAAAATCATTGATCAAATAACCACGTTTTCAGGAGTTTTCGGAAGATAGTGAGGGTTGGACTGGTTTTGATGGGCAAAGGAAGGGAATTCCACAGCCTGGGGGTGGCTACCAAAAAACGCCTGTCCCCCCCAGCTGGCTGTTCTGCTACGCGGGACAGGAAGAAGATAGGTGCTAGCAGAGCGAAGGTATCTTTGTGGGGCATAAATTCAAAAAGGATCTTTAAGGAACCTTGGTCCAGAGTCATGAATGGCTTTGTAGGCAATACAAAGAGCTTTAAATTTTACACGATTCTAACTCTTAACCAATGCAGATGGCGTATAGCCATGGAGGTGGAGCGGCGACTAGGGATATCAAGCAGAATTCTGGCCGCTGCATTTTGCACAGACTGCAATTTAGATAGAATCTGTTCCTGTCTGCCAAGGAGAAGGGCATTGCCATAGTCCAATTTTGAGAAAACAAGAGTGGTAATCAAGGTTTTCCCAGCTCCTGACGGGAGGTATGGCAGCAGTTTTCTGATTTTTCTTAGCATGAAGAAAGATGAAGAGACCACCATGTTCACATGATGTTTAAACACCAGCTTACACAACGCCGAGGTTTCTGACCTTGGCAACCGGGGTCGGGGTGGACCCATTTCACTGGGCCACCAGCTGGAAGACCATTCTGGTGCAAGATTGCCAAAGGTCATAACCTCGGTTTTGTCCGAGTTTAGCTTCAAGCAATTACTTGACATCGACGAACTGATGATCCTCATTCCTTCCTGAAATCTTGCAGCCACAGCTGGTCCATCTTTGTGTATCGCCAACACCAATTGGGTATCATCCGCATAGGTGGTTAAGCGGAGACCCTGTGCTTTAATGACTCTCGCCAAGTCTGCCACATATATATTACATAATGTGGGGCTTAGCGCAGAGCTCTGCGGCACCCCACACGGGAGGGTAAATGTTGGCGAGTAAAAGGAGCCTAGTTTTACTGCCTGGGTACGATTAGCCAGAAAGGAGGCAATGAGGTCCCTGGCACGGTGGATCACTCCCAGGGATGTGACACGGTCGATCAAGATGGAATGATCGAACGTGTCAAAGGCGGCGGAGAGATCTAGAAGTACCAGGACCGCTGCCCCACCCTGGTCCAGTATAGTCCTGATCTCATCTGAGGCCTTTATCAATGTCGTCTCAGTCCCATGGCCCTTCCTGAAACCAAACTGGGTGTCATCTAGAAGCTGATGGTAATCGATGAAACTCGCCAGCTGTTTATTCATAATAGCTTAAAATATTTTGGCCGGGAAAGGGAGGCATGCAATCGGTCTATAGTTGACTGAGTCTGAGGGGTCCAGGGAAGACTTCTTTAGCAAGGGCTTGATGATCGCAGTTTTCCAGATTTCAGGGTATATACCTGTTTGGAAGATGGAATTACACAGGTCTGTGAGAGGGGAAGTAATGGCCTCTTTTAAGGCGCTCAGGATAGAAGGGGGACATGGATCTAAAGGAGACCCAGATTTAATAGAGTTGATTAGCATGCTAATCTGATCTGTTGTAGTCAAATGGAAATTGGAAAAGGAGGGAGTGAGAGGGAGGGACTGAGAAAGAGGTTCAGCATGATCGGAACTCATTGCAGGGGAGAAAGATGAGTAGATGTTCATGACCTTGGTGAGGAAAAAGTTTGCCAGTGTGTTACAAAGGTCTTAAGATGGTTCATTTATAGGCTCTGTTGTGGGATTGGAGAGAGATTCAACGACTTGAAAAAGCCTTCTTGACGAGTTTGGAGCAGACTCAATCTGATCACAAAAGAAAGCGCTCTTGTGCTTAATGATGGCCTTCTTATATAATGCAAGCGCATCTTTATAAGTTTGTTTATCTGAGATACTGTAATGTTTGCGCCATCGCCTTTCCAAATTCCTACATTATTGGCGTTGTAGCCGAAGATCCTCAGTGAACCATTGGGCAGATGGCTTAGCCCGGTTGGGGTTGAAGGATTTAGCCGGGGCTCCTTTATTGATGGCGTCCAGAATCCAGTCCTGATATCTATTAGACAACAGGAGAGGATTTAGTGATGGCTCATAGGAGGAATCATCCAGAATTTTGGCCAAGAGAGCAAGGTCTACGTTTTTCCAGGCTCTAGTAGTAAAGGGGGTACGGGAAATGTGTTGCGGGGGGTTAGGATTATGGGCCAGAATGGTAAAGATGATTGCTGAGTGGTCTGACCATACTACCGGGAGAACTGTGGTCAGTGCGATATTAGGGTTATTGGTGAAGAGGCCATCGAGTATGTGTCCTGCCTGATGAGTGGGAGTTGCAACCAGCTACTGTAGACCTACAGAACGTAAATTGGTGATCAGTTGGGCAGTGTCTTTATCCCCTAGGACTTCCAGATGGTAATTGAAGTCCCCCAACATGGTGTAGTCCGGATAGCCCAAAGAGAGTTCCGTAAGATCACCTAGGGTCGACAAGAAACCGATGTGTGGACCGGGGGGGGGAGGGGCGATAAATGAGAATTCCCTTGAAGACTTGGTTGCGATTCAGTATGATGGAAAAAGTACATGCTTCACAGTTCATTCTGGGAATAGCTTTGATTTTAGTTTGGAAAGTCATTCTATAAAAGATGGCTAATCCACCGCCTCTCCCCGTGGTTCTTTCCTGTCTGACCACGCAATAACCTTCAGGAGTGGCTGCGCAGAAATCGGGGCCAGAAGCCTCATCACCCCACGTTTCAGTTATAAATAGAATGTCCAGCTCCTGACTCCCGATCAAATCTCTGATGTCTAGGCTATGTTTCGGGAGGGAGCGGGCGTTAAGAAGGGCCAAAAGAAAGTTAAGCTTGGGTCTGGGACGGATGTTAAGGGCAGACGGGGTAGGGCGGGGGAGAATGTATTTACATCCAGGACATGAAACAGGGACAGACATGAGGCAACTGAGGGGTGACAGGGTCTGACAGCACGGATTAGTGATAGGGATGTTTAGTTCTCGTAGCTGAGATGCGGAGTATCGGGTGAAGGTGGTGTGGTTATCTATGTGGACAGGGCCAGGGGGAGTGGCCCTGGTCCCGGTCCAGGTCCGGACGGGCCCAGATGGGCTTGCCTCTGGCGCGCCCGCTGCGCGGGGGAGGAGAGGGATACATTTTATTGTGTCATTTTATCGTGTACCAAAACACAATACCCAGCCTCCCCATTCTTCCAAAGTGAGAACGAAATGGAGTGTTTTTCAGTATCAGGTCATAGAACACACCTCATTATATGTCCTGCCTTTTACTTACACTGCACCCTGCCCTGGGGTTACCTAGGACCTACCACTGGGGTGCCCAATGTGTATGCAAAAGGGAAAGTAAGGCCTGACGAGTGGTTGCACTTGTCAGGACAACATGCTAACTTAGCAAACTGCACGCAGGCCCTACACTGGAGGCCTTAGTTCCCTTCTCCGCGCGCCTTTGCATTACTAGCCCTGGCACACACAGTGCACATCACTAGGGGCTTTTACTAGTAAGGCAAACATACCAATCATCGTCAACCAATTACCATTACACTTTACATAGGGAACACTTGTATTTTGACACTGATCAGCAGTGGCAAAGTACCCAAAGCATCTAAATTGGCAACTCTATGTCAGGAAAACGGTTTAGGGGGAAAGCAAAAAATTTAGGGAACTTTAGCCAAAAAGGCCAAGTCCTATAAGTGGTATGTGGGAAAGGTGATAGTGTGACCATGAACTATAATGATTGCCCCAGTATTGGAACTTTCATAGATTCCCATGCTTTTGTATCATTCCCCGTTGTCAGAATGGGAGTCTCGGTAACGAAAATACCATAGCAGTAGGTACAAAAGAGAAAGAAAAAGGCCTAGGCCTCATTCCCTTTTGTAGCATATCACCCTCTTTTTGTAAAAGAGACCAAACTTAGGCATCAGCCAATCAGAAGTGCCTCGCCCCTTAGAACCCTCCTGAAGGAACCTCAGAGCCTCAGATTTTCTACCGCACGTTGTGCTTAGGCAGTCTCCTTTGAGCTCTGCTCAACTTCTACTCTTCAAAGAGTTTCTTCAAGGTTTTTTCTTCAGATTCATTTCAGAATTGTTAGCTGCCTTCCAGGATGTCTGACAAGGAGAAGAAGAAGGCCCTTTTCAAGCCATATTCCACCTGTGGCAAGAAAAGGCTTTTCGTGGAGGATAAGCATAAGGACTGCATCTATTGCCTCTATCCTGACCACAAGGCTGCGGACTGTAAGATCTGTTGCACCTTTTCAACCAAGACCCTCCGGGACCGTGATTGTAGGCTTCTGACATGGCTCCAGAAATTGAAATCCAGGAAGGATACTGTCTCCAGTGACAGTGAGGATACGGCATCGGCATCTTCCTCAAGAAGGTCACTGAAAAGGGGTAGGGGTTCCCCTTCTCCTTCTCTGGAGTGTCCTTCTAAGGCCTCAAAAAAGACCCCCAGTGAGTCTGAGAGCCACGGCCCAAGCAAATCTCCTCACCGAGGTGAAAAGGAGAGGGTAGGACCAGCTACGCCTTCCAAGGGTGAGAAGACTGACTCAGCCTTCAAGAAACCCTCTTCCCAGTCTTATGAGAGGAGTTCTAAGTCCTCGACGACGAAGGTGCCGACGGCGGAGTTTCCGTCGACGAAGAAATTGAAGACAAAATTAAAATTGGTTTCGTCGACGAGCTCGTCGACGGGGGATTCTTTGACGAAGGGATCGTCGTCCAAGAAGGAAGCGACGACGGCAGGTTCATCAGCGTCAACGGGAGGTTTGCCGACGACGGCATCAACAACGAAGGCGTCGACGAGTACCACAGCATCGACAACAAGAGTTACAGCTTCGCCGACGATAATGACGACGTCAACGACGTCGTCGACGACGACGGTGTCGTCGACGAGAGCATCAACGACGACGACTTTAACGACGACGACAGCTGGATCATCGACAGTTTCATCGTCGACGACATCGACGACCCCAATCTCGTCGACGTGTCTGCAACCATCGTCGACGGAACCGTCAACGATATTGTTCTCTGAAAAAAGAATTCGAATTTTAGTGACAAGAATTACGCCGGAGATGACATCTCCTAGGAGAGTGACCCCCTTGCCACCAGCTTTGCTCTTTGAGGAAGGGGAGTCGGATGAGGATGACCAGGACTCATATAGCTATGCCAATAGTCCCTCTCAACTTCTGGTTAAATGTCAAGAGACGGACTCTGAAGGGGGATATGACCAGGAGGATGGTGGACATCATCAGGCCGCCCAGTCACAACATTATTCTGGGCAGAATATGGTTACAGTACCATCTTCTTTCCTTGAGGACCTGCATAAGATGCTGCAGGACTACAAATCTAAGGCTATTAGGCCAATTCTGGTTCCGGCAGCGCCTTTAACGCCTGCCTTGGTTTCTGCCTCAATGGCTATTCCTGGATTACCTGCTCAGGTATCCCCTCAGACTCGGACATCTTTTCCACAGGATCCTTCCAGGCTGGCAGATGCCCATGATGATTCCTCGGATGAGGATCAAAATTCGGATCATGACTCTGTACATACAACTGAATGGGATGAATACATCATTCCGGATCCTTCATCTCCAGTTCCGGATCCGGTAGATTCCCCGCCAGCGGACATAGGAGGTTTCCATCAGCTGATGGAAAGAGCAGCTGGCAGGTTCAAATTGGCCAAGCCAGCTGTGGCTATGGATTGTTTCTTGTACGACTTCAAGGAACCCTTCAGGAAGACAACAAGGTCCATAGCTATTGTAGATCATCTGTGGAAGGAAGGCCTGAAGGCTATGAAGAACCCAGCGACGGTGGTCCCTGTGCTACCGCGTCTGGATAAGAAATACAGAGCACCTGACGATGGGCCGGCGGCCTTAACGGGCCATCCCTAACCAGACTCAGTTATTTCACAAGCAGCGCAGAGGAAATCCCGTAACCCCTCTGCTCCCTTAACAACTCCTCTGGACAAGGAAGGGCGGAGATTGGATAACGCTGGGAAAAGATTTTAGTCGATGGCGAGTCTTCTGGTGCGAGCTGCCAATGCCCTGGCGATCTTGGGTAGATACGACCGCCAACTTTGGTGTGATGTTGCTCCGTTCCTAGACCAGCTACCTCCAGAGTCAACATCAGAGGCAAAAAAGATCTTCCAGGAGGGAAAAGTGACGTCAATGGAGATCATTGACTGTGCCATGGACATTGCAACGACAGCGTTTTGTTCCTTGGCTGGGGCGGCAGTCTTCCATCGCCAGGGGTGGCTGAAGGCTACTTAGTTTCGACCGAAGATTCAAAACAAAGTCCTGGATCTTCCCTTTGATGGGGAGGCATTATTTGGAAAACTGATCGATGACACTCTTCAGGAAATCAAAAAGGATACGGAAACTGCCAGATCCTTGGGTACCCTTCAATACCGCAAGTCTCCTATTAAGGGTTCCAGAGGCAGAGGTAATAACTACAGGGGATCCTATCAACCGCAGCGCTATTCATCCACGGGCTCAGGTTCCCAGCAATACTGCCAGCCTTATCAACAGAGACAAGGCCAATCTTCTAACTACTCCAGGCCTTACAATAAGTGGAAACAGGCAGGATGAGGACGGGATTCATCCAAGCGCCAATAGCGGCCTCCTGGCTCTTCCTACTGGACCCTCCTCCAAGAAGTCATCGGTTGGATGCAGGGTAACCAAATACCTTCAGAACTGGTCCAGGATAACATCGGACCGTTGGGTGCTCAACATCATTCGGAAAGGACATACCTTGGAATATACGCAAGTCCCTCCACCCAAGCCCCCGGCAGCCATTCCATCAAAACACCTGCTTCCCCTGCGGCTCGAAGTCCAACAGATGCTCCGGAAGGGAGTGATAGAGCTGGTCCCCTCCAATCAAAAGGGACAAGGATTTTATTCCAGGTTCTTCCTGGTAAAGAAGACGCTGGAGAAATGGCGCCCCATTTTAGATCTCAGGGAGCTCAACACCTATCTCATCTCCCTGTCCTTCCGGATGGTCTCTCTTCAAGACCTCTTGCGGCTCATCAGTCCGGGGTATTTCATGGCCACGCTCGATCTCGAGGACGCGTACTTCCATGTCCCGATTCACCCAGCGCACAGAAGGTTTCTACGATTCACAGTAGCCAAGAGCCACTTTCAATTCTGGGGTTTACCCTTTGGTCTTCGCTCAGCCCCAAGGATTTTCACAAAGGTGTTGGCGCCTGTAGCAGCATTCCTACGAAGAAACCATTTTCAAGACTTCCCCTTCTGGACGATTGGTTGCTGAAGGCACCGTCCAGGGACACAGCGTGGGACGCTGTTCGGGTCTGTACAAACTTGTTTCAAAATCTGGGACTCATTTTAAACAAGGAAAAGTCATCCCTAGTCCCGTCCACAAAAGCTCGTTTCTTAGGAGCCATCCTGGATTCAAAGCTCTCGAAAGCCTTTCCGACCCTGGAAAGGAGGGAAAAACTACAGGCATTGGCTCGGAACTTACAAGGAAGAAGGTGTCTTTCAGTACGCCGCTACAAATCTCTGCTGGGGGTAATTTCATCATGTATTCCCCTGGTTCCTTACTGAATGCGTCCTCTACAGGAGCAACTAGACAACCAATGGAAGCAGGTTCACGGATCATTCGAGGACAAGGTGACCATCACTTCAATGATGAGGGAAGTTGCCTTATGGTGGGCAGATCAAGACAACTTGTCCAAAGGTCTATCCTTCGTAAACGACCCGTCTCCTCAAGTAGTAACAACGGACGCATCATTGGAGGGTTGGGGAGCAGTGATGCAAGACCTACATGTCAGCGGTCATTGGTCTCCTGAGGAACAACGACTCCTCATCAACCTTTTGGAGCTAAGGGCAATAAGACTGGCTCTGCAAGCCTTTCTTCCCCGCTTAGGAGGTTCGCAAGTGCTTATCAGGACGGACAACACCACAGCCATGCACTACGTGAACAAGGAAGGAGGAACCAGATCTCGTCCGTTGTCGCAGGAAGCTCAACAGATCTGGGAATGGGGGATCCTTCAGAGAATATCGCTAAAGGCGGAATACTTGCCAGGAGTTCTAAACGAGAGCGCCGACAGACTGAGCAGGTCATCCTCAATCAGCCACGAGTGGGAATTGAACCAGCGAGTTCCCAAAGAGGTCTACAGCCAGTGGGGCAGACCGGCGGTGGATCTCTTTGCCACACCGACCAACAAGAAATGCCGGTCTTATGCAAGCAGATTTCACCATCGAGGGTCACTGGGGAATGCGCTTTCGATAGCCTGGTCAAGGACATTTGTCTACGCCTTTCCCCCATCCCTCTGATCCCGCGGCTCATCAGGAAGATCAAGGTGGAGCCATGCAGGATGATCTTGATAGCCCCTGCTTGGCTGAGACAGTTCTGGTACACAGAACTCCTTCTGTTGTCGCTAGCTTCTCCTCTTCCTTTGAGGGTTATACCAGATCTCCTCACAATGTCCGAAGGACAAGTTTGGCACTCAGATCCACAGTCATTACACCTGACAGCATGGCTCCTGAGCAGGGAGAGTTTATGAATCTCCCCATCTCAAGCAAAATTAAGGAGGTCCTCTCCCAGGCAAGGGCTCCTTCAACGAACACGACTTACCATCTTAAATGGAAAAGATTTTGTTTCTGGTGTAGGAGAGAAAAGATTGACCCCTTTGCTTCCAAGCCTCATCAGCTCCTACCTTATCTGCTGTCCCTGGCTAAGTCAGGACTAGCCCATTCATCAATTAAGGTTCATTTGGCGGTCATTTCGAGATACAGAAGGTCTGGGTCTGGGCCTTCCTTGTGGTCTTCCAGGATTGTCAAACAGTTTCTTAAGGGCTTGTTCAGAGTCTATCCACCAGTGAGGCCTCCGCCTCCTACTTGGCATCTAAATCTAGTCCTTTCTCAGCTTATCATCGTTCTGACATGAAGTTCCTTTCATGGAAATTGACTCTGCTCCTCGCTCTCACATTGGCTAGATGTGTTGGAGAGTTGCAGGCCTTTACTATCCAGGAGCCTTTCCTACAATTTAAAAGGAATATAGTAATCTTGAGAACTAACCCTAGGTTTATGCCCAAGGTACCCTCGGACTTCCACTTGAACGAGACGGTTATTCTGAAGGCGTTCTTTCCTCAACCGGCTACACCAGCGGAAAAGACACTACATTCTTTGGATGTACACAATGCTTGAAATTCTACTAAGGGATTTCGGAAATCCTCTCAATTGTTTGTTGCCTTTGGGGGTGCAAGTAAAGGCCTCCCCGCTATCCAAACAGGGGATTTCAAGATGGATCACAAGTGCCATTCTGCATTGCCATACTGCGGCAGGAAAGCCTCTGACTGGCAGGATTCGGGCACATTCCACAAGATCTGTGGCATCTTCAACGGCCCTCTTTGCAGGAGTTCAGATTAAACACATTTGCAGAGCTGCTACTTGGAGCAGCGTTCACACCTTTACTAAGCATTACTGCTTGGAGTCCTTACAACAAGATGATGCAGCAGTGTTACAGGCTGTCCTGAGGAACCTCTTCCAATAATTGGTGAGATTTCCTTTCTATCCCACCTTCCGTTGTTACACATTTTGTATCTTTATGTCATGTTGGCTATTGCAATAGTTTTATGACACAAAATGTGTTTTTTTATTGCTAACTGCTTGCTACTCTGATACAAAAGCATGGGAATCTATGAAAGTTCCAATACTGGGGCAAGAAAACAAGTTACTTACCTGTAACTTTGGTTCCCCAGTATTGGTAACTTTCATAGATTCCCATGCGCCCACCCACCTCCCCGACGAAAGCTCAGCCTACAACAGATATGGTGACAGGTACACAACGGCTACGAAAATTTGAGGCTCTGAGGTTCCTTCAGGAGGGTTCTAAGGGGTGAGGCACTTCTGATTGGCTGATGCCTAAGTTTGGTCTCTTTTACAAAAACAGGGTGATATGCTACAAAAGGGAATGAGGCCTAGGCCTTTTTCTTTCTCTTTTGTACCTACTGCTATGGTATTTTTGTTACCGGGACTCCCATTCCGAAGACAGGGAATGATACAAAAACGTGGGAACCTATGAAAGTTACCAATACTGGGGAACCAAAGTTACAGGTAAGTAACTTGTTTTCATACATTACTCCCCACCATACATTTTAAGGATTTTGCAAGTTACTTTGGAGATCCATGACTTTATAAGAGAATTTGGCCTTCGGCCTTGCTCTTTTATAATGTCATGGAATTATTTAGTCACTTCCAATATTTTTTAGTATGTAGGGGGTACTTTATCCCATATATAATTTGAGTTCCCTGGTATATCATACATGTCCTATTACTGATATTTGACACAATGTGTGTTCTATGAACAAAACAGTGTAAAACTGTACATTATTTAACTGGAAATTAAATGTAGATTGTAATCAGACTCACATAATTTTTTCATCTTTTGTATGTTTTTTGTCACAACTTCTGCTTTTTGTTTCTTTGACGTTCATATGGTGACACAGTTTGTGTTACTGCACATTCACTGTACAAATTGTCCCCTGTGGTTTTCCTTTGTTTCGCCTACCTTTATATTTAGAATAATCCTCCCTGTTCTGTTTTTCGGTGATTACAAGGTAGCTGAGTCAGGTAGGGTGTGTTAGACAGAAATGATTCATTCATCCTGCGCTCACAGGGAAATTCTACAATGTAGATCACTTACGCACAATTAGTATGATATCCCTAAAGGCGCTCTCGCCTATTTCTCTCACCTGGCTAGGCAGGCTAGTGTAGACATATTAAACCAGTTAGAACATCAAAACCAACTACTGTACATTGTAAGAGACTTTATAGTGGACCCCCCAACTTGACAACATAAGGATACCGTATCAGATGCCACCAAAGATTCTCACGCAGCATGGATTTGTGGGCGGAGTACCTTAGGCACGCACATAATACTGCAAAACTTGCAAAATTCTGAACACTTGCTGTGTGAAAGGTGAGGTATTATCCTATAAGATACTAAAATGACATTGAATATACTGCTTATGAAGCCATACTTGGCACTCTAAATTTAGAGTAAACGTTGTGTCCATCTAGGGATGTGGCATCCAAATAACAGACTAGCATATCCACAGCTCAAATTAATTTCATGTTTCCGTATTCTAATTCCCTAATAATCCTGTTTGGGTTCTGGAGTAGCCTGCTACCCGCCAAAAAGCGCTTCAACACTTCATCGGTTTAGCATGCGCTATATAAATGAATACCCTTCCCTCGCCTATCCTTCCACTATTCTTTTTCAATCTAAATAACAAACTAACATGTACGACACTCAAATCGAATTAATTTCATTTTTCCCTACACTAATTCAGCACTAATCCTACTTGGGATCTGGAGTAGTGTGCTACTCACCAAAATATGCTTCAACACCTAATCAGGGGTAGCAAGTGCTATATAAATGCAAACCATTCCCTTATCCATCCCTCCACTATCCTTTTCAATCCAAATAATTTACTAACATGTCCAAAGCTCAAATTAATTTCATATTTCACTATACTAATCCACCACTAATCCTTTTGGGTTCCGGAGTAGGGTGCTACTTATTGAAAAAGTGCTTTGTGCCTCGTCTTGGGTAGTAAGCGCTATATAAATGCAAAGACAATTACATTAACAATTTCTTGTCACTCCTATGCTGACGACACCCAAATTCTTCTACCTCATGCCTGATTGTGTGGTGCTGCTTATGTTGTACTTGGACAAAGTCGGATCAGATTGACAGTTCAGAAACATCTATGAAACGTACGCAATTCTTCCTGTTAAAAAACTTGCAAAGCCCTTTCACTTAGATTCTAAGGGGCAGATGTACCACCGTTTTTTGCAGTTGCAAATGTGAATTTGCCCGTTTGCGATCACAAAATAGTTCAGCCACATGTACAAACTAACCCTGGGCGGAGTTCGCGGAGTTGTGTTCTGTGAAACTCCACGAAGTGGTAAAAAAGGCAGACTTTGATAGAAAAATGCTGTTCGCGGTGATTGCACAGTGCTGAATGCTTGTTCGCACTGTGCGATCATCACGAACGGCACCATGCACAGCGCAGGCTTTCCTTTTCTGCCTCTTGAGTAGATATTTACTTGTGCGGCAGCTTTCTCAACATGAATGGTGGTTTCTCAATGCGAGCAGTCGCGAGCATATACGACCACTTCAAATGAGAAACCTGCCCCTCGCGTTGAGAAATCTCGCCAGGAGGTTTATTTTCCATTGTCGCGCTCGCTAACTTGATGTTGACGATTGCGAACGAGGAAAAATCTTTCCGGGAAGTTGATTTTCCTTGCTTGGCTCGCCAACTTGGCGTTGGTGAACACGAGCGAGGAAAAAGCTCTGCTCCACTGCGTGAAGCAGAGTTTTTGGCAACTCTGCGACCTTGACGTAATGTGGAGAGTGGAAAAATCTGAAAACTCTTGCGAGCAGAGCAGAGTTCACCGCCCGGGCCTAGTACAAACCATATTTTGCGAGTCGCTAACTTATTAGATACTCGCAACATGTGGTTTTCGACTCGCTAATAGACAGCGAGTGTCCCGGGTGGGTCGAATTCTATAGCGGCAATCTTTGCTTGGGGAAGCGTCATCACGCACCCTAGCAGACAGCATAAAAGGAAAGGGCATGTCTCCGCGCAGCGGACGCGTACAGCGGACGCGCCGGATCTGCGCCAGAGTCCTGCCCGTCTGCGCCCGTCCGCGACCAGGTCGTGGCCATGGCTAATCACTATATCGAGCCGGCTACTCATTCTACACTTAGGTATGATAAGAGAACTTTACTCCAATCAAGGCAACAACACTGTGGATTCTTACATGCTATTCCCCCTGACCTTACTACCCGTACCTTCCCGTGCATGCCCTGTAAACCCGTCCAGGCTGAAAGCACCCCTGGGATTCACTGCCCTCTTCACACTAACACTAAACGGGCCCCAACCTCTAATAACAACATTACCATCAAAGCGGGCCTCATTAACTGCCGCTTTCTTTTCAAACATTCGTTGGATATAGCTCAATCCCTTGTAGATAATAAATGGGATATCCTCTTCCTAACGGAAACATGGTTTGGAGATGAAACTAATCCCGCTTTGTCTCTTGCTATTCCCCCTGACTATCATATTCATTGCGCTAACAGACAAAGCTCCAACCACGGCGGAGGTATCGCTATTGTTTTTAGATCTTCATGGACCATCTCCTCTTTTCCCTATAATCAAATAGAATCTATTGAAGCCCTCCCTTTCTGTATCCATCTGGCAGCCAATACCACCCTTACAGGTTTACTAGTATACTGCCCCCCTAAATCAAAGGTTTCTATGCTTCCGGATTTTTTGGATTACGTCCTCCAGGCGAGCTCTCGTTATGCCAATTTCACTCTACTCTGAGATTTTAATCTCAATGTCTCCAACCCCACAAGTACTAACTTCCTCAACACACTTTCAGACGGCGGACTAAACCTTCTGACTTTCCGACCTACTCATAAGGCAGGTCACACTCTTGATCTTATATGCTCCAACCTCGAAGACCATACTACTGGTGACCCTTTCCATTTTCCATCTCTCTACCCCATCAAGCAAGACCACGAGTATTACCTAAAACCCTTGGTCGCAACTGGAGTAAGATTTCCCCAGATAACCTAGGAGTGCAACTGGCCTCAACCACTCCTAGGGAGGCTATCGACTTAGACTCCAGGTTGAATAACTTTAACGAATGGATCTCCTCTGCTATAGATTCTATTGCTCCCATCAGGCCTATCAAAACATTTTGTTCTGCCCCTTCCTCACCCTGGTATTCAGATGAACTCCGAAAGTGTAAGTCTGCCTGTAAACTCCTGGAGAGACGCTGGAGACTATCATACTCCCCAGTTAGTAAACTGAAATATAAATCAGCTCTTAAAAATTATAGGAAAAAGATCATTGATCATAAAAGACAGTACCTTGAGGAAAAAAATAATAAAGCCCAAGGTTCGGCGAGAGAAATTTTTAACACTGTAAGATCTTTTACTAATCCCCCGGCCCTCAAACGACAGCCCCCGGTATCACAATCCCTCTGTAACCGTCTATCAGACTTTTTTGAGGATAAAATTGCAACCATCTATGACTCTTTTCCTTGCAAAAACAAAACTGACCTCATCGATAATCCTTCAGTACACCTAAATTTCTGCCCTGAACCCTCCCATATCTTCTCGGATTTTGAAGAGATCTCCTTCGATCGCTCTCTGGCAGAACTATCAAAGTGTAGATCCGGCTTGCCAACTGACCCGTGGCCGGCCAAACAATATAAAGATCTGGCCCCAATCCTTAATCCAGTTCTGAATAGTATCTGGAATGACTCATTAAGTACCGGCATCTTCCCTGATTCGTGGAAACACGCATGTATTGTCCCCATCTTGAAAAAGGCTAACGCCGACCCCAATGAGCCAGCCAATTACAGGCCAATTTCCCTGTTACCAGCTCCTGCCAAGGTACTGGAGAAACGAGTACAACAGCAGCTGGCAAACTTTTTGGAAGCTCATGGTTCATTCCACGACTCCCAGCATGGCTTCAGACGAGGATATAGCACGGAATCGGCATTAATCAAGATGGCCGACACAGTTCGATGAAAACTTGATGCAGGATCGAGGGCGGTGTTGGTGCTGCTGGATCTATCGGCAGCATTCGACACCGTCTCTCATCCTGTCCTCATCGACCGTCTTCACTCGAAAGGCATCCAAGGCCAGGCCCTGAAATGGGTATCTTCTTTTCTGTCCAACCGCACTCAGGCGGTGTTCACTCCCCCTTTTACCTCAGAAAACCGACCACTCAAGTGGGGAGTCCCTCAAGGCTCCTCCTTGAGCCCCCTTCTTTTTAATGTTTATTTCTCCCCCTTGGCCGAGCTGATTGCTCAATCTGGAATCAAGCCACCTCATACGCGGATGACATCCAACTGCTATTTTCTTATGATAACATCTCTGAGTCTACATTTGATCCTTTAAAAGACTGCTTACGTAAAGTTGCATGTTGGATGGACCAGAACTACCTCCGACTTAATGCTGGAAAGACAGAAGTCCTTTTTTCCCACCAATCTTCCCCCTGGACTCTAATCTGTGGTGGCCACAAGATTTAAGCACACCCCCCACCCCGAAACAATCTGTAAAAAATCTTGGAGTCAGGTGGGACTCTTCCCTCTCTTTTCACACCCAAGTCCAAACGGTCTCTGCGGCCTGTTTCTCTAAAATAAGGATGGTCAAGAAACCTATCAATTTCCTACCCAGTAATACAAGGAAAACTATTGTCCAAGCCTTAATTACATCGCATTTGGACTATGCCAATGCTCTTTACATCGGACTTACTGCAGGCCTTTGCCATCGGCTGCAAACGGTACAGAACGTGGCAGTCCAATTGGTATGTGGGATTTCCCTCAGAGAACACATCTCCCCACATCGCCGCTCCCTTCATTGGCTACCGATACAAAAAAGGGTGAAATTCAAAGCCCTTACACTGTCTCATAGGGCAATCAAGGGGAAGGGTTCTGCTTACCTTTCCTCCTGTTTACGTCCCTACAAAAACATCAGATCTCTGTGATCCAGTTCAAAAAACCTCCTGACTACTCCGAGATTTAAAAAGACACGTTCAGGAGGAAAAACGTTTCAAATATGTGCAGCATCCCACTGGAATAAACTTCCACAGGCCATCCGCTCAATCTCGGAAGAACTTCCCTTTCGTAAGGCACTAAAAACATACCTGTTCTGCTAATCACTTAGGAAGAAAGAGCTATCACACCCTCTGGAGCGCCGGGACACCCCGTTGGGGTAGATGCGCGCTATATAAGAGACACAAATAAAATAATAGGAAGGAGCGTACCAAGGGCATCCCTTCCTAATAGCGAGACTATCACCTATGTATGATTGTTTTCCGACTGCAATTAAGGTCGCAAAACAATCCCAGTTTACCACCCTTCTCAGAAGGGTAGTAAGCCACTCACCCACGGGACTCCCTCCACTTTGTGAATGGGTGCGTAAATATTTTTTAAGAGCTGTCAGGGGTCCCAGGACCACACCCTGCCCTTAAAAAATGAAACAGAAAAGTTTCATTTTTCTTTTTTAAATGCAACCCCTTTTCCTTTAAAAAAACCTGCTTTATTTAAAAAGCAAAGCAAAGCAAAACCAAAGGGGATGGTGGACGGCGTGTTGAACATTGCAAGCACACACCCCGAGCAACTGATCTGGGTTTAATCCATCATCATTCTTTAGCTCACTCCGCCACCCCAGTTCAGACATGGGCATATGCAAATCAGTCTGACACTCCGCCTCATGGGAACAGTCCAGCCCGAACTGCCAAGCAATGTCTTTCCTGAACCGGAAACAAGCATCCTGGGACCAGTTTCTGGCTAATCAGCTGTCATCAGCCAGGCTAGTTTGAATCCAGTGGCAAACTGAGCAAGGAACCCACGTCTGGGCACACCCTGACAACTTAGGGCGAACAAAGCAAAACCAAAGGGCATGATGGACGGAGTGTTGAACATTGCAAGCACTCACCCCCAGTCAACTGATCTGGATTTAATCCATCATCATTCTTAAAAGTTTTGGGCAAAAGATAAACTGGTTCACACTCCGACTCCGGTAATGTCACAATCAAATTCGCTTCCGGCTGGGCACCACCCATGTGGGGGATGCTCAGTTTGCTGCCTGACATAAGTAACAAAGAGTGTAGTATTACGTGATAGGAGAACCTGGTTTCTAAACAGGTTCAGCAATTGTAATACCCCATATGTGATCTACAGGCTGACCTGCAGCTGTGGAATGCATTATATTGGATTGACCTCATGCAAGGTTAAAGTGCACATACAAGAACATCTCAGCACAATCAAGGCAAAGAAATTAACAACACGCCTAGTGCAACACTTCACTGAAAAGGGACATCATCTGAGAGATCTGAGATGGACTGTCCTTGAGGAGGTGGTGGGTGACACACATAATCTTGAAGCGGTTCTAGCAAGAAAGGAGGCCAAGTGGATTTTTTCCAAACAAGCGGATCAGGAGGAATTTAATGAATCCATTGAATGGAATAAGGTCAGCAAGCTTTAAGATGGGCAGGTCTATGAAACATGATAAGTGAGTATCCACTTTGTTAACTCACCATTCCCATAGCCATTTATAAAGAGCGGTTCCAACCTCTAAATCCCCTGAAGGACTAGCTTTCTGGGTATTGTCTAAACGACATTATGCAGATCCTAGACTATTGGGACAATTTTTAACTTATGGTTGGAGGTGAGATGGTACCTATTGGAATCGAGGAAGTGTAGGCATCCCTTTCCTCTTGTGTCCTTGTGTCAACGGTTAGCATCAAGAATGTGTGGCACATGAGATGGTGATGAATCTAGCGATGTTTATCTACATCACCATGATCAACAAGCTTGATTATTATTTTTAATATTTGGAGGAGAGGCGATATGAGGATTAAGATACAGTTGCCACTATTACGTGACATTGATGTGGCAGTTGGTACCATATATAAAACAACCACGGATTATGGACAATGAAAATATGCAGCTCTGTTGGAATAATAAGAGCTGGAGTGTCGTTGGAGGAATATCTTGAAGGGTATGAGAATTAAAAATTTGTAAATGAGTTTATTTTTGCTCTCTGTGTAACCCCTTGTTTTAATGTATCATCGGGTTCATTTTTGAACACTTGTGATGTATTGAAGGACGGTACTTTTAATTGTGACATACATACGATTCACTGCTGAGATTACAGTCTTTCGATATTTAGGAACATAAAGTGACGAGTGGCTTTTGAAAAACATTATTGAATGGTTCATGGCAGTTTATCCCATTCTAAGATGGCCGCCACTGTTGTTGACGTTAGCACGCATACGCTAGTAGTTGACGTGACGTTAAGGCGTGGCTACGGTGTTTATAGTCCTACGGCAGTATGAGCATGATGCTTTACCGATAGGTACCTTGGTGAATGTAACGAGAATATTTAGAATGCTTGAAGAGTTTGTGGAGCATTGGTTTTTGGACTTGAAAAGATGGAGTGACAGAAATCACGTTATAAAATATACCTCAGACCACAGGACTTAAATAAATGTATACTTTAGACTGAGTGACATGTCGGAGAGGTCTGATAACAGCGGTTGAAGGCATCAGCTCAAGTTGTTCTGATTGATTTCGTTTATTTTTCGTATGGGGCTAGACACTGAATAGTCGTCCCGTGGACACATGATCACATGATCATTTGACACGGGGTCCAATACATAGATGGTTGCAGGTATGCGGTAACTTGGTAACCATCAGGTAATGACTAAACGATCAAATATGCATTAAAATTTAAATTATAATGCATTGTGTGTTTTGATGAACTGTGGTTCCAATCATGCCTTTACGAAGGAAGCTGTTGGAGACTCACTGCTGGCCCTTGTTTTTTAATGTCACTGCAGTCTTGGGAGCATCTGAGAGCGAAGATTGATATTATTGAACCCCTACTAGCTCTGATGAAGTTGCGAGAAATCTGAGCAATGAAACATGTTGGCAATGTAGAAACAATTATGGTATATTGGTAACCATTTTTAATTGGGAGGGCTTAGAATAAAATTGGATGGCCAGCAAGCTCTATTAGGTTATTAAAAAATGAGAACTATGTTCACTACTTCTCACTGGGGTTCTTTGAGCATATATTTTGAATAGCGAGCACAGTGGTTGCGTTCACCATCTCTTCACTACACACTCATTGTTTGAAAGGGGCACACATTTCTTCATTTCCCTTTTTCTCTTTCCCACACACAAAAAGAAGGAGTGGCCAATGATGACAAATGGGTAAACTGGCAATCACCAGCCAGTAACCCCCTCGGGTGTTGCTACCGTGAGGTACTCTTTCTTTTTTCACTACATTTCTTCACTACATTCTTTTGTTAGTGAGATCAGAGATTAACTAGAAAGTATGCACCATGACTAATCAGGCTAGTGTTAATTAACACACTCGGGGGAATTAACAGAATTATTGAAAACCCTAGGATTGGTATTTTTTAGGAGAGGTGCAGTTAAGGTGAGGCCCTTTATTGTTGATATTGGTTTGAGTGAGGGGTGGCCTGACCTTATTCCCCCCGTGACTCCTACTGTCTGGTTCTGGGTCTGAGGGAACAAGACCATTTCTCTTATGCCTAGCGATTCCTTTTGGGCTTCCCATACAGGGCAGAGTGAAATTCATTCTTTCTTGCATGGGTTTCTGGTGTTATCGCCAATTATCTCCTACCTATCTACAGCGATCAGTCTATAAGTATCACCCTATCTGCTTATGAAGGTCAGATGATGGGAGGTTGCTGTCTTTCAAGAGCCAGAGAGAGGGGAAAGGCTGTTCTTTGTCCAGGATACAGAAAGATGGAATTCCCTTCCCATAAACCTAAGGTATTGTACATCTTTGTCAAGCTTTAGTAATATCCTGAAAACCTGGTTATTGTTGCAATTGTAAAAGGACATCTTGTAGATATTAGTTGTCACCTAGATGCTCGTTTTCTATTAAGTGTATCCAATAAATGAGTTTAGACACTCACTTGCCGACATCCAAACTTGCTCTTCCTAACATAATCAATGGGTTCCTGTGTCAAAAGTGTTGTGCATTTTCATTATCCTCCAAACTCACGAGTCCACAACTCAGCTAGTCTTCAAAATATGTATTTGTCAAACACAATTCTCTCAGAAATAGAATTAAACTTCTCAGGACTGTCACAAAGGGAGGGTGAAGGGGGCATTGTGTCCTAGGACCCGTTCTATTTGAGGGCGCCGCACCACTACTGCACAGTTAATTTGTAGTGTACGAAAGTGGATTTATTATTATTTATTATTATTATTATTATTATTATTATTATTATTATTATTATTATTATTATTATTGTTATCATTATTATTTGTAATGAGAAACAAATCATCCCCAAGTGGATCTCTCGGCGCCTGGACAGCAGACAACATAATTAGGGAGGGCTCATTAAAACAGACAGGTTTTAAGAAGTTTCTTAAATTGCGCCAAATTGAAACATGCTCCAATCTCATCTGGCAATCTGTTCCAGTGGGCGGGGGCTAGATGAGAAAAAGCCCGCCCGCCCATTTTGGCCTTCCTAATTCTCAGAGTGCAGAGCCGCTTTCGACTGCTTGATCTCAACTGGCGCACCGGAATCTAAGGTTCTAGTTTTATTCTTAGATATGCCTGGCCCAACCCTTGGAGTGATTTAAACACTAAGCATAGGAGTTTAAAGACTGATCTTTTCCTGATAGGAAGCCAGTGCAATTGTCGCAACAGGGTTAGTGAAGAGTTTGTGCGGGTTTGTTGAGGGTAAGCCGCGCTGCTGTATTTTGGAGGACTTGCAGCCATGATAATAAGTCTTCCCTAATCCTTACCAATAGAGAATTTCCATAATCTAGTCTACTGACTAGAAGCGCTTCCGTGGGGACTTTTCTGGTAGAAAGAGGAATCCAAGGGAAGATTTTTCTCAGCATGCGCATCATACCAAAGCACTTGCCCGATATAGTTTTTACATTCTCCTCCATAGAAAGTCTGTCATCAATTATTAGTTGATGGGGGTGTTCACCTTCAGCTAGTAATATTACCACAGTTGCGGGACACCCCCGCGCCGCACGGCCACCAGCTGCTGGGTGTGCCCATTGCCTTCCCCTCTGCCTCCATGCCTGCCTCGCTGCCGGCTGCCGGCTGACTCCGCTGTTGGCTGTTTTGGCCTTGTTTTTACCCGCATTTGTGCCTGTTTTCCTTTTTTTCTGTGCCCGTGTTAGCGTCTTAATCGCCTTTTGTATTGTTTTTGGTATTTTGTTTATTTTGTTTCCGTGTCAGCTTTTCCTTCCTGTTGCCCGCCTCGCCGCCCTCCGTCTTCCCTCCCCGCTCCCCGCCACCACCGCAGACCCCGCCCCTTTTTTCCTTTGGTTCCCTCCCCGCTCCCGCCTCCCAGCTGCTCCGCCCACCCGCGCACTTGGCCTTATATGGCGACCGTGCGACGCGGGTGAGTGTGACCCACTTGTGGGACACCCCCGCGCCGCACGGCCACCAGCTGCTGCGTGTGCCCATTGCCTTCCCCTCTGCCTCGCTGCCTGCCTCGCTGCCGGCTGCCGGCTGACTCCGCTGTTGGCTGTTTTGGCCTTGTTTTTACCCGCATTTGTGCCTGTTTTCCTTTTTCTTTTTTCTGTGCCCGTGTCAGCGTCTTAATCGCCTTTTGTATTGTTTTTGGTATTTTGTTTATTTTGTTTCCGTGTCAGCTTTTCCTTCCTGTTGCCCGCCTCGCCGCCCTCCGTCTTCCCTCCCCGCTCCCCGCTTCCCGCCACCACCGCAGACCCCGCCCCTTTTTTCCTTCTGTTCCCTCCCCGCTCCCGCCTCCCAGCTGCTCCGCCCACCCGCGCACTTGGCCTTATATGGCGACCGTGCGACGCGGGTGAGTGTGACCCACTTGTGGGACACCCCCGCGCCGCACGGCCACCAGCTGCTGCGTGTGCCCATTGCCTTCCCCTCTGCCTCGCTGCCTGCCTCGCTGCCGGCTGACGGCTGACTCCGCTGTTGGCTGTTTTGGCCTTGTTTTTACCCGCATTTGTGCCTGTCTTCCTTTTTCTTTTTTCTGTGCCCGTGTTAGCGTCTTAATCGCCTTTTGTATTGTTTTTGGTATTTTGTTTATTTTGTTTCCGTGTCAGCTTTTCCTTCCTGTTGCCCGCCTCGCCGCCCTCCGTCTTCCCTCCCCGCTCCCCGCTTCCCGCCACCACCGCAGACCCCGCCCCTTTTTTCCTTCTGTTCCCTCCCCGCTCCCACCTCCCAGCTGCTCCGCCCACCCGCGCACTTGGTGTTATATGGCGACCGTGCGACGCGGGTGAGTGTGACCCACTTGTGGGACACCCCCGCGCCGCACGGCCACCAGCTGCTGCGTGTGCCCATTGCCTTCCCCTCTGCCTCGCTGCCTGCCTTGCTGCCGGCTGACTCCGCTGTTGGCTGTTTTGGCCATGTTTTTACCCGCATTTGTGCCTGTTTTCCTTTTTCTTTTTTCTGTGCCCGTGTTAGCGTCTTAATCGCCTTTTGTATTGTTTTTGGTATTTTGTTTATCTTGTTTCCGTGTCAGCTTTTCCTTCCTGTTGCCCGCCTCGCCGCCCTCCGTCTTCCCTCCCCGCTCCCCGCTTCCCGCCACCACCGCAGACCCCGCCCCTTTTTTCCTTCTGTTCCCTCCCCGCTCCCGCCTCCCAGCTGCTCCGCCCACCCGCGCACTTGGCCTTATATGGCGACCGTGCGACGCGGGTGAGTGTGACCCATTTGTGGGACACCCCCGCGCCGCACGACCACCAGCTGCTGCGTGTGCCCATTGCCTTCCCCTCTGCCTCGCTGCCTGCCTCGCTGCCGGCTGACTCCGCTGTTGGCTGTTTTGGCCTTGTTTTTACCCACATTTGTGCCTGTTTTCCTTTTTCTTTTTTCTGTGCCCGTGTTAGCGTCTTAATCGCCTTTTGTATTGTTTTTGGTATTTTGTTTATTTTGTTTCCGTGTCAGCTTTTCCTTCCTGTTGCCCGCCTCGCCGCCCTCCGTCTTCCCTCCCCGCTCCCCGCCACCACCGCAGACCCCGCCCCTTTTTTCCTTCTGTTCCCTCCCCGCTCCCGCCTCCCAGCTGCTCCGCCCACCCGCGCACTTCGCCTTATATGGCGACCGTGCGACGCGGGTGAGTGTGACCCACTTGTGGGACACCCCCGCGCCGCACGGCCACCAGCTGCTGCGTGTGCCCATTGCCTTCCCCTCTGCCTCGCTGCCTGCCTCGCTGCCGGCTGCCGGCTGACTCCGCTGTTGGCTGTTTTGGCCTTGTTTTTACCCGCATTTGTGCCTGTTTTCCTTTTTCTTTTTTCTGTGCCCGTGTTAGCGTCTTAATCGCCTTTTGTATTGTTTTTGGTATTTTGTTTATTTTGTTTCCGTGTCAGCTTTTCCTTCCTGTTGCCCGCCTCGCCGCCCTCCGTCTTCCCTCCCCGCTCCCCGCTTCCCGCCACCACCGCAGACCCCGCCCCTTTTTTCCTTCTGTTCCCTCCCCGCTCCCGCCTCCCAGCTGCTCCGCCCACCCGCGCACTTTGCCTTATATGGGGACCGTGCGAATGCGCAGCGGCCACGCGCAGCGGGCGCGCCGATTGTGCGCCGAAGGCGCGCCAAAGGTAAGCCCGTCTGCGCCTGTCCGCGACCGGATCGCGACCAGCGCCAGGACCCCTGGCCCACGAAGACCCCGACCCACCCGCCTGACGTACTCCGCCGCCACCCTCATCGCACTCAACACCGGCCGACTCCCAGATTGCCACCAAGCCACACCACGACGCACCCACGGACCTTTCAGCTGCCACGCCTGCAAATTCACCTGCATCCGGACCTGCCTCGCACCAGCACCCGCCAAGCCGAACACCAGCAGCACCCACCTCAAGTGCATCCTGCTCAACACCCGCTCCGTCCACAGACACGCCATCGAACTCTGGAACCTCCTAGACACCACAGCCCCTGACGTTGCCTTCCTCACAGAGACCTGGATGAACGCCTCTTCAGCTCCCGAAATCGCCATCGCTATCCCAGAGGGCTACAAGATCGTCCGGAGGGACCGCAACGCCAACCAGATGGGAGGAGGCATCGCCATCATCCACAGGAACACCATCCGTCTCACGACCAGCACCGACAACACCCTGACCACCGCCGAACACCTGCATTTCCAGATCCACACCGACCCGAACACCACCCTCAGAGGCACCCTGATCTACCGACCCCCGGGACCACGCACACAATTCAGCGAGGACATCGCCGACTTCGTCAGCCCGCATGCCCTCCCCTCCGCCGACTACATCCTCCTGGGGGACCTCAACTTCCACCTGGAGAACAACAACGACTGCAACACCAGCACCCTGCTCGACAACCTCGCCAATCTTGGACTCAAGCAGCTGGTGTCCACCCCCACCCACCTCGCCGGACACACACTCGACGCAGTCTTCTCCTCCAGCACAGACATCGACTTCAGCCACACCACAGAGCTTCAATGGACGGACCACAGCTGCGTCCACTTCACCTTCAAGAGAACGACGACCCACCACCACCAGCAACAGGCCGCCCGCAGACGCTGGAACAAGATCACAGCAGACCAGCTCGCCACCTCCCTGAGCCAGCACCCTCCTGCCAGCTCAGCGAACCCCAGCCAGGCAGCCGACAACCTCACGAAGTGGATCAGCAACTGCGCGGACGAACTCGCCCCACTGAGGACCCCGCCCAGCAGACCCGGCAGCAAGAAAGCCCCGTGGTTCACCGACGAACTCAAGTGCTCCAAGAAGAACTGCCGAGCCCTCGAGAAAGTCTGGAGAAGGGAACCTACACAGGACAACAGGACCACCTTCAAGCTAGCCATCCGGAAGCACCACCAGCTGATACGCGCCGCCAAGAAAACGGCATTCAAGGACCGGCTGGACAACAACGCACACAACTGCAAGGAACTCTTCAACATCGTGAAAGAGCTATCCAACCCCAGCGCAGGAAACAACGACATCACCCCATCGCAAGACCTCTGCAACTCCCTCGCTTCATACTTCCACAACAACATCGCGGACATACACAACAGCTTCAACAACCAACCAACGCACACCAAGACCGAACAACCACCACCACCCTCCACGCCTGGACCCCGATCAGCACCGAAGACACCATCCGCACGATGAACTCCATCCACTCCGGATCACCGACCGACCCCTGCCCTCACCACGTCTTCAACAAGGCTGACGCTGTCATCGCACCCCACCTGCGAGACATCATCAACACATCCTTCGACACCGCCTCCTTCCCTGAGAGCTGGAAGCACGCCGAACTCAGCGCTCTACTCAAGAAACCCACAGCGGACCCCAACGAACTCAAGAATTACCGCCCCATCTCGCTCCTCCCGTTTCCAGCCAAAGTCATCGAGAAGACCGTCAACAAGCAGATGGCCGCCTTCCTCGAGTCGAATGGATCCCTCGACCCCTCACAGTCCGGCTTCCGAGCCAATCACAGCACCGAGACCGCCCTCATCGCCGCCACCGATGACATCCGAGCCCTGATGGACAACGGAGAAACAGCGGCCCTCATCCTCCTAGACCTCTCCGCGGCATTCGACACTGTCTGCCACCGCACCCTAGTACAGCGCCTCAGCAACGTCGGAATCCAGGACAAGGCGCTGGAATGGGTCATCTCCTTCCTCGACGGAAGAACTCAGAGAGTCCGCCTACCACTGTACAAGTCAGAAGCCACCAAAGTCATCTGCGGCGTCCCTCAAGGATCCTCTCTGAGCCCCACCCTCTTCAACGTCTACATGAGCCCCCTCGCGGCCATCGCACGCCAACACAACCTCAACATAATCTCCTACGCCGACGACACCCAGCTGATCCTCTCCCTGACCAACGACCCCGCCGCCGCCAGAGCCAACCTGCACGAAGGGATGAAAGAGGTAGCCGAGTGGATGACGACCAGCCGCCTGAAACTGAACTCGGACAAGACGGAGGTCCTCATCCTGGGCTCCTCACCCTCCGCCTGGGACGACTCCTGGTGGCCTCCCGCCCTGGGCACCGCACCCAAACCGACAGACCATGCACGCAACCTGGGCTTCATCCTGGACTCCTCCCTCTCCATGACCAGGCAAGTCAACAACGTTTCCTCAGCGTGCTTCAACACCCTACGCATGCTACGGAAGATCTTCTGGTGGATCCCCACCGAGACCAGGAAGACCGTCACCCAGGCCCTCGTCACCAGCCGACTGGACTACGGCAATGCCCTCTACGCCGGTACCACCGCCAAGCTCCAGAAGAGACTCCAGCGGATCCAGAACGCCTCAGCCAGACTCATCCTCGACATCCCACGAACCAGCCACATCTCCGGACATCTGAGAGACCTTCACTGGCTCCCCGTCAACAAAAGAATCACCTTCCGCCTCCTCACCCACGCACACAACTCTCTACACGACCAAGGCCCGAGCTACCTCAACAGCCGGATCAACTTCTACGCTCCCAAACGCCACCTCCGATCAGCCAACCACGCCCTCGCCGCCGCCCCCCGCATCCAAAGAGCGACAACAGGAGGAAGATCCTTCTCCTACCTGGCCGCCAAGACCTGGAACTCCCTCCCTCCCGACCTGCGCCTGACCCAAGACCACCTCTCCTTCAGGAAGAAGCTGAAGACCTGGCTGTTCGAGCAGTAGCAGCACCCCCCCCCCCTCCCCCCCAGCGCCTTGAGACCCTACGGGTATGTAGTGCGCTTTATAAATGTCATTGAGTCACTAAAGGTCAAGACCCAATAAATTTATCCTTGCTCAATGCTTAGTAGCTTGGCAAATGAGCAGTTAACTTAGGAGATAGGTATTTATAAAGCAATTAATATCACCAAAACAGTAAATGAGTAAAAGATACAACACAATAAAAATCCAACACCAATTTATAACAATAGAGTAAAGTTTTATCTTTAAAATGATACCAAAACAACAAAAATCCAATGTAGGGAACTGGATATATGAATTTCTAAAGATTAAATAGAAATTGTGCATTCTATCGCCAAAAAGCTTAAAGTGCCACTCCCGGCTATCTGGTCGGACTGGTCTAGGACCAAGTAAAAGTTTTAGGCCCACCTCTTTGGAACTCAGGTCGGATAGGCTGAGTTCTAGGTCCCAGTCAAAAGTTTTTCTTCGGACTTAGGGACCGATTACGAGTTTGGCGGTCTTACAGCTGGACTGCTGCGGTGGTGGTCTCAGGTACTCCATTGAGTTGATGGTCTCTCGCCTGCTGTATTATGATGTCACCGCAGGCCCAGTGGCGGTGTTTCTGATGGTGTGGAATATATTTTTATATATGTTGATGTGTCAAATGTACATATATGCATGATACGTGAAAAAAAATACCTTGAACGAGTACCTTTCCATTGCTGGAGTCTGGACCAGATGAGTGCAATTCAGACAATGGGAGAAAAGTGCAAAATGGACTTACCTCAATTTAGGCTCTGACACAGTTGTTTTCTTCGGGTTCAAGTTGCTGCTGGGAAGGGGGCCCAGGACAGAGGGGTCCACATCGGTGACTGAAGCGAAAAGAAGGAAATGGGTGAGTTTGCACCCCATTTCTTTCAATTCCTCCAACTTGAAGCAGGCAGTCTCCCACCACTGTCAGCTGGACAGCAAGGCACTTTGTGATCTGGACGGTGGAATCCCTGTCTGCAACCCTCTCTAATATCTGCTTTTCCCCCTCGGTGAATGGTTGGCGTAGTCGGTTATACTCCGGCGGTCTTTCGTTCATTAAACTGGCAACATCGTAATACAGCGGGCGGTCAGATTCTGCCAAATTTGTAACCAGGCCCTTAGTCTTTTTCTATGAGCTTTACTCTCGACATTGAGTTGTTAGGTTCGTTGGATTTTAAGTTTGATTTGATGACTGCAGCCTGCATAAGCTCGATGCTTTGGTGAGCCTCTGGAAGTGCTTATCCTCAATATCGATGGCGAGCAGCTCCAGAGCTTTCAGTGGGGGAAATCAGCACAGTCAGGCGGATTTGCAAGTTGATGATTGGGGCTTGGCTCTCGACTTCGAGACAACTTCCTCCTGGAGCTTTGAGAAAAGGTTTGTAGAAAGTTTCCAAACTTTCAGATTCTGTTCCTTGTTTGTTCCTTTGGGGAGAGAAGTGTCCAGTAGCACCAGCCAAGGATTGAATCTCCCACTGTCCAGGAAAAATCAATTTGCAACTGGACAGTTGGGGTGGTCCTCACTTTGGCTTGGGTGGGAACTTCTTCCAGTTCTGTTGTACCTGTTGCTGGTTAGAGAGTCCACTCCTTTCGCTTCAAGTCAGGCATAGTTCTTTCTTTGTGGAGGCTTGTGAGTGCACCATATGCAGTCCGTCTGAGTGCAAGCCTTTTGTGGTGCAGTCCAAGGGTTCAACGGGCAGCCCTTTTTCTGATGTCCTAGGCAGTGATCTGAGGAGCTCCTGCAGCTCTCCCATATTTATCCTCCATTCTGGGCTGGCAAGAGGGGGTGGATCCCAACAATAGGGGTAAAGTTACCCCCCCTCTGCTATGACCACTTCCTGTGAAGTGTGGCATATTTTTGACACAGAATGCACTTTTCTCACAAAAATCAAAATGGAGAAAATCTCTCCTTGGTGTGTGTTTCTGTATAACACAACCCAAAGGTCTGGCTAACAACTCACTACACTCCCCTTCCAGCCCCTCTCCTAATCTAATTAGGAGGTTCCCATGTGATTTGGGATACAGTGTCAGGTCTTGTTGCTTCCTCAGGAACAGTACTCTCAAGGAGAACACCTTCTGGCAGCTCCAACTCCATGTATTGTAGTACGGAGGTTCAGAGTGGCCAGAGATGGGGAAGGGAATTAAGGATGGGCGTGGGGGGTACCGCGGGGAGGGAAAGCTGGAACAGAGATGTCCAGACATTAATACCTAGTTCCTTATTGCAACACTATGAAAAATAAAGTATATTCCCAGGATACAATATATATCATTTTGTGGAAAAAATGCAATGCTTCTGCGATCAATCACCTTTATCTTTAGATATTGTACTTGTGCAATTAACATTTATATGATGCGTCCGTAACAAAGACATCTCACAGTCTTGCACTGCGCACACAAATAAATGATGTTCAAGATGTTCCATGCACTTTGATTATCATGTTCAAACTCAGGAACACGTTACATGCGCACCAATAACACCATGCTCTAGTTTCCAGAAGCACTCCTTGAAATATGCCGAATCAACAAACATGTGAGTTATTCACTGTCCTGCGCTCCAAACTTATCATGCTTAAAGGAGAGTTTCGCAAAGCATCAGCGATATCAGATTTTCTCAAGATTTCACTGAATAAAGTCCGGACAACACAATTTCTATTCTGAACTCCACCTTTCTGAGCTGTCAGATTTAGGCGGGGATGTGAGCAAAGGCTTTGTTCTCAGCTTGCAACAAATATAATGGAAAGCTGTCTCCATACCCGAGTTCAGTGCTGTCTGCATAGTGAGGAAACTGCATTTTCGGGAGCCATTTCAGGAGCTGCCAGTAACTGCACTGCTTGACTCTCCTTCAATCCTCGATACTCCGTGTTCAGTTTTTAGACATGAGTGCTTTTATTGCAGGTGCGAGCTGGATGGTGGACACAATGTGGCAAATCTCGTGACACCTTGAGCAACTAAAACTAAACAAAGAAAACATGTTAATCCTAATGTAAAAGAAAACAAAAGTACACATACCGCACATGGCATAATCCAATACATTTTTTCGCAGCCTGTTACTATCTCAAGCCTCTTAATACCAGCCATACCTTTGTACCTAGGACGGCATACCTGTGTGCCCAATAAGTATTACAGTTCTGTTTATACGCTTGTTAGCTATGCAAACTGCTGTGCAAATATTACATCGCCAGCCATGCCTCTTTTAGACAGCTTTGCTACTGCGTTAAGTTTGGGCATCACCCATGGCCGCCTTTCGCACATACCATGTAGTCTACACACTTATGGACCAGCAGTGGGGGGCCCCACCCCTGACCTGGCATTGGGCGTAATGACGTTAAGGAAGTGGTAGCTGGCCTGGGTTCTCTGACATCTGTTTTCCTGCCTTTGAAGTCCAGCTTATCTCCTCTGCATATCCTTGGTTCTCCAGGAAGCAAATCTACTCCCACCAAATGTCTGTATTATTTCAGCACCAGGCCTCTTCACATCTAGTCAGGAAGTAACTTGGCTCGGGCTATCGTAGGCTGACCAATCAGATGAGGTTGCTACAAAGCCACTTTAGATACCTTCAGGATAGTAAGTTCTAAAACTACTTTCCTGTAATAGTTATCACAAATCCGGCCTTGGCAAGTTGTTAGAGATTTTTTGTAACTATTATTTTGATACTTTGAATGACATTGCTAGCTAGCTCCAATGAAAAGTTAGACTTTATTAAGTTTAATAAAGCCTTCCCATGTTAGCCTATGGGGCTAGCACCACTACAATAGGCAAAACTACTTTGCCTGTTTTTCTTTCCCAGAGCATATAAATATGTTATATTGTCCCTGCTTTTTATGACAATGTACCCTACCCTTGGGGCACCTAGGTCAGACCTTAGGGGTGATTTATAGGTTATAGAAAAGTACTTGTGGGCTTTTGAACTACTTTTCATTCCAAAGTCGAGTTTGGATATCGATTTATTTTAAAACCATCCTGCAGGCCTCGCTTTACTATAACACCAGACACCACAACAGTGCACAATTAAGTGCATTAGGTCCACTGGAGTCTCTAAACCTACATATGTTAGGGACTTACAGGTAGGTTGTCTTGGCCAATTAGAATGATACCAATTACTATATACCGTTAGACGACAGAGGCCTAGGCTTGGTTAACAGAGCCCAGGGTACTTTCAGAGTCAGTAAACAATAGCATCAGTCAAAAATTAGGGTGATCAGGGCATAAAGGATGACTTTCATACACATAGATTGTAAAGGTTTACCAATGGGGCAGCTAAACATGGCCTTACTGCTAGATAGTGCCAGGTGTTTGTTGTGACGCAGACCCTGCAAAATGTTCTGGTTATTGTGATATTTATTTATTTTATTTATTTAGAAAGTTTTGTATAGTACGAACATGACCCTAGAGGGTATCAGAGCACTTTACAGAGGTGTGCAACATATATGGGAAGGGGCAACCAAGGCAGAATCATAGCAATAGACAAATATAGTATAGTTACGTGACAACATGATAGACAAAAATAGCAATAGTTACTTGATGACATGATAGACAAAAATAGCAATAATTACGTGACAACAAAATAGCAATATTTATGTGACGACATGATAGGCAGAAAAAGCAATATTTACATCATGACGTAATAGTGGGCAAAATAATTGGCCAGTAGGATAAGGCAAGAAAGTCATCAGCGTGATAGTATATGAGGTGATTCAGGACTCCTACTGGACTTTAGGGCAGGTAGGTATTCATCAGTAGAGATTTCCTTTCTTTTTTGAAGGACATTGTTGATGGAATCAGTCTCATTTCCATTGGAAGGGAGTTTTAGGTTTTAGTTTTTTTGAATTTTTTTGGTTTAAGTAGGAGGGTGCGAGGTAGAGAGGGGTGTTGAAGTAAAGGGCTTTGTGGTTCATGCAGGCAAGTTTAAGGTGTATCCTTGCTTCGAACGGTAGCCAGTTGAGTGTTTTCAGGTCCGGGGAGATGTGGTTGTACTTCTTGGAGCCTGTGACTAGCCTGGCGGCCGCATTCAATGACACTCTGAGGGGGGCCAGTCTGTACTTAGGCATACCGCAGAGTGTTGCACTGCCATATTCCATTTGGGAGATGACTAATGCTTGTACTACGGACTTGAGGTCATCGGGGGGAAGGAAAGGTTTTAGTTTCCTTAGGATGCTCACTTTGAAGTTTGCTCCTTTGGTAGAAGCACTTAAGTGGTCCTGCATGCTCAGGTTCCTATCCAGCACTATACCCAAGGATTTCGTAGAGTCTATAATATGTGGTGTGCAGTTGGGAGCAGGGAGGTTTTTCATGTATTTCTCAATGATGGGTGCTTTCTTGGGTGGGGAAATGAGGAGAAATTCCATTTTGAGGGCTTTTAGTTTGAGATGGTTGAAGGTAAGCCAGTTGAGGGTTTTGTGCAAGGTTCTGTTGGGTGACTTGATGTTGTCTGGTGAGGAGAGTTTCATGTACAGCTGCGTGTTGTCTGCATACATGTGATATTGGATGTTAGATGCTTTGAGGATTTTGGTGAGGGGTTCAATGAATAGGTTAACAAGAGTGGGTGATAGTGAGAAGCCTTGGGGCACTCCCAGGGTGCAGGGACTGGGATGAGGAAGGGATTGGTTGGATATAATTCTCTGTGTTCTATTGTGGAGAAAGGAGGCGAACCATTTTAGTACTGCGCCAGACAGTCCCATCCTATGTTCCAGAAGGCTCAGGAGGTTGTCATGTTTGACTGTATTGAAGGCTGATGAGAGGTCGAGTAGGATTAATAGGCAGGATTCGTTTCGGTCAAGTCGGGTAAGTGCGTCATCAACTATGTGAGGGATGGCTGTTTCGGTGCGGTGGCCTTGACGGAAGCCCAATTGAAATTGACCTAGGAGCTGGAATTCCTCAATGTGGTTACATAGTTGTAACTGTATCGATTTTTCAATGAGCTTTGCCAGAGTAGGGGTGTTAGTGATTGGTCGGAAGTTATTTAGATCATCAGGGTTCGCTGTAGGTTTCTTGAGGATGGGGAGAACTAGCCCGGATACATTCATTTGGTGACCAATGCCAGGGTTCTTCATAAAGCACAACTCAATGCTTCATAAGGAGATTTGATAATCTCCACTCAAAATGAAGGTGGTGTTTGAAATACACATGGGGTAGGGAAAGGAGAAGTGAGTGGAACAGACAGAAAAGGAAGTGATGATAAACTCTTCTTCCATCATGGATATGGCTACTGATGAACCCTCTACCCGTTCATCAGAATGTAATAGTTGTTGACAAGAAGAGTATGTAGCAGATGAATTGGGTGAGTTCTGTCACAGGGTCTATGTGGGGAGGATAGAAAGGATTTGACCAGACAGTTGGAAGGAGAGGGCATTAATAAAGGAGGAAGGGATATTGACTTTTCTGTAGTGAGAGCTACTTCTGATCAGTGAAAATCATTGTGAGCTACTGAAGACTAAGCAACTCGGGCATTGTTAACATACACCACCACACCAAGGTTCATTGACTTTAAGCCTATTGTCCATAGAGCCAATTACTATGGTTTAAACAAAATACTGGGGGCACTATGACAGGGTTGCCATGTGTGCCAAAAGGAGCTTGGTCTTTGGGGATGTTTAAACATGTGTGTATATGAATTGTATACATGTATACGGGTGACTGAGAACCTGTGTCTTATGCACTTGTGGCAGAGGGCATACCTTCATCCATATGTGGCACAATTACATGTATAATACAAACATATATCCATGGGTTTTAAACTGGATAATTTTAAAAAGCAAAAACATTTTCTGTAACAATATATATAATATAAAACTTTTTTTCTGCACTTTAAATTTCTCCCACGTAAAATAATGGTTCTATTTTTCAGTTACAAATATGGCACCATGTCTGCTGTCCACTGGGCGCAAGATGCCTGCTGTGACTAAAGGCGACACTGAAATGGGAGAAAACTAACCTGAAGAGTTAACTTTATCTTCATATGGATTCCATGAAACTCATCATTTAAACTTTCACCTATTTCCAAGTGTCACATTTGCAAACACTAGGTATCTTGCTTCCAGAGACCTGTAGACAGGGTGCCATATTAATAACAGAAAAATACAGAGTAATGAAAGTCTAAAAAACATATGGGAAAGTGGTAACATTTACTATTCTAGCCCCAGCCTAGTAAATACTGGGGAAAGCTTACACATTGGGGAGATGAGAATCACTATTCTAATTCCAGTCTCACACACATTGGGGAAATGCATACATTGGGGTGATCCTATTTACTATTGTAACTCCAGTCTAACAAACATTTGAGAATGTACATACATTGGAGAGTTTACATACAACACACCAAAATAAACACAACTTAAAAATATTTCATAAATGTAAATGCAAACTTTAAAAATGTAAATATATGAACAATTCTCAAAAGCCCAAAATAATTCTTATCATACGACACATGCTTAAAATTAAAGTAATAAAATCATTCATGAAATAAAAATGATAGTAATTTCAATGTGATTAATAAATATTTATTTGTTAAAAGATACCCATACATTTCTCAAGCATACCCAACATCCAAAACATAGTATGAGAATAAAACATGAAAAACATAAAAATATCAAACATTAAAAATTTGGGGCCCGGTTCACAGAACCAACTTAAGACAAAATCCTAAACTTACTACCATTTTGGTATTCACAGAAGGCACTTACTCATTTTGGTATTCACAGAAGGCATTTACTCATTTCGGTATTCACAGAAGTCATTTAGGAGCCCTAAAGTTAGGAGTCCTAACTTTACTACTCCTAAACTGAGAAAAATCCTAACCATAAGACTTTCGGTATTCACAGAAGGCATTTAGGCGTCCTAAAGTTAGGAGTCCTAACTTTACTACTCCTAAACTGAGAAAAAGTCTAACTTTAAGACTTTCGGTATTCACAGAAGGCATTTAGGAGTCCTAAAGTTAAGATTCCTAACTTTAAGACTCCTAAATGCCTTCTGTGAATACCGTAAGTCTTAAAGTTAGAATTTCTCTTGGTTTAGGAATAGTATAGTTAGGAGTCCTAACTTGAGGACTCCTAAATGCCTTCTGTGAATACCGAAAGTCTTAAAGTTAGGATTGTTCTCAGTTTTGGAGTAGGGCACGTTTTGTAATTATAACACTGCCAACGACGAACTAAGCTTCCCTGAGGTGATGCTTTGACTAGTTCTAACTGTTTTTAAGCTTGGGCCTTAAGTCATGAGTCAACGGAAAGCCACATCAGCTCTGAATCCCACCAGTGCCACATTGGATGGTTTTCTGCAAAAAGCTGTGGGTGCAATCAGTAAGGAAATTGAACTGACGGAGCGAAGACTTTCACTCGTCCCTATCCCATCATTATTTCCTCCGGCCACTGCAGACATTATTATTAGTGATGCTGTGTCTAGTACTCTATTAACAGTCTCTCCAGTGGTGAACATTATTGACAAAGCCAATTTTAATATAAATGTTGATCCAAATTTACAAAAACCTAATCTGACTATGGAGGAAACCAGATGCCCACAAGTTATTAGGGGGAAAAGGAAAACGGCACAGGTAGTAAAAAGAAACAGAAGCAAAAAGAACAATGTCATACATTCACCCCAGTACAGAGATCTGGGCCTAAATCCATCTTTCATTTGCTCACCATGCCATTCCAGTTTGAAAAAAACGAGCATTCTTAACCCGGTACACAAGGAGATAGAGGAGGAACCAGGGGAAATACCCATTGATTTAACTTTAGCCACACAACTTAGTTTGCCCATCACAGTTGAGGAGGGGGAAGCGAGTTTAATGTAGTGTGTCTGTCTGAAAGCCCAGATGGGATGCCCCTTGACCTTTTTAAAAGAAATCCTAATCTGTGGGCACCTCTAATAGCGAACGTTTTTAAAGCAGCCATTATCGGCCCATTGCCCGCGTCATGGAAGGAAGCAGTTGTGGTCCCCGTCTTCAAAAAGGGTGATAGAAGTGATCTGGCATGTTATAGGCCCATCTCATTGATTGATGCCACAGCAAGGTACTGGGCAGGGTCCTTCTTGCATGTTTGGAAGATTGGACATCCACTACTGGGATCATGTCTGATACACAATAAGGTTTCAGGAGGGGATGGGGTACATCTGAACAATGCCTTAACTTATACCTAATTATCAGTAAGCAAGTGAGGTCCATAAAGAGCTCTATCCAGCTGACCTTCATGGACTTATCTAGTGCCCTTAATACTGCCAACCAGGATACATTATGGGCCATGATGGAAGGCATGGGTGTTGAAAAAGTGTTAGTAACCCTCCTACTCATGCTTCAGTCCAACACCACAGTCACTGTAAGATATGGTAGCAAAGGGGAAAAAACTCACCCAATCATCTCAACAGAGGGTGTTAGGCGAGGATGTATTTTAGCCCCTTTCCTGTTTTTAATTTATACAAATGGCCTGGAGGCTTTTTTATTAATTAGGGAACTTGACTTCCCCAATATTGTTAATAAACCCGTTCCTCTATTATCATATGCAGACAATACAGTTCTATTGGCAAGGACAGCTATGAGCTTGCAGAAATCTCTTGATGCTTTAACTGATTTTATGGCCTCTCTTGATCTAAAAGAAAATTTTATCAAATCATATAAAATGTTATGTGGCCCTAAAACCACAAAAACAAAAACTTTTTTTGTCCAGGGAAAGAAGATAGAAAAAGTAAATAATTTCTCATAGCAGGGCTATTTATTTAATAACCAGATGAAATGGGAACCACTTTTAATCATGAGTGTGCAGCAGACAAGTAGGGCTGTGGATGCATTATTTCAGTTTGCTTGTAAATTGGGGCACAAGCCTGTGAAGGAATTGATTACCCTCTCCAGAGCTAAGTGTCTCTCTATTGCCATATATGGGGATGGGTTTTGGGGCTATAATAAACATCAACAGCTCCAAGTAGTAGAATACAAATTTATCAAAAGATTACTGATTACACCGAAAAGTGCTCCTACCTTACTCTGTCGTATGGAATTGGGCTAGAGTTTATAGAAGACCATATAGGCAGCGCCTCTCTGTGTTTATGGGGCAAAATTTGGCATTCGAATGACCTAATGTTTTCAAGAGATGTTATCAAAGAATGCTTAAAACCAGATAATGCCTTAAAGATACCTTGACTTCATTATAGGAGGGGAAAACATTATGAGATAGGTCTGGGACACTTTTTTGAAAATCCTAATAGAAGCCCTCCAATTGCCAAGGTCATCATTAAAGAGGCGTATTGCACTAGCGGCAAAATGCGCAGTCATCAGCAACATGGTAATATGGGAGAGCCCCAATTGTTTCAGGCTCTGCTACAATTTTTTTTAACTTTTTCTATCAACTCTCAGTTTAGATTTTGTCGAATAAGGTTCCGCTTATGCACTGTGCACTTTTTGTTGGCATTTTCACGCCAAGAAGGGTGGACAAGCAGGCTCATGCCCTGTTCGTGTGATAATTCTTCCAGTCAAAGGATAATGCACTTTGTATTATTTTGCACATTGTATAAATCAATGAGGACAAGACTTTTGCCGACATTATTAAGAAATATTCGCCCTTGTTCGTATATTGATGGTTTTAATTCTTTGCGCACACTGGCAACCACTAACATTTGCATTGCGGTAATTATATTCGGGGTTCTATCACAAGCAGAAAGCATTATGAGTAAAATTGTACAAGATCAGTAGGGTAACAGTTTGCTGCTTAAATTGACATTTTTTTTAAGGAAAAAAAGAAATAACATGATATACCTGTAATTTTATGAATTGCTTTTAACCTTTTTACTGCGGATGTCTCATGTATGGTATATTTTCTGAAATTGGTAATCTTTTAATGGTTCTTTGATCTGAAATAAAGTTATTCTTGGCTTGATATTAATTGATATACTGTTTGTTAAAAAAAATGCCTAATCAATCATCCAATGATCCCAGCAACCCAAATAAAAAATATACATTGCAATAATATTTAAAATGCATTAAAAATACATCTCACAGTAGCATAGACAATACATAATTCAGTACCATAAACAACATAATAAGATATATTACAGTAAACAATATTTTAAACATTGATATTATTGTAAAAAAGTAAAAAATATATATTTACTTTTGCTATTTGGTCCAAAATATTTTGTAGTCATGATATATTGATCATGGTAATATGTTCACATAGTATGTATGAGTCGATATGCAGGTGAAAGACCTCTTGTACTACAGCTAAGGTCAATATCAGCAAGTGGGTGCCTGGTAAAGCAGAGAATGGGGGCACAATTAAACAGTCATTATTCCCAGCAATTAAGTAAATAAGGCCATCAAGCTAAAAAAGCTGGTGATAGGTGCTAGGTAAAACAAAAAAGCTGGTTCATAGGTGTCAATCATGCTTCTCAACCCTCTCACTCTGCTCCTCCCATTTGTTCACTCTTCAACGTCACCACCTTCTGCAAGCACACCTACTTCTGAGTAAGATTAGCATTTTCTCTGAAAATTGTAGGTGCGTCTTCAGGGCCTCCTGTATTAGGTGTGTCTCCTGCAGCCTGCGCCAACTGTGCTTTGGCTTTGCCACTTCTGTGCCTCAGAGCACTATATTAAGGGCATCACCCACAATCAATAGGCAGCGGGAAGAGAGAAGTACGGATCTGCGCACCAAGACTGTGGATTGGGATAAAATGCTTTGCCAGTTTGCTCATACTTAATTATCTGTTCGGGACTAGATGTTGTGCCAGAAAACTCACTTAATTAATGCTGGAACCTTGAGAAGCTTGGACAGGCAGAAGGGTGTCACAACAACATACTGACAGCAGTGAAGAGCTGTAATTAGCCGGCTTAATTTCCTGCAGTCTTTTCAATTCTCTCTATGGGCCAAGATGTCCGAAGCACTGGTCTAAAAAAATTGGATGCAATTTGCGACAAGTATTTTGGTGGCCAATGTCATATTTTGCAAGTCGACCTATGTACCAATAGATGGGTTTGCAAAATACTGAATTGTAGTGGTTTGCAGTTTGACCTACCTCATTAATAATAATGAGCTATGTCGCAAATTTCGACCCGCTATGATTCACTGCCGTCAAATGGATGGTGGCCTTTTCGGGTCTGCAGACCTCTATGTCTGTCATTGCTACACTCTTTTTTTTAATGTAGCCCGTTTTCCTTAAAGAAAAACGGTATGTGGTTAAAAAACAGGAAAAGTTTAAATAACAGTTTTTTAAGAGTAGGCATTGCTTGAAAGGATCACTGCCTACTATTAAAATAGGCTTTTGCCAAATTTCACAAAGGGGACGGGGTCATCACTACATTTGTGTAGTGAGTAAAATGTTAATATCTTCGGACTGGATTTTGGTCACAAAATATTAATACATCCCATTCCGAATCAGTATGTGGAAGGGACAAGCATGAATACGTATTTAGTTGCAAACAAACGATTTGCGATTTGGTGATGTGTTATCAATTCACAATTTGGGTTTGCTACATTCCAAAAGGCCTTTTTGGGGTCGCAAACGACCCAATTTGGTGAATCAGACCTTTTTCAAATGTGAAATGCCTTCGTACATCTGACCCCATGTCCCTGCAGTATTTAAACGGACTGTCTGACAATGCACTTGTTAACAGTGAGCAGGCCCTCAGTGTGGAGAGCTGAAGCCTTCAGGGGGCTCGGGAGGTACACTGACTATAGATGAAGATCTCAGTGATCTTCTCCTAGTCCATGCTGACTCCATGGCCCTTTTCGCATTAGGCCACTTCCAAAGGATGAGTGAATGGCTCAGCATGAGTAGAGTGGAGGAACAGTTCAGTACTTTACATTCCCATATTATGAGGCAAACATCATTTCTCACATCACCCCTTGCGCAAATTAGTGTAACATCACTATCCATTTTATGTAGCACACTGCATCATATTCATCCCATAATGCCACATAGATAATTCTGATTAATAGCTACCCTGTTCAAAAGCAGAGGGTAGCATATTTATCCTACCTAGAACATCTGCATAGAGGTAGTGTATAGTGTTGCTTGATTGGCATTCACATTGATCTCATGTTTACCATGTTCTAGGCTAGCTTTGAAGAGGTTATGTGGAATTTTTCATGTGTGGGTAAGAAATACTCCTGAGCTTGGCTGGGAAGTGTGTTTGTAGATTGTGCTGTTAAGTTCGTCAGAGGATTGGTGTTTGTGGAAAACAGGTGGAGTGACACATACACACTTTGTTTCTCACGTGTTATGCTTTCTTTTGTGCTAGAATGAAAATCCAGGTCCAGGGTTTTATAATGTCGCTCACAAGTCAGCGGAGATAGCCAGCACATCCCTGTCAAAGAAAGGCACAGGATATTTCCCTTCCAAGGTAAGTAAAACTAACTATGCCGATCCTAGTCCTAGTGGTGAATCTTGTTCTTCTTCATAGATAAAACAGAGCCATAAGTGAAGCTCAGGTAGCACATCACCAGGGGTAACCCAGAAAAGTAGGTGACGGGGCTCTGAATCCATGACAGGTTCTTAGGATAATCACTGAATATGTAAATGAGGTAAATTTAGGGTCTCTGTATGTAAGTTTGTTAACATCAATAAGATCAAGCATTCCTAGACCTATGTTGGATACCCCTGCTCTATAGCTGGGAATCCATCCAATCAATGTTAGCTGGTCTAACTCTAAATATCTGTATCTTCACCTGCTTTTAATCCCCAAGACTCAGTTTCATTAGCTTTAAATCAGTCTATGATGTCTCTATGTTTATACAAGAAAGTTTATTTCATTTTGGATGTGGCCTGATTATGATGTTGGTCGGAGTTACCTCTCACATACATCTCTGCAGTTTCTAAACTGACTGACCTTGGGGTGGCATTCTGAAACCGCAATTACGATGCGATCTCACGTGGTGCGGTCACAAACTCCCATTTCCCTACGGCTTGTGCGATGGTCAGAAACCCGGCCGCAGCATAAGATCCTATGGAGAAATGGGAGTTACTGTAAATCCCTGCACCATGTGGCAGGCACCATGAGGTGCCTGCTACACAGTGCAGGGATTTACAAGGGAGCACCATAGATGCCCCCATGCCAAGAACTGGAGGCTGCAGAGGGAAGGGGCCCTTGCTAGGGGCCCTCAATTCACTTTCCAACAGGCTTTCCATGTCAGGAAGCCCTACATGGAAAGTCTGTCGGAAACCAACATCATAATCCTGTTTGCAGAAACGCCGTCCATAAGGGATTATGTGGCGGTTCCGACTGGCCCACATGCTTCCTGAGCCCGTCGGAAGCCAGTCAGATAGACCGGCGGGTTTAGACTCCGACCACCATCATGGTCATACTTCAAACCAAGGCTGTCGGTCGGTAAGCCTCCGATGACAGTCGAAGGCTTACTGACCAACATCCTAATCAGTCCCTTAGTTTATTACCAAGGTTTAAATTAGGGAAAGGGATAGGACTGAGTTAGGTTCGGTTAGGATAAGGTTGTACCAAAAGTTATGTTTAGAGTAAGGGGTAGGGCAAGGACTAATATGAGGGTTAGCTATTGAGCTCTGATTAGGGTTCAGCTTTTGAATAGTGTGAACTATGCGGTTAGGATTGACAGGAATATTACTTAATTCTGGTATTATTCATAATATTCCCTTCATAAATGGCAGTACATTGTAAGATGCATTTTTCTTCATAATTGGCTCTTAAATTTGTCAGTTTACCTCATCACCTAGATCCCTTTTAATCCCCGGATTTGCAAATATAATTGGAAAACCCTTGTAAAATCTCTAATCTCTAATTACAGCCACAGGGTGGTAATTAATACCAAACACCCTTGTGGTGGACTCACTTGCTGTGCTTGCTTAGATTACATAAGGTTATTATTTTTATTGAACTGATATTAGCTGCACTTTTTGTCTGTGGTAAAATGGGAAAATTATTTTACTTTCATAGCCATAAAGGGGAACATAATGATTTTACATTATTAAAAATACAGTTTAGATATTCTATCAGAGAGGATTTGGAGGCAACGTTACATTTATAGGAAAGTCAATGCAAAACAAATTAAAATTATGTTGCAATGCAGTTGCAGATTTCCACATAAATATTATGCCTTTATTTATAGTTTTGGAATGCAAGCTCTATTATGCTAGACTTTTTGATCCCTTTAACTCCAAAATAGTGTCAACTTAGACCTATAGTTTGGGATCGAAATGACGTGGGTGTCAGTTGTAAAGCTAGATTAACAGGTTTGATGTCAAGAACAATTTTGGAGTAAAGAGCTTTGTTATTGCTCTCGAGTAAATGCTTATTTAAGCCATAAATGAGGCAGCATAGAGATGTTAAGTTTGTTACATTATTGTGTTGACTTTCTTTTCACTTGATCAGTCTCTTTCACTTTGTTTTCTGTTAATGAAGAACTTGTGTTTTGTTCTATTTTTCTACACTTTTAAATTTTAAATAGATTGAATTTTTGGTATCATTAGCACACTTTGATTTTTATTTCTCTTTCTTACTGCACTTCAAATCACAAATAAGTGACTAAGGCCTAGATGTGTCATTGCTCCTATTTGCGATTTCTTAATAGCGATTTTAATGAATCGCTATTTAGAAATCGCAAAATGGGATGTATGTTTAAAATCGCTATTTTTTTGGCGATTTCTTAATATTCTTTATTTGCGAATTCGCAAATAAGGAATAATTTCCCATTCATTCCTATGGGCCAGGAGGCCCATAGGAATTATTGTGAAATACATCTCATTTTGCGATTCGCAATTTGCTAATCGCAAAATGAGAATGATTTCAAGGGTGCAGGGGTGTCAAGGACACCCTGCTGTACCCCTGAAATCAGCATTTGTGTGCATATGGCGCACATACATGCCCTATGGGCATGTATGTGCGTCATATGCCACCTTTAAAAATGCAGTTTGAAGTGAATGTGTTGAGGCAAGTGCACTGCTTTTTATGATGAGCTTGTTGAGTTTTTGTTGAGTATTTAGGTGCTCCACAGGAGGCGTCTGACGTCCTGAGGCGCTTGTGCTTAAACTGAGAAAACATGCTTGTAATGGAGCATTAGAAGCATCCCCGTGGGCACACCATTCTCCCCTCAGTGCAAAATGAAGATTCTCCACACCATGTCAGTGTTGTACATTTACAATGTTTTATTCACATGATATCTCTTAAAATATTTTTTTTTTGTACTTTTCTTAATTCATTTTTCTTCTTGATCTTTTACAATCCTTTTATTTCTTTTTACATATGCGGCATTATTTTAAATCCAATGCATTTCGGGCATAATAAACAGCCCTTCATCAGGGAATAATACTACAAAAGAAAAATAATAAAGCAATGTCAAAATGTAGTACGATCTAGATGTTAATTTCACCTACTTCCTAGTGTTTGTGAGCATTTACATTATCACCTAGAAACCCAAGTGTTCAATTCAGGTTCTAAAAACTGTGTGCATCGCACCATCAAGTACAAGATACGGTGAATTTAACCTGCCACCTTAAATGACCTTACATCCCATGTAAATCCAACGTTTAACCGTGCAACCATCTCACATGCCGGTTCTGCCGCATAGAATTTCACCACATGTTCCAAAGCTACCAAAAACAAGGAACAGTAATTGGACCGTTAAAATCGAAACTCTGGTATCACCATTCTATCCGCTCTCTTTCGACTATCTATTACCAAAACTAACCTGTTTTTTTCTCGCTTATCCAAAGCTTTCTCAAGTGTTTATCAAACATCCAAAAGACTCCATTGTAACCGTCTTTACTATTCCCAAGAAGGCATTCATTGGCCAGCATTCTGGTCACGCGGTATAGAACTGAAAGACATACTAAGTACTGACTCTGTTTGTAACTTGAGCAAAAAAACTCCCGGTCATCCAATATGAACTTCGAAAATAAATTCAAATGATCAGCAAGTGATGCAATATTATTTACGCGCTTAAACTCCCAAAATAAAGGGTAATCAAGAATTGAGACGACCAGGGGATACGAACCCTGCGCTGTCTAAAATAAGATAGTCTCTAGGGGTGCCATGTAGATGGAGCTATCATGAGTGTTGTGATGACAGTACACAAAACATAGAAGTGTGTCATACAAATATTAAAACAAACGAAATAATAAAATTACTCATCTCGCAAGAATCATTTTCTGTCCCAAGGCAAATTCATAAGTTCATAAGTAACATGATAGTTCTATGTGGTCATTGAGACCATTGGGCTAATGTGTGCATAATTTCTGAATCCAAAAGTTCTCCCTTTGCAGGAAATATTTTGTATTGTCTCTTCTTTCTTTCCTCTTCGCAGTCTCCAGTACAATGAACTTAACTGTGATACATTGTGTTGTGCCTCAACAAAATGTGCAGCAACTGTCGACTTCATATTTTTTGTACGTATATTGGATTTGTGTTCAATCAGTCTTGTTTTTATTCGTCTTTCCGACATATAATTTTCCACAGGGACATTTCAAAGCGTAAATAACATTAGCTGTGTCACATGTTGCATTTGTCTTGAGTTTTATTTCGTGACCTTTCATAGGGTGATTAATCTTATTTCCCTTGATGATGTTATTGCAGTTTCCGCAATTTAAGCAAGGTTTAGTTCCTTAGAATATCTCCTCCTTTGTGGGTTTGTTTTTCAGTATTTCTACTATGTTACGAGCTCGTGTGTAGGCAAATAATGGTACTCTTTCAAAAATTCCATTGAAGTCTGGTTCAAGATTCAAAACTGGACAGTTTTTTGTAATGGCTTTTTTGAAACGTTCACTCAATGTCGTAAATTTTGGGACTGCTACTATTCTTGTCTCTTCACTTTTTAATCTAGTTTTTAGTAGTTCTCCTCTTTCAATTGAATCTACTCTCTTCCTTGACTCCTCAATAATGTGTTCGGGGTACCCTCTCTTGGAGAATCTCATTGCCATTTCATCCATTCTAGATTTTAATTTGGATTTATTAGAGGTGATTCTTTTAACTCTCGCCATTTGAAAGAAAGGCAGATGTTTTTTTAAGCTCAACTTTTTTGAGAACAACTAGTACTTTTCAGGCACCAGTTAGCCATAAGACTTTAGATCTTTTTGAAAAGTTGGTAAAACAAGATCTGTTGAAATTCAAATATGGGGTGCGCACCAAAAAAAACATTACCCAAAAGGATATGGATACCTTAAGAAAATTAGCGTCCAAACAAGAGATCACGTGCACCAAGGCAGACAAAGGTGGCCCGTTAGTCATCATGAACACCACAATGTACGAGGAGAAAGTCAGAGAGCATATAATGTACGCAAATACATATATGAAGCTGGATGGTAATCCCACCATGGAATACATGAGAATCTTAAGGGACATCATTGAAAAAGCCCATGAAATGGGAACAATCAACGACAAAACAAAGAACTTTTTGATTAAAATCAATCCAAGAGGCCCGGTATTATATATGATACCCAAGATTCACAAAAACCTTTTGGATCCACCTCTCCGTCCGATCGTCACAACCTGTGGGAGTTTACATGAACCGATAGGACAACTACTGGACAAATATCTTCAGCCCATAGTCAAAAATATGAAAACATATGTTAAAGATACTACCGACTTTTTACTGAAGCTTGAAACAATATCAACTTAACCAGGAGAAAAGCTGATTCTATGCACAGCAGATGTTCGCTCACTTTATACATCAATACCCCATTCACTGGGAATAGAGGCGGTGGAAAAGGCCTTGCTTAACTCGGACTTAGAATTACCATTTCAGACGTTCCTCATGGAACTGATGTTATTTACTCTGTACCAAAGTTACTTCTGCTACAAAGATGACTGGTATCAACAACTTGTTGGGACAGCTATGGGCAATTCAGCGGCACCGGTATACACTAATATATTCATGCAGGATTACGAAGAGACACATATTCTCACTAAAAAGGAATGGCAGGACAATCTGAAGTTTCTAGTAAGATACATAGACAACATATTTATTATTTGGAAAAACTCAAAAGAGAAACTCCACGAAGAACTCACTAAATTTAATGGAATGGATGACCGCATACAATTGACCTGGGACATCTCGGAAACAGAGGTTACATTTTTGGATGTAAAGATTTCGGTCACACACAAGGGTTTTGAGACGGACATATTCAAGAAAAATACAGACAGAAATAACATGCGTCATTATCAAAGTTTTCACCACCAGAGCTTAAAAAAAATCTGCCTTTCTCTCAAAAGGCGAGAGTTAAAAGAACCACCTCTAATAAATCCAAATTAAAATCTAGAATGGATGAAATGGCAATGAGATTCTCCAAGAGAGGGTACCCCGAACACATTATTGAGGAGTCAAGGAAGAGAGAAGATTCAATTGAAAGAGGAGAACTACTAAAAACTAGATTAAAAGGTGAAGAGACAAGAATAGTAGCAGTCTCAAAATGTTCGACATTGAGGGAACGTTTCAAAAAAGCCATTACAAAAAACTGGCCAGTTTTGAATCTTGAACCAGACTTCAATGGAATTTTCGAAAGAGTACCATTACTCGCTTACACACGAGCTCATAACATAGGAGAAATACTGAAAAACAAACCCACAAAGGAGGAGATATTCAAAGGAACTAAACCTTGCTTAAATTGCGGAAACTGCAATAACATCATCAAGGGAAATAAGATTAATCCTCCTATGAAAGGTCACGAAATAAAACTCAAGACAAATGCAACATGTGACACAGCTAATGTCATTTACGCTTTGAAATGTCCCTGTGGAAAATTATATGTCGGAAAGACGGAAAGACGCATAAAAACAAGACTGATTGAACACAAATCCAATATTCGTACAAAAAATATGAAGTCGATAGTTGCTGCGCATTTTGTTGAGGCACAACACAATGTATCACAGTTAAAGTTCATTGTACTGGAGACTGCGAAGAGGAAAGAAGGAAGAGACAATACAAAATATCTCCTGCAAAAGGAGAACTTTTGGATCCATAAATTATGCACACATAAGCCCAACGGTCTCAATGACCCCATAGAACTATCATGTTACTTATGAACTTATGAATTTTCCTTGGGACAGAAAATGATTCTTGCGAGATTTGTAATTTTATTATTTCGTTTGTTTTAATATTTGTATGATCCTCATTGAATGTGGCACACTTCTTGGAAAGGGGCGACCACTCGGTCCCCCCGAACGTATGGTAGGGGGCCCGGATCCCCCGGGAAACCATTTTGGGCAGGGGGCGTGTCTCGGCTGGTATGCCCGAAGCGGCGTAGCCGGGGCGCGTCTTTTCCCGCCCAAGAAGGGTTGTCCTAGACACCTACACCGTTGGCCACGCCCCGTAGGCGTACCAGAGGAGGGTACACGCCCTCCCGAAGAGGAATAAAAGGAACAACAATCCAAGGAAGCATCCTCTTGTTCCTGTGCTTGGAAACTGCACCCTCTCGTTGCACGTGAGCCCTCGACGGAACAAGGAGCAATTTTGACCCACCCACCAGCCCCTTATGGCAACGTTAGTAGTGCAATGAAGTTGACTTGCTTTGATAGTATCTTTTTTTCCAGGGTTTTTTGCATAATAAAGATGCCGATGTTTGAACTGCAATAAAATGATTTGCTTCATAACATTTTTTCTCAGTTGAGCGGAGTACCACAGTCTAAATTTAGAATGTGTTGCATGTATAGATAAGAGGATGAATATTACAATGTTCAGTTTAACCGCTTTATCACTCTCTTCATTAGGTTAAAAAACGTCGTATTTATTTTGGTCGGGCGGTAAGGTCATGATCGGTGAGCAGTAATTTCAAGATCCCTAGAGGAGGGGCGCCACCCATTATAAATGGGAGCGCCCGGGGGGAGGCGGCCATTGGCCCCTCACACGGGGAGGCGGCACCCACTAAGTATGGGGTCGCCGAAGAGAAGGCGGTCATAGGCCCCTCCCAGGGGAGGAGGCGGCTCGATGCCCCTCCTAGGAATTTCCCGGGGCCAGGATATCCGCGACGGCAGATGTGATGAACAGTGTGGGGTGGGAGGGGGGTCCACGCTACCTTCTAGACACCTCACACGAGTCCTCGGACCACCATTAAGATGGCGTCGAGTTAAATAAGGGGCCCCCGCTAAGACAAGGGAAATTGGAAGTTGGCACAGAGGTACAGTCCTCTGTGCGCCCGCCCCTCACACCGTGAGGGGGGAGTTCTGGTAGTAGGGATCTGACACCGGTTACGACCTTGCCGTTGGCCCGTAATGTTAGGATGTACAATTTTTATTTAGAAAGTATGCATTTGCAGGATGTTTAGACTCGGCTAGGAGAACCTTTGTATTAGAGATTTGTTAAGGTTAGCCAATAAACATGACTGCCTCGTAATGTATAAATGAAAAATTGTACAGGATATGAAACTGTTATTTTAATGTTTTGATTTTGTTTCATATTTTAATAAATACGGCCGGGAGGGTAACTCCCTCCCGCCTTCCAAAAGTTCAGAACTGCGTCCGTCTCCCCATCCTTGGGGATTGTGTTGGGAGGGGGTGATAGGCATCCCGGCCATAATGTTTTTTGTACCGTCATCACAACAATCACAATAGCTCCATCTACATGGCACCCCTAGAGACTATCATATTTTAGACAGCGCAGGGTTCGTATCCCCTGGTCGTCTCAATTCTTGATTACCCTTTATTTTGGGAGTTTAAGCACGTAATTAATGTTGCATCACTTGCTGATCATTTGAATTTATTTTCGAAGTTCATATTGGATGACTGGGAGTTTTTTGCTCAAGTTACAAACAGAGTCAGTACTTAGTATGTCTTTCAGTTCTATACCACGTGACCGGAATGCTGGCCAATGAATGCCTTCTTGGGAATAGTAAAGATGGTTACAATGGAGTCTTTTGGATGTTTGGTAAACACTCGAGAAAGCTTTGGATAAGCGAGGAAAAAACAGGTTAGTTTTGGTAATAGATATTTGAAAGAGAGCGGATAGAATGGTGATACCAGAGTTTTGATTTTAACGGTCCGATTACTGTTTCTTGTTTTTGGTAGCTTTCGAACATGTGGTAAAATTCAATGCGGCAGAACCGGCATGTGAGTTGGTTGAACGGTTAAACGTTGGATTTACACAGGATGTAAGGTCATTTAAGGTGGCAGGTTAAATTCACCGTATCTTGTACTTGATGGTGCGATGCACACAGTTTTTAGAACCTGAATTGAACACGTGGGTTTCTAGGTGATAATGTAAATGCTCACAAACACTAGGAAGTAGGTGAAATTAACATCTAGATCGTACTACATTTTGACATTGCTTTATTATTATGCCCGAAATGCATTGTATTTAAAATAATGCCGCATATGTAAAAAGAAATGAATGGATTGTAAAAGATCAAGAAGAAAAATGAACTGAGAAAAGTACAAAAAATATTTGAAGAGATATCATGTGAATAAAACATTGAAAATGTACAACACTAACATGGTGTAGAGAACCCTCATTTTGCTCTGAGGGGAGAATGGTGTGCCCACGGGGATACTTCTAATGCTCCATTAGAAGCACGTTTTTTCACCTTTAAAAATGCAACATTTGTGATTATTTTAAGATTTCGCAAATTACCACCAACTTTAACACCATCGCTGCTAGTGATATTTTGCTCCTGTGCTGGGATTTTCAAAAGTACATTATGTATGACGAGCTGGGCTCGTCATCAGCCTGGTAGGAGGCTACTTCATGACGAGCCCAGCTCGTCATGAGCCTGGAAGGGGTTACATTGGTGGTAATTTGCGATTTCTTAACCCAAAATCACAAAATTTAAAAGTTTCATACATAGCATTTAAGGATTCGCAAAATTGCGATTCCTTAAATGCTATAGCAAAATAAGGAATCGCAAATTTTAGCGATTCTTTATTTTGCGATTTTTTAATGCATCTCAAAACATGCAAAAAGACCGTTTACGATTCGCAAAGGCCGAAATTAGGTGAATTTCGGCCTTTGCGAATCGCAAAAGGCTTGATACATCTAGGCCAAAAAAATTTCCAGAACATTCTGGGGAGGATCATCTGCTTTTCTCTATAATACATCTTGGGCCACATGTATGACCATTTCATTTTTCAACTCGCAAATTGCGATTTCTAGTGACTCGCAAATTTGTCTCAGACACATTTAGCAATTTCCAATGGGGTTGCCAATGACCTACCTCTTTAATATTCATAAGGTAATTCGCAATTTGCTTCCCATTGGGAATGGCCTGTAATCACAGGGATCATGACCTGCTGTGTCAGCAAGTCATCATGCCTGTGATTCCTTTTTAAATAAAACAATTATTTTTTCTCACATACAGCCCGTTTTCCATACAGGGAAATAGGATGCATTTAAAAAGAAAAATGAAAAGTTTCCTTTTCATTTTTTCACAGTAGAAAGTGGTCTGTGGAACTACTGCCGGCTTTTAAAAACATTTTCTCAACCATTCACAAAGGGGGTGGGGTCCCCTGAGGACCCCTGCCCATTTGCAGCTGGCTTACCACCTACTTGAAGGAGACAGTAAACTGCGATTGGTGTGCAACCGTATTTCTGTCAAAAAACTGTTGTACATCCCCCTGCTACTACCTATTAAGAATATAGTGACGCGCAAACCCTATTTTGCAAGTTGGTAATAAGTTAACGCCTCGCAAAATTGGGCTTGTACATGACAAAAGCAGTTTTAGCGGTCGCAAACGGGCCAAATCTCCATTTAGGACAGCTAAAAATGGTCGTACATGTGCCCCAAAGTAAAAGTAATAAAGGTATCATACATTGTTAGTCATTCAAATAGTATACTTTTCAATCAATTCTGTAAAATTGTGTATGATGCACATTGCATGAGCCTTAAGAGATGTGGTCATATTTACATTTATTTTACCAAAGACCCTATGACTGGATTTTTGCCATTGGAATTTACATTTTGTTCATAATTTTCACAGGTGTCTCGTGTTTCCCGAAGCAGGATAGCAAGTACCCCTGCAGCAAATGCATACTGCATTCCAGAAAGACTTATGACCCGTAATGACTTTAGTATGGGTTATTCACACATGTTCCGTCGACCTCTTGCTCTGAAGGTAGAAAGAAAGCCAACACCAGCACCAAATCAGTATAATGTAAGACAAACACTTTTTCTATAAAAATGTGTGTCTGTGTTTCAGATAATCTTCATCTAACTATTAATTGTGTATTTTTTCATAATCATTTGGTTCTGTCATTAGGTTTCATGTACAGTTGTCTTACTGCAGATTTATTGTTTTAAAGTCCATAACACATATTTATATATTTAGAGTGGGTTTTGCTCATGGTTGATAGCTTTCTTGTCTGCACTAGTTGTCTCCTCTTAATTCAATGAGATTCCTCTCTATTTTTTTATTCGTCCAACAAGGGGCACTTTGGTATCACAGTGTTTTGACGAAGTGAATTGTATTCTTCCACTGCATAATTTGAGGACTCATTTTAGGTGTTGCCCATCAACAGTGCTTGCGCTGTTGCTGCAAGATGTTTAGGGGCTTGGAGCCTGCCCATTGCTTACCATTTGTTGCCTTCTTTGTCACTCTTATTTGCTGCCTCCTGATTGGCTAGCACTTCTTGATTTCACTTCCTGTTCTTTTATTTAGAGCATGAACTAAGTAATGGTTGATTTAGTTTGATTAGTGACCTTCCGCTGTCCATTCACTATTCTCTGTGATTCAGGTACTATTTTCTTCCATTTTCATCCATTCCCCTCCCACCCTGTTCCTTCATCGCCTCCCACCCTCACACGTTGTTCGTGTTACTTCTTCCCCTCTCACCTCCACCCATGTCTGTGTTTCTTCTAAGCTTCGCACCCCCACCATAGTCCATGTTTCTTCTTACCCTCCCATCCTCTACCATCTCTATGTAGCTTCTTTCCATGCATATTCAACCCTCCTGTTGTCCATGTTACTTCTTCCCTTCACCGCCCCACTCTTGCGTTGTGTACGTTGCCCCCTCACCTGCCACAAGAAAAAAAGGTGCTATGACACTGCCAGTGCTGGCCGCGTCAAGGGGCTTTTTTTCTAACTTTACATTTAGCCATGCAGCAAAGCCAATAGCTTTCGCATAGGTGGAACCTATTGGCTTTGCCATTTTTTAAAAATGTTCGATCGTGCACTTCATGGGAGTTCATGTGTTTCCTTGTTCTCTCTCGCCTTGTTTTTTCCCTCACATAGGTTTCCCTTTTGCTACCCCTGGCTCTCAGATGCTCGCTGCTGCGTCTGTGTTTTATTTTTTTAAATATTATTTTCTTTTCATTATGCTGGTCCAGCAACCTCACAGTGCTGCTGGGCCACTTGCATGCTTTTTTGTGATTCACGTCTACTTCCAATGAACTTTTCATACATTTTAATTTACCGTTGTATTGTTAGAGTGGAAAACTAGAAATGGCCACCATGTATCATGAGGCATGCTCACAAACGCAATCAGGATGCATGCAGCTATCTTGGAATGGGCTTTCTTTAGAAAACCCATTGTAAGATTGTCAGTCTTGCTTGTGCTTGTAACTTGATGTATGCGTTCTAGGCGCTGGGCAAAAACACTTTGGCAAAGCCAATAGTTTGACCTTCGAGCTGTTAAACCCAACACTTAACTTATGCTTTATAACAGAAACAACATTAAAATTCTACAGCACGATACCTTTAAAACCATGGAACACCTGGTTTCCTCAGACTTTAACACACTGATAGGAACAATTTGTTACCTGAATTGGCAATGGTGACAAAATTATGACCCCTCAGCTATTCTAAAGTGGCAGACATACAATCACAATTAAACTGCCTGATTCTGCATTCTGCACCCATACATTTGATCAGCTCTCAATATCTGACACTTACGCCTACTTCCCCAAATGATCCCTGTTTTCCTATCTTCAGTGGCTTTTGTTTACTGACTGGGCAGTGCAGTAATCATCAGAACAATGTCTGCTGTATTTGCTTCTAAAGGTATTCTTTGGCGGACTGCAGGTGTTTTACCTCCCAAAGGATTAATATATTTCAAAGAGTTGGAAAACCAGCTAATTATTACGATTTCTTTTGGGATTTGGGTGTGCTGCTAGTTGCTAGACACTAAGTCCTGTGGAATCTGCAATATGCAGAATGTGTGGGGAAAATATATAAACATTGTTTGCCAGTTCTTAAAGGACTGGTAACATTAAGACCAAGAGTATCGCTCCTTCTTACCTTGTTAGTTGTCTGGCTGCTACAGTTGCATATAAAAACGTAGAACATGAACATCAGAGAGAAGTGAGGGCCCAAGGGGATGTTTACCGACCACACCGCTACCGCCCCCAACCATATACAATTCAACAACACAATGTAGCAATGGGTCAAAAGAAAAATGGCTGACTAGGTATCTGAAGAAGGAGAAAGAACCAAGATTAGTGATCAATATAAATCAACTAATTGGGTGACCAAATAATATAACACTAATCAAAACAAAAAAGGCTACTGCTTCCATGTGAAAAAATACCCATCAGTTGTCGATCGATACCGCCCTGTTCATCATCTGGGATCCTTCACACCAGAAGGTAAGATTTTGTACCCACAGCAGATGAGAAAAGATGTATACAACTCATCTGACCAGCGAGGCCCAGTGCTTGCTATAGTGTATCTAGGTGTGGGATGACAAATGTAGAGTAGTGCATAAAAAGTGAAACAATAATGAGTGAAAGAATGTGCTTCAGTGTCTAAAATTGGATAGTGAAGAGGCTAGGAAACTTTAATAAACACCTCCCGCTTCCAAATCAATAAAGAGAGTGCGACAGTATTAGTTTCAATAGATAGCTACTACTTAATGTATATGGTCAACATGTTTCTGCAGAGTAATCGGAGCCCAAGGGGTATCCTGCTGCTTTCATTAGGATCAATTATCGCTACTACTCACTTTGGAGGTGAAAAAGAAAGAGAATTTATCACCTGGGTAGTAAGTCGGTCAGCATTCTCCTGGCTTTAGGTCCCCAGCACATCAAGTGTAATAGGAAAACATGCAATCAGATACATAGAAAGACAAACAACCAACAATTATTGTTAGTTTGATTATAGGATCCATTAAATTTCTATCAAGTGAACCAATTTTGGGCAATTTTTAAGCTTATCTAGTATATTATTGAGATATACCATTTCACTTACCAAGAATGGCAGGAGAGAAAAGCTCCACCTCACCTGGCCACAGCGCAGGTAATTGGAGCACCGCTCTGGTGGGCGAAAAAACATTAAAAAGAAGGGTTTAATCCAACACGTCAGTAGCACTGACATCATAAAACCAGACTAAGTCACAGGGTGAAGGGTGAGGTAGTCTCAGTTTAAATATCAATACTTTTGCTCCAGTTCACGCACTGACCCTTTAAGGGCCCAGAGACTTTTCATGTGCATATCTTAGTATTCGTGCAAAACCAACTGTAGGTTTGATAAACCTCACAATGCATGGAGATTGTTGTCAGTTGTAAGAGGTAATTTAGACATGCTAGCAATTTTCATTTTTCATTCACTCCAGTTTAGTAAATCGCGGAACAGAGACACACCGGGTCAGCGATTGTTCCATTTCAGGCACAAGTCTGAGGGTTGCTGTAAGCGTCAGACTTCAACGCTAACTCCTTCCATCTTTCGTTCACTCACATTCACACGACTGGAGAGAGAAGACGTGTGGAATCATTGGTTGTTGTTTGTTTAGCACGAAAACCACTTCCGTCTTTCATTCACTCCCATTCACGCGACTGTGGAGCGAAGACGAGCCAAGTCGTAGGTTATTCTCTGTTGTTGGCGAAAAGGAGGGGGGATTGCTACTCTTTCCTTCCAGTCGGTACTCCAGGCATCCTTCTGGGCTGTCTCGGGGAGGTACCGACCCGGTAGAGACAACCCATATTTAACCGTATTGCCACAGAGTTCTAGCCGCGTCTTGTGCGTCATCAAATTGCGTCGTCGCAAAGACGCTTGGGAGTTTTAGTTTGGAAATCTTTATCAAAGATCAGTGACTCATTTAGTAAACAGTGTTCATTTTTCAAAGTGTCTGCCTAATTTATAATTTGTCAAGCCCCCCCCAAAAAAAGGATGGAAGGAGTTAGCGTTGAAGTCTATCGCTTACAGCAACCCTCAGCCTTGTGCCTGACGTGTTGGATTAAACCCTTCTTTTTAATGTTTTTTCGCTTACCAGAGCGGTGCTCCAATTACCTGCGCTGTGGCCAGGAGATGTGGAGCTTTTCTCTCCTGCCATTCTTGGTAAGTGAGATGGTATATCTCAATAATATACTAGATAGGCTTAAAAATTTCCCAAAATTGGTTCACTTGATAGAAATGTAATGGATCCTATAATTAAACTAACATTAATTGTTGTTTTTTTGTCTTTCTATGTATCTGATTGCGTGTTTTACTATTACACTTGATGTGCTGGGGACCTAAAGCCAGGAGAATGCTGACCGATTTAATACCCAGGTGATAAATTCTCTTTCTTTTTCACCTACAAAGTGAGTAGTAGCGATAATTGGTCCTGATGAAAGCAGCAGGATATCCCTTGGGCTCCGATTAGTCTGCAGAAACATGTTGACCACATACATTAAGTTGTAGCTATCTATTGAAACTACTACTGTCGCACTCTTTTTATTTTTTTATTGATTTGGAAGCGGGAGGTGTTTATTAAAGTTTCCTAGCCTCTTCACTATCCAATTTTAGACACTGAAGCACATTTTTTCACTCATTATTGTTTCACTTTTTATGCACTACTCTACAGTTGTCATCCCACACCTAGATACACTATAGCATGCACTGGGCCTCGCTGGTCAGATGAGTAGGATACATCTTTTCTCATCTGCAGTGGGTACAAAACCCTACCTTCTTGTGTGAAGGATCCCAGATGATGAACAGGGCGGTATCGATCGACAAATGATGGGTATTTTTTCACATGGAAAGAGTACCCTTTTTTGTTTTGATTAGTGTTATATTATTTAGTCACACAATTAGTTGATTTATATTGATCACTAATCTTGGTTCTTTCTCCTTCTTCAGATACCTAGTCAGCCATTTTTCTTTTGACCCATTGCTACATGGTGTTGTTGAATTATAAAAACTTAGACCCTTATTATGACTTTTTCAGTTTTCCTGTAGAACTTCCACCATGGCTGTACCAGGAAGACCGCCAAGCCATCTGCATTTCCGTTCGCCAGATTACAACAGTAATCCAGGATTGGCGGTGTGGTGGCGGCGGCGGCAGGGGTCACTGCGGCGAGAATGAAGCCAAAAAAGCATACTGCTGCTGTGACTGTGCCTCCAGCACGTCCGTGGACGTTGTGGTATGCACCATGTCATGCATGCACGACAGTGCACTTTTCGGGGGCACATCATGTGTTCCCTGCACACACACCCATGTGCAGATTTGTCCGGGGGGCCCTTTACACGTCTTTCTGCCAAGCGTTTCATGGCGGGGTCCCCATCATGAAATGCTCTGCGGAAAAGCAGGTCGTATCCTACCCGGCTGTACCGCCATAATCACCACTGTCATTCCAGACTGCTTTTCCCACTGCCAGGGGATGCTCGTGGTGGCAGTCTTGCGGCAGTCCCAGTGCCACCATATTAATCGAGTGGGAGGTCTAAAATGATGGCGGATGTCGGACCACCATCCACGTGCATGGCGGTCTAAGGACTGCCATAATTGTAATCAGGCCCTTAATCTAACAAAACACAGACTGCACAAATATTTTCGATCAACCAAAAGTCAATATACATAAGGAGTCAATAGCTATAATGGATTGTGCTGTGCATAGATGTGTAGTGTGAAAGTCAACCGTAACTGATTTTCTCATGAATACTACTATTATATTCTGAAAACATGCCATAAGAACATCTATACATGTATTCATAATGTCTAATAGGTGGAAATTGATGACAGAATTAATGTTGTTTGGTAGAACAGAGTGTTCTTTACCCCAGGATCTCTACTGCTGCTAATTTTCCTATTTCCTCTTGCTAAGAAAGTAAGCTATAAATACTTGGACATTCATACGCTATATTTGAAGGCAACTAATACACTATACAACTCTAAATCCCTGTCTTTTGCGATGTTTGCTGACTAACATTTGTCCTACTAACTTCCCCTGAGAGCTTTGGCATACTTTGTCATATATCTTTGGTGCTCTTCAAAAGAAGCAAAGGGCATTTAAAGCGTGCAAAACAAAGCAATAGCACAGAAGGGAGGTGGCAATGTAATGATGGAAATAATAGGAAATACACTGTATGCGCATTTTATATCAGTGGTGCAGTCAAATCTTGGAAAAATGGTTCCAAGTTCCAGCACTTCCTGATTTTCACAACGAGTATCAATACACCCTAGCATATATACAATGCGCTAGTAATGACGTAATACAAGCATTTCTGCTCACAGAATTGTGGGATGGGAGACCCCAGACTTTACTTAACCACATTTTGAGGGACATGCTAGTATACCCAATGACCTATGAGACAACATCTATTTTGATCATTAGACACCTCCGGTATACAACTGTTACAACGCATTTTTTACAACGCAATACCATAACAACGCATCTTTTACAACGCAAATACTTTTACCACGCATACTTTTATAACGTATACTGTTACAACGCAGGTACTTTTACAACGCATTTCTTATTAATATGTGTTTATTTGAATTAGTTTTTTTTTTTGTTTTTTTAAGTTTGAAGAGTATTAATTTATTTTATATATATATATATTATTGTATTTATTTCTTTTGTATTAGAGTATTTATATTTTTTTAATATTATTTTTAAATTTATAAATTTATTTAAATACTTGCTCTTAATACTTATTACTTAATACTCATAATATTTTTCTTAATTTACAAATTCTTATTAGACTGATTGAGTATTTATGTTTTTAATTAAAAGGGTACTAAAGTATTAATTTATAATAAATAAATATTACTTTATTATTTTTATAAATTTATTAAATAGAGTATTAATTTATTTTTAAAAATATATTATATTATTTAAACTAATGTAACTAATGTAAATAATTTTAAAAAAATAAGATGAAAAAAAATATACCAGAGTCTTAATGTATGGAATTATTTTTATTTTAATAATAAAAAATTTTTTTTTTTTATTGATTTAAAAAAATATTTCTTATTATTTTTTAGTAAAATATTTATTTTTAAAGGTATTTATAATTTGTGTACAATAAGTATTACAATTATTTTTTTTTAAAACTAAAAATTTATAAAAAATTTCAAAATAATATTAATTAAAATATAATTTTTTTTACTTAAATAGCTTGGTATTAAATTTATGTAAAAAATACTTTTTAGGGAAATAAAATTAATAATTATTTTTTTCGTTCCCACGGTTTAACATTGTTTGCTATGGGTGAATTTGTCCTTCTTTTATTTCCGGGATTCTGGATATGTGTATAGCGGTACGGAATTAGAATAAAGTAAAGAAAAAGAAAGAAAAGGAAAATAAGGGAGATGAAAGTAGAAAACAGGTAAGTTGTGAAAGAAGTTAATTTAGAAGAGAAATGTAAATTTAAAGATATAATGCATTTGAAAATAAAAACAATACGCATATGTTAAAATAAATTTAGTTCAAATTTTATTTATCAAAAAAATATAGAAAATAAGTACGATTTTTTATTGTATTAATGCATATTTTTGCTTATTTTACAACATAACGTAATATTTAAAAAAAAAAAAGTTTATTATAATAATATAAATATATACAAATATACAGTAGTCCTTTTTTTATCGTTGCAGCATTGTTTGACGTCATGACGTTTACGTGAGCGTAAGCGGCCATTTTGCGGAGCATCGGAGCAGGAAGCAGCTGGAAGCTGATCTACGTCCAGGTAGGAAACACTTTAAACCTTCTTTAAACTAAATATTGTTAAAAAGATTAACATTTATTGTAAGGAAATGATAAGTTGAGGTTGCTCAAATAGTAAATAATGTAAAATATGAAGACATGTCGATACTCGTATAACTAGAATATGCCTATGTTGGGTCTGTGGGTGGGGGAAGATCGGAAACTTAAATGTTTGTGGAAATAGTTGTATTTCAAGGAGAAGAAGTGATTTTCTGTTAATGTATCATAAATTAGTAATCGTTTTGAAAGCAATGTATTAAAATGCATTTTAGATAGTATCGAAAGTTTTGAGAAAAAAAGATTTTGAAAATTGATGTTACATAATTGTTGGAAAAAGAATAATCAATAGTAAACTTTGATATTTCCATTGTTGTTTTCTTTGTTTGTGTTAAAGGTATCTGTTTCTTAGTTTGGATGTCTTGTATAATACGGTTAAAATAGATTATGAAGGTTGAAATGTTTTTTACCTATTTCTGAAAAATAGGGTGAAGCTTACATTTATGGTTTATTTTTGTGTTATTAAATTTAGTAAAAAATATACCAATTTTGCACATTTCTTGTTCGGATGAATACCTAGAGTAGTAAAAAAAGGAAAATACGTTGTACTTGATATATTTTATTCTAAAAATATCAAGATTATTTTAATATAGACAACAGAATTGATCTTGTGAAATTGTACTTGTTTTTTAAGGACAATCAAAAAGTTATTTTTGTTTGATTTCAAAAATGTGAATTTATTTATGTATAAAAAAAATATTGGATGTGTTGTTTTCCCAAATTAGAAATAGAAGATCATTTTAAAAAAAAAAAAACTTATTTTGAAAAATATTTTTCATTATTTACAAGTTTGATAAATTTTTGTTTTGAACAAAAAAATAGAGTATTTGTTAAAGCAGATAGAAGAATTTTGGTAACTATGTTTTGCGAATTAATTGAAAAATAGATGACAATATTGGAAATATTAATAAAATATCAGCGTACTTATTTGATAAATACTTTTACCAACAATTGTAAGGGGGAGAGTGAAAAGAAGAAGAGTTATTATTATCAAAAATGCATTTTCATATTTTGAAAGATATTCAGGAAATGTTTTGCTGAACAAAAAAAATATTTTTGGTTAATAGTCATTGGAAATAATATACGTTTATTATTTTGTATTTCAGAAAATGATTTCAATATAAGGGGTGTTTAAAAAAAAAAAATACAAATTAGTTATTTAAAAAAAATAAAAAAAAGGATATGTGACCCAACATACAATTTAGTGAATTTAAAAAAATATATATATTTTGCCAATTTAAATTAGAGAGGAAGTAAATTTAGAGCAAAGCAGGAAAGTAATGTGTATATGTATTTAAAAAGACAGGATGTTAGCTAGATTTTCAAGGTAATCTAGAGCCACACACAACGAAAACTGTTGTATAAGTCCCAATAGTCGTTCAGACATTTCTTTAGTTTGTTGAGTAATCCGTGAGTTTAGACTACCTGTGAGAGTTTGAGATATTCTCATTTCTTGGAAACTTTGCTCCTTCTTCAAAGTTTCCAGAAATTAGTAGAAATTCGGGTGGGGTTTTCCAATTACATGATTGAAGGAGTTATGCCATCTCTCAATAGCATTATTTGTTTTAGCCTCTCCCTGTAGGCAACTCGAATAACAGTTCCACCACTCCACATGGAAACGTGGCTTCCTCCTGCGACCCGATCTGCCTAGGTGTCCAATCCATGTGTCTTCCATATAATTTAGAATTGGTGCCAATTTATCCTCATTTGTTAAATAATATTCAGATTCTGTAATGGCAGTGTAGTACTCGTCTACACTTTCGGGAGGGACAAAACAAAGAGCTGTTAGTTTTTTTTAATTCGACTTGAAGTTTGCTGTCTATTGAGTATTCTGTATCCAAGGGTGTTTTTTGTAACTTACGCCAGAATGCCTGGGAAAAATGGAAAAAAAAAACCTGAATTTGGGTATCCGTGTACATTTTGTTGATCACATTGATCATGCTCAATTCAAAATCCATTATTATTTTCCTAGGGCTTTGGTTAGTTTTTGATTTAATCACAGTTAAAAATTCTGTGTAAGTTGCAGAAGTCTTATCAGGCAGCAAACTATACACTAGGGGAATTACACTATTGTTAATTTTAGCGTGTATAGTATAAATTTGGCAGAATGGATGGGGCGTGCTTTTAAACGTCCCATCCATCATCCAAATTTCACTACTTTCTAGCTTTAAAAGGTTGCGGGGTGTACTGAAAATTAAGATACGCTTTAGAGGGTTTTCATTATCATGCAGAAGGAAAGGTTCATTAGCAAAAGAAATAGTAAGTTTGTGTGGTATAATTATGTCAGAAAAGGTATGTGGTGTATTAGTTTGAGTATTACTTGCCTGCTTTTGACGTTGTATAATTCTACGCAAATTATGAATGGTAGGCATATTACTAGCTACATGGGTAGGGACATGCTGAGCAACCTCTCTCAAAATGGATCCTGTGGAATCATTGGAGGTGCTTGCAATTACTTTCATCTCATTGACTGTTTCTCTTACATCAACTTCCATTGCAGAGGCAGAGTGGTTATGGTCTGTTGTTCTTACAATAATGTCGTCGACCGTAACCGCTCTGCCGCTGCAAAGGGTTGTAAAGTATTGCACGCATCTCCAATGATTCCTTGGAAAACTTATCCTTTCCTTACAATAAATGTAACCTGCATGATTAAGGAGTCGGTTTCCTTTCCTGGAGTTGATGTATTTGGCAGTAGGATGTGTAGACATTTCCTGAAAAGATAAAAAGTTGGTATTTTATTTTCTGGTACATTTCTTTATTTTATTTTCTGCAAAAATAACTAACATTTTGTGTTTAGCATATGGTTATTTGTGTTGGATTATTGCAAAATATACTCCTACATTTTCTGGTATTTTCAGTACTGAACCACTTTCAAGGATTAAAAATAGTGTTTTATATGTTTAAATTTTCAAGCTCCTTCCCTACTGCAGCAATTATTTGGAGTAGAAATAGTGTTTTATACCTCTATACTATCCAGCACTTTCCCTACTGCAGCACTTACTTGGAGTTGGAATAGTAATTTATTCCTCTAGACTATCCAGCACTTTCCCTACTGTAGCACTTAACCGGAGTTGGAATAGTAATTTATACCTCTATACTATCCATCACTTTCCCTACTGCAGCACTTATCCGGAGTTGGAATAGTAATTTATACCTCTATACTATCCAGCACTTTCCCTACTGCAGCACTTACTTGGAGTTGGAATAGTAATTTATACCTCTAGACTATCCAGCACTTTCCCTACTGCAGCACTTACACGGAGTTGGAATAGTAATTTATACCTCTAGATTATCCAGCACTTTCTCTACTGTAGCACTTACCCGGAGTTGGAATAGTAATTTATACCTCTATACTATCCAGCACTTTCCTTACTGCAGCACTTACTTGGAGTTGGAATAGTGTTTTATACCTCTATACTATCCAGCACTTTCCCTACTGTAACACTTACCCGGAGTTGGAATATTAATTTATACCTCTAGACTATCCAGCACTTTCCCTACTGTAGCACTTACCTGGAGTTGGAATATTAATTTATACCTCTATACTATCCAGCACTTTCCATACTGCAGCACTTATCCGGAGTTGGAATAGTGTTTTATACCTCTATACTATCCAGCACTTTCCTTACTGCAGCACTTACTTGGAGTTGGAATAGTGTTTTATACCTCTATACTATCCAGCACTTTCCCTACATAAAGTGATATACATTCCTGATCATTTTCATTAATATGCATTTTATTTAATTTACCTTTTAAAATGAAGTTTCGCTGTCTGATTTTCGTTTAAATGGATGATTTTTTCTTTACTGTGTCCAAAGCTCTGTTTACGTTTCTAAAACATTGAAAAATATAATATTAATTTTCACGTTTTTAGTTTACATGATTTTTATATTTTAGAAATGTTCATGTTTATTTATTTTAATAAAAATGTAAATACCATATTTGTAAAAATATTATATATATATATTTCACTGTTATTATTTACAACATTTTGGATATGGTAACAACATTTTATAATATGGGTCAGTAATTACACTAGGAATGTTTAATCTAATTTCTGTATTACTTGTTATTAAAAATAAATGTATTTACCTTTTTCTAAAGATGTCGGTTCACTTTATTCAGTCAGTTATCAAATTGTATTTATTTATGAAGTGAGGTTTTCTGTCAAAGTAATAAAACACAGGTATTTATTAAGTGATTTATTTTGGCTTCTTTATTTTAGAGTACTCGAAATAAATGTGAATATGTACCTTTTATTTATTTTATTTACAACAAGGGGTGGTGAGGGACAGAGTCTCTGAATTAAGCAGAAAGCTCTCACCCAGTCAAGAGATCAGGGCTAGATCCAACACCGTTTTTTAGCTCACTGCACCATCCCAGTTTCAGAACCTGGCTGTATGCAAATTAGTCTGTTCCTGTCCCAGTGCATGATGGGAACAGGGCAAACCAAACTACAAAAGCCAATTCTTACACTGGGAAGGAAACAAGCTCCCGGGGACCGGTTTCTGGCATTACAGCCGTCTTCGGCCCGGTTTGCTTGAATCCTGATGGTGCAATGAGCAAGGGTCTCACATCTGAGAATACCCTTCCACGCTTAGGGTGGACAAAAATATTTACAACAAGGGGTGGTGAGGGACAGAGTCTCTGAATTAAGCAGAAAGCTCTCAGCCAGTCAAGAGATCAGGGCTAGATCCAACACCGTTTTTTAGCTCACTGCACCATCCCAGTTTCAGAACCTGGCTGTATGCAAATTAGTCTGTTCCTGTCCCAGTGCATGATGGGAACAGGGCAAACCAAACTACAAAAGCCAATTCTTACACTGGGAAGGAAACAAGCTCCCGGGGACCAGTTTCTGGCATTACAGCCGTCTTCGGCCCGGTTTGCTTGAATCCTGATGGTGCAATGAGCAAGGGTCTCACATCTGAGAATACCCTTCCACGCTTAGGGTGGACAAAAATATTTACAACAAGGGGTGGTGAGGGACAGAGTCTCTGAATTAAGCAGAAAGCTCTCACCCAGTCAAGAGATCAGGGCTAGATCCAACACCGTTTTTTAGCTCACTGCACCATCCCAGTTTCAGAACCTGGCTGTATGCAAATTAGTCTGTTCCTGTCCCAGTGCATGATGGGAACAGGGCAAACCAAACTACAAAAGCCAATTCTTACACTGGGAAGGAAACAAGCTCCCGGGGACCGGTTTCTGGCATTACAGCCGTCTTCGGCCCGGTTTGCTTGAATCCTGATGGTGCAATGAGCAAGGGTCTCACATCTGAGAATACCCTTCCACGCTTAGGGTGGACAAAAATATTTACAACAAGGGGTGGTGAGGGACAGAGTCTCTGAATTAAGCAGAAAGCTCTCACCCAGTCAAGAGATCAGGGCTAGATCCAACACCGTTTTTTAGCTCACTGCACCATCCCAGTTTCAGAACCTGGCTGTATGCAAATTAGTCTGTTCCTGTCCCAGTGCATGATGGGAACAGGGCAAACCAAACTACAAAAGTCAATTCTTACACTGGGAAGGAAACAAGCTCCCGGGGACCGGTTTCTGGCATTACAGCCGTCTTCGGCCCGGTTTGCTTGAATCCTGATGGTGCAATGAGCAAGGGTCTCACATCTGAGAATACCCTTCCACGCTTAGGGTGGACAAAAACATTTACAACAAGGGGTGGTGAGGGACACAGTCTCTGAATTAAGCAGAAAGCTCTCACCCAGTCAAGAGATCAGGGCTAGATCCAACACCGTTTTTTAGCTCACTGCACCATCCCAGTTTCAGAACCTGGCTGTATGCAAATTAGTCTGTTCCTGTCCCAGTGCATGATGGGAACAGGGCAAACCAAACTACAAAAGCCAATTCTTACACTGGGAAGGAAACAAGCTCCCGGGGACCGGTTTCTGGCATTACAGCCGTCTTCGGCCCGGTTTGCTTGAATCCTGATGGTGCAATGAGCAAGGGTCTCACATCTGAGAATACCCTTCCACGCTTAGGGTGGACAAAAATATTTACAACAAGGGGTGGTGAGGGACAGAGTCTCTGAATTAGGCAGAAAGCTCTCACCCAGTCAAGAGATCAGGGCTAGATCCAACACCGTTTTTTAGCTCACTGCACCATCCCAGTTTCAGAACCTGGCTGTATGCAAATTAGTCTGTTCCTGTCCCAGTGCATGATGGGAACAGGGCAAACCAAACTACAAAAGCCAATTCTTACACTGGGAAGGAAACAAGCTCCCGGGGACCGGTTTCTGGCATAACAGCCGTCTTCGGCCCGGTTTGCTTGAATCCTGATGGTGCAATGAGCAAGGGTCTCACATCTGAGAATACCCTTCCACGCTTAAGGTGGACAAAAATATTTACAACAAGGGGTGGTGAGCCCTGATCTTTGGACTGGGTAAGAGTGGTCTGTTTAACTCAGACACTCTGTTCATCACCACCCCCTTTTGTAAATCGTTTTTGGCCACTATAGGTGTGGCAGGGTATACTCAGACATGAGTCCCTTTCTCACTGCTCCATCAGGATTCAAGCAAGCCGGGCCGAAGAAGGCTGAAATGCCAGAAACCGGTCCCCGGTAGCTTGTCTCCTTTCTGGTGAAGAATTGGCTTGGTAGTTTAGTCTGCCCTGTTCCCATGATGCACTGGGCCAGGGACAGACTGATTTGCATATAGCCAGGTTCTGAGCTGGGATGGGGCAGTGAGATAAATAATGGTGATGGATCAAGCCCTGATCTTTGGACTGGGTAAGAGTGGTCTGTTTAACTCAGACACTCTGTTCATCACCACCCCCTTTTGTAAATCGTTTTTGGCCACTATAGGTGTGGCAGGGTATACTCAGACATGAGTCCCTTTCTCACTGCTCCATCAGGATTCAAGCAAGCCGGGCCGAAGAAGGCTGAAATGCCAGAAACCGGTCCCCGGTAGCTTGTCTCCTTTCTGGTGAAGAATTGGCTTGGTAGTTTAGTCTGCCCTGTTCCCATGATGCACTGGGCCAGGGACAGACTGATTTGCATATAGCCAGGTTCTGAGCTGGGATGGGGCAGTGAGATAAATAACGGTGATGGATCAAGCCCTGATCTTTGGACTGGGTAAGAGTGGTCTGTTTAACTCAGACACTCTGTTCATCACCACCCCCTTTTGTAAATCGTTTTTAGCCACTATAGGTGTGGCAGGGTATACTCAGACATGAGTCCCTTTCTCACTGCTCCATCAGGATTCAAGCAAGCCGGGCCGAAGAAGGCTGAAATGCCAGAAACCGGTCCCCCGTAGCTTGTCTCCTTTCTGGTGAAGAATTGGCTTGGTAGTTTAGTCTGCCCTGTTCCCATGATGCACTGGGCCAGGGACAGACTGATTTGCATATAGCCAGGTTCTGAGCTGGGATGGGGCAGTGAGATAAATAACGGTGATGGATCAAGCCCTGATCTTTGGACTGGGTAAGAGTGGTCTGTTTAACTCAGACACTCTGTTCATCACCACCCCCTTTTGTAAATCTTTTTTGGCCACTATAGGTGTGGCAGGGTATACTCAGACATGAGTCCCTTTCTCACTGCTCCATCAGGATTCAAGCAAGCCGGGCCGAAGAAGGCTGAAATGCCAGAAACCGGTCCCCGGTAGCTTGTCTCCTTTCTGGTGAAGAATTGGCTTGGTAGTTTAGTCTGCCCTGTTCCCATGATGCACTGGGCCAGGGACAGACTGATTTGCATATAGCCAGGTTCTGAGCTGGGATGGGGCAGTGAGATAAATAACGGTGATGGATCAAGCCCTGATCTTTGGACTGGGTAAGAGTGGTCTGTTTAACTCAGACACTCTGTTCATCACCACCCCCTTTTGTAAATCGTTTTTGGCCACTATAGGTGTGGCAGGGTATACTCAGACATGAGTCCCTTTCTCACTGCTCCATCAGGATTCAAGCAAGCCGGGCTGAAGAAGGCTGAAATGCCAGAAACCGGTCCCCGGTAGCTTGTCTCCTTTCTGGTGAAGAATTGGCTTGGTAGTTTAGTCTGCCCTGTTCCCATGATGCACTGGGCCAGGGACAGACTGATTTGCATATAGCCAGGTTCTGAGCTGGGATGGGGCAGTGAGATAAATAACGGTGATGGATCAAGCCCTGATCTTTGGACTGGGTAAGAGTGGTCTGTTTAACTCAGACACTCTGTTCATCACCACCCCCTTTTGTAAATCGTTTTTGGCCACTATAGGTGTGGCAGGGTATACTCAGACATGAGTCCCTTTCTCACTGCTCCATCAGGATTCAAGCAAGCTGGGCCGAAGAAGGCTGAACTGCCAGAAACCGGTCCCCGGTAGCTTGTCTCCTTTCTGGTGAAGAATTGGCTTGGTAGTTTAGTCTGCCCTGTTCCCATGATGCACTGGGCCAGGGACAGACTGATTTGCATATAGCCAGGTTCTGAGCTGGGATGGGGCAGTGAGATAAATAACGGTGATGGATCAAGCCCTGATCTTTGGACTGGGTAAGAGTGGTCTGTTTAACTCAGACACTCTGTTCATCACCACCCCCTTTTGTAAATCGTTTTATTTATTTTAGCGCAGTACTGTTGGTAGTGTTCTGAAGAATATTCTCTGTGGTTATACGTATTTTTTGGCCAAGTCGTGAATTCCTCGACTATTAATTTAAACACATTTTTACCATATGTTATCCCAAAAAATATTATTGCGTTCTTAATTGTTTGTTTAGTAAAATATTCGCATTTTGAAATATATATTTCTCATTTTTTAAAATTACGGGTTTTCATCACGTTTATCTGTTTTTATTATTCAGAAATATATTTTGAAAAGTAATTACATTTTTAATTAATATTAATAATTTTTTTAAACATTTTTGTAAATTCGTTTAAAATAAACTACTTTCTTCGTTATGTCGTTTACTAATAACGTTACTCACTTGTTAATCGATTAATAATTTTGCTCAGTTCTGATAACGGATTTCAAAAGGTGAATAGGTCAGAGACTCAGGTTTGACGTCTGGTCACTCGGGTAGTTGAGGATCAACTGGTTCTAAAATGGTGTCTGCCTCGTATTTATAAGTTTGGGTTACTGTCTCTATTTTAATTTTTAAAATATGCGTTACATCTGCTTTTTTTTCTTTGTTTTATTTCTCTGTAAACGTTTATTTTAAAAATTACTTAAAAGATATTAGCTTTGCGTTTATTCTGCCGTTTTGGCATCCATTTTGGATATTGTGTTGTGGTATTAATTGATAAAAATAGTAGTAGGACTAATCTATGAAATACTGTCTCAAAATGGCGTTTACCTTTCATTTCATTTATGTAAGAATTTGTTATGTGATAAATATCGTGTAAATTATTTATAAATAAATGTATATAAGTATATGTTTTATTGTTTTCGATTTCGGAATGTAGTCTGGTACAATTAGATGATTTTTAGCAGAGAGAGTATTAATTTAAGTACCAGAGTATTAATTTTCATACTCGAGTATTAATTTGTTTTTGCGCGCAGGTTCGTTTATAATATGGTAGTTTCTTTTCACATTATTTAATACACTTCCCCACCCAAAACCCCTATTTTCCCTGCATCCCGTGCCAGGTTTTATTATACAAAAAAAATATATATAATTATATTTTTTGCGTTGTAATGGTATGCGATGTTATTTGTTGCGTTGTAATGGTATTTTTACATTTAATTTACTATTTTGCGTTGTTATAGTACTCATTGTAAAAACATGCGTTGTAATAGTTTTTGTGTTGTAAAAAATGCGTTGTAATGGTATGCGTTGTAATAGTACGCGTTGTAACGTCATATATCCGACACCTCCCACAGCCTAATTTTGCTCACTAACAATGAGTGAATAAGAGGAATCTCATGCACATTTAATGTCTAGCTTCCTCTCCTTCATCAAAAATACACCCACTAAATTTCCTACTGTGCATGTTCCACAACCTCTGATCAGCAAATGCATATCCTGCTGATATTGCATAGCCCCTCGCTTTCAACAAACAGGACCTTTTTTGCTCCATGAAATCCTGGTTAAATGACGACATCGAGTCTTCATAGATTCCCTATTTCCACAAAACTATAATTTAAGCAGGATAGAAAGACAAACCAAGCTTGGGGGTAAAATCACACAAGAGTCTATTAAATGTTGCCAGGATACAACTCAATCCCACATCTCTTTAGAATACCTCAAGATTACAATCGCTGTCTCGACTACCTGCATATCATGTAACAACCCTGCAAGGTAATGCATGTTTTGTGCTGCAAATAACAGATCACATCTCAACTTGTCAAATGCTTTCTTCAAAGAACATCATTCTAGATGACTTCAGCATTTACTGGGGAAATGAGAAATGCAAATAGTTCAAATAGCAAAACTCCCTCTCACAATTCCATGACCTACATCAACACTCTCCCTTACTAATGCACATCAAAGGTCATAGACTAGACCTCACCATTGCCAACCCTTGTCGATCCACTTCAGCCGTGATCCATGTTTAATAGTCTAACCCCTACCCTGTTCCATTTCTGTTACCACTTGTGCAAACCCCACTCCAGTTAAATAGCAAACTCAAAAGGTATGGAAAAGCTCCTTCAAAAACCTTATGAATGCCATAGGAGTACATATCACAAAAATGTTACACTTACACAAAAAGCTATTTATACAATACTAGAGACTAATGACTATATATTTTCTTTAGCTGTATACACAGTACCCCCCTGCCTTAAAATTGAAGCAGCATCAGAAAACTTCCCAACCATGGTTTTTGATGAGCTGAACTCAACCCGTAAAGAACCTCAATCGTGTAAAATGCCTCTATACTGTCTAGATCATCAGTTCTCCTCACAAGACTCAAATCCCTTAGGAAAAGGTCCAGTCAATTCAATTCAATTCAAAGTTACTTTATTCAGTAACGGATAAAGTTGACCATAAAAGTTCATTTACTTAAGCCAGTACAGTTTAAAATACCAATTCCTACAAAGTTTAAAAACCATATTAAAAACTTTACAAAATAGATTTGCGGTATTTAAAAACATGTTTTAAAAAAAGCAGTTACAGAGGCTATAATAAATTAATTTTTTAGCGACTGCAAAAAACGGAACGCTAATTGACATTGTCTCAGGCCTGATCTTTTTAACATTGGAATAATCCACATTTTTCTGAGGTTAGAATAAAATTAGCAAAAAAACATTACATGCAATGTTGATTGAGTCGAGACGTCGTCACAAGGACATTTGCTTAATATTCTTGACCAGTCGTTAGGAGTTGGAAAGCTCAGGCTTCTATATAGAATATTAAATCTCAACTGGGTCAACAAATATCTATCATAATCATTAGTAGTCAGGGTGATATACATTTGTATAGCAGTATGTGTATAGGTCATAGAATATATTTGGACCATGGACTTCTTCATTTCTGTGGTGTTTCTAATTTCACACAAGTGTTGTATACACATTGCTTTGCAGTCTCTCCTAGATACACTACACAGTGTATGTGGTTCTTTGTAGCATTCAGGGCGGCCTAAGTTGTTCAAAAATGTTCTTACGTATTCCAACCATCTTATCCGCCTAATTCCTTCCAATGCCTGAGCATCTATTAATATGTGGCGGTTAATGGCCGTCTCCTCTGAAGTCCAAACTCTGTACCATAAGAGGATGGGTTGGATCTTAATGAAATCCTCCAAAAAGTGCATACCCAGTTCTTGGTGACATATATAGTTTGCTGTACTATCTGGGACACCCAGAAGTGACCTGAGAAACTTATTTTCTGCAATTTGCAATATATTCACATTTGCATGCCCTCATATTCCTGCTCATAAGTGGCAATGGCCACACATTTAGCTCTATAGATCTGTAGCATTTCAGATGGGGAGCGTCTGCCTAATTTGTTACTAAAAGTTTGCAAGGCCATCAGGGATTTAATGAATAGAAGTCTTCTGGACTTGATTGCCTGCGTCCAAGACCCTGTGTGGTCAAATGCAATTCCGAGGTAGGAAAAGGTTGAAACATTCTCCATAGGCTTGGATTCTATGTGGAGAGTTTTTGGCTTCCTTTTTAGCCCAGTCCCGCAGTACAAGGTGTAAGTTTTCGAGCAGTTTACTGAAAGTCCCAAGCCTGAAATATTATTTATAAGTGAGTTGACAACATTCTGTAAAGCATTCGGAGTGCTGGCCATGAGGACCACATCATCCGTGTACAAGAAAGCGGGAATTGGCCGGGACAAGGCTGTTGGTAGACCCTTACACTCCTTAACCAAGAACCTTTCTAAATTATTTATATAGAGTGAGAAGAGAAACGGGGCTAAGATGCACCCTTGCCTTACTCTCCTCATCAAATCAAAGTGTTTTGAGAATTCACTCCCTCGTCCGTGTCAGACCCTACCACGTGCCCCTGAATATAACTGTCTTAAAAAAGAAATTATTAGGACCTCTACTCCTATCTCTGCTAAAACCAAGCAGAGCTTCGAGTGGTTAACGCAGTTGAATGCCGCTGTTAGGTCCACAAATTTTCCCTCTTGGGCTTTGTATATTTATCTCTAAAGATGTGTAGATTTCGCCCTGTTCGATGGGACCCAGGCCTTTTCAGAAACCATATTGAAGATCGCTTAAAATTGACTTCTCTTCCGCCCACAGCTGTAATCTATCTAGGAGGACTCTACCCACTATCATACCTGTAGAGTCCATCAAAGATATAGGGCGGTAACAGGCTAGGTTTTCCCTAGCGCCCTTTTTAAATATGGTTACTATTATAGATTCATACCAGGTTGGCAGGAAGACACTTGAACAGCAAGCGTTGGAGACCTGCGTCAATAGTGGGCCCCAGAAATCTACGTTAAATTTAAAATGATCCCATAGGGCCCCGCGGCCTTCCCCCCTTGGCTTGAATTGATAGCTGAAATTACCTCTCTGAGAATGAAATGTAGAGGGATGTTACTAAAATTACAAGGGTGGTCAGTTTCTGCCTCAATACCCGGATTGTCCTGATCTATTTGGATCGAATTTCCATATAAACTTGAATAATGAGTGATCCAATCATGCTCAGTTATTGCAGTCTCTATTATAGCATTATCACTTCCAGCCAGAAAGGAGGCGTTTACGGCCTTCCAAAAGGCTGAGGAGTCGCGCTTGGTCTAAACATCGTGTAAGGCTTGCCATGCTTCTGTTTTAAGGCTGACTTCCTTGCCTTTAATACTCTCCTATATTCATGTCTTGCCTTTCTAATATGATCTCGATCTTTCACTTTGGCATGTAAGGCATTTCTTAGATTAGTATTGGCCTTCGTACACTTATTGTCAAACCAGCCATGTTTGATATTACAATTTTTTCTCCTTTTTAAGTGTAGGGTTTCTTTATCGAAGTTAGAAATATTAAAAAAGTTATTTACAATGTCGAGGTGTGATGAATGTTCATTTAAACAAGATGAAACCTTGTTTGGGCATCCTTTCACTACCTTCTCCATAAAAAGCCCTGGATCCACTTTTGCCCATTTAAGTGCATAACCATTTTGTCTGGACAGGGTAATATTTTCTGCAGAGTAAACAGGGTTACCATTAGGCTTTTTAGAATTTTTGTGATCTATCAGCTTATTGGTAATTGGAAATTGATCGCTTAACGCGATCTTGTGTGTCCTAAAGTCCTTAATGTAGGAAGAGTGTTTACATGAGATTAGGACGAAATCTATCGTTGTGAAAGCACCTTACCCGTTAAAGTTCGGGCGAAAAGGGCCATGAGAGAACATAAGTTGTTTGCGAAGCCCATGTCAAGTTCGAACATAACCTCGTTTAAAAGGTCTCCTTGCCTAGAATTAGAGAAATAGGGGAAGCCTGAACCCTTTTCATGACCTACACCACAAATACCTTTGTCAACATATGGGCATAAATACGAGTTAACCCCCCCCCACACACAAATGACGTACACATCTTTGGATAAACCAGCTTGTAATTTAATCAGGTCTTCACACATGCATCTCATGGTCCCCTCAAACAGTTCAGGTGCCACATTGTTATAAAAATTCACAACCAGGATGTAAGGATCTCTATCAAAAAGCATGCAATTATCTGGTAGTGCTTATCTGTCACTATTAGGGCTATCTTTTCTAAGTCCAAAAGGTTAGAGACATAGGTGCATAGGCCACCCTTGGCTCTACCAGATGGTGATTGGACGGCTACAGTATGGAAGGTTTTATAGCCCTCAATGTGAATCGGTTTTATCGCCCAAGTCTCCTGAAGAATAATTTCAAACTTCCTAATAAAATCGATCCAAAAAATATTTGTTACTTTAGACATTAACCCTGCCACGTCCCAAAACAGGAACTGGTTAGTGTTCATCTTTCCGAGGCATGGATTTGTCCCCGTTTCCTCTGCCCCTCTAAGTAACTTTTGATCATTTTTTATGATGGGTGGCAGGATCGGCAAGACCCTCGAACTCTGTACTAAATCGGAGGTAGCCACCTCCTCCGTCAACCCGTCAGCATGAAAAGGATTAGCATTGACGTTTATAGGCAGGGATAAAGATAACCCATACCCCCCACGAGAAGTTAGATCCTCTGTGTCTAGGGGATCATACTGCCTTGGGGTTATCATTTGCAGTCAGTGTACTGACTCCAGATTGGCTAGGGCTTCAAAACGATTGTGAGTGGGGATATTCCACCTGTGTCTATGATGCGTAACCAGGGGTACTCTGTTTGTGAGTCTAATATCGTAAGTAAGCCAATAGAAATATCCTAGTGGAACTATATTGATCCCATTCCCTAGGTTAGGTTGGTTTCCCATAATACTCAGAATCTGTTCCACCAAGATGGGGGTTTTGAAGGTCAGTACCACACAATCACTCGAGCAGCTTTACCGTTCCTTGCTTAACCAACTTACTTGCCTTACCATCTTAAATTCGGCAAATAACTTCTCAGTAAAGCCTGTCTTTCCCCCTAACCAGTGCAACGACTTATTCCAACGTGTCTCCCATGATTCATCTACTTCTTGTTGTAAAATAGGGACATTGGTTAGAACCACCACATACGGGGTCGCCGCCGGTGGTAGATCTAAACATGTCAGATTAGTCTCCCCTACATTTTCATACTCGTATCTTGGAACGTTAGGGATTTTAGAGGTAGCTGTAACCCTGGGGATAATGGGTGGAGGTGGACTGAGTTTAAGGTTAGCAATATGTCGGGCAAGGTTATCAAATATCAATGGTGATTGATCACGATTGGCAGTAACATGTTGGATCTGTGGGCGCCATTGATTGTTTGAAGGGGATCTGTGCTCAAGAGTTTGCACTGTGCTTGTCCTGTTCCCTGAAATCTGTAAGTTGGCTACAGCTCCTCAATTCAACCCATTCTGTGTGTCAGGTTGTTTAGGCTTTCCTTAAGGAAAGAGTCTAAGGCCTTGACTTTGGTTTTTACCATTATCAATTCGTTATGTGAGCGGGCATTAGCATTCTCTGTTCGTTTTCTTCCTTTCGCTGAGTGCGGCTTTGATCATTTTTTATCCTTACTGTTTGTGTTTTTGTGGGTATTCAGCAGAGGCTCCCTGTTAGTTAGTGCCACTTCACCCGTAACTGATGTTAAAATATCAGGGTTCCTAGCTTTCATATGACAAGAATCCTGTGCACACGTTAAGCGAGGTGTATACATGTATCATGCTTAATCAAAAGAACACAATAGGTAGTAAATGAAACAAAGTTGACACGATAGAAAGTCTTTTTGTTCTTCAAAGAATTGTATTTGACCTTCCTTTGTTGAAAGGTAACTTCAAAACAAATGACCAGCCGACACGTGTTTTGTCACGGGGCAAGGAGCCCGTGACTCTTCAGCGCTGGGGGTGAGATGAAAAAACATAGTACAGTATGGAAAAATATGTACATGGTGTATTGTCTGTGAAATGGTGCACAGCGCAGAAGATCACCTTACGTGAGTAACCCTTATGGATGTGAAAGCGATAAAAAAATAAATACATCTCACATGTTAGGTAGTGACATCACACATTAGATAGGTAGAAACCAGGTGAGGAAATATAAAAATATGGTTCCGTGAATACTGAGAAGAAACACAAGAAATCAAAAAACAACCAATATCAATAATCTAAAAGAACAGAGTCGGTACTCTGGCTAGGAACCCAAAAAAGGGGATAACGTGACACGTGAGATGGTGAGAATTGGGCTGGTAGGTAAGAGTATCAACAGTAAGAATTATTTAGGTTTAGAAAAAAGACAACCATACAGTCTGGAAAATAAGTCTCATCGGTTATGCCGGCAACATAAATGAAATAATCAAAAAGACGTTCCATTCAAAAGAACAAGCAGATTGGCTAGTTAGACAGAGAAATGCAATCAACATTTCATTCATGGAGAAGGGTTATCTGAGATATTTACAATGCAACCGTTTTCAACTTTGTGTGCCTTAAGGCCATAGTGGGGAGAGTAGTGCCATCAGTTAACGCCTGTGCTATAGGTGAATGTCTGACAAAATATCGAGAACTAGAATATCGATGTACAAAAATATTGGAACAAAATTATCGATGTCAAAAATATCGGGATCCTATACTTAACTATATATCTACACAAATATCGATTTCTTAATATCGATATATAAAAATATCGTTTACTGTGATATCGACTACATTAATATCGGAAGACAAAAATATCGCAATCTACACAAAATAATGACATTTACAAAAATATCGACATCAAATATATCGTGCACATAAATATCGGATTATAAAATATATCGACTTTTTAAAAGCATTTCTTTACATAATTAATTAACGCTTTATATGTTTTCACATCAAAAATAACATACCACACTTTAATTTCTACTATACACACACTATAAATTCATATAATGTTTAATATTGGTAAAAATAATGTCACCTACACATATAAAAATATTCTATGCTACTTTGTATACTTTTATAATTATTATTGGTTTTTCAATTCTAATACTAATTAATCTCAACAGAAATTCAAATCTACTAACTAACCAATCACAACCCTAATTTTTTAAATGAACCAATAGGAAAGTAATTACTACTGACACTCCCCTATATAAGCAATGAAAACGTAAGCACAAACTACTTGCCAAAAGTCACAAAAGGAGATTCATCTCTATCCGTATTGCTGAACAACAACTAGAAGAACCAGACTATAAACCTACTATTACATCTACTAAGTAAGTAAATAAAATAGATAGTGCATTATTTGCTAATTGTATTAACTTAACTGCTAAATACCCAGTGCCCCTTTGCTATTTATAGTACTTAACATTCTAAATAATAATATAAAAATATTTTCTTTAGATACTACCACTACTGATAATTCTACTCCAAATAATTGTGAACAAAACATAGGAATACAGATTCTGAAAACGATGTAAGTAATTTGACATTGTTTCATTATGTGCACATTAATCTAAACACACAGAAATAATGACTTTTGCACACCATCTTTTTATTTTGCTGTAGATTCTACTACTGAAAACTGCACTACTACTGAATTAAGGACATCAGTACTACATCTACAATACTTTTTACTAAGTAAGTAAATAAAATAGAAACTGCTTTATTTGCTAGTAATACTTAATTACCTGCTAAATACCCAGTACCCCTTTGCTATTCATTGCAGTTAACATGCTAAATAATTTTCTACAACTATTTGTTTAAGATACTACGAGAACTGAATATTCTACTCAAAATAACTGTGAACAAAGCATAGGAATACAGATTCAAAAATATATGTAAGTAATGTCACCTTGTTTCATTATGTCCACATAAATCTAAACACACTGAAATAATCATTTGTCCCCCACATATTTTTTTATTTCTACAGATTATACTACTAAAATCTGCTGTACTACTGAAGTAAGAACATCAGAACTATTTCTACAATACTTTTTCCTAAGTAAGTACATAAAATAGAAACTGCATAATTGAGTACTACTAATTATTTACCTGCTAAATACCCTGTTGCCCTTTGCTATTCATACTACTTAACATGCTAAATAATAAAATATAATTATTTTTTTAGATACTACAACAACTGAATATTCTGCTCAAACAAAGTGTGAACAAAGCATAGGAATACAGAATCGAATAACTATGTAAGTTAGCTCACATTGTTTAAATATGTGCTCACAAATCTAAACACACAAAAATAATCAGTTGTGCTCAACATATATTTTTTTCTATGTAGATTCGACTACTGAAAACTGCACTACTAATTAACTGAGGACCTCAGTACTATTTCTAAAAAACATTTTTGTAAGTAAGTATTATGCAACTGCAATAAATGTGGTAAAACAATACAAACATTTATAACTGTTCTAAGAAATTTCTATGATATATTGTTTATTTACAGAGCTAACACGGTGCATAGATATACAGACAACAACCAGAACTTCACATTCTAAACAATAGTAATACAAATCACCAAGTAAGTATATTAAATAACATATTTACCACATGTTTAAAAAAACCTACCAACATGTTGATTAAACAAACTCATATGTTCCTTATTTTTTAAAGATAACACTACAAACTATTCTACAGAAGCTGAAGAAACAATTCTACTGGCAAATACCAACCTCAAAAAATTATGTAAGTATCTTCACAATGTGAATCATGAAGATACACTGTTGTAGGAAAAATGAGCTCTAAAATTGCTAATTTACCTAAACATTAATTAATAATATACTACTTTCATGTTTCTCATAACAGCTACAACAACATCACAACCATTTATCCTCAACTAAAGAAGCAAGAAACTCCTAAGTTTTGCTGTACATTCTAAAACACGTAAGTATAAACATTCCTACTTATCACTAACATAGATTATTGATCACATTTAAATTGACATTAACTATTATATATATATTTTATAGATATACAAAGTACAAAATGACCGAAGGAGCCGAATTTGTGACCAGCCAAAAAGGAAAATTATTACTATGCTACATGGGTTACACGTACACACAGGAAAAACAATATGGCATGAAAGTGAATTGGAAATGTTGCAAATATTATTCGAACAAGTGCTATGGCAGAGCAACAACAAAAGAAGCTACAGTACTATATACTAGGGAACATAATCATCCACCTAATATAACAGAAATAGAAGTTAGAACAGCTATCGAAAGTATAAAAGAAGCTAGTACCGGATCCCAAAAGCAAACTAATGTAATTTTAAAAGAAGCCATTCCTAAAATTCCCAAAACAGCCACAACCCAAATGCCAAATATCCTATCATTAAAAAGAACTATAGCACAAACCAAAAAAGCTACAACTTCTTCAACACCATGTCCCAGAACATATCAGGATATTAATTTTACTGCTAACGAAATAATAACTTTAAATAAACAACCCTTTATAGTTTATGACAACGAAAGCAATGATAATAGGCTTATAATTTATGGTATCAGTATGAATTTAGTAAAACTGCAGCAAAGCCAATATTGGATGATGGATGGGACATTTAACATCTGTCCCAAACCATTCATCCAATTATACACAATACATGGCCTCTATCACAACTGCAACATCCCTTTGTTATATGCACTATTGCCTAACAAAAACAATTCTACATATATGGAATTATTAAATGTCATAAAACAAAAAACGAATGATTTCTCTCCTGACAAAATCATTCTTGATTTTGAGCATGCAATGCTCTCAACTATTCTAAAAATCCACCCCCATACCTCCATTCAAGGCTGCTATTATCATTTCAACCAGTGTTTATGGCGACACCTTCAAAAAACTACCCTAAGTGTCGAATATGCTACAAATTCATCATTTGCTTTTCAAATCAAAAAACTTATTGCACTTGCCTACGTCCCGACAACAGATGTAGCTGAACATTACAATATTATTATAGACAGTCCATTCTACAAAAAAAACAAAGCTAGATTAACTCCTTTTCTCGATTACTTTGAAGACACCTGGGTAGGCAGACTCCACAGATCTGGCCACAGAAGAAATCCAAAATTCCTCATTCCCTGGTGGAATGTGTACAATAGTACCCTTAACGGGGAGTCAAAAACTAACAATGCCGTTGAAGGTTGGCATAATGCATTTGTCCAATCAACTGGCAGAAGCAAACCTACTCTCGAAAAATTCATAAAATGCCTACAGAAAGAACAGAGCTATCAAGAATTTAGAATGGACCAATCTGTAACCGAACTTGTCCCTAAAACATCCAAGCAAAATAAACAAATGCACAAGTACCTGGAAGAACAAGTTAAACTTTACCCTAATACGAAAGGCATAGAATACCTAAACAACATAGCCAAAACATTACTGTAAATAATTCCGAAACTGTTATAAAACACCAAAAGTAGCACCTAAGTAAGCAAAAATATGTAACGTGACCTTCTAAAGTATTTCATGTATGCAATATATATTGATATTATTGTAATATATGCACACATTAAAACAAAATAATAAGTTAAAAACAATTCCATAATAAATATGACATTACCCACCCACAAAAATATTAGAAAGCAAAGACTTACCAATTATGTAGTCAATCCAATAACGTCCTTCACCAGCAAAGTAATCCAGGTAGTGCAAAAGTAACCCAAAAAAAATGTAAAAATACAACTGTTCCAAAATTAAGAAATCCACGGGGTCCTTAGCCATCGAACTACCATAAAAAACCCGAAAAAGTAGAATAAAAGAAAGAATCGCTCCGGAAAACCCGAAAAATGTAAAGAAGTGTTTGTAAATCAGTGTTGGATGAAAAAAAGTAACACTTCCTTAAAAAAAAACGGAACTTCCGCGTAGCGTACACCTATGAAAAAAACATAGGAAACAGACATTCCCACCCACAATAATTAGCTAATAATTACATACCAACATATTAACATTGATGATTTAAAGTTAGATACACCCTAAAAGACTTAAATTAACTCTATAAATAATTAGTTAACTAACTAACACAACGTGTATATACCATACGTAAATATCTGATTTCAAAATCAAAAACATAGCGCCCTCACATTCAACAACACTAAATATAATGTCACTAGTCTAAAAACATAATAATAATACACATATAACATATAAAATGAACCTTACCTGCAGCGACGTGAAGTGTCTCCCAACCGCGATCAGCCCTTCTTCCAAATAACCCAAAACGACCTAACCCGGTTACAAAAGAAAGCACCAAAAATCAATAAAATAGTCCCAAGTATAAAATATAATATCTATACAGAACCAAATGTGTTTTAAAAATGTATTAATTTATGTTATATTGAAAAATTTGTTTTTTTTATCCTATAAAGAACTCATTAAAAAAATGTACATGAATGTAATAATTAAATATGATTAAAACAATAATGTTTATTTTAACAATGTAAAAAAATGTAAGTACATTGTCACAAAAATAAAAAATTATAAAAGATGAATAATTTTTTATTCATATAATAAAGATTTGATCTTAACTAATGAAGCAGAAAAAAGCTTAACAGAAAAATATGTGTGATATTTCCATTTATTTTCTGACATAACAATTTGTAAAAGAGATAATAAAGAATGTTAATTTCATATGGAAAAAAGAAAAATAATAATGGTTCTGTATAGTTGTTATTAAGTGTGTTTATAAAAGTTTATTTCAAATGAAATGTAAAAAAAAAATGTTATTATGATTTTATTTTATTTGTTAAAACGTTAATAAAATAAAAGTTTATACAATCATGGTGAATAATTTGTATTATTATCTTACTAAAAAGTATCAATGTAAAAAAAAATATTTAACTGTATATGACATGTGAGTATATGTTGTACTCTAATAATGTAATGATTCATATACCGAATCCAGTGTACATTAAATTAGAGTAGGTGTTGCACAGTAATAACATAAGTATTAATATTCCTACTGCATTCTACATAAAATGTTAATATGTGCTGTACACTAATTAATTAGAATAGATTATTCCAACTGTAGTCTACAGTAAATTAGAGTTGGTGTAATGTTATATATGTATAATTTCCTTTAATTGATTAAATGTAAAATAATAATATTTTTATCCTGTAGAACTAGGTACCAAAAACACAAAATTAACCCTGAACCCTACAAATACTCCTTTACCCAAAATCATAACACTGACCCAGAACCCCAAAAATATTCCTTTACCTAAAAACTATTTATATTTTGTCTGATTACCGCTATAGGTGTATCTCCACCTGGGCCATTTTGTCCTGGTTTCATCGCCTCTACTACCGAGGTGATCTGACGCTCAATGGCCTCTGCTGCTCCTGTAAGGTAGCTAAGCAAGGTCTGACATGGCTGAGTCCCTTCCTGGGGCTGCCTCTTTTTTGAAGCCTTTAGCGTTTAACTTTTCCCCATAATAATGATTAACCGTTGAAGTAAGATGATGTCAACCTTAGATGAAGATCTCCTTTAAATTTTGTCCAATATGTTATGTGGCTTGATGTGACAGTTTGAATAAGGAAGATGTATCAGTGGTTTAGTACATACGTTAAGAAGAGTAAAACAATAACTATAATATTTAAAACTACTCAGATTCCTGCTTCCTTCCTAAATGCGCACACTAGGGTCAATAACACAGTACCTTAGGTGGGGCAAATGTTAGAGCCGTGGCCCAGTCCAGTCTCTTCCCGTCTATGACGGGCAAGGACGGGTCTGCCCTTGGCCCAGGCTCAGCCCACTCGCGTCCCGCGTCGCGAGGCACGAGGCAGCGCTTTAAGCGCGATGGTGGTGCCTTCCGCTTGTGAGCAGCGTCGGGAAGGAGTGTCCGGTGCACCCTGGGACTTCTGGTCCCCCATAGTGGAATGCACTGGTTCAGAAATGCGGGCAATGAAGACGGGCTACCTGGGACTTCGGTCCCACCAGGAAGCCTATGACTGTGTTCCAAAGATCAGCCTGAGAGCTGGAAAGCAGGAAATAAGCATCCCTCACCCACCAGGAGAGGATAGGGCCACCCTCGGACGAAGATATGGGCACTTAGAGGTGGGTCGGTCTGTTCTCACAGCATATCGCTGCTCCCCTGTCTTGCGGGGTGTCAGGGGTCCCGGATGGCTTATTCTCCCTGCTCCGCTACCCGCAGGACCTGGCGTGGGTAGGGCAAGGGTGGCTTTACTGATCCTGCCCAGTTTGCGCTCATCTCTGGACACTAGGGAGACTCCCCGCCGGCCCTCTCAAATTGTGGATTCTGCGAGCGTGGCCGCGGTGCTAGGGCAGACCACACCATCCTCCCTCCGTCTGGTCAGCCCCGGTCCTTACCAGGCGCAGGGAGCCTCCTCTCTGGCCTGCTCTATGATTGAGCTTTGCACCCGATTGGATATCAGCGCTACGCTCTTCCGGGCGGCCACGCCGATCAACAGAAGGGGGAAAGAGCGCCTCACCAGGAGTCCGGTGCGCAGGCCATGCTCCCATGGTGGCTAGGGGGGCAGGTCAACGCTGCAGAGGGCGCCCCGTGGGGTCTTCAAAAGCTGGATGCGGGCTCCCTTGTTCGGCGCGGAGCAGCAAAGTTAACTCCTCCCGCTGTCGCATTCTGCCATATCCGCTCTCTGCTAGCGGGGCTTCCACACTGAGGGAATCGCGGTCCTGGAGTGAGATGGAGCGCAATACCTGCTCGCCCCCACAGAACCGGCCGTGGTCTCCCTGGGCCGCTGTGGGGATCCGCGCCGATGCGCGTCGCCCCTCCCGGGTCCACTCTGCCTGGCTGTTGGGTTGGCCGCAGATCACCCGGGGTTCGTCAGAAAGCCAGCCGCAGTAGTGAGTGCCGGCTCCGCCCCACCGCCGAAATCAGGCTGCCGCCTCTGTCCCTGCCAAGGTCCAGTCAATCACGATGCCCAACACCAATTTTTTTCAGATTCAAATGGATCACTCCACAGACCCAGCAAAAGCACAATTCATATTCATTCTTTCCAGGATCTGCTCCCCATCCAATCAATTGCTAATAGATCAACAAATAAATATAGAGTTTTCTCAGAATGCGTTCATAACAAGGTCCTTACAATCAAAAACAAGTTTACCTTCACAAACCCCAGCACCAAACAGATAACATCACAAATACTGGAAAACTGGGACATTTGCAAACCTATTAGCTTTGAGAAGCTCTGCGTGATCATCAAAAACCCCAACAACATACCACAGAGGTCCCATCCCATCTCACATCATCAATGCCTATTTCTACATATATGGTACTACACAATGTTGAATTGTCAATGTATCCCTTGAGTAAGGGACTTTCCCAAGACCCTATGAAATGTATCTAAATCACCTCACTATTGAAAAAACCCATTCTTAGCTCTGAGTTTTGTCCAACTACCATCGGATTTCCAACCTCACATGATTGAGCAAGACAATGAAAGAATTTGTCCCTATTTGTCTCTATTTGATTAACTGAATATAGCAATGCAGAAAACCTCCTCACCTTTCACCAACCTGGTGTCTGAATATGATATAGCATAGAAACTTTCTTACAAAAAAAGTACTTGATGCTGTTCTTTGGACACTGAATGAGGGCAACTCCTACCTCCTTGTACATTCAGATCTCACTTCAGCATTTGACAAATTCAGTCATACTGTTCCCTATGCAAGGTGTGTGACCATACGGCGGTCACAATCCACTACTTTGCCGACACCCAGGTTTACCTAAAAGCCTTCTCACCACTTTTCTTCATCAACCTCTGGTCTGTTCTGTTGTATTCCTGAATGGCTGTAAATGTCCTAAAACTAAATCCTAATGCTTTTTTCTCCAAAATACAAAAATAGCTTGAACCCTGAATAACTAAAAAAACTGAATCTTGCCAAATTCTCAACTTTGGTAACCTTACTTGGAACCATTCATGGTCCTTCATTATCCATAATCCTTCTCATAAACAAAGTAATAAAAGCAGAAAACTTGTATCCAAAGGAACTGAAAAAAAATCGGGATATTTTTTCCTCCATATCTCCTGAAATGAGAAGCTCATGCTTCATGACTGGGCTTTGGCAATGATGTAGTAGTGAGCCTACCCTAAAGCCCCCTCTTAAATTGGTTCTCCATTCCACAGCTAGAATTCTTCCTTAATTTAAGAAATGTGACCAAATCAGCCCAATTTCACCTATCTAGTGAGTGAAGAATCACACTAAATTGGGTGCTTAACCTACAAAGCAGTTCCTTGCCACTAACCACTCTACTTCTCCAACCTCCTAAGTTTATCAGGCAGCATGAGAGACCTCGGGAGTAAAGGCTGCTTTCAGTACAACACACAGCCAACATCACTCAATCACAGTAGCTGCAACACTCTTAGTGAACTATTTTCAATGGGACCTCAGAATCAAATCTACCTTACTGTTTCAGGCAGTACCTGAAGCTTAATGTCTTCAGACACCATCTAACTCAAAATACCTAATTCTCTACCTGAATATTCTCGGTCCTCATATTCTTACACTTCAGTCACTGCAAATGAGCTTGATCCTGCTTCCTCTCTCCAGTTTATTTCTTGAGGCTTTTCTCCAATGGGCACTTTTGTCCCACCTCTTTGCTATCCTACTGTCTCTACTCTATTGGTCTCCCTTTACTGCTACTGCAATCGTATTCGACTTGGTCCTCCCCCTTTTTTCCAGCCTTATTCATCCCTTCTTGCAAGACCTCCTAATTTGGTTCTCTCTCCTCTCTAATGTCTCTCTTATCTCACTATTGGTTTCTCTCTACTATTAATTGGATTGTTACACAATGATTGGTCTTTTGATTATTGCGTTATACCTAATCACTACAGACTAAATGGTTGACCTAATTTCTTTAGTCTATTTGCTTTTTGATGTAGGACTCAGGGCCTTATTAAGACTACGGTGGTCCATAGGACTGTCGTAGTCGCAGTGGCGGTCTGTGGACCCCCAGACTGGCAATCCAACTGTCCTATTACGATTTGGGAAGTTGAACTGCCACAGGACTGCTGCAACCACTGGGAAGCCGTGATCCCGCTGCAGTTGTGCAGCGGTCAGAGGCAGCAATATGCTGGAGATGCCGCAGTTACACCACCAAGCATATTACGAGGTACCTCACTGCCATCATTTCCATGGTGGTGTGCCTGCCATGGAATGTATGGCAGTGAGCCAACTCAGAGGACCCTCACAACACCCCCTGTTGCCTCTGGGCCTGGGGATGCATGCAGGGGGGCACATGCTGTGCCCCCCTATCATTTTGGAGGCCCTGTTCCTGCACAAAAAGAAATGCAAAACATTTAGCATTTCTTTCCGTGCAGGAACAGGTTGCGGCGATGTCATGGCGGTGCATGTGTAAGACACACCTATGTGCCTTAGATACGTGCCACTGTGGGCCCACTGCAGCAGGACCGCCAGCACAGGATTAACTCGTAATCCAGCGGGATGTCTGCCTACAGGTTTGGCAGTCTTTCTACGGGAGCTGGCATGGTGGCCACTGCAAGACTACAAAACTCGTAATAAGTGTCAATACTGGGTTGTACTGTGCACTCCTAGCTTTTCAAAATAATTTTTATTCAACTATTGTTGTACCTGAATTTCAACGAGCGTGCTAGGAGGAAAGGAGGTTGCTACTCTCCAACAGAAACAAAGAAATAATACAAGTGACTAACTGTCACTTGTTCCTGCCTGCACTGCAATGCAAACCCTGTTGTTTGCTATGTTAAAACCTAAATTACTTGTTCTACATATACTTTTGTTTACTCAATCATATTTTTACAAGACCTGTTTTTTAATCAGTAATCATTTGTTACATTTTATTTTCCAAAAATCACGATTATATCATCCATACTTCTGGTGATATCAAACTAAAAAAAAAATTTGTATAACAAACTAATATATTGAATTGACATCAACGCTGTTGTAGGTCCCAATGCATTTCGGGATATTATCCCTTCCTCATGGCAACTGTAAAAACAAACAATATACATCAATATTCTATCCCATACCTAAAGTGGGTGAATATTCGAAAACAATTCGTCAAGTCACATGAAGATTGTAATTTTCTCAAAATAATACTAAATACAGATTAAACAATCGGTTTCTGTTGAAATAAAAGGGAAATCACCTCAAAAGTTCACAAGATTCTGAATATGAAGAACCACCACCTTGAGATACACACAAATTTACTACCACCAGTGCTCTAAAGTGAATGCAGTGTCTGTATTAGAAAGCTTTCTTACCAATGCGTTCAAATTAGTGTCACCTATACAGAAATCACTATTCTCACTATTTCGAATGCACACTATGCTGGAACTAGAACAAACATTAAAAAATATTCAATCCAACCTTCAACCTCATAAGTTCCTGTTCAACCCTGATCATAATGTAAACTAGTTCATCCATACCTTAGTCCAATTAAGATTCTCACAGTAAATCAGTATTCTGCAATTCTGCAAACAGCGGTCACTGGCACCTCATAATTATCACCTGGAATTCACAAATATGCAATGATATGGATACTTCCCGTCTGACGTCTCTAAACAGATTCCTATTACATAGTATCTCACAAATACCTGAAAAGCAGGCTGGTGTTCCGTAGCTTAAACTGGATTCACTGTGCAACACTACTTCTTCCAATCAAACCTGCAAGGTTTCAAAAATCGTATTCCACCGTCACCAAATGTTATCATCACGTAAGAAGAGCTATAACTCCATTGCAACGATTGTCACCCGATCGTACCTCAACATAACAATATATCCTCCTCCTGATAGAAAGAAGCTTTGTGGTAACTTCAAACGTGATTTTCTCACTCTGCAAACGAATAACAAATAATCTTGTCACTCTCCCTGCATTTGATTCAATGCTCTAAGATAATACAACGAACCCACAGCGAAATAATCACAGCGGTCCAAATAATCTAGTTTTCCTTGCCTTATTAGAAAATCGAATGGCGCCGTATCTCTGTAATCTGTGCACACCGAACTCACTCGAAACCTCCATTAACTGCTACTCTATTTCTCCTGCTCCGAGACAACGTCAAAAACACTGAATTGTTACTGACATAGAAAACTGACCAAATATGATACTAAGTGCCCGCCATCTTAGAAAGGTAACGTTTCTGTTGAATACTAGGTCATTGGATTTAAGAACTCCGTGTATGTAAACTGTATCAACTGCTCACGCATCCTGTCTCAGCCATGAAACAAACTGACACCCATGAAATCAATGTAAGGTCCCCAAGAGTCCTGTAATCACAATCTAAACCACAAGCGTCATTCTATCCCGCACTAATCCTTTTTTGCTTTCCTACATCTACACGATACCCCTAATGGACGTGCCAAATCACGCTCCAAGATGTTCCTGTGACTGCTATGTACACAAAATGTCATGTTAGATTAAAAAACTGATTTGAGAAAAAAATAGTGACATTGCAATAGTGATAACATTGTGAGTTGTGCACTTAACAATTATACATAAAATTCAAATTAGATCTTACAGAAACCGATATGGTAACAATTCAGTCTACCATTATGTTCATATTCATTGTAATCCATTAAGCATGTTGGGAAGCAATCAGACCTGCCTATGCAACTGGTAAAAATGTAAACATAAACATGAGCAGACTCTATATTGTAAGTGTGATGCTTACTAATGTATTTGTAAATACTCCTTCATCAAAACTAATTGATTTTTAACTGCCTACCTCAACAACATCATGAGATTTTGACCATGACGTCACAATTTTAGTCGAACGTTCCTTTCCTCATACTAGTTGAGTGTAATTGTAACCACAGATTTAGTTATCTAGTCTAACGGGTACCCTATTTATTATTATAAGAAACAGATCATGTCCAGCTTGTCATTCAACCCTTTTGGTATCATTGATTCCAAAGACTTTATCCACCAAATTTTCCTTTGCGAGAGCCGTTTGGCACTATCAACGTCTGATCTCTGTTTCACTACTAATAGGACTTGAAAACGTAATTGTGGAATGGAATGGTTGAATTCTGTCCAATGTGCTGCCAAACTTGACGTAATGGATTTGTTTCTGATGCAGCTCTTTTGTTCTGTAATCCGAACTTTCACCTTCCTCTCTCTTTTACCAATGTATAGTTTCCCGCAGGGACACTTAATGCTATACACAACACATGTCGAATTACAATCAGCCTGATCTCTCAATTAGATTCTTTTCCCTGTTTGGGGATACTGAATAGATGATCCTTCAATAACGTTATTACAGTGTGTGCAATTTCTGCATTTCTTCATCCTCTTGTTATTTTTCCGGAGCTCACCTCTCTTGTGTTTTGTCTTGACAATAATTCTTTCAGATTGTGACTTCTTGTATGTGCAAACAATGGGCGTTCTCGAAATATTCCTTTGAAATCCTCTTCATTTTGCAACAGTTCCCACCGGTTGTTAATTATGTGTTTTATTTGTGCAGATTCGGTTGACAATTTTGTAACGAAGACCATTCTGTCTTTTTTTGGTTTCGCTTTAGTTTGCAACAGCTCATTCCTTGATATTGTTTGTAATCTAGCTTCAGCCTTTTCTAGAATGTCTTCGGGATAGCCATGAGTCAAAAATCTGTGTTTCTGTTTGTCAATCTCATCATGGAATGCTTGTTCAGTTGAAGAAATGCGTAATAACGGAGAATATGGGAAGGTGGAGCTTGCCGGCGCCGATGTAAGACGTGTAGGAGCTGAGCTCCGCGCTATCACCCAATAAATCCTGTAATTTATCCTCTATCAAAGGACGCTGCGAGCTGTTAGAGTGAGGATATACCTTCTGAACCTCGCTGGGACTGATTGGGAGACCGCCTGCGGACATCTGACGAAGAGCGGAGAAGTTTGGAATATCGCGGGCTGCTGACGGACCAGGCCCAGAGCAGCGGACTCGCCTAGACAGCTGGCCGGTGTGCGTGATCCTATGTGTGACCGGTGGGGGAGCAACAAACCGGGGATCACCGAAATACCTCCGAGGCGCGCACAACGGATGGAGAGGCGGAGAGACATTCAAGTGCTCGGAGGTGAGACACAGCAGTACACGCTCCGGACCGCTGTGGAAACGTGTATTAATCTGAGAGAGCGCAGGAAGGAGAAGCGGGTATTTAACCGCGCATTGCTTTCTTTTTGGCGGTTTGGCAGCGGGCTTCCTACCGAGGCTCGGAAACAGTCTGCATGACTTGAGCGCCAGCCCGCCTGAATTGGGTTCTCCCTCTCTCACCGAAGAGACGTGCAGCGAGGCTAATTTTGTGGCGCTACGCGTTGACCATCTGTACCGGGTGCCCCCTCCCCTTGCAGTTACAACAGTGCGGTATCACGACCTGGGAGGCACCGATCTGGTGGAGGGCGCACGGCCTTGAAAGAGATGGGGATGTGATGTCCAGAGTGGTGAGCAGGCGGATGCAGGCACCCCCTCAGTACCCCCGCTGCAGGCTGTATCCTTGTGGTGCTATATGAGATATCTCCCCCCTCCCAGACACTGAGTGGCCGTGTGAACGGGCAGCATGAGCAACAGCCTAACAGCTGAGGCCAGAACTTGAGCGCCATATTGACGACCTCTACCAGCATAACGCCGGTGTGTTCGCAGTGGAAAGAGCTAGTAGTGTGAGCGCTCCGCACTAGGAGAAGCGGCTGGGGGGATCGGATTAGAGGACTTATATACGCTCACCCCTCATATGTGCTGACTGCTGAGCCTGTGACAGTGCTACTTCCTGTCGGTTCGGAGTAAGTGGTTGGACCCTTGGCCGAGTGATCGATGAGAGCTACTGCTACTGATGAGAGACAAGGGAGCGGCCCTGCTGCCTGCTGCTCGGGGAAAGAAGCTATAAGTTTGCAAATGCTAGGCCAAAGTAGCGACATCAACTAACTGTTGTTTTCACCCCGGAGGAGCCATCACGGAAACCTACTACTGCGGCCCTGGCATTCCGCTGTGGAAGGCAACTGAAGAGGAAGGCAAGCCTGTGATATTTACGCTCTGGGGGTGCGGACAAGCGCTGCTCGGAGTGTAACAGGCCAAGAGGGGGGTTAGGTCTGGGAGCGTCGTGTGCACTGGATGGTAGTTCCAGAATGTACTGAAGTGTGAGAGCACTGCCGCGACGGGGAACCATCCCTTGCTGTGGTAATTATCCCTGATCAAGCACTGGGAGGCAGGACACCAAAGACCCTAGCTACTCATTATGGGCAAGAGCGATAAGACCCAGACCAAGCTTGCGTTCGACCAACGTAGAACTAAGGTACCGGAAGCCTCAGCACCCGACCCGTCGCCAAGGAGCAAAGGCCCAGAAGGCACAATGTATGCGGACTTAAAAAACATGCTCGTCTCGATGGAGAAAGGGTTGCAAGACAGCATGGCGTCAATTGGCTCAAAGATGGACGCCCTCACCTACTGTATGGATCGCATGTCGGAGCGGGTGGACAAACACGCGGAGCGGCTCGACATGTCAGAGACACGGCTCACCGAGGTGGAAGAAACGCAGACAGAATGGGATACAGACCACAAACAGTTCTCTAGACTACTCCAGGTCATACAGGATAAGTCAGAGGATTTGGAGGCCCGCTCGAGGCGCTCGAACATCCGTATCACGGGGATTGCGGAGACGACACAAACTGGGAAGATGGAACTCTTCGTAGAGAAACTCCTGGCCATTTTCCTGGGAGAGGATGTCTTCCCACCAATGTTTTTTGTAGAAAGAGCTCACCGCACGCTGGGGCCGCAACCGCGCCCGGGGGCGCCTCCGAGACCGATAATAGCAAAATTGCTGAACTATAGAGACCGTGATACAGCATTGCGGGTGGCCAGAGACAAAGGGAAGCTTCAATTCGAAGGCATGGAGGTTTCCTTGTACCCCGACTTTACAGCGAAAGTTCAGGAGGAGCGACGGCACTTCGCCCCATATAAGAAACAAATGCAGGACCTTGGCTTGGACTACGCAATGCTGTATCCGTCAAAATTGCGGATAAATAGACGGGGCCACTCACATTTTTTCACAGACCCTAGAGAACTTCAGAAATCATTAAAAGAGTGGTCCAAGGAACAGAGGAACAGTCCTAGAAGCCAGACTGGAGAGCAGGAAGAGAACAGCCACCTGGACGAGCAGGAATAGATTGACTGGTGGTCTGCCGGTCTACTCAATTTCAGACTCACTGGAAATTGAGCGGTGTCATATCAACGGGACCTCGTCTTGCTATGACCCTTGGGAATGGTGAAGTGCTGTTGACCAGAGAGCGTAGAGGCCTGGGATTGGACTGCGGCATTGTGGATGGGTGAGATCATTTCATTATAAATATACCTGATGGCAGTCAAGTGACATTAATTAGACTATTTGGGGAAATGGTATCAGCATAAAACTTAATGCACATAGTTATAGAACTTTGCTATGCGGGGTGTGCTGTGGGGGGGAGGGAGGGGACCAATTGGGAGATGCCTCTTTTGAAACTCACTGAATACTGGACCAGCCTCACATTGATGGACATTGATGAGGGTGATAGCGCATGGGGCAACTAGGCAATGTACAATACTGAGCACTGTTGTGTGATTCTACTGGCGACCTCTGCCCTGGCGCTTATAGCTCTAACCGCCCCTAAGAGGGCAAGTTTTGGGGATGATCAGGAAGGTTCTAACAGTTGGAGGATGGCGGGAGGGATCAGGTGCTGCCAGGCCAGGTTGAGGTTGGTCGGCTGTGGGAGGGAGGTAGAGGGACTGGGGATCTGTCTGGCCAGGTTGGGGGTGGTCGGCTGTGGCTGGGGGGGAGCGAGTGTGGGAGATGTTTTGGTTTTGAAACGGGGGTACTGAAAGTTACGCCAAGCATTATGTTGCCTGATTTTCCTTGTCGAAGAATAGTCACTATAGATATGGCTTTACAGAGAATGTTATGCAGGGCCCGGAGAACCCTGTTTGTTGCCTATCAAATCTCACTCCTGGGATGACAGACACGAGTGAAATGACCACAATAGACCATCCTGACTCGCTGAGAGCATTGACTTGGAATGTGAGAGGGCTCAATGACTACCACGAGCTTAGAAAGGTCCTAAATTATCTCCACAGTCATCACATTGACCTCGCCCTTATCCAAGAATCTCACCTACCACTCAAGAGTAAGATGCTGTCTGCTAAGGGGCTCGGGGGTAACAGTGTTGCAGCAGGATTCACCACACACTCCAGAGGGGTGGTCACATGGGTCAGCCCTCGGTCCAAACTAAAGTTAACACTGATTGAAGCAGACCGAGAAGGACACTATTTAATCGCCAGATGTGTTGGCAAAGGACCCAATCTCATAGTAGTTACTGTATATGGGCCCAATTATGACAACCCTGAGTTTTACGCTGCTCTGGCTGCACGCTGTAGATCCTATGTACCCTCCAGAATGCTGTGGGGGGGGTGACCTCAACTTTGTATTCAATCCGGATCTAGATAGATCTGTGGGGCCACCCCGACGACCAGCTGCTGCGGCCCTCCTCATGCAGGCTGAATTGGTTAAGTTAGACCTTGTGGACATTTGGAGATATAAGCACCCCGCACAGGGCGGTTATACACACTACTCTGCCTATCACAATGTACACACAAGAATTGACTACTTGCTAGCATCTCAGTCAATACTCAATTGTTTTAGGAAGTTTACGGTGCTGCCGCGTACTCTCTCGGACCACTCCCCTTTGCTCTTGACACTAGCGGTTTTCTCGGTGAAGAGAATTCCACCATTCACATGGCGGTTTCCTCCTTGTTCCCTATTGGACAATGTATTCAGAGGTGAACTGGCAGAAGATATAGATAGCTTTTTCGAGACTAATTTGGGATCTGTTGACAGTTTCCAGACAATATGGGACACATTCAAGGTGTATGTCAGGGGGGTGGCCATGGCCAAACACTCAAGTGTCCTTAAGACCATAAGACAAAGACTGAAGCACTTCGAGGCCCAACTGATGGACCTTGAGAGATGGCAGCAGAGCAGCCCAGATGCTGATACTGCAATGCAACTCAAAACATTATTCGCTGACTATAATGATGAGGCGGATAGGGAAGTGCAACACATGGGCAAGTATGCTACGGCTCGAACGTACGGGGAAGGGGAGAGACCGAGTTCTTTATTAGCTAGAATAATGCGTAATGACAGACGACCCCTGGTGATTGATGAGCTGATAACGACTACAGAGGATGTGATCACTGATGAGGCGAAGATTCTTGAAGAGTTCAGAGGTTATTATGCTGATCTATATAAGTCCAAATCCTCCCAGGTGGAGGAGGAAATTGACGATTATCTTAGCTACATTAAAATGCCCTTCTTGCCCGATTCACAAAGGGAATTTTTGATGATGCCAGTACAAGAAGATGAGATCTTGGAGGTGTTGGAAGGGATGCGTTCTGGCAGTGCCCCAGGGGCAAATGGCCTCACAGTGGGCTTTTATAAAGCTTTTAAAGACAAACTTGTGCCACATTTGATAACTCTCTTTGATGACATCTGCCGGGAGGGCAGTATGCCGGCCTCTATGAGGGAGGCCCTGCTTGTCACTATTTTAAAACCTGGGAAACCTCCCAATGCATGCGGTTCGTATAGACCACTTTCCCTGTTAACGTGGACGCCAAATTGTATGCTAAGGTATTGGCTACACGTCTAGCACTGCTGGTTCCGGAGCTTGTGGCGCCGGAGCAAGCCGGATTTGTCCCAGATAGGAATCTCATGTATAATATCCGCACAGTACTGGGGACTATACAGCATGTGCGGCAGGAAAACAAAGCGCTTGCAATTTTCCTTGACATGGAGAAGGCATTCGACTCCGTGGAATGGCCGTTCATGCTGAGAGTCTTAGGAAAGCTGGGGTTGGGTGAACCCTTTCTGCAGATGTTAGGGACATTGAATTACAAGCCCACGGCGAGACTAAGGATAGGGGATAGTGTCACAGAAGCTTTCGAAATAAGCAGGGGAACTAGACAAGGGTGCCCCCTCTCACCCCTCCTATATGCGCTGGTTGCGGAACCCCTGGCATGTGCGATTAGGGAATACCATAGTCTGGAGGGTATCAGCTTTCCAACATACAAAATTGGTATTTCCACGTACGCGGACACAGACTCTGCTGTATTTTCGCGACCCAGAAACGAACCTCTCATCAGTACTAAGAGAGGTGGTGAGATTTGGGGCCCTCTCAGGGCTGAAAGTAAATTGGGCCAAGTCAGTTGCGTTCCCGTTAACCCCTGTTACACTGCTGTTTGAGATGGAATATCCGCTGCAGTGGTCTACGGACCCGGTCAGGTACTTGGGGATACAACTTCACACAGACCCAGACATACTGATACGGGAGAATTACGGGGTTGCGTATACAAGACTAGGGGAGGATGTTGCTTCATGGTGCAAGCTCCCTTTATCCTTAATGGGAAGGATAGCCATCATGAAAATGGTGGTCTTACCAAGATTCTTGTTTTTGTTCAATAATATCCCTGTGGTCCTCTCCAAGGCCTTTTTCAAACAATTGACTCAAGTACTCATTAAGCTTGCCTGGGGGGGCAAACAACCCAGAATCCAGTGGAAGGTTTTAATTCTTCCATATGAGATGGGGGGCCTGGGTGCCCCGGACATGGAAAGATACTACAGGGTAGCACAGGCAGCTCATCTGAATACGTGGATACACGGAAATCCGAACATCTCTCACGTGATCCTTGAACGACTATTTGCAGACCCTTTTCCCTTGCCGGCTACTGTCTGTTTTCCGGTTGACCGCTGCACAGGTAGGTTGGACTCAATCAAGACCACGAACCATGCTTGGCATGCGTTGTTACAGGCACGGGACTACGAACTACTGTGTTCCCCACTAATGCAGATAGACTGGGCGGTATGGCTTCCCCCACTGAAAGAGAAAGGGGTCACGAGGGCTCTGAACAAACTGGGAATCACAAAGTTGGAAGACCTGTTCGTTGACGGGGTGGTGAAAACCTGGGAACAGGTCCTCTCCTTGCAGACGGAGACCTCACTTTTGTTATGTTTCCAGTTTCACAGGGTCCAAAGTACGCTACTACTAGACCTCTTAGACCCGGATCTGGCAGAACCACCAGAGGTACCGGAGCTTACGTATGTGATTAAGACGGTGTCATCTCACAAACTGGTTACAAATCTCAATAAGCTTGGAGTCCAGCATAAGCAGCTTCAATACTCCAAAGCTAGGACAGAATGGCAACGTGATCTGCACATTCAGATAGACGACGAGATGTGGAAGTATTGTTGCACCAGCACTAGAAAACTGTCTCTAAACAGGAGGCACAGATTGGTGCATTTCAAATATCTGCAACGTGTTTACTATACACCAGAGAGACTACACAGGTACGGGCTTCGACAGTCAGCGGAGTGTGAACGCTGTCATGCGCAAGTAGCAGATTTTATACATATGGCATGGAACTTTCCTGGCATTAACAAATTCTGGAAAGAAGTTTTTTTGGAACTTAGCCAGATATTAGACACAGAGATACTGGCCGACCCGGCGCTGGCTCTGCTGGGATATTCGAAGACACTTCCGGTGCACTGCGACGCCTGGCAGATATGGCTTTGCTAATAGCCAGGCGGGTTGTTGCTGTTTGCTGGATGAGGGGTCCGTTGCCAACCAAGAGGAGATAGGCTAGGGACATGTTATATTGCTGTACTCAATCGGAAACATACAGTGAATTACTTCCGCCTAAGAGTCGTCCCAAGAATTTCTGGGGTCTGTACCAGACATATGTCCGCGCAGGCGAAGAGGAGGAGGCAGAACATGGCGAGGACATTGATATACCCGACGCACTAGTGGAGCAAACTGAACATGATTAGCGGGGGCCCTTACTGGGAGTGGGGAGTGCACAGAGAAAAGTAGGAATCAGGAAGGAGATGATATTAGTCTGCAGGGAGTGCAGGGACAGGGAGCACAGCTCTATCTAGCTATATTGACAGGGGAGCTGGTCGGTGGGAGATCTGAGCGGCACTGTAGGAATGATGTTGAAGTTTAGAACCCGGGCAGGTTGCTAGCTTCCCCCTAATAGGCATAAGGAGGGGTGGCTTGATTGCATACTTCCGGGAACTCATGTCGGGTGGGTGAACTGCTGGCGTGTTGTGGGTGGGGGGGTTGTTGGGGTAGGACTTAAGAATTAAGTTTTCATATAGAAACTGCTTTTGGCCTACGGCCTACTGGGCTTGGCGCGATAATTGCTAGTTGGTGTGAGAATGCACATTTGCAGGGAGGGCGACACGAGTATAATACCTTGGAACTGTTGATAAAACTGGGGTACCTTGCATTACATCATAATTGAACGCCGCCGGGCCTCCGGGATGTCGGCTAATTGGCTGTGTAAGAAGTAACTGGTCAATGCGGGTATGTTCCCTGAAATTCTTCTGCCGGCCCCCGGGTTGTAGGCTGCACGCTGTGTAAAATATCCTGCAAGAGAATAAAGGTTTTTAAAAAAAAAAAAAAAAAAAAAAAAAAAAGAAAAAATGAGAATGTCTTCGGGATAGCCACAAGTCAAAAATCTGTGGTTCTGTTTGTCAATCTCATCATGGAATGCTTGTTCAGTTTAAGAAATGCGTAATAACTGCGAATATGGTAAATTCTGTAGGAGAGATCTAGGATGAAAGCTAGTGTATATTAAAATATTATTCTGGTCCGTGGGTTTATGTTACACTGAGGTTTCCAATTTGTTGTCACTGATGGTCACCAAGACATCTAAAAACGCAATAGTTTGTGGGCTGGTTTCATGAGTGAATTGTATCCTGTTGTTCCTTGTGCTTAGTACACTGATTTTTTCAATGAGTAATGACTCAGACCCATTCCATATGAGAAAGATGTCGTCGATGAATCTTTTGAAGAAGATTGTGTGGTTGTCCCATAATTCATCATAGATTGTGAAATTATTTTCAAACTTGGCCATGAAGGTATTTGCAAAAGCAGGTGCTCCCAAAAACCCCATAGACGTTCCACTGATTTGGAGAAAATATTCATTTTTCCAAGCAAAATAAGAATGGTGTAGACACAACTGCAATAATTCTAGTATGAATACTTTGTTTGCTGGTACCTCATTAGATTGAAGTAGTGCCCATTCACACGCTTCTATCCCTTCTCCTAAGGGAATTGATGTGTATAATGAAGATACGTCAAATGAACACAGAATGATTTTATGTCCTGCCACTTGGACTGTTTGAAGCAGTTGCAAAAAATGCGATGTATCCTTGACTGATGTGATCCAATTTTGTACAAATGGTTGTAAAAATGTGTCAATATAATGACCCAACGGTTCAAAAATTGAACCGCAACCGCTTACTATTGGTCTAAAGGGAGGATTTTGTAAGTTTTTATGAATTTTGGGTAACATATACAATTTCGGACACCTAGGATGCTGGGTTGTTAGGTATCTCTTGGTGTTGGCATTTATCCATTTCATTTCCAATGCATTATCCAGAAGTTTATCAAGTGTTTGTTTGATCTCCTTTACCAGATCATTGGTCAGTTTGAGATATGTAGTTTGGTCGTGCACGTGTTCATTCACTTTTTGGTCATAGAACGAGGAGTCCATTATTACTAATTCTCCCCCTTATCCGCAGTCTGAATAGTGATTGTTTCATCATTAGCCCAATCTTTAATAATGTGTTGCTCATGTTTGTTGATATTTTTCCTCAGTTTTTTTATTCCATTGAATGTTTTGCATACCCTGTTTAACCAATATTTCAAATGTATCTAAAATCTTATGCGATACAGGTGGCATGAAGTTGCTTGGTGGTCTGAATTCTTTGTACTCTGGAATTTCCTTTTGACCAAATTCCGGCATGGTAGGAACCACATTCTCAAAAAAGTGACGACTTTGCAATGACCGCATACATTTTTTAAAATTAACTTCTGTTTCAAACTGATTGCTGTTGTAGGTGGGAACAAATGATGTCCCTTTTTCTAACACTTGCAATTGTTGTTTGCTTAAATTTTTGGATAAAATGTTGATGACTAAGGTTTGCCCTTGCTTCTCAAGTTCTGACTGATAGTTTGCTTTGCTGCACCAGTTTTTTTTAGTTCTGATGTTTCTGGTGGTTTGCCTGTTGATGGACTCTTCTCTAAAAAACCTTGTTGTTGCTGAGAAAATGAACTACTTGTTGTGGCTGATGTTCCTTCTCCTTCTGTGGTTGGTGCTGTTGATAATGGTTTTATAGGTTGCCGAGATGCTGATAATTCTTGATCTGAAACTATGCTTTCCTGAGATGAAGTTGTGGTTCTGGTTACGGGTTTGCGTTGTGCGTAGTGCGTACACTTCTGCCCAAGTGTACACTTCATTTAGTTTGTAATCTATAGTGTCCCGTTTATATTTACTTAATTTCCGATCTTGTTTCTCTTTACCATATTTATCCAAATTCTCATTGAGATCTTTCAGTATAGCATCCCACTCTTCATTCTCTATTTGCGTGGTTAACTCATTTTTCAATAAATCAATTACTTCTTCCAAGTCTTTGATGATTTTCGCCAATTCTTCCACTAGTATTAGGATAAAGTCAAGCGAGCATTTATTTAAAATGGCATGCCACTTTTCCATAAACTGTTTGTTGAATTGTAATTTGTATAACATCGGCTTAATGGGTAATCGTAGACCTCTGGGCATTCTTTGTACCTTGTGGTATTGAATTAGAGTTGACGCATGCAGATTCTGATTTAACACTCTTTTTGATAAGAATTCTAGTTGACGTAATTGTTGCGGTATTGACCCACTTTGTTTGCTGAAGATTTGTATATCTGAGATTAATGAGTAAATGTCCGCAGCCTGAGCTGATGTGTAAGTTTTAGTATCTGCTTTGTTCTCTGTTATATTTGAAATTGAGTCAAACTGCATTTTGATCTGGTTAGGTACAACAGTACCGCTAGCTATGAAAGTAGTGTCATTACTGGCTTGACTGTGCACTCCTAGCTTTTCAAAATCCTTTTTATTCAACTATTGTTGTCCCTGAAATTCAACGAGCGTGCTAGGAGGAAAGGAGGTCGCTACCTTCCAACAGAAACAAAGAAATAATGCAAGTGACTCACTGTCACTTGTTCCTGCCTGCACTGCAATACCCTGTCGTTTGCTATGTTAAAAACTAAATTACTTGTTCTACATATACTTTTGTTTACTCAATCATATGTTTACAAGACCTGTTTTTCAATCAGTAATCATTTGTTACATTTTATTTTCCAAAAATCACAATTATATTATCCATAGTTCCATAGTTAGCCCCACCATTTTCAACATATACATGGCCCCTCTAGCGGAGGTAGCGGAGGCGTTCGGGGCCCGGGTCATCTCATACGCTGATGACACCCAGCTTCTGTTCACCTGCAGGAAGGGAGAGGTCTTCAACGGCGGCAGAATCAAGGACTGTCTAAGCGCAGTCTTTGCGTGGTTTCAGCGGCACAGCTTGAAATGCAACTCAGACAAGTCTGAGCTGCTTTTCTTTGGCTGTGCCCCAGACCCGGGCTGGAAGTCGTGGTGGCCCCAGGACATGTTCCCCCCTGAGACACCATCTGCTCAGGTAAAAAATCTCGGAGTGGTGTTTGACGATGACCTTTCTTTTCGTCCCCACATCCTGGGATTAGCAGGGAAATGTTTCAGCATCCTCAAGATGCTTAGAAAATTTTTGCCCCTGCTTTCTCTGCAGTACCGCAGGAATGTAGTTCAGGCGTTGGTGGGATCACGCCTGGACTATGCAAATGCGCTCTTCGCGGGCCTACCTAAATATCTGCTATACAGGCTGCAGATCGTACAGAATTCGGCGGCCAGAGCCATCTATGGCCTGCCCAGGAGAGCAAGAGCCTCAGCGCTCTTAGCCAGGCTGCACTGGCTACCAATCGCTGGGAGAATTAAATTTAAACTCCTTACATTGGCGTTTAAAGCTCTCCATGCGACTGGCCCTCTCTACCTGAGGAAGCGTACTGCTTTCTATGTGCCACGGAGGTCTCTGCGGTCGGCGGATCTGGCCAAAATGGAGGTGCCTGCGGTCAAACGTGTGCGGATGGGAGGTCGCTCCTTCCAACACGTAACAGCTTGCCTGTGGAACGAGCTCCCACTTTCCCTTCGGAAAGCAAATAACCTCTTGGCTTTTAGGAAGGAGCTGAAGACTCTGCTCTTCACCTAGTAACTTGCGTTAACTGTAGTATGTTTACCTGTGGTTTTTCTGTTTCTAGGGGCCTCTTTGCTAAAGCGCCGGGACACCCCTTGGGGTAGCCGTGCGCTCTAAAAGTTTGGCTAACATTAACATTAACATTAACATTAACAGTTCTGGTGATATCAAACTAAAAACATGTCTCAAATTTGTATAACAAACTAATATATTGAATTGACATCAATGCTGTCGTAGGTCCCAATGCATTTCGGGATATTATCCCTTCTTCAGGGAACTGTAAAAACAAACAATATACATCAATGTTCTATCCCATACCTAAAGTGGGTGAATATTCGCAAACAATTTGTCAAATCACATGCAGATTGTAATTTTCTCAAAATAATACTAAATACAGATTAAACAATCGGTTTCTGTTGAAATAAAAGGGAAATCATCTCAAAAGTTCACAAGATTCTGAATATGAAGAACCACCACCTTGAGATACACACAAATTTACTACCACCAGTGCTCTAAAGTGAATGCAGTGTCTGTATTAGAAAGCTTTCTTACCAATGCGTTCAAATTAGTGTCACCTATCCAGAAATCACTGTTCTCACTATTTCAAATACACACTATGCTGGAACTAGAACAAACATTAAAAAATATTCAATCCAACCTTCAACCTCATAAGTTCCTGTTCAACCCTGATCATAATGTAAAATAGTCCTTTCATACCTTAGTCCAATTAAGATTCTCACAGTAAATCAGTATTCTGCAATTCTGCAAACAGCGGTCACTGGCACCTCATAATTATCACCTGGAATTCACAAATATGCAATGATATGGATACTTCCCGTCTGACGTCTCGAAACAGATTCCTTTTACATAGTATCTCACAAATACCTGAAAAGCAGGCTGGTGTTCCGTAGCTTAAACTGGATTCACTGTGTAACACTACTTCTTCCAATCAAACCTGCAAGGTTTCAAAAATCGTATAACACCGTCACTAAATGTTATCATCATGTAAGAAGAGCTATAACTCCATTGCCATGATTGTCACCTGATCGTACCTCAAGATAACAATATATCCTCCTCCTGATAGAAAGAAGCTTCGTGGTAACTTCAAACGCGATTTTCTTACTCTGCAAACGAATAACAAATAATCTTGTCACTCTCCCTGCATTTGATTCAATGCTCTAAGATAATACAACGGACCCACAGCGAAATAATCACAGCGGTCCAAATAATCTAGTTTTCCTTGCCTTATTAGAAAACCGAATGGCGCCGTATCTCCGTAATCTGTGCACACCAAACTCACTCAAAACCTCCATTAACCGCTACTCTATTTCTCCTGCTCCGAGACAACGTCAAAAACACCGAATTGCTACTGACATAGAAAACTGACCAAATATAATACTAAGTGCCCGCCATCTTAGAAAGGTAACGTTTCTGTTGAATACTAGGTCATTGGATCTAAGAACTCCGTGTATGTAAACTGTATCAACTGCTCACGTTTCCTGTCTCAGCCATGAAACAAACTGACACCCATGAAATCAATGTAAGGTCCCCAAGAGTCCTGTTATCACAATCTAAACCACACGCATCATTCTATCCCGCACTAATCCTTTTTTCCCTTCCTACATCTACACGATACCCTTAAAGGGCGTGCCAAATCACGCTCCAAGATGTTTCTGTGACTGCTATAAACACAAAGTGTCATGTTAGACTAAAAAACTGAAATGAGAAAAAAATAGTGACATTGCAATAGTGATAACATTGTGAGTTGTGCACTTAACAATTATACATACAATTCAAATTAGATCTTACAGAAACCTATATGATAACAATTCAGTCTACCATTATGTTCATATTCATTGCAATCCATTAAGCATGTTGGGAAGCAATCAGACCTGCCTACGCAACTGGTAAAATTGTAAACATAAACATGAGCAGACTCTATATTGTAAGTGTGATGCTTACTAATGTATTTGTAAATACTCCTTCATCAAAACGAATTAATTTTTAACTGCCTACCTCAACCAAATCATGAGATTTTGACCATGACGTCACAATTTTAGTCGAACGTTCCTTTCCTCATACTAGTTGAGTGTAATTGTAACCACAGATTTAGTTATCTAGTCTAACGGGTACCCTATATATTATTATAAGAAACAGATCATGTCCAGCTTGTCATTCAACCCTTTTGGTATCATTGATTTCAAAGACTTTATCCACCAAATTTCTCTTTGCGAGAGTCGTTTGGCACTATCAACGTCTGATCTCTGTTTCACTACTTCTAGGACTTGAAAACGTAATTGTGGAATGGAATGGTTGAATTCTGTCCAATGTGCTGCCAAACTTGACGTAATGGATTTGTTTCTGATGCAGCTCTTGTGTTCTGTAATCCAAACTTTCACCTTCCTCTCTCTTTTACCAATGTATAGTTTCCCGCAGGGACACTTACTGCTATACACAACACATGTCGAATTACAATCAGCCTGATCTCTCAATTTGATTCTTTTCCCTGTTTGGAGATACTGAATAGATGATCCTTCAATAACGTTATTACAGTTTGTGCAATTTCTGCATTTCTTCATTCCTCTTGTTATTTTTCCGGAGCTCACCTCTCTTGTGCTTTGTCTTGACAATAATTCTTTCAGATTGTGACTTCTTGTATGTGCAAACAATGGGCGTTCTCAAAATATTCCTTTGAAATCCTCTTCATTTTGTAACAGTTCCCACTGGGTGTTAATTATGTGTTTTATTTGTTCAGATTCCGTTGACAATTTTGTAACGAAGGCCATTCTGTCTTTTTTTGGTTTCGCTTTAGTTTGCAACAGTTCATTCCTTGATGTTGTTTGTAATCTAGCTTCAGCCTTTTCTAGAATGTCTTCGGGATAGCCACAAGTCAAAAATCTGTGGTTCTGTTTGTCAATCTCATCATGGAATGCTTGTTCAGTTTAAGAAATGCGTAATAACTGCGAATATGGTAAATTCTGTAGGAGAGATCTAGGATGAAAGCTAGTGTATATTAAAATATTATTCTGGTCCGTGGGTTTATGTTACACTGAGGTTTCCAATTTGTTGTCACTGATGGTCACCAAGACATCTAAAAACGCAATAGTTTGTGGGCTGGTTTCATGAGTGAATTGTATCCTGTTGTTCCTTGTGCTTAGTACACTGATTTTTTCAATGAGTAATGACTCAGACCCATTCCATATGAGAAAGATGTCGTCGATGAATCTTTGGCAGAAGATTGTGTGGTTGTCCCATAATTCATCATAGATTGTGAAATTATTTTCAAACTTGGCCATGAAGGTATTTGCAAAAGCAGGTGCTCCCAAAAACCCCATAGACGTTCCACTGATTTGGAGAAAATATTCATTTTTCCAAGCAAAATAAGAATGGTGTAGACACAACTGCAATAATTCTAGTATGAATACTTTGTTTGCTGGTACCTCATTAGATTGAAGTAGTGCCCATTCACACGCTTCTATCCCTTCTCCTAAGGGAATTGATGTGTATAATGAAGATACGTCAAATGAACACAGAATGATTTTATGTCCTGCCACTTGGACTGTTTGAAGCAGTTGCAAAAAATGCGATGTATCCTTGACTGATGTGATCCAATTTTGTACAAATGGTTGTAAAAATGTGTCAATATAATGACCCAACGGTTCAAAAATTGAACCGCAACCGCTTACTATTGGTCTAAAGGGAGGATTTTGTAAGTTTTTATGAATTTTGGGTAACATATACAATTTCGGACACCTAGGATGCTGGGTTGTTAGGTATCTCTTGGTGTTGGCATTTATCCATTTCATTTCCAATGCATTATCCAGAAGTTTCTCAAGTGTTTGTTTGATCTCCTTTACCAGATCATTGGTCAGTTTGAGATATGTAGTTTGGTCGTGCACGTGTTCATTCACTTTTTGGTCATAGAACGAGGAGTCCATTATTACTAATTCTCCCCCTTATCCGCAGTCTGAATAGTGATTGTTTCATCATTAGCCCAATCTTTAATAATGTGTTGCTCATGTTTGTTGATATTTTTCCTCAGTTTTTTTATTCCATTGAATGTTTTGCATATCCTGTTTAACCAATATTTCAAATGTATCTAAAATCTTATGCGATACAGGTGGCATGAAGTTGCTTGGTGGTCTGAATTCTTTGTACTCTGGAATTTCCTTTCAACCAAATTCCGGCATGGTAGGAACCACATTCTCATAAAAGTTACGAATTTGCAATGACCGCATACATTTTTTAAAATTAACTTCTGTTTCAAACTGATTGCTGTTGTAGGTGGGAACAAATGATGTCCCTTTTTCTAACACTTGCAATTGTTGTTTGCTTAAAACTTTGGATGAAATGTTGATGACTAAGGTTTGCCCTTGCTTCTCAAGTTCTGACTGATAGTTTGCTTTGCTGCAACAGTTTTTTTTTTTGTTCTGATGTTTCTGGCGGTTTGTCTGTTGATGGACCCTTCTCTAAAAAACCTTGTTGTTGCTGAGAAATGGAACTACTTGTTGTGGCTGATGTTCCTTCTCCTTCTGTGGTTGGTGCTGTTGATAATGGTTTTATAGGTTGCCAAGATGCTAATAATTCCTGATCTGAAACTATGCTTTCCTGAGATGAAGTTGTGAATCTGGTTACGGGTTTGCGTTGTGTGTACACTTCTGCCCAAGTGTACACTTCATTTAGTTTGTAATCTATAGTGTCCCGTTTATATTTCCTTAATTTCCGATCTTGTTTGTCTTTACCATATTTATCCAATTTCTCATTGAGATCTTTCAGTATAGCATCCCACTCGTCATTCTCTATTTGCGTGGTTAACTCCTTTTTCAATAATTCAATTACTTCTTCCAAGTCTTTGATGATTTTCGCCAATTCTTCCACTAGTAATAGGATCAAGTCAAGCGAGCATTTATTTAAAATGGCATGCCACTTTTCCATAAACTGTTTGTTGAATTGTAATTTGTATAACATCGGCTTAATGGGTAATCGTAGACCTCTGGGTATTCTTTGTACCTTGTGGTATTCAATTAGAGTTGACGCATGCAGATTCTGATTTAACACTCTTTTTGATAAGAATTCTAGTTGACGTAATTGTTGCGGTATTGACCCACTTTGTTTGCTGAAGATTTGTATATCTGAGATTAATGAGTAAATGTCCACAGCCTGAGCTGATGTGTAAGTCTTAGTATCTGCTTTGTTCTCGGTTATATTTGAAATTGAGTCAAACTGCATTTTGATCTGGTTGGGTGCAACAGTACCGCTAGCTATGAAAGTAGTGTCAATACTGGGTTGTACTGTGCACTCCTAGCATTTGAAAATCATTTTTATTCAACTATTGTTGTACCTGAAATTCAACGAGCGTGCTAGGAGGAAAGGAGGTAGCTACCTTCCAACAGAAACAAAGAAAAAATACAAGTGACTCACTGTCACTTGTTCCTGCCTGCACTGCAATGCCCTGTCGTTTGCTATGTTAAAACCTCAATTACTTGTTCTACATATACTTTTGTTTACTCAATCATATGTTTACAAGACCTGCTTTTCAATCAGTAATCATTTGTTACATTTTATTTTCCAAAAATCACAATTATATTATCCATAGTTCTGGTGATATCAGACTAAGAACATGTCTCAAATTTGTATAACAAACTAATATATTGAATTGACATCAACGCTGTTGTAGGTCCCAATGCATTTCGGGATATTATCCCTTCTTCAGGGGGACTGTAAAAACAAACAATATACATCAATGTTCTATCCCATACCTAAAGTGGGTGAATATTCGCAAACAATTTGTCAAATCTAAGCATGGGCGAATTTTGCGAATCTGGCGTTCACGAATTTTGCGAATTTGCGAACTCGCAATCCGCAAAATCCGCAAATTCTCACGAATTTGCAGATTTTTTTTTGTGTTCGCAAGGATTTTTGCAAGTTCGCGAGGGTTTTGTACCAGTTCGCAATTGCGAACTTACATGTCGGCTCGCAACGGTCGCGAATATGTTGTTTCTACGTCTGGTTCATCATCACAGGTTCCCAGCACCCTCTGTTTCACCCCTGCCACCCTCTGTTTCACCCATGCCACCCTCTGGTACATTAATGCCACCCTCTGGTTCATCATCACTGTAGATTATGGGGGGAAAAAGCAAGCACACCTGCCCTGCTTCAACTGACATGAATTAATTTGGGTTTGATTTATTAATGTGTCACTGTTTTAAAATTCCAGTCTGGCACCTGCTTCCTTATCTGTAATTTGCTTTCTGTTGCAGTGCAATTTTTTTTCCAGGACCTTTGTGGCCTACTTGTAGCTGATCTATGAGCATGCTGTGAGGGTCAGAGCAGGGTCATACAATTGTTGCAACTAGCAACTGAACTGGAAATTTGCAGATTTTTTTTTTGTGTTCGCAAGGATTTCTGCCAGTTCGCGAGGGTTTTGTACCAGTTCGCAATTGCGAACTTACATGTCGGCTCACAACAGTCGCGATTATATTGTTTCTACGTCTGGTTCATCATCACAGGTTCCCAGCACCCTCTGTTTCACCCCAGCCACCCTCTGTTTCACCCATGCCACCCTCTGGAACATCAATGCCACCCTCTGGTTCATCATCACTGTAGATTATGGGGGGAAAAAGCAAGCACACTTGCCCTGCTTCAACTGACATGAATTAATTTGGGGTTGATTTATTAATGTGTCACTGTTTTAAAATTCCAGTCTGGCACCTGCTTCCTTATCTGTAATTTGCTTTCTGTTGCAGTGCAATTTTTTTTCCAGGACCTTTGTGGCCTACTTGTAGCTATTCTATGAGCCTGCTGTGAGGGTCAGAGCAGTGTCATACAATTGTTGCAACTAGCAACTGAACTCTGGAGGGTTCCCAGTCAGGAAGCACTACAGGGAATGGTTACTAATGATGAGTTTGAACTTTTGCACCTGCTGAATGCTTTCACTTTTGCAAAACTTGTTTTTCTGCAGAACAGCATTACAGCAACTGTGATGCCCCAAACAAGCTTACTTGTGAAACTTGATTTCTAATCCAAAAGTGATCCAAAGAAAGTCAAAAGGCCTCAAAACCAAAAAAGTGCAGGCAAATGTCAACCTGAGGAGTTATTCTGATAAAAATCATCATTTTCAGAAGGTCTATGCTGCTTGCTAGTGGATTTTGTTGTGCAGAATTGCAATTTTTGTAATTTCGCGAGTGCGAGATTGTTGCTGCCCGCCACACCTACATGTTCGCAATTGCGAACTTACACCGCACGCCGCAAAATTGTACCACCAAGAAAAAAAAATCCGCTGCGTGCGAATTTGCGGATTTTCGGTAAATTCGCGAGCGTTCGCGGATTTCGAATTTACAGAAAATTCGCAAAATCCACGAGCGGAACGGATTTTCCGCCCATGCTTAGTCAAATCACACGCAGATTGTAATTTTTTCAAAATAATACTAAATACAGATTAAACAACCGGTTTCTGTTGAAATAAAAGGAAAAGCATCTCAAAAGTTCACAAGATTCTGAATATGAAGAACCACCACCTTGAGATACACAAAAATTTACTACCACCAGTGCTCTAAAGTGAATGCAGTGTCTGTATTAGAAAGCTTTCTTACCAATGCGTTCAAATTAGTGTCACCTATCCGGGAATCACGGTTCTCACTATTTCGAATGCACACTATGCTGGAACTAGAACAAACATTAAAAAAATATTCAATCCAACCTTCAACCTCATAAATTCCTGTTCAACCCTGATCATAATGTAAACTAGTCCATTCATACCTTAGTCCAATTAAGATTCTCACTGTAAATCAGTATTCTGCAATTCTGCAAACAGTTGTCACTGACACCTCGTAATTATCACCAGGAATTCACAAATATACAATGAAATGGATACTTCCCTTCTGACATCTCTAAACAATTCCTATTACATAGTATCTCACAAATACCTGAAAAGCAAGCTGGTGTTCCGTAGCTTAAACTGCATTCACTGTGTAACACTACTTCTTCCAATCAAACCTGCAAGGTTTCAAAAATCGTATAACACCGTCACCAAATGTTATCATCACGTAAGAAGAGCTATAACTCCATTGCCATGATTGTCACCTGATCGTACCTCAAGATAACAATATATCCTCCTCCTGATAGAAAGAAGCTTTCTGGTAACTTCAAACGTGATTTTCTCACTCTGCAAACGAATAACAAATGATCTTGTCACTCTCCCTGCATTTGATTCAATGCTCTAAGATAATACAATGGACCCACAGCGAATTAATCACAGCGGGCCAATATATCTAGTTTTCCTTGCCTTCTTAGAAAACCGAATGGCGCCGTATCTCCGTAATCTGCACACACCGAACTCACTCGAAACCTCCATTAACCGCTACTTTTATTTCTCCTGCTCCGAGTCAACGTCAAAAACGCCGAATTGCTACAGAGATAGAAAACGGACCAAATATAATACTAAGTGCCCGCCATCTTAGAACGGTAACGTTTCTGTTGAATGCTAGGTCATTGGATCTAAGAACTCCATGTATGTAATCTGTATCAACTGCTCACGTATCCTGTCTCAGCCATGAAACAAACTGACACCCATATAATCAATGTAAGGTCCCCAAGAGTCCTGTAATCACAATCTAAACCACACGTGTCATTCTATCCCGCACTAATCCTTGTTCGCTTTCCTACATCTACATGATACCCCTAAAGGATGTGCCAAATCACGCTACAAGATGTTCCTGTGACTGCTGTGTACACAAAAAGCAATGTTAGATTAAAAACGGATATGAGAAAAAAATAGTGACATTGCAATAGTGATAACATTGTGAGTTGTGCACTTAACATCCTGCCTATGCAATTGGTAAAAATGTAAACATGAACATGAGATTAACAGACTATATTGTAAGTATGATGATCACTAATGTATTTGTAAATACTCCTTCATCAAAAAGAATGGCAAGGGGCGACCAATCGGTCCCCCCGAACGTATGGCAGAGTACCACGATCCCCCCGGGAAGCCATCTTGGGCGGGAGGCGAGTCTCGGCTGGTATGCCCGAAGCGGCGTAGCCGGGGCGCGCCTTTTCCCGCCCTCGAGTGGGTTGGCCTAGACACTAACGCGGCTGGCCACGCCCTTGGGGCAGGCAGGGGCGGGTTTACGCCCGCCCTGAAGACGGATAAAAGGAGAAACAAGACCAGAAGGCATCCTCTTGTTCCTGTGCTCTGAAGCTGCACCTCCTCGCTGCACGTGAGCTCGAGACGGAACGAAGAGCCAATTTTGAGCGTTGTAATCCTCTTGTTTGTTTTCTAGATAATCTGCTGGAGAATGCCGAAGAAGGCGGGAAAGCGAATGACTACCGACCAGATGCTGCGTGTTCTCATGAAAGAGGTGACCGACCTGAAGAAGCGAATGGATAAAAATGAGGAAGGGGGCCCGAAACGTCCTTTGGAGGGAACGGCCCCGGGAGAAAAAGGCAAAAGGCCCAGGAGGGGAGCAGCTGGGGGAGATATCCCGGGTCCCTGTGTCCCGCTTGAAGCACCCACTCCTGTGCCGGAGGAAGGGAATCCGATTCCCGTGGTGGTTACCCCCGTGTCCGGGGAAGATATGCCGCCCGAGCTGGCAGCACAATTAGCAGCGTGGTTGGGTAAAGGTGGCGAGGGCGCCACGGCTGTCGATGCGCAGGTGTTAATGAAGCAACTGCGGGAAACTCGAGAAGCAGCGAGGGTGTCCACGCCGGTCACGGCCGTAGAGAAGCCACAGGGGACGGTTTTAGTCGCAGAGACAGCGTCCGGTTCAGGTAAGCGGCCATTGCCGATTGCGAGGGAAGAGTCGGCACCCTCTCGAAGGGAGAGGTTGGGTCAGCATGTCCCTTTAGCTATTAAAGAAAAGATATGGGCAGGGGAATATGTAAACATCTTCTCGTTGCTTACTGATCATTATGAGATGGAGCATGTTAAAAGTCAGAAGGACCTCATGCATCCGAGTGTTTGGCGCGCAAAGATGGCCTCCTTTAAGGTTAATGAAAACATTGGCAATTGGGGCAAGGCGTGGGGGATTTTCACATCGATCTTGGGAGAACGGAGGCCCGAATTGCTACCCGAATTGCCGAGTTATCAGTCACGGATCATGGGGTACTCGGTATCACACGAGGGTAATCATTGGTTTTGCTATGATAATCTTTTCAGAAAAGCGAAAGAACATGATAAAAACTTAACGTGGGATTGTTATGATTCTGTGTCCTGGTCAAAAATGAAGGATACTGGTATGTTGAAAGTACCATTAGTAGGGAGTAACGTGGGCGAATCCTCCCGTCAGTATGCGGGGACGCCCTTTCGATCAAGTACGGGTACCGACAATCACTCGAGGCCTACCGGTAATGCAGGTAAAAAAGGGGTTTGTTGGAACTTTAACAGGGGTAAATGTACTAGGCCCCAGGGATCGTGCAAATTTAGACACGAATGTAGTGGGTGTGGGCAATCATCCCATCCTGAGTCCACGTGCAGAGCCAAAACGGGTGATAACGGGGGTAGAGGAGGTGCCAAACAGGTCTAACATAGTCCGAGGGGCGCCTTTACCTACCCCGATTGATACCTTGGCAATGATTCCCTGGCTCAGTGAATACCCGGATCGTACTTCTGCTGGGGTGTTGCGGAACGGGTTTTCATATGGTTTCCGCATCCCAGTAGGGGACTTTCAGGGTGTGGAAAAATGCAAAAATCAGATATCGGTCTTGCAGCATACGACCGTGGTACAGGACAAGATCCGGAAGGAGGTTACTCGAGGTCGAGTCGCCGGTCCGTTTAGTGTACCCCCGGTGGCTAACTTTGTTTGTTCGCCGTTAGGAGTGGTCCCCAAGAAGGACCCGGGTGAGTTTCGGCTGATACATAATTTGTCAGCCCCACGTGGTCTTTCCGTAAACGAAGCGATAGACCCGGAAATGTGTTTGGTGCGGTACGCATCTTTCGATGAGGCCGTGGCCATGTTGAATCGCCTGGGGCCCGGGGCGCTGATGGCAAAATCTGATATCGAGTCAGCGTTCCGGTTGCTCCCGGTACATCCAGACGATCAGCGTCTACTGGGTTTCATGTTTCAGGGTCAGTTTTACATGGATAGGTGTATGCCGATGGGATGCTCTATTTCTTGTGCCTATTTCGAGAAATTCAGTAGTTTCCTACAATGGGTCTTTACTAAAAAGACGGGTTTCCAACATGTGATGCATTATCTCGATGATTTTTTGTTCCTGGGGTCAGCCGGGGATCCGGAATGTGGGCAAGCTTCGGCTGCATTTTGTGTTTTAATGAATCAGTTTGGCGTGCCATTGGCACCAGGTAAGACGGTGGGTCCTTCGACTTGCCTCGAGTTTCTGGGGATCGAGTTAGACTCCGGAGAAGGTTGTTTCCGTTTACCAGGTGATAAAGTGTTAAAGTTCAGGGCATCCCTGCAAATGTGTATAAGTGAAGCTAAGGTTAAGCTGCATCAATTACAGCAGTTAGTGGGGCAGTTGAATTTTGCCCTAAGAGTTATACCAATGGCTCGCCCCTTTTCCCGTTCGATCGCTCAAGCCATGGTCGGACTGAAGGAGGGCCATCATCGCACAAGGCTCTCGGCCGAGGTCCACCAGGACATGCGCATTTGGTTGGCATTCCTGGCGGATTTCAATGGTCGAGTCGTCTGGAACAAACCGGCCGTGTCCTCTGAGGAACTGGGGCTATGGACAGATTCGGCAGGGAGTATAGGTTTTGGTGCCATTTTCGGTACTCGATGGTCTGCACAAAAATGGCCAGCATGGTGGCGAGACAGTGGGCTGACAAGTAACATTGCCTTCCTGGAACTCTTCCCCATTTTGGTGGCCCTGAGAACGTGGCCTGAAGGGTTCAGAGATCACTCTGTAGTATTCTGGTCTGACAATATGACCGTGGTTGAGTGTATCAATAGCCAGGCAGCACGATGCAAATGGATTTTGAGACTGCTCAAAGAAATTGTATTATTATGTATGCAATTGAATGTGCTTTTCAAAGCAAGACACGTCCCGGGGATAATGAACCAGGCGGCTGATGCCCTTTCTCGTCTTCGTATGCAGGCTTTCTGGGGTTTTCTTCCCACAGCGGACCCGGAGCCAGCACCCTTTCCCGAAGCTCTCTGGTCTCTCGGTGCCCCGAACTTCGTAACCTCGTGGGAGAGAGTTTAGCACCCAGGACGAGGAAGGCATATGAAGGGGCGTTCCTTTCCTATTTAGCCTTTTTGGGGACTGCTAGGAATGAGCTTTGGGGGCAAGAGGAATGGGTAGTGAACTTTCTGATGTCTTTACATCGGGCGGGAAAATCGGTGGCCACGGCCCAGAGGCATCGGGCTGCCATTTCCTTTGTTGCTAGGGCTCATGGGATACAGGACCCGACAGCGTCTTTCACTGTGCAAAAAGCGCTACGAGGGTGGCAACGCCTTGAGGGTCGCAGAGTAGACGAGAGGCGCCCGATAGGTTTGGACAGGTTGGCCCAGTTATTATCCAGACTCCCTACAACATGTTCATCTCACTTTGAGACAGTGTTATTCCGAGCCGCTTTTACGCTGGCATTTCATGGAGCTATGCGGGTAAGTGAATTAGTGGCGAGGAACAAGCAGGATGTCACTGGAGGGTTGTGCGCAGAGCACGTTCAAATCAGAGGGGAGACGATGACTGTCTCGTTTGTAAGGTCCAAGACCGATCAAAGCGGGATGGGCGACTGCATAATTATACACAGGATTCCCGGGTCGTCCATGTGCCCAGTGAAGTGTTTAGAGGATTATTTGACACGAAGGGTGGCATCATGGGGGGGGACCTTGTTGAGACACGCGGACGCCACCCCACTGACAAGGTTTCAGTTTCAGCGGGTGCTTGCGATGTCAATTACAGCTGCGGGCTTGAACCCGGGCGAGTTTGGGACCCATTCCTTTCGGATAGGGGCTGCTACAGAGGCTACAGCCAGGGGTCTGAATGTAGAACAAGTCAAACGTGTGGGGCGTTGGTCCTCCAATTGTTATAAAAGGTATGTGCGTTTGCACATGTTGTGAAGCTGTAATGATGTACTCACGCTTCTTGTTTTTGTTTGGTTTTCAGTTACGCAAGCCTACGAGGCGGGGCGGACTATGCAGTCGACCCAACACCGGGACAGCGGTCAGACATCACCGGCTGTGAAAAAGGAGGTGTGGGTCGTGGGCCACTCATACGTGAGGCGTGCCGCGGACGTATTCAAAGCAGGTGACATGGTGCACATGGCTGGGGAATACGGGTACAGTGTGTCCTTCTACGGAAAGGGCGGTCTCTGTATTGACCAGTTTAAATCATTTTTCGAGGGTTTGCTAGGGCGGACGAGGTCACCGCCGTCTGTAGTCATAGTACATCTTGGGGGCAATGATTTGGTCACCACTGGTAGACGACTTCTCCTGGAGGCGATGCTTTCCACTGTAAGTTGGTTAGCGAGGAGAGTTCCGGGGTGCACAATTGCGTGGTCCCATATGATCCCACGAAAAGTGTGGCGGGGGGCTATTTCTGTTTCTGCTTTAAATCACTCGGTGAGAAAAATTAATAACAAAGTGAGTAGGTTGTTCCGGTCCAATGCACTGCATTCTATTTCGCATGGGTGTATTAATAATGACAGTATGTATTTGGGGGACGGTGTTCATTTGTCTCGGGTGGGGAATGAGTTACTCATAGGAGACTTCATAGCTTGGCTAAAGATGTTGAAACATGACCTTTAGATAGGAGTTTGGTGGGGGGTCCGGATAGCCGGTCAACTATCCGGACCTGTGGCGGTAAGGTCATGATCGGTGAGCACTAATTGGAAGATCCCTATGAGTGGGCGTTACCCATTACGGATGGGGGCGCTCGGGGGAGGTGGCCATTGGCCCCTCAACGGGGAGGCGGTCCCTTCTAAGGATGGGTCGCCGAAAGGAAAGGGAAGGCGGTCAAGGCCCCTTCATGGGTAGGAGGGGTTACAGCCCCCTCCTGGGGAATTTCCCGGGGCCAGGACGTCTGCGACGGCAGATGTGGTAAGTTGTGTGGGGTGTGGGGGGGGGTCTACGCTACCTTCTAGATACCTCACACGAGCCTCGTACGACCTTTAAGTGGCGTCGAGTTTTACTGGGGCCCCCGTCAAGTCAAGGGAAATTGGTAGTTGCACTTGGGGTACGCCTCAGTGCTGTCGCCCCTCCCAAGTGGGGGGGGTATTTCTGGTTAGGGATCTTGACACCGGTTACGACCTTGCCGTTGGCCCTTAAACGTTAGGATGTACAATTTCAAAATTTCAAGTAAATGTTTTGTAGGATGTTAGTTCGGCTAGGAGAACCTTTGTATTAGAGGATATGTTAAGGTTAGCCAAACATCGCAATGTGGTAATGAAATTGTACATATTATGAAACTGTTATTTTAATGTTTTAATTTTGTTTCATATTTTAATAAATACGGCCGGGAAGGGTAACTCCCTTCCCGACTTCCAAAAGTTCAAGAACGGTTTCCAGTTTCCCATCCTTGGGGAGTGTGTTGAGAGGGGGTGGCGGGTATCTCAGCCATATGGCAAGGAGCGACCAATCGGTCCCCCCGAACGTATGGCAGAGTACCACGATCCCCCCGGGAAGCCATCTTGGGCGGGAGGCGAGTCTCGGCTGGTATGCCCGAAGCGGCGTAGCCGGGGCGCGCCTTTTCCCGCCCTCGAGTGGGTTGGCCTAGACACTAACGCGGCTGGCCACGCCCTTGGGGCAGGCAGGGGCGGGTTTACGCCCGCCCTGAAGACGGATAAAAGGAGAAACAAGACCAGAAGGCATCCTCTTGTTCCTGTGCTCTGAAGCTGCACCTCCTCACTGCACGTGAGCTCGAGACGGAACGAAGAGCCAATTTTGACCCACCCACCAGCCCCTGAAGACAGCGAGTGGTTTTAATAAAGTTTGAGGGATAACTGTGATTTTCGTTTACAGGTTGTGGTATTATCGTGAAGATTTTGAGTATGCAATAAAGAATGGTCGATTTGTGTTATGTTTTGCAAATAAAGTAATTCTGCTTTAGTGTTCATCAGTACGCATGTGTTTGAATAAAGTTGTTGTTGCTACTGTTGGTTAGATATAGTCATTTAGTATTTAGTTAGCATTGTCGTATTTATTTTGGTCGGGCGGTAAGGTCATGATCGGTGAGCACTAATTGGAAGATCCCTATGAGTGGGCGTTACCCATTACGGATGGGGGCGCTCGGGGGAGGTGGCCATTGGCCCCTCAACGGGGAGGCGGTCCCTTCTAAGGATGGGTCGCCGAAAGGAAAGGGAAGGCGGTCAAGGCCCCTTCATGGGTAGGAGGGGTTACAGCCCCCTCCTGGGGAATTTCCCGGGGCCAGGACGTCTGCGACGGCAGATGTGGTAAGTTGTGTGGGGTGTGGGGGGGGGTCTACGCTACCTTCTAGATACCTCACACGAGCCTCGTACGACCTTTAAGTGGCGTCGAGTTTTACTGGGGCCCCCGTCAAGTCAAGGGAAATTGGTATTTGCACTGGAGGTATGCCTCCGTGCCGCCCCTCACAAGGGAGGGGGACATGTCTGGGTTAGGGATCTTGACACCGGTTACGACCTTGCCGTTGGCCCTTAAACGTTAGGATGTACAATTTCAAAATTTCAAGTAAATGTTTTGTAGGATGTTAGTTCGGCTAGGAGAACCTTTGTATTAGAGGATATGTTAAGGTTAGCCAAACATCGCAATGTGGTAATGAAATTGTACATATTATGAAACTGTTATTTTAATGTTTTAATTTTGTTTCATATTTTAATAAATACGGCCGGGAAGGGTAACTCCCTTCCCGACTTCCAAAAGTTCAAGAACGGTTTCCAGTTTCCCATCCTTGGGGAGTGTGTTGAGAGGGGGTGGCGGGTATCTCAGCCATATTGATTTTTAACTGCCTACCTCAACCAAATCACATAAACACATAATTAACACCCGGTGGGAACTGTTGCAAAACGAAAAGGATTTCAAAGGATTATTTTGAGAACGTCCATTGTTTGCACATACAAGAAGTCACAATCTGAAAGAATGATTGTCAAGACAAAGCACAAGAGAGGTGAGCTCCGGAAAAATAACAAGAGGAATGAAAAAATGCAGAAATTGCACACACTGTAATAACGTTATTGAAGGATCATTTATTCAGCGTCCCCAAACAGGGAAAAGAATCAAATTAAGAGATCAGGCTGATTGTAATTCAACATTTGTTGTGTATAGCATTAAGTGTCCCCGCGGGAAACTATACATTGGTAAAACAGAGAGGAAGGTAAAGGTTCGGATTACAGAATACAAGAGCTGCATCAGAAACAAATCCATTTCGTCAAGTTTGGCAGCACATTGGACAGAATTCAACCATTCTATAATTACGTTTTCAAGTCCTAGAAGTAGTGAAACAGAGATCAGACGTTGATAGTGCCAAACGGCTCTCAAAGAGAAATTTGGTGGATAAAGTCTTTGGAAACAATGATACCAAAAGGGTTGAATGACAAGCTGGACATGATCTGTTTCTTATAATAATAAATAGGGTACCCGTTAGACCAGATAACTAAATCTGTGGTTACAATTACACTCAACTAGTATGAGGAAAGAAACGTTGGAATAAAATTGTGACATCATGGTCAAAATCCCAAGATTTGGTTGAGGTAGGCGGTTGAAAATCAATTAGTTTTGATGAAGGAGTATTTACAAATACATTAGTGAGCATCACACTTACAATATAGAGTCTGTTAATCTCATGTTTATGTTTACATTTTTACCAGTTGCATAGGCAGGTCTGATTGCTTCTCAACATGCTTAATGGATTGTAATGAATATGAACATAACGGTAGACTGAATTGTTACCATATCGTACAAGATCTAATTTGAATTTTATGTATAATTGTTAAGTGCACAACTCACAATGATATCACTATTGCATGTTACTAATTTTTTTCTCATATCAGTTTTTTAATCTAACATGACTATTTGTGTACATAGCAGTCACAGGAAGATCTTGGAGCATGACTTGGGGTATCATGTAGATGTAGGAAAGCGAAGAAGGATTAGTGCGGGATAGAATGACGCGTGCGGTTTAGATTGTGATTACAGGACTCTTGGGGACCTTACATTGATTTCATGGGTGTCAGTTTGGTTCATGGCTGAGACAGGATACGTGAGCAGTTGATACAGTTTACATACACGGAGCTCTTAGATCCAATGACCTAGTATTCAACAGAAACGTTACCTTTCTAAGATGGCGGGCACTTAGTAATATATTTGGTTCGTTTTCTATGTCAGTAGCAGTGCAGCGTTTTTTCCGTTGACTCAGAGCAGGAGAAATAGTGTAGCGGTTAATGGAGGTTTCAAGTGAGTTCGGTGTGCACAGATTACAGATATACGGAGCCATTCGGTTTTCTAAGAAAAAACTAGATTATTTGGACCGCAGTGATTATTTTGCTGTGGGTCTGTTGTATTATCTTAGAGCATTGAATCATATGCAGGGAGAGTGACAAGATTATTTTTTATTCGTTTGCAGAGTGAGAAAATCGCGTTTGAAGTTACCACAAAGCTTCTGTCTATCAGGAGGAGGATATATTGTTATGTTGAGGTACGATCGGGTGACAATCATGGCAGTGGAGTTATAGCTCTTCTTACGTGATGATAACATTTGGTGACGGTGTAATACGATTCTTAAAACCTTGCAGGTTTGATTGGAAGAAGTAGTGTTACACAGTGAATCCAGTTTAAGCTACGGAACACCTGCCTGCTTTTCAGGTATTTGTGAGATACTATGTAATAGGAATCTGTTAAGAGACGTCAGATGGGAAGTATCCATATCATTGTATATTTGTGAATTCCAGGTGATAATTACGAGGTGCCAGTGACCGCTGTTTGCAGAATTGCAGAATACTGATTTACAGTGCGAATCTTAATTGGACTATTTTGTGAATGGACTAGTTTACATTATGATCAGGGTTTAACAGGAACCTATGAGGTTTAAGGTTGGATTGAATATTTTTTAATGTTTGTTCGAGTTCCAGCATAGTGTGCATTCGAAATAGTGAGAACATTGATTCCTGGATAGGTGACACTAATTTGAACGCAGTGGTAAGAAAGCTTTCTAATACAGACACTGCATTCACTTTAGAGCACTGGAGGTAGTACATTTGTGTGTATCTCAAGGTGGTGGTTCTTCATATTCAGAATCTTGTGAACTTTTGAGATGATTTCCCTTTTATTTCAACAGAAACCGATTGTTTAATCTGTATTTAGTATTATTTTTAGGAAATTACAATCTGCATATGATTTGACGAATTGTTTACGAATATTCACCTACTTTAGGTATGGATAGAACATTGATGTATATTGTTTGGTTTTACAGTTCCCCTGAAGAAGGGATAATATCCCGAAATGCATTGGGACCTACAACAGCGTTGATGTCAATTCAATATATGAGTTTGTTATACAAATTTGAGACATGTTTTTAGTTTGACATAACCAGAACAATGGATGATATACTTGTGATTTTTTTGGAAAATAATATGTAACAAATGATTACTGATTGAAAAACAGGTCTTGTAAACATATGATTGAGTAAACAAAAGTATATGTAAAACAAGTAATTTAGGTTTTAACATAGCAAACGACAGGGTTTGCATTGCATTGCAGGCAGGAACAAGTGACAGTGAGTCACTTGTATTATTTCTTTAAACTCGTAATAAGGTCTTTAGTGTTTAGTGTTTTAATGTAAACTCCCCACATAATTCAAACTGATTGAGTGTTATTTAAAACTGTTAAATAATTAATAATTAAAGGTGATTCTTGCACTATCGTTTACTCCATTTCCTACTATAAAGCAATGTTTTGACGAAAACTAAATGGGAGCAGGAAATGTATTCATCTCTTAATTATTTGAAGATAGGAGATATTTGTAAATCAAAGTAAATTTGATGGGCTTTATCTTTTGTCTAGGCTTCGCTTGCTTGCTGCATACCAAACAAGGCTGTATCTGCTCATTCTGCATTTTTATCCAAAACCAGACGGGAACTGCTGCCTCTGCGACCTCTGAAGGGACCCTCCCCCTGTAAGTAGCCAAATCATTATAATTGAACTGGGATGGATCAGATGTGGCAGAATGTGGTTTGGAAGAGACAGTTTTTTTGGGAAGGGTAAAGCTTTATGACTACCAACAATAAGCCACATTCCTGATGTTGGGAAGAGAAGCAAAATGCCACATGCCTAGGGTGGCAAATTTCTGCCCGTTGGTACTTTGTGGTTTTGCATTGCATCACTTGAAAGTTCTATCATCATACTATGGCAACACATTTGGCACAGCTTTTCTGGAAGATTTAAGATTCATCTTTCTTACAATGGAAATTTATTTCTGAGAGTAGATGACACAACCACAGTTTATTTGGACAAGCACTCAGTCAGGAAGAGAGGGTATGGATTGTCAGTAGAGATGGTCTACACCCAAACAGCTCTCACCCTCACTAATCTATAGCTTCTTGTACATGCCTGATTTTTAAAAGGGAAAATATGGGTGTAAAAATGCAAGAGTGGAAGGGTGGGGTGGTAAGCTGTGTCTTTGAAAGCTGTGAGTCTGAGGATGGGTTGTGTGTGATTTAAGCGAGGTGGACAGGGAACACTGATGAGCCTTTCTCCTGAGAGACATATCCTGGAGCCCATGCAGCAAACCCCCAGCAAGTGCATGGACTAGCTGGGAGTAACTGATCCACATTTAGCAAATGTTTGGGAGACAGGAATGGGTTATAGTGGGCATGGAGCAAAAGGCAAGAATTCCCAATTTTAGGAGTGAGAATCTGAATTCAACATATTTAACTATTGTTCAACCCCATTTTGACCTAAGCAAGGATTCCAATTAATGCTCTGTATCATTCTGCCAGAATGTGTTGTATATGAAAGACAACACCTATATTTGTCCACCTGCATCTCTAAGAAGGGTGATAAATGTATTTAACCAAACCCTGCCACAGGATTCAAGCTAATTTTAGGAGAAAGATGCAAAATGTCACTGGTCTGATGTAAGGCAAACTAAAACGTGTATGTCTAGCTCACTACAATGTAAATTTACTGCTTGTCTCAGACCGTGTCATAAGTATACGTAGACATTTTTAAAGGTATACTTCAAAACAATCTGATTTTGTAAATGTTATAACTTATTTTCATCCATCCAGAATGCTATGTTCAGAGCTTGTCTTTTTCTAAAGTAGACCATTCATACTCTTTTTTTTCCAAGGATGGTTGACCTAATGGAACTCCTAGTGAGGTGGGATGGGAGTGTGATTTGTCAGCAGGGATCCTGCCATCAGATGCATTCTTGAAGCCATCTTTGGTCAGTAGGAGGGGTTCCTGGGTGGAGAAGGATGGGTTCTTATCCTTTTCTGACACACAAATATCAATTAGAAGTAAAGGTGAATGTTAGCCTAACATGTTCCCAAAAGATATTGCAGATGGGCATATTTTCCTGCATGAGGTGGGGCCTCCTGTAATAATGGCAAGGGATATTGATTCCCTTTGCCACTGAAACAGCTTTAGCCAACAGGGCTTGCCAAAGGTTGAAGAGGACTACATAAAAGTGTGGCCTCTTCCCTAAGCGAGCTTTGGGACCAGTGTCATGCTTTTTCCTTGCCATTCAAGTAATGTGTTTTCGATTTGTTCTTTAGAGCCAAAAGCCAGATGCATGACCATTTTTAGCGGTCACAAATGGAGAATTCCGACCGCTAAAATGTCTGTCAGCATATAGCAACCCCATTTTGAGAGCCAATAACCTATCACCGATTCACAAAATAGGGTTTGCGAGTCGCTATTAGAAAGGGGTATTTTAAGGGCGTCCCTTCCTAATAGCTAGACGCAGTGGCATGTATGATTGTTTTGTGACTGGAATGCGGTTGCCAAACTGCATGAAGGAGGTGGTAACCCATTCTCAAATAGGAAGGGTCCCCCAAGGGAACCCTTCCCCTTTGAAATGTGGTCGCCAACATTTTTTAAGATGGACCACTGCCCACTCTTAAAAAATTAAATGGAAACTTTTCATTTTTCTTTTTTAACTGCATTGCGTTTTCCTTTATTTCAAAAGCAATCACAGACATGATGGTCTGCTGACCCCAGCAGACCACCATCCTCCTGATTACAGGTCATTCCCAAGTCACAAATTGCAAACTGCCACATGAATATTAACAAAGTAGGTCTGAGACACATTAGTACATTTAATTTTGCGACTCGCTGATTGCAGGTTGCTAAAAAATCACAATTTGCGAGTTGCAAAATGAAATGGTCATAATCTGGCTCCAAGTGCTAGGAAAACTAGGTCCTAATTCCCAACGATTCCTTTACGACTTAGTGCAACGTGCTTACAGGTCTCCTGAATTTCTAGGAAAGGTCACACCTCCTCATGGAAAAAGGTTTTGGGAATCAGTCCCATTATTAATTGTTGTTGGTTGCTGTGGTGCCCTAAGCCCTTCTAAAGGTGAGGGTGAGGAGGTACTTCCCAAGTGAACCTATACAGATCCAGTGTGACTGTCAGAATCCCTTCAAGATGTCCAGTGTCGTTGTTTTATGATTGTTTGCCAGAGGGACATAGATAGCCTCATGTTGTCTCACAAGGTGTAAGAGCCATTACGTTTATCCAAAGTAACCGAGTGCCTTCAGAACCATTCTATCACTATCTTCAGGTCCAAAAGAAGGTTGCTTTGAGAAATCTTTAAGCATACTACAAAAATCCAGCATAAAAACATGCCCCTGAAAAAAAAGAGAGAACATTACACTATTCAAACAATATTTTATTTTGATTCATGTTGAACTCATTATTTGATCATATACTGATTATTTGTTTCTCTTTAAATGTGTAGGCCATTACACTATTAATGATTCTCTGGTGAAGGAATCACCCAAAATCATCAAATCTTCGTTTAAATCTAAAACCTTACGAGACAGTTGGGCTGGCCACTCAGCAAATCCCGGACCAGCATCCTACTATCCATATGAGTCATCTGAACCAGGGCAAAAGATAATATATCCGTGAGTTCTGCTTCCTTATACTTTTTTCTAATCTATCTATTCACTTGTTTATTGGACAAGCATCGAAACACCATCAGCAAAGTACTCTACTCTCTGCTGAGGACACCAGAGTATCTTATGCCATGTATTAGTGGTGCCTACTCCATGTGCTAATGCCGCTAACTCAACTCACATAATATTACTGAGTCATGTGAATAATTTGTACATGATGTAAAGTGCCTCTTCAAAAGTACGGCCAAATGTACTAACCTTTTAGGATCACAAACACACTGAGCCAGAGAGGTTGTGTCCTGACGGCTAGAGCTGCATATTGGAGCTGCTGAACCAGTTTTGAGACTCCGCGTTGGCTCAGCCTTCTGTAATTCTGGGCAAATCACCTAATTTCCTCATGGCTACCAAAAAATGAATGTGTCCTTGTGTAACATAACTGGTGCTCATGTAAAGTGCTCCAATACCTTCGGGTCGAGTTCATGCTCTATAAATCTGCAAAAAACCCATCCTTTTTTTGTATATATCAATCGCATGTTAAGAGGCTTTCGACTCCTGAACTGGCATTGTGACTTGATATTGCTTCAGTATTTGGAAGGGGTGTGGCATAGGCATACCTTTCAATTACCAAATTTGTACTATATGTATTAAATATTTGCGACTGTTATTCCAGTTGCAAATCATTGAAAAGCTTCTGACCTCCAAGTTGGTGTGCAAAAGGGGAGGGGTCCCCTATGGACTCCTTCCACTTTGTGATTTGTAGAAAATGTTTCTAGGTATGTAGACAACAGCCCGTCTACCACTGCCAACTCTCAGAGAAACTTTTAAAAAAGAAAACTTCTTTCTTTATATTAGCCTCATTTTGATGCTGTGTTAAATAACATTTCTTTATGTAAATGCGGTCACAGACATGGTGGTATACTCAGCCTTGCAGGGCACCATCTCTCTGACTGCATCCAATAAAGTGAGTCACAATTTGTGACCTAGCTAATGAAGATAAATTAAGTAGGTCAGATTGTGATCCATTCCAATTGACAGTTTACAAACTGACCTATAAGAACATAGGTTGGTTCGCAAAATGCTCTACTAGTCCAGAAATACTGGTCTTAAATTACAACAGTTTTCGCGACCTGTATAATGACATATTTGGCCCCTCCCTCATCTGCAATTTTTTGCTTGGTCTGCATAATTGATGGGCTGTCCAAGGTGTAACCTCGGCTCAGGATATTCCCAGGTAACCAAATTAGCATAGTAAAGTATGTCACTCCTACTGTCAAAGCAGCAGAGTGTGTATTCTAAGTTTAAAAACTTTTAAACTTCATCAAAATATATTTTTGGAAAAAGAATTAAGGAAGTCAACTTACATCTAGAGGTTTTGTACCAAAACCTCTTTAACTTCCAAAATGGACAGGATTGGCTTTGCCAACAGAGGGAACTTAGTAAGTAACTTAGTAAGTATTTGTGATTCCTTATTTAGGGTTAAATCATACAATTACCTGTAGACCATATGCACACAGAGAAGTGGAGGGAAAAGTGGACATATACCTCTTATTTGCCTTAAGACTCACACAGTGTCTCTTGAGACCTTCCGTTGACATACACATATGTTCTCTTAAGGGGAACAGCAATAATAACATATATGTCAGTAGTTGTATGCCAACAGGCCTGTCTTGCCACAGGCCACATTCAATGTTACAGTATTTCTGTAATTGCTATGAAGCTCTAGTTCACAGCAACAGTTTTATGTGATGATAGGGGCTGTTAGAAACTAGATTTTTGTTGGCTAGGGCATGTGCCAGGCAGGCAGAAACCACCACTCTAGTCAGGATAAGAGAGTTCCACTCCTAAAATAACCCCTGATCACCCCCTTGGTAGATTGGCACGAGCATTCAGGCTTATCTTAGTGGCAGTGTGTAAAGCATTTGCACATAACCAACAGTAATACAGTGTAAGAACTACAAAAGGACACCACACCAGTTTAGAAAAATATCCAATATTTTGACATACTTAAGACTAGACCAAAAACGATCAGAATCCACAATACAGTACTTTAAAAACCTCAGTTCTCAAAATATGCTTGAAAAACAGTTCCTTGATGTCGATAGCTCCATCTGGGGCTAACACGGCGTTGTGAATAAACAAATCCAAACAGTTCTGGCTGACAGCGGCGTCGCGGGCCAGCTACAGTGTCAAGAAGACCCGCAAACAGTACCTTTTAAAAATGCAGGGTGTCGGCGACCTCTCGTTGAGCTTCCGAAAGCACGGCGTTAGCAGGCGTCGGTTCCAGAAGTCGGTGCAGGAGTCGTTGCGGCCCTCGAAGTCACACACGTTGCAAATCGAACTCCTCTCTGTTGAAGTCCGTAGAGCTGGTGTTGGTAGGCATTAGGTGATGCAGTGTGAAGGGCTGCGGTGCGGCGTGCGGTGCCCTCGGGTCGCGGTGCAAGAAGCGGCTCGGTGGCGGCGTCAGGTGGCATCTTCAGTGAGACCAGGGTAGCAGTGCGAAGTGAATGCGGTGCTCGTCGCGGTGCTGGGAGGTTGCGGTCAAGCAGCGTTGTCGTCATTGCTAAAGCGCTGTCGTCGTCTGACGAGTGGGAGTTGATGGCACCTGCGTTGGTAGGCCAAGGCTGCGATGCGGGATGAGGGCGGTGCATCTTCAAAATTTACAAGCAGTGCCCTCGAACCATGGTGCAAGTAGCAGCGTAGATTTTGGCATGGAGCGTCATCGTCGGAGATACCAAGGCGCCATTATGAAGCGAGGCCGCGCAGAGCGCGGTGCCACAGGTCGCGGTCCAGCGTGGCGGCAGTGTCTTGTGCGGTGCCTTCAGGACATGGTCCTAACCAACAACAGAAATTGCATGTGCTGCTAATAACTTAACTCTCTTATTTTCAGTTTAAACATCTGACAATGAAACAAATGTTACTAATGACCAAATGTGTCATTTATTTATTTTATTTTGAAGGAGAATTATTTATATTTAGATCTCTACAGAAATTAAGATTTTTTCGGTGCAAAATTTAAGACCTTATGTACAACACCAAAACGATAATTATTCAAAAAATACTTTTTTTAAAGTAGAATTTTATTTTAGCCTATTTGGACAACATATAATACATACATTTAATCATGCCACTCTCAAACCACGCTATTTACATATTCTTTACAAACACAACAAAAAGAAAACATATAAGTTATTTTGACATTGTAATCACTTTGATTTACAAAGAAGCCAAAAAACATTCGTATTTTTTCAAAAACCATTCAAGAGTTAATATCACAGTTTTTATATTTTTAGGCTTGAAAAGTCTACGCGTTTCGAACTCATGTGAGTAAATGAGTTCTCGTCAGGACCAAGGTCTGTAAAGAGAGAAAGGTGAAACTTATTGGTATGCTGTATTTATTGTGCAACTACACTGCCTGTCCCTACTGCCAGCTAATGCCTCTTACCTCTCAGTCACTTGGAGACCAGAATTACATGTGAAGATGCCGGAACACCAAACCATCTGTCATGGGAAAATGTATAACACCATTATCTGACAAAACCTAACTGTTTGTCAACCACAAGCGTACAACCACTTCTCACTTCATGCTTACATGATTATATGGCGGGTCCGGGCTCCGCAGTGTGCCAAGGGGGTTGTTATGGCGGGCACCGGCTATCTGTGGGAAAACGGGAGCTTGTCAATAAGCTGCAAATAGGGATCCGAAAGCGGCGTTTCGCCGAGAGGTGAGTGTGTGCTCACCTGGTAACCGTAAGGGAATCCCGATGGCCGACACCAATGAAAGGGTCTCGTGGGACGCGTTGTCCGTAAGCGTTTGAGATGTATCTGGGAGAATGGGATAGAAAAGTCCTGTCAGCGAGTGTGTAACGGTTATTGCGGAATGTTAAAGAGCACGCAAACGAGGCGATTCTTACCTTAAGACGGTCACGTCAATACGGAGCAGGATTCCGTTCTTTCTGCCAGTCGTCCACAATACGCGAAGCTTTCGGGTCCGCAAAGGATCCTGGGAGCTGGGGCGGATGCGCAATGATCAGTGCTTTGAATCTCTTAAAGGGCCCGAGGCATGTATATTGGGCAATCGCAAATTAATGCGGCGGACAGACGTGTGATCTGTTTGTCCTTAATTTAATAAGATTCTTGATGAGCCTAAGTCGCGAACAACAGAGGACCAGTCAGCTAAGTTTTTGTCCATTGATGGTGTGCAATCGGTTCTGGGAGTTGTAGTGCTCCGTTTGAAGTTACAATGATGACGACTTGTGAAAATAATATATGATTGCAGTTTGTGATTTTGGGGTGGTAGCGTGGTGTATCCAGTGAATGGTCATCTGAGATGGAATAGTTGTGGTTGGTGGTGACCAGATGTCGGGTGGGGGCCCACATGGCGAGAAACTATCACTGTTGGTTGACTTGTTGTAGTGTGGTTGTTATAAGTTTGGGATAAAGGTGCATGGAAGACTCATAACTGGTGTCCTTAACAAGCGCTGATGTTAGAGTTTGAACATTTCTGACATTTCGTTTATCCCATAGAATGCTGCGTTGAATTTAACGATTAACATCGCTTCCATTTTTGTTAGTTTGGCATCTAGGTTTCCACCTCTGGTGTCACTTTCCACTTTGGCAACCTTGTTAAGGACACCAGTTATGAGTCTTCCATGCACCTTTATCCCAAACTTATAACAACCACACTACAACAAGTCAACCAACAGTGATAGTTTCTCGCCATGTGGGCCCCCACCCGACATCTGGTCACCACCAACCAATACTATTCCATCTCAGATGACCATTCACAGGATACACCACGCTACCACCCCAAAATCACAAACTGCAATCATATATTATTTTCACAAGTCGTCATCATTGTAACTTCAAACGGAGCACTACAACTCCCAGAACCCATTGAACACCATCAATGGACAAAAACTTAGATGACTGGTCCTCTGTTGTTCGCGACTTAGGCTCATCAAGAATCTTATTGAATTAAGGACAAACAGATCACACGTCTGTCCGCCGCATTAATTTGCGATTGCCCAATATACATGCCTCGGGCCCTTTAAGAGATTCAAAGCACTGATCATTGCGCATCCGCCCCAGCTCCCAGGATCCTTTGCAGACCCGGAAGCTTTGCGTATTGTGGACGACTGGCAGAAAGAACGGAATCCTGCTCCGTATTGACGTGACCGTCTTAAGGTAAGAATCGCCTAGTTTGCGTGCTCTTTAACATTCCGCAATAACCGTTACACACTCGCTGACAGGACTTTTCTATCCCATTCTCCCAGATACATCTCAAACGCTTACGGACAACGCGCCCCACGAGACCCTTTCATTGGTGTTGGCCATCGGGATTCACTTACGGTTACCAGGTGAGCACACACTCACCTCTCGGCGAAACGCCGCTTCCGGATCCCTATTTGCAGCTTATTGACAAGCTCCCGTTTTCCCACAGATAGCCGGTGCCCGCCATAACAACCCCCTTGGCACACTGCGGAGCCCGGACCCGCCATATAATCATGTAAGCATGAAGTGAGAAGTGGTTGTACGCTTGTGGTTGACAAACAGTTAGGTTTTGTCAGATAATGGTGTTATACATTTTCCCATGACAGATGGTTTGGTGTTCCGGCATCTTCACATGTAATTCTGGTCTCCAAGTGACTGAGAGGTAAGAGGCATTAGCTGGCAGTAGGGACAGGCAGTGTAGTTGCACAATAAATACAGCATACCCATAAGTTTCACCTTTCTCTCTTTACAGACCTTGGTCCTGACGAGAACTCATTTACTCACATGAGTTCGAAACACGTAGACTTTTCAAGCATAAAAATATAAAAACTGTGATATTAACTCTTGAATGGTTTTTGAAAAAATACGAATGTTTTTTGGCTTCTTTGTAAATCAAAGTGATTACATTGTCAAAATAACTTATATGTTTTCTTTTTGTTGTGTTTGTATAGAATATGTAAATAGCGTGGTTTGAGAGTGGCATGATTGAATGTATGTATTATATGTTGTCCAAATAGCCTAAAAAAAAATTCTACTTTAAAAAAAGTATTTTTTGAATAATTATCGTTTTGGTGTTGTACATAAGGTCTTAAATTTTGCACTGAAAAAATATTAATTTCTGTAGAGATCTAAATATAAATAATTCTCCTTCAAAATAAAATAAATAAATGACACATTTGGTCATTAGTAACATTTGTTTCATTGTCAGATGTTTAAACTGAGAATAAGAGAGTTAAGTTATTAGCAGCACATGCAATTTCTGTTGTTGGTTAGTAGCTTGTGGCAAGCGGTGCTGTTGGGAGCCCAAACCCAGTAGTCTTTTGTTTCAGGACATGGTCGGCAGTGGCGGCGTCGACGTTGTCGGGTTGCTTTTTCTTCTGTTACAGCACAAAACACACAGTCCCCAGTGCTCAGGGCGGAAGAGCTTGAAGTCTTTGCTGTTTCTGAGACTTCTTGAACAGGGGGCAAGCTCTACCTCAAGCACTTGGAGAAACTCACAAAAGTAGATTGCAGAAAGTTATGTCCAGTTCGTTCACTGCTCAAGACAGAAGCAGTCACTGCAGGCCAACACAGCAAAGCACACAGCAATGTGGTAGTTACTCCTCACAGATTCTCCAGCTCTTCTTCTTGGCAGTCTTCTTGGTCCAAAAGATGTCTAAAAGTCAGGGGTCTGGGCCCCAATATTTATATCCCACAATCCTTTGATCTCTTAGGGAGAGAGTGTGTGTGCCCAGCCAGAGCAAGTTCTGCCTTCTCTGGTGTGACTTCCTGGCAGGAGGTGGAGATGGCATGGGCAGAGGCAGACCAGGCCCTTTGAGATGCAAGGAAATCTCCTCCTCCTTCCTCAATTGCAGCCCAGGTCTATTCAGCCCTTTCCTGACCCACCTAGACTATCTGGAGCCACTCCTGCTCCCCAGCCGTCTGTCATCCAAAACCCAGACAGGCAATTCACATTCCAGCAGAGGCACATGGAATGCTTGAGAAAGAAAATACCTACTTTCTAAAAGTGGTATTTTCAAACACAGAATGTAAAAATCACCTTCACTAAAAGATGCATCTGTAGCTTCTAAGTTCTAGCATACTAAACTTTATTTTCCTACCTAATTCCCCGGGCCAGTTATGTTTATAAGATGTTATAAACAAACTCCCCATTTTGTCTTGCAATAGCGAAAAATACAATTGGTCGTAATTCACTTCAGGACATGCCACACACACCAGGGCATGTCCTACCTTTCACATACACAGCACCTGGCCCACAGGGGTACATTGGACCTACCTTAGGGGTGGCTGACATGTAATAAAAGGGAAGGTGAGGGACTGGCAAGTGTGTGCACTGGCCAAGTCGACATGACAGTTACAAACTGCCCCCAGACTCTGAAATGGCGGGTCTGAGTTACCTTTTCAGAGCTACTTACGTGGGTGGCACAATCAGTAATGCAGGCCCGCTAGTAGCATTTGATTCACAGGCCATGGCACACTCAGTGCACTTTACTAGGGGCTATCAAGTAAATCAAATATCCAATCATGGAAACACCAATCCATAACACATTTTACCACAGGAGCACTTGCACTTTACCACTGATCAGCAGTGAGGAAAGTGCACAGAAACACTACTCCAGAAAAAACAGAGTCAAAACCGGGCGGTCAGAAAGCAAAAACTCAGGGGAAACACGCAAAAAGAAGCCAAGTCTAACAGGGGCAAATACAAGCCTTTGGCTCCATTGTAAATACAATAATTTCTTGGGTATTTCTGTGCACAGATTAATATTAAGAGAGTGAGTGATCTACAAAATTCCTTACTGGTCTTGCTATTTTGTCAAAAGAGAAGGCAAGAAGGCAAATAGTGAAGGTTCCAGTGGTCTGCATTTTGTGCTCGAAATGAGCACTCAGAGGTGAGTGTGATAGTCCAGTTGTAGAAGTGCACTGTTAATGGATTAGAACAGTGGTTTTTAATCTTTTGACTTCTGATGACCTCTAATAAATCACTACAGGAAGCCAGGTCCAAGGGCTTTTTCTCCCCCACATCTTTCTGAAATCCTCCAATTTCATGTTTCACACATTATTGCCTTCTTCTTCTGCACCCTCTCTTCACTCTCTCCTTCTGCATTTACTTCCTGGCATCTCACTCACTAAACCACCCCTTACACACAGAACAGAACACACTCATTCATCAGTAAACATGTTGGCCCTGTCAAGATTTTAACAGCTTTGAACCTCCTTCACAGACCTTCACATATAATCACAGTTACAATTGGCACATGCCACCACTGCTGTGTGAGCGGGTAAGAAAGGATTGGATGTTCAAGTAGTCCGAACAACTTAATGATCCGCTGATAGGCACTGTGGGAAATTCACCGTGCCTTCTGCCTCCACTCCAAACCTTTCCATTATGAGGCATGAGGCGGGCCAGTGAGGGTGCGAGGGTACCTGACTTCCAGTTCTATTTTTTGGAAGGGCAAATTATTAACTTTTCTTTAACGTTGGTTCAGTATCTTGGAAACCAGTGTTGCTGGATGCAAAGATGTATCAAACTGAACCCCATGGTACAGCTCAAAACTAGCACATGCTTTCACCAGTTGTTTGGTCTGTGCTTCATACCGGCAGCCATGTAGAGGAAACTGCGGTGTTCTGAACTTCTGCTTTTTGTAATACTTTTGGAACCATTGGTTATACTCACCAGTCAAGCAAAGTCACCTTGAATTAAAAAATGGGAATGTATGCAGACAAATATCTCTTGATGATCAAACCCCCTTCTCTCTCTCTCTTCCAAGGCCAGTACACTATTTACAGAAGATGCTTTTGCTGATATTTGAGGTCATACTATAAATGGAGATAGTTCGAACTACCACAAGTCTCAGCATCTTGTTTTGTAACACATATTTAGGGCTATTATAATCCATTGAGGTGATGAAAGGAATGCATAGCTGGTAATGTTGGTATATGTGAAGAGTACCAGTATGGCCCACATGATTTTTACCATATTTCTTCCCAAAATCCAGTCACCTTGTAGGAAAATCATCCTTTTTGCCTGATCTCCTCCAATTTTTTACTGTTGCTGGTGGTTACTGACTCTGAAAGTGCCCTGCACTCTGCTAACCAGGCCCAGGGCAAGTGCTCTGTCCTCTAAAGATATATGGTAATTGGTATAATTCTATTGACAAAGACAACCTACTTTAAGCCCCTAGTATGTAGTAGACCATGTTTGTTTAGAGACCCCAGTAAACTGAATGCACTTAAGGTTGGACTGCTGTGGTGACTGGTGTCATTTTACAGCCAGGCCTGCCTCTCAGGCTGTTTTTATAATAAGACTATGTTCAAACTTAACTTTGGAATTAAAAGTACTTCCAAACTCAAAACCGTCCTTTCTAATACTTAAAAGTCACTCCTTAAGTCTGCCTAGGTGCCCCAAAGGTAGCGGGCATTGTCATACAGAGCAGAGGCAATGTAAAATACGTTTTATATGCCCTTGTAAGGAAAAACAGTCAAAGTAGTGTTTCCTTATTGTAATGCTGCTAGCCCCATAGGCTAACAAGGGGGGAGACATTATTACATTTAATAAAGTCTATCATTGCATTGGGGCTAGCTAGCAATTTCGTTCAAAGTATCAAATTAATGGTCACATTAAATCCAACAACTTGCCAAAGTTGGATTTAATGTAACTTTTACAGGAAAGTAGTTTTAGAACTTCGTATGACATCATCCTGAGCCTCCGGCACCTCCAAACGCAGAGGAATCGGTAGCTGACCCACCCCGGGAACTAGCGAGCAGGCAGAGACGAGGCGACCCGCGACAAAACACTCAGGAACACTGAGACCAGCGATGCAGAGGATTTTGGAGGCAGCACTTAAGATGGCGCCTGTAAGCTGAGATTGGCTACTGAGCCCGTGAACCTCGGAGAAGTATGGAGGGAAACGGCCTGAAGGGAGTACTGACACCACAGGAGTATGCGAGTTCCGAAGAGGGACCGCTCCAACACCGTGCTGGTAGGGAAGTTACCTAGGGGCCACGGGCAGTGTGTAGCGGGCTGAGTGGCCTGGCTGCCAGTTAAGTGGTGCGGTCATCAGCAGCAGTCGCGCCGGAGAGCACTAGAGAAGTAGAGAGCCCTCTCCCAGCGGCCACATCGGAGTCTTTGGTGGGCTCTGAGAGGGTTGAAGCCCTTCGGGTCCACAGCTGGGTGAGTTGGAGTGCCTGCTGAGGTGGAGCACCATGGGATGGTTGAAGCCTGCATAACGACTGCACGAAGCGGGGTAGGGGAGCCCAGGCCATTGATTGGAATGGCCAGGACCGATGATTATTATTGGTGAGACCTCGCACAGGGCCTGGAAGATTTGGAGCCTCTGCGCAAGACACTAGAAAGAGCTGCGAGACTCCTGAGGAGAGAAGGTGGAGGTGCGAGGTGGCACAGGACGGTGGGAGGGGCTATCCAAGTTGTATGCCAGCAGCATTTAAACATTTAAACAATCTCCTTTGGATGTGCACAAGTCTGATCTGCCTGGACTGACCTGTTCACTGATACCTGAGATGGTGGCTCCACTTTGGAGATGCTCTCGGTAGGAAGCCTGACGTGTGATCCCTAGCAAGTGTCTTGCCTTCCAAGAGTCCTAAGTAAGTGTTACTAGTTCACAATCCAACAGGGTCGCAGCTGAGGCTGATGGGTGCCTGACCCTAACATGGCTGCCAGTTGTGACTTTTTCCCCCCCAGCTGAAATCTTCCTTACATAATCCTATCAAGACTATGCCTGACCTCAAGATGGCGCCTGGAATTCATTTGGACCATGGTTTCTTCCCCCCCCCCCAAAATCTGACAATCTCTGAGTACTCCAGATCTCCATCCTGACGGCAGAGTCCGAGCACTACGTCTGACACCCTGTAGAGCTGCTCTGTTCAGCTATGGAGGAGATCGGCCTTGGTTCATCCCCAGATCGTCACCTACCCAGCCGAACTTTGGGCACAGTTTTCCTCCCCGTCTCCCTGTCTTGCCCACCCCCCCATCGTATTTCTGTAACTCTGCATATTCCTTGTCTCCTATCTATCTATCTGTTTCCATTTAGCACTCTTTCTTTCTTTGTCTTACTTCCTTTGCTCCTATCCCATCCTCTCTCACCTGAATCTTTCCCCTTGCCCACTAAGCTGCCTAGCCCCCTGTCCTTTTGTGCCCTTTGACTAAGCATTCCTTCTCCCCTTGTTGGGGAAAGATCCAATATTTATACTCTGGAGTCTCAGCGAACTCGCTGAGAGAGTCCACAGCGCCTAGGGAGCCACTTACAGTTGGAGCATGATATGGCACCCCTTGCCAAAGCACTCCAGCTCCCCTTTTTGGGTAAGGACCCAGTATGTAGGCCTTGCAGTCACAGAGACCCCTCTGAGAGATTCCATTGCGTATAGGGAGCCTCTCGCAACAGAGATGGGTACATGATACCACTTCCCCTGGGATCACAGCTTACTGGACTTTGGACGCAGCTCTGACTCGTCTACCGGTTTGTGTCCCCGTCACCTTCCCCTCCTCTTTCCATGCTGTGTCTCTCACCCTCCCCTCCTCTTTCCCTCCTCCATTCTCTGTCTACTTCCCCTGCTCTTACCCCCCTCCCCTGAATATCTCCCCTTGCCTGATTTTTCCCTTACGTATATGTCCTTTATGTTTGTCTCGACCTTACTTGTCACTATGTTGCCAGGCTCTAATAACTGTGTATCCTTTGTAACGATGTAACCTGAAAGTATGGTCTGATACTCATGTAAAGTGCTCTGATACCTCCGAGTCTAGCCAGCGCTAAATAAACCCTTTAAAATAAAAATAAATAAATATATAAAATAAATACTATCCTGAAGTTGCTTAAAGCATCCTGTAGCAGCCTCTTCTGACTGGTCAGCCTTTGACCCAGGCCTAGCCCTCTGCTTATCCGACCTGCGCTCCAAAGTGGTCAGCCTAAACTTTGACTTTGTCCCAGTCCAGCGCATGCTCGACCAGAGGAGTGGTGCTTTAAGCTTTTAGGGGCTGACATGGGTAAATTTGGGGAGAATGTAAGGCTGATATTATGTTTTGTAGACAACGAGTGAATTTTATTCTTGAATTTGTGTTTATGTAGCTCTTTCTGATTTGTTACAGCTACCCCTGATGAAGAATGATTAGAATTCAAAATGCATTGGGTTTTTAACGTATTGCCTTTGTATTAAGCCTGGATTGGCAGCACGAGGCATTTGAAAATGCGGAATAAAGAATTCTGGCTCAACTCCGGAGTGATTTCACAAACCTTGAATATATAGATTACTTAATATCTGAACATTGTTTGGTATACTATGGATTAATTTGGTGTACTTTGAAAAATATGGTTTACTTCAAGCGGAAAGCTTGTCCTCATTTTCACAGTGCAGCAGCTAGGTGCGCAAGCATCGTACCTTTTGCAAGGGCTTTAAGCTTTTTGCCACTAGAATGAAAATGTTTTTTTTAATTTTTTTTAATTCATATCTCCGGTTCCCTAAAATGGATTGTTGATGTTTTGGTATTGTTTTCAAGATAGAAATATTCTACATTTTTAAAAATTAGTGTTGGATTCTTATTGTTTTTTGTCTTTAACGTGTTTACTGTTTTGGTGGTATTAAATGCTATACACATACCTGTCCGCTAAGTTACGCCTGACTGCTCATTTGCTAAGCTACTATGGGTTAAGCAGGGATTCATTTGCTGAGACTTCACTGGACCTATTAGTGATTGTGGTATTGTTACTAGCTGAGGGTGAATACCCCATCTACTAATAATCCACTTTCCTACACATTTGAATCTATCATCTCAACTTAACCTTGCCCATTTAGGATAAAGATAACTTAATTTAAATGAGTCGCCCTAAAAAGATAATTATCTGCTTGCCAATGGTCCAACTGGTGCTGGACATGTTTCTCTTCTGACAAATAGAATGCGCCTGAAGTTTCATTGGAATGATAAACCACCACACTTGCCTTTTGGAAATTGCAGCTGCCACAACTGTTAGGGATATAAACTTACTCAGTTTCGGAGTGTATGTCCTGGCTTTGTCAGTAGGACACGTTTGCCTTCCGGCGTTTATCAGGAATACAAAGGGGTAAAAACGGAGACATCAAGAAGATCCTGGAATGAACCATAGACCTTGTTAACTGTTAAGTGAGATCACACTTATGAGGTGCATTCTTGTAGTGATCACTGACACAAATGTTGAGCAACTATATTGAGTAAACGTGTGGTGAATCCCTTTCTGTTCATTGAGGTTATGTCTATGAAGCATACCTTTTTGTGTGGGGGGGGGGGGGGGGGGGGAGCGCATGGCCAGCCGCCAAACAAGGTGGCTGTACACTAAGGGCCCGATGTAGGTAATTAAATTTTACCACTGCTCAAATACCGAATGATATCGAATCGGTATTTAAGAAGTGGTAAAATAGAGGGGGGGATGTAGGTAATACAGATTCGGTAAATACCGAATTGTTAAGATTCGGTATTTACCGATTCTGTAAATACCGATTCGGTAATGCCAATTGATTCCAATGGGCATTGAAGCCCATAGGAATCAATGGGCATTACCGAATCGGTATTTACCGATTCGGTAAATACCGATTTCAGCAAGGGTGCAGGGGGTGTCACTTTGACACCCTCTAGCACCCCAATTCCGGACTTGTGTGCCATGTGGCACACATACATGCCCTAAGGGCATGTCTGTGTGTCACATTGCACAGGTGTGCATGCACAGATGTGCATGCACACCTGAATTCGGTACTTTACCACCCAATAGGATTGGGTGGTAAAATACCGATTCTTAAGGGCCTGTGGCACTCTTAAGAGTGCCACCTACATGTGGATTTACCGAATCGGTAAATATACCGATTCGGTATTTTACCGATTCTGTAAATTTACCGATTCGGTAAATTTACAGAATTGGTCAAATATAGGCCCCCTACATCTGAAAACCCATTTACCAGTCGGTAACGACTGAATTCGGATGTTACCGGCCGGTAAATGGCCACCTACATCGGGCCCTAAGTGAGCTCTGCAGCCGCCAGTGAATCATCCTCACCATCCAGCCCATATCCGACTTCTGCATACATAGAAACTGCCTGTATGCTTCTGCTGCAGAGACTGTGGCATACTGCTGCAGACTTACCGACTATCTGAGAGGCTGTCGAGCCGAGAGATCGCAGGACCTGGAGAACTACGAGGCACGCCCATTAAGGACGGAGCCTGTGATGGACTGACACTCGGCTGATTCCCCCGCTCCCAGGTGCACGTTCCGCATCGGAGGCCTGTGGTGCAGGCAGCGGAGGGGTCAATGTCGCGAAGACCCATGACTGCGGCGCCCCTGAGGTGGGGTTGAGTGAGAGCGATACCGTTCATGAAGCCAGCAGTGCTGTCCGGGTGGGCCGCTGCTGAAGGTCCTGTGATACCACTGTCAGCCGGATCCTCGGACAACCATGGTGAGCGGGTCCCTGGCTGTTAGATGGGGATTAGAATTGTGATCACGAGGGTGGCTACTCCTGGCTTGCCTCCCCCTTCGTCCCCCTGCCTGACTCTAGAGTGCTAAGCCAGGCCTCCCACTCCATGCTGGCAGCCCGCAGGGCCTGGGACGCATCAGAAGCACTGAGCAACTGTGGTACCAGGGCCCTTGATTATGGGTGAAAAACGGAGTCTTCAGGAGGAAAACCATGACCGACGGTGTACTTGATTGGGCACATTACCCGACTGGGCTCTATCTGGGTCTAGGGGGCCGGCTGCGAACATCCTGCTGGCCTGAGGGGGCGTTGGGGCGCCATTGTGTGATCGGGAATTGTGGTGGGGACATACCTCTGCCGTTCCCAAGGTTAATGCTGAGAAAGTCTTGATGACCTCCCCCCATTGATTTTTGGCATGCCCTGGGGCTAGTTGCTTTGGGGTCCTCACCATTTAGACACACCACCACGGAGGACCTGTGACCACTGTTGCGCATGCTGTGTGGTGAGCAAAAGAATGATAGATTAAACCAAGATCCTTGTGACTGGGGGTGAATGATTGCATTGTCCAGCATTCCGTCCATCAATTGTTTCTTTTGCATATGTTGCCCTCAGTGGGAAGGGTATGCCCCAACGTGGGTACTGTGCTCACTACAACATTGGATTCAAGCTAGGCTGGCTGATGAAGGGTGATGCCCTGAAACCGGTCCCAGGATGCTTGTTTCTGGCCTGGGGAGGACCTGGCTTGGCAGTTAGGTCTGGACTGTTCCCATAAGGAGCAGGGTCAAGACTGATTTGCATATTGCTGGGTCCAAACTCGGGTGGTGTGGTGAAAATAAGAATAATGGATTAAACCCAGATCGTTATGACTGGGGGTGAATGTTTGCATTGTCCAGCTTTCTGTCCATCAATTGTTTCTTTTGCAAATGTCACCCTAAGTGGGAAGGGTATGCCCAGACGTGGGTGATGAAGGGTGATGCCCTGAAACCGGTCCTATGATGTGTGTTTCCGGCCCAGGGAGGACCTGGCTTTGCAGTTTGGACTAGACTGTTCCCATAAGGAGCAGGGTCACAACTGATTTGCATATGGCTGGGTCCAAACTGAGGTGGTGGGGTGAGCAAAAGAATGATGGATTAAACCCAAATTCTACTGAGTGGGGTGAATGTTTGCATTGTCCAGCATTCTGTCCATCAATTGTTTCTTTTTGCATAGGTGGCGCTTAGTGGGTAGGGTAGGCCCAGACGTGGGTCCCGTGCTCACTACACCATTGGATTCAAGCTAGCCTGGCTGATGAAGGGTGATGCTCTAAAACCGCTCCCAGGATGCTTGTTTCCGGCCCAGGAAGGACCTAACTTGGCATTTCGGGCTGGACTGTTCCGATAAGGAGCAGGGTCAAGACTGATTTGTATATGGCTGGGTCCAAACTGGGGTCGTGGGGTGAGCAAAAGAATGATGGATTAAACCCAGATACTTGTGACTAGGGGTGAATGTTTGCATTGTCCAGCATTCCGTCCATCATTTGTTTCTTTTGCATATCTGTCTCCAGCCTGTAAAAACTGATGAGACAGACAACACTCCAGGAAACAATGTGTGAGAGAAGTAGAGGGGCGCACCTGCAGACCCTTAAATAAGGCTGCCACAAAAACTCTTGCGGTTTAAATGGGGGAGGTAACCCCACACTTGGCTGTGGGTGAAGGAGACCGAGGTTCTGGTGGCCCCTGCCCTGTGCCGTGCCCTCCCTGGAGTTCCTAGGGACATGGCTCACAATAGAGGCCTTAGACTCAAGCAGACCAACAACACAGATGAATACATGGTTGTCATGGCAGCAGCTGGTGGGCCGGAGGGGGATCAAGGGAGTGCTACCACAGACCAAGAGACCTGTCCTGTCTCTGAACCTTCCGTATGTGAAATAATGGCCTCGATAAAAGAACTTCAGGGCACGCTGGAACTTAAACTTGACACTGTCACAATTGAAGTTAACCTACTGTGTGCTGATGTCTAAAATATCACCCAAAAAGTAACAGTAGCAGCAACACACATTAATGGTTTGCTTTCCAGAACGAAAAGACTCTAAAACAATTTGAAACGCTAACGAAACAGAATGCCATTACTATGGGGAGCTTGGAGGACCAGGAGGGACTTGTCCAATGCAACATCATACGCTTATTTGGAGTCCCAGAGGGAGCAGAGGTGTCAGGTACCAATCTCCTTTAGGAGGACCTCATCCTAAAGACACTCCATCCTCAGAGACTGTCCAAATATTTTTGGATTGACAGGGCACATAGGGCACTGGGAACCCTTCCTCACCCCGATGGGCCTTCCATACACAATGATAGCAAATGTGTTGAACTATAAGGATTGGGATGTGATCCCCCAGGTGGCCCACACCTTTGGAGACCTCCAATTTGAAAACACAACTTTCCGATTCTTTCCCGACTTCATCCTCCAGGTGCAGCGACAACAAAGACGCTTTGATTTAGGTTTTTTTATTTGTAAAAGGTTTATTGAGAAAACAAAGCAAAACTGAGACATTACATTCTTGTTGTTTCAGACACAGTACACAAGAAGCGGTACTTCAAGACAGGTCTAGTAGCCTAAAGTGCTCTGAGTCCATATCATCACTATGCAGTGCACAGCCATAGTTTGTTCATTACAATTCAATGCTGTCCCCCACCTAGAACTTAAACTGAGTCTGCGGCATCAACATCAGGCCCCTAAGCCAGATCCCACATTTAATCATACCTCATGGCCACATATCTTACATATCTCACAGTTATAATATGTTTCAGGAGAATTGGCACTGTGTTTGTTGTTTGTCCTGGTAATCAAATAAGCTTGATAAAGCCCCCAGAAGTTTTTAGGTCTGTTGTGGGGAGGTAATAATTCGCTATAGTGTTCAGTGTGCGTACTACCATACGTCAAGTTGTGAGTCCATCCCGTCAGGGTGGGGGTTGGGCCTCGGGACCAGCAGATCGCCACCCTACGTCAGCCATAAGAATTTCCATATCCACCAGTCTCCGTATTCCCTTAGGTAAATGTTTGGAGTACCCCAAGAGAGCGAGCATAGGGTCTGGGTCAAGAGTAGTATTGGTGACCTCGCCAAGTGGCTTAAATATCAGCTCCCAGAATGGCACAACCCTAGGACATAGCCAGGCCAGGTGATAAAAATCTGCTGGGTCTGTTCCACAGTGTTCGTACGCCGCAGAGTCACTTAACCCATATCTGCAGAGTCGCTCTGGCCTGTAATAAACCCTGTTTAGAAATTTGAACTGTATCACCCTGTGATACCCGTTAAACGAGATATTTCATATTCTCGCAACAATACTTCCAAGTTGCGTCGTCAATTGCTCGGTTCTGGTCTATCTGCCATGCTAGTTGAGCCTTGGTATAGTGGTTGGCTCCAGAGCTCTGTGCTATACTATAGATTCTTGAGACAACATGTACAGGCGACACCGCTCTGATCACATATGTGAGTGGAGCAACCTCAGGTGGTTCTTCCAATTTAGGAACCAGTATGCCCGTAGGGAATGCCTTACCCTGTGGAATTGAAAGTGGGTCAATGTAGTTGTCGTCTGACCCTCCAAACTCAGATCCTCCCATGATAACGCTTTGCCTTTGTCAAACAACTCCCCTATTGTGTGAATGTTAATGGCTTTCAAAGCCCTAACCACCCCTTTTTCCCTACACAGGGGTAAACAGTCGCACCGATCAAGCGGCGTCACGGAGGAGTAAAGTATGACAGCAGCTTGTAATTTCAAAAGGTTATGTGAGGCATGTGTTGTGGCATTAACGAAGTCTAGTATCCCTGTTCTACGATCATGAGGCCTGAACGGGAGCGCCGGCAATGCAGTTGGGCTGCTACCAGCTTCTCTATCCAAAATTGTGGGGCATCCACAGGACCGTGTATCCAGGGGTGGGCGTGAGCACCCTGTGCTGCTCTATAATAAAGGCTTAGATCTGGCGCTCCCAGTCCACCCATGCTTTATGGGAGTGTTAGTATCTCCCACTTGACTCTCGCATATTTCCCAGCCCAAGCTAACCGCACCATTAGAGATGTCAGTGTCCAAAAAAAGGAACTAAGAGGACAACAGGAATATTAATTAATAAAAATAAAAAACATGGTAGTACCACCATTTTCATAATAGATATTCTACCCACAATGGATAGAGGTAACTGTAATCACATGTCTGCAGCATCACCCAGTTTAGATATTGCTGTCCCGTAATTTTCTTTAAAAACCACCTCCTAGTCAGTATGCACCTTGATACCCAAGTACCTAACTGGGTCTGTTGTCCAAACCAAGGGGTAGTCCGGCGTGAATTGGGCTGTCTCTGCCCTAAGTGGAAAAATTAGCGATGTATTCCAATTCTCAAGCTTTGACTTAGGAAGGCGCTTCGAGATAAAGAAATTAAGTACACAATGCTGTATTCAGCCATGCTCTGAATAGCAGCAGAGGGTAAACCACTAAATTAAACTTTGCCAGCTGAAGCGTGGGACTGGATAGAGGATTGGAGAATGACTGGTCGAAAAGGGGGCAGCGAACGCAAGTCCCCACCCTTGGACAGAGACCCTGAGGCGCCTCAGTCCGCTCATTCTGTGGGATCGCGACTCAGAGACACCTGCATGAATACATGAGTGTCTATCTGCATTGTGCTCTGGGACTGGTAAAATGGTGGTGGGTGGGGAGATGCAAACACTGAACACTGTACAATGCATTGAGGTATACACGCCTGGGCTGGGGAGATTTCCCAAGTTGAGTATGATAAAGGGCACAGGATACACAGATGCCTTCAATGGTTATTGGGTTCAGGATTTAGGGAGAGGCCATACTGAATATATCGACCCTGAATCTGTTCATTTTGGCGGGAGCATCGCACCCTTGCTGCTATGTGCACATGTTAGGGCGACAGGTACTCTGCAAGTTAGGGCTGTGGGTTGTTTTGAACTCACGAGGTAGGAATGCAAGGAGGGGGGAGTTTAGGGGTTTGAAATATTTTACTTTATTACTTACCTTCCAGACACATCAACACTGATATGCAACTGAGGGGGGCTAGCAAGAGGGATGCCACAATACAAACTGTTTGAGGGGCCAGACCAAGATACCTCTACCTTTGGAGATCCCGACTCCATTCACACTACACCCAAATACCAATGGCAGGACATAAAAAACGTGACTTCAATGCCTGGACATGGAATGTTAGTGGCTGAGGCAACAAAGTAAAGTGCACACTAGTTCTTCAATATTTGTGGTGACATGCTCTTGACCTAATACTCTTACAGCAAACACACCTATGGGGCAGCCATTATAAAACCCTTGATTGCTTTGGCTACAAATTATTGGCCCACGTGGGCTACACTACACGAGGTACATGTATACTCAGGGATGTTTTGTGGCCTTGATTGGGACCTGGGAAGGCATTACATTAAACATTTGCTCTCTCTACGTGCCTCTGAGGCTCCACTCCACGATATTGCTGAAAGTGGGTGCCTTACTCTTAGAAATGCCTCAGGGTACCCTCGATATGAATGCTGTCATGGTGCCTGAGATAGACAAGAGGAGTAGAGCCTCTGTGTTGGCTGAGGTGGGACCACTACCAGCCGTAGGGCCCGTTTCACAGAACTAATTTAAGGCAAAATCCTAAACTTACTACTTTTGGTATTCACAGTAGGCATTTAGTAGTCTTAAATTCGGATTTTGTGTTAAGTTAGGATTTTGTCTTAAATTAGGATTTTTTCCTAAATTAGGATGTTGTTTTAAGTTAGGATTTTGTCTTAAGCTAGGATTTTGTCCTAAGTTAGGATTGTGTCTTAAATTAGGATTTTGTCCTAAATTAGGACTTTGTCTTAAGTTAGGATTCTGTCCAAAGTTAGGATTTTGTCTTAAGTTAAATTTAAGTTTAACTTAAGTTTGTTTTAAGAAGAAGTAGTTTATCGGAGCTGTGCCTGCCCCAAGTATGGGAAAAGGTTTGGGAGCCCCGGTTAGAATTTAGAGGCACTGATTCATGACAGAACCAGGGTAAGGTAAGTTTTTATTGTCTTAGGTTAATTAAAACCATTACAAAAGATACATTAATAGCTTGTGTCATCAAGTAAAAAGTTATAAGAAACAGGTTATTAAAAACAAAGAAAGCTTTGGTTAAGAAACAGTTTGATGGGGAGCATGTCCATAGTGTGGAGGCTTGGCCGTTGTTCAATTAATCAGGTCTGGGCCGACTTCCTGATTTTTTAGTTTCAGTTCCAAAAGTTTCAGGAATTTGACCAACTTCCCATTTAATGGCGGAAGGCCTGGGTCGAAGCAAGCGAGAACGGCTTGCCTGCGTGTGCGGATTTTTTGTTTGTTGAATGCAGTTTTTAGCAGGGCTACTTTTTCCTCTTTCAGCCTCGGGCAGGTGCATAATAGATGTTCGAAATCTTCATTCACTGCACCGCACAGGCTGCATTTTGTCCCACAATCCCTTCTCAGCCATGGTTTTAAATGTGGAATAGCTGGTAGAATTCCTAGCCTATGTTTTAAAAATGCTTCTTTAGATTTTCTGCCGTATCCCAGACCAAGGTATGCTTGTGACCCCGGCGATTTGTATGTGGACAAAGTCATCCAGGCGTGACGCCTATGAGAAAAGGTAGCTTTGTCTTCCACATGCGATAATCTTTTTATGCACTTGTTTACAATATGCTTGAATTGCGCATGCGGTAATGGAGTTTCCCATAGTTCTTTCAGGCCTGTGACCGTCAGAGATTCCTCTAGCAATATTTTCGCCCGCAGTTTCGGGGAGTTTCTTAAGTCTTGCCATAACTGATGGTTCAGTGTGTTTTCTGGTGAGTTCTTTATTTTCTGCCAGCACTTTATGTATGACCCTCTTCTTGCAAGCATTTGGCAGGTCAGTCCAAATTCAAGGCGGATCTGGGCTTGCGAGGTGTAAGTTGGCAGGTTAAAGAGAAGTCGGTAGGCCTTTGCAATGGTTGTGTCCAACAGTCTCGCGTCTATACCTCTTAGAGCCTCACTACCATATGTGATGGATGACTCTATTTTGACTTGTGCCACGCGGAGCAGTGGGAGAAAAGTGGGACCGTTCAGGTTTAACTTTAGCTGTTTAAGCGTAGTAGCTATCAGCATCCCTCTCCTCTTAATCGCCTCTAGTTGGTTTGAGAAGCGGCCTCCTTTATCGACCAAGATTCCAAGATATTTATATACTGAGCAGTTTGCGACCGCTTTTGTTCCAAGGAACCAAGTGTGCAGCTTTTTATTCCCAGTTATGGACAAAACTTTGGTCTTATCGATGTTTACTTTTAATAGGTTTACTTCGGCGTATCCGTGCAGTGCATTAATAAGATTTTGGAGACCTACTTTCGTGTGGCTGACCAGGACCACATCGTCTGCTTAGGATATGCTGTGCATCGCTTTACCCCCCGGACGTGGAGCGTGCGCGTTACAGGCTTCCAGGGCAGGTGGTAGATCAGCGGTAAATAAATTGAAAAGGGTCGGTGCCAGAACGCACCCTTGCTTTAGGCCGTTTGTGGTCGGAATGCGCCTGGAGAGGTGTGTGCCGTTGCTGAGCTTTACCTGAATCCACGTGTTTGTATGTAATTCAATCAGGAGGTTTCATAGAGGCGCGCGGATCCCCCAAGCGGCCAGTTTTCTCCAAAGGTAGCCCCGGTTGACATTGTCAAATGCCCCCTTGAAATCCACAAAGCAAAAGTGGAGAGCCTGTTTGGTCACCCTTGCTTTGTCGATAAGTAGCGAAATTGCCAGCAGATTTTATGTTGTTCCTGTTCCTCTACAGAACCCCGTTTGGCTAGATGGAATTATATTGCGGTTTTCTGCCCATTCGCGCAGTTGGGTCAATAAGAGCCCCGTGAAGTATTTGGCCTCAATGTCCAAGAGTGCTATCAGCCTGTAGTTTTTTTGGCAGTGTTCTGTCCCCTGCCTTATAGATTGGTGAAATGATTGAGCCCCTCCACGAGGCAGGAAGGCACCCGGATCTGCTCACAGACATGTAGAGGGTGGTCAGCGTTTCTGCCCAATATTCTGACTCCAATTTGAAAAGGGCTGGAGGAATGCCATTTGGCCTTGCTGCGCCATCTTTCCTACCCTTCGTTATTAGTTTCTTGAGTAAAGCCACGGTAGTTCCAAACTCGGCTTCTGCCCATGTTGTTGGGTTTTGTGGCGGCTGGCCTACTGGGGCTACCTGGGGCTTACTTGCTGTCCCGACCTGTTGGTTGAAGTGTGAAGATAAAAAAGATTCCCTAGAAGATTTAGTTATATGGGACGTTATTCCGCTGATATTTGGGTTTATAATTTTGTTAATTGTGGACCAAAACTGGGCGCAATTGTTTCCCTTGCAATTGTGGTGTAGTTTCGCCCAGAAAGCGTCTTCGTTGGATCTTTTGACTTCCCATTTCAATTTTTTGAGGTCCGCCCGATGCTTATGTAGTTTTACAAGAAGAGCCCCGTCCCCCGGGCTTTTTCTCAACAGTCTTAGTGATTTGTTTATCTCCTTTTTGTGGGTTTGTAGGGCTGATTTCTGGCTACTGGAGATCTTCCTTAGTACACCAGAGCCAGCGGATGGGTAGTGCCGTACAATAGTTGAATATTGATTTGCAAAAACGGCCGTAAATTTTTCCCATCCTCCTACTGGGTTACCTGAAGGATAGCTTAAGCTGTTTAATTGAAGTTTTGCTACTTGTAGTACCTCAGGCGTGTTTGCGACACAGGTTTTGATTCGTTTAAAGTCTATGGTGTGACTGGCATGTGGGCCTGTTGGGTTTGTAAGAATTAGGTCCGGAGGGGCACAAAAAGAGACTTCTTGAGGGCGATGGTCACTGTCTCCCTTGTCCCCTAGGTTGAAGCCCAGGACGTTGTGAAAAAGAGAAAGGGAGACCAACGTGAAGTCTATTATCGAGGTTGCGTTGCCTGAATTGAACGAAGCCACGGATGGGGAGTCTTCAGGAAATCTTCCATTTAGGACCCTCAAGCCCATGTGTTCCAAGTCCTCCAGCAGTTCCTTTGCGAGCTTTGGAATTTTACCTTGACTGCTGAAAGTTTGGTTTGGGATATTCCAGTGGTAAGACTGAGCCTGAATATCGCTGTTCAAGGATGACCCTAGGATACATTGATTGAAGTCGCCGGAAAGAATTAAACAGGGTGAGGTTTGCGTTGTCAAGACATGGGGAAGGTGGTCCGTTAGGCGCTTAGCATCGTCTTTTTTCTTTTTAGGGTTAATGTAGGTATTGATCAGCTGGACCTCTATCTTTTTTCCCCCAAAGTTTAATACAATCCCAACTGTGTTTATGGCCGGTGAGTTGGTTGTAAGTACCTGCACGTTGCCGACGGTTGAGATTTTGATGTATGTAGCTAGGCCGCCTGCCAACCGACCGAACTTACTTTTCCTTGTGGCTGGGGAATGGTGGCAGGTATAGCCCTCTAGGTGAACCGGCTCCTCCAGCCATGTTTCCTGGAGGAGGATGATGTCGAACGCTTTCACATATTGTAGGAAGTCAGTGTCAGCTGCTTTGTTGTTGAGGCCGTTTAAATTCCACAAGCATAATTCCAAGGGGGGGCTGGCTGGGCGCAGGCCTGACTCCGTTAGATTTCCTTGTCATTGGCGGTTACATGATGTATTGCATATTCTGAAGAGCCGATCTTCTACCGTGCTGTAAGAGTTTACCATTGAGCTGTTTTTAATCCCCGACGCCTGATTGGTTGTTGGAGATCGACCCAACGCGCTCTTCAGCACCGACCTTGTTTTTGATATTGTTGTGAGTGTTCCCTCCTTAGGTCTCTCAAGCAGGGGCAGTGGGTATCCTGTGTTGTAATAAAAGGCAGATTTAATCCCCCATTGATTTAGGAGGTTTTGCTCTTCTAAGATTTTGCTTGCGATTTCGGATGAAATCCATGTTGCTTTTGTCGCTTTGTTACCATATGGTCTGTCAGATTTAATAAATTCTATAGAAAGAAGATCGGCTGAGGATATGTTGGCTAGGGCAGGCATAGTGCTTAGTAATCGTAGCAAATTACCTCTATTCAAAATATCGAATGGGCCCTTTGATTCATACTCTGGAGTGAAAAGGATCGTAATAGAGGTCCTCCTTGGATCGTTCCGCTGAACTGTTGGCAGGTGAGTGTGGACTTGGGTCCTTGAGTCGCTGTTGTCGGGCTGAGGTAGGTTCCCTGAGAGAGTGCCCCCGAAAGAGAGATTCTTAGAGGCGGGGGCAGATGGAACAGTGGGGACAGTCGCTGCGGTGGAAAATAGCTTGGGGGGGCAGAAGTCCTAATGTCCTCTGTTCATGAACTCGGTGTCCTTCACGGTGGGTGCTGATGAGCCCTTCTTGTGACGAGGCCGGACTGCGCTTTGGCTGTTCCCCAGTTAATCCGAATGTTAAAGGTAGTGTAATGGGGCTACCATCAGTTTCTTTGACCAAGTTGCGGTTTTCAAGCGTGTTTTGTTTTTGTGTTTCACAACCAAGCCGGGCCGACCCCTCCTCCTGATTGGGTGCCCCTATAGGGGCTACTGCGTACACTCAGTTTGTGCAGGGTCTTTGCCCCCTAAAAATAGGCTCTCCGCTGGCGTCAGTTCCTATTCCCGGGACCGGGACCTGGTGCTCCTGGCTTTTCCCTGGCTTAAAAAGAGGGTACACTTCTGGCATGCTTGAGGTTATTGTTTTATTGCGGCCTTTCCGCCTTTGCGGCCGCCGCCCTTTCGCGTTCAGGGTGGGAGGGTTGCTCTTCAAGGATGGAGAAGAAGATGTTGCCAGATGGCCTGCTGGCAACACCTGATCGCCAATTGCCGGCGTCAATGCCCCCTTGTCTGCAGAGCTGGCTGTGGTAGGCTCTCCTTTTGATGGTCCGGGAAAGGATGTTTCGCTGAAAGTGGAGAGCTGGTGCCTTTCGTTTTGCACTTTTGGCAGCCCTTCAATAAGAGAGAATACTATTTCAGGAAGGGCTGACAGTTTGTCGATGATAGGCCCACAGCTACACACTAGCTTTGCCTCTTGCTGGGCTCTGCTGATTAGTGAATTCAATTGGCCAAGTTTCTCATCTATTCGCCCAACAAAGACAGCCAGGGTATCAAGTAAGGTAAGCTGTAAGTCCATTTTGTCGGATTGGAAATGGAGGGTGTCTACTGTTCGTTGCATGGTTTTCAGCAAGATGTCCCACGTGTTTGCCATGTCCGTTGCTTGAGTCCTTGGTAGGGGACTATTTTGGGTTGGCATTTTGTTAGGGGTTGACGACAAAGATGAATTCAATAGGGTGGTTGAACCCGTAGAGGTGCCCTCACGTTCGAGGCCCCTTTTTGTTTGCTGGATTTTTTTGATTGGTTTCTCAGTGGGCGAGGGTGGTTTGGCCGATGTTGACGGAATGTAGGAGGCAACTAGTTCGAGCCACTCTTGTGAGCCCAGGTAGGTGAGGTTGGCGAGGCCGTCATTCCCAAGGTTTGATGTATTGCCCCTGTCCTCTTTTAAACGGGCATCGGAGATCTGAACTTTTACTGAGCCTTCCTTTGGCGTTGGTTGAGTTTTTAAGTTGTCCAGTTGGTCCTGAAGGCTTTTGTCGGTGGTCAGCAGGTTGTTTAGATTATGAAGGTTGTCGCTGCTTAGCGTTTCTTGCCATTGAGAGCAGTCCTTGCCGCTACAGGTTGTTAGGTTGTGCGAGGCATACGTTGGGTTCTGGCTGGTTTCTAGTGCAGGTGAAGTAGAGGATGACGGTCGGGGGTTGATGTACATGGAAGATGAAGATAAGCGTGGGTCAGACGTGGCCCCCCTGTCACCCAACCGTGGGGCGGGTGGGCAGCAGATGGACGAAATTGTGAGCTCGCCTTCGCCTGCGGGACCTGGTTTCCCCTCTGCAGGTGAGCCTATTTCAGGTTGGCCGTCTGCTTTATGAGAGCAGTTCGTAGTGCCGTTACCTTCGCCCAAGGGTTGGTCTTTTTCCACTTCGCAAGGGGATAGCGGAAGTAGTGAATCCTGGAGACCCATGATTTTTCCACTGGACAAAAAGATAGAGGAGAATGGATCTTTCAGAAAGTTGAATTTTGATGTAATTTTTGGCTGCCGAAGGTTGGGGCAAGGATTCACTGCCTGTAGAACTTGATCGCTAGCCGGTTCGCGTTCTCCTAGGGATATACCCAGCTTCTGCTAGCTTCATTTGTATTGTCCTTTCTGTTAGCGGTTGCTACCGCAATTTGCGCGGCATTGGCCTTTGCCTTAATCTTCGGCTTGTTCTCAAGCTGAACCCTTTTTCCCCTAACCTCATGCTGAGGTTTGCCAGTAGCTTAGGCCAATAAGTTCAGAAGTGCGCTTGGCTTGGCTTTTCTGGCTTTTGCTCCAGGGAAATGGTTCAGAGACTGGACTTGCAGAGTGGAGGACTGGAAAGCGCTGGGAAGGGGATGCTGGTTCTCAGCGCTAGTCTCTAGATTTCTCCACCCCACCCTGGGGGAGGCACCTGTTCTCAGGGTTTGAGCCTTGACCCTCCTGGTCACTGTTCACGAAGAGAATTTTACTACAGCCTGCTGTTCCCTGCTGCTCCCTGCTAGGCTACGCAGAAGCTAGCAGAGCTGCATCCACTGCGTCTGTGGCGCACTAGTTCGCTAGTGTGATTGAACGGCAAGACAGCCTGTTTCTTTTGACGTCAGGTAGCTTTTATGGCAGCTAGGATGATCCAACTGTTGCCTGTTACCTTGCAGGAGGCAGAGGTGCGGCCGAACTGCAGTGGGACTGCAAGGGAAACTCAGGCGTGTATTCTCTCCAGTTGGGGTCGTCAGTTTTGGTAGGGCTGCTGACTCTGATGGCTCGAGTCGTGCATCAGGGGACGGGGTAGGGGATGCAGCAGTTCACCTCACTTTTCCGCTAGTTGAGCCTTCGTCTTCGCCCCCGCTCTTCCACCTCTGCAAATCTCGGCGGTGCTCTGCTCAGCTCTGTGGGTTCCCTCGGCTGACCTGGTGCCACTGATTGAGGCCGCCCGGAAGGACCAACGGATCGGCTCACGTTGGGGGCTAGTCTGGTTAGGCTCCTGCTGCTTGCTACTTGGCCTGGGGTCACCCAGGTGGCACAGCAGTCACGAAAAACCGGAGCAAGACCTGCCACTGTAGCCACAGACACGAGCTAAGGTGCCCCCCGCAACTTTCGCCTGGACTGCAGGTCCCTGCTAGCTGCTTGATTGCATTGCCGGTATCACCGCACGCCACTCTCACCTCTCACCACCCAGGCTGAAGGGGGGGGTGGGCAAAGGGCAGGGGCCGACTCCCACGGAACTTCCAGCGCCACTGCTCGAGCCTCCTCAAGCCTTCCTCGGTCCCTGCAGCAACGCGGTGATAGTCGCGGGCCGACCCGCAGGGGTCCGCTGTAGTCACGGCTCGCATCAATGACGGCTCACAGCTCCCGGCTTGGGAGTCCCGGCTCCCGACTCTCGCGACTCAGCCCGAGCAAGCCGGTTTCTCTCGGGGATGATGTTGACGGTTTGAGGCTAGCGGTTTGTCATGACAGAACCAGGGAGGAAGGGGGGAGGAGGAGTATATACCTGAATAGTATCGCAAGTATTAAAAGTCCTATGTCGTCATCAGGCCGTACAAACTCCGATAGTGACTACACCATTGATTTACCTGTTGAAATTGTACGACCTCTCAGCGGGAACTCGACACTCGACACTGATTGGGAGGTGTATTCCTCACCCACATGTATTGTCTGATGAATAATATTCAAATAAAAAGAGGTTTTTAAAAACAAAAAGGTAAATATATCTCCTACAGCACATTACTACGAACAAAATGCCTGACAGGAACAGTGGTTCAAGCATATAAGCTACTCCAAGCTGCAATTTAAAGACAACCTGGACATCCGTCTACATTTGCTTCATTAATGAAATCAATCTGGCCTAGACAGGCACACAGCATCAGTCACATATAAACTACTATGTTGCACTGTAACACAAACATGTCAACATTCCCCTAAAATGGGCACATAAACTGAATGAGCATATTTCCATCAATTCTTAGTCCGTATGCTGTACTTATTGAAACAATTGCTTCTTGTGCGTGGTTGCACAGCAACACAGGTGTGAATTGTAAACAGGGATCAATGAACACCAACACAGCCTGTAAAGAGGGGTATTTCTGTTAAGGGCTTCCATTGGAAATGCAAAGCTGGTGAAGGTAACAGTTGTGCACCTAACATGGTTTAGTTTGAAGTTCTATACATCATAGCAGAAGGTATCCCAAAGAATCAATCTTGCCCCAGACAATGACATTTCCTTGTCATGTGTTTTCGTGCTAGGTGCAGATTTCCCCTATTAACTGTGAATCTCTGACATAATATCGATCCTGCAAATATCGATATACACATATAACAGACCACGAGCGGACTGCGGTGGTCCAACTGCCTGCTTCATGGGGGCTGTGATGAAAGATTTGGGGTGCAACTCACCCCTTTCTTCTTCTTCCAAGCAGATTCTGGTGTTGATGCTTTCTCCAGGTCCCCCCTTCACAGCAGGATCATCACCTGAGGATTATGACCCTGTGTGCTGCGATCTTCAAGTGAGTCCCTTTTGAACTATATACCCATTGCAGGATATCGCACATTTGAGCTGAACCCCAGTAATGGGTATATGGTATTTTTCCACATATATTATGCATATTTGTGCATCCGACACATATGCAGTTGAAATAGCCACACAGGCATCAATATATTTGTGAAAAGTACTCACAACCGTTGCAAGATCCCCTCCACAAAGATGGCTGTGTGGTCAACTTGTAATACAGCGGTCTTTGTACTGATAGCGCCGTAGGCTGCTGGTGCGGGCAGGCGCGGTCCTACATCGGTGGCAACCCCTTAATTTGTTTATAAATATTATTATAATAAAATATATTTTGAAATAAAAAAATCTATATTTGCATATCTTTAAAATTATTAAAGTTCACATTTAAATAGATTAAAAAAAATACTCCCCACCTGTAACCCCTAGTAACCCAACATCCTGCGTCTAAAAGTATTTTAATAAGATTTGCTTTTAACAATGTAAAAATTTAACTAAAATAAAAACAAATTAATAAACACATATAATAAAAATAAATACAGCAAATAAGTACTAATCAACATAAAAAACTATATTATATACAACATTTCCTAAGTTGATATTGTTCACAATATTAAGAACAACACAAAAAATTATATTTTTACCATCTATATTCCTGTCTACGATATATTTGAAGTCCTGCCATTCTTGACACGATATTTCTGCATCTCAATATTTTTCTTCCAATATTTTGTCCAAACCCCATTAACTACGTGAATTTTTTTTAAAAATGTTTAAGTTGTTGTGGTTTCCCAAGGTTGTAAGGTATTTAAAACAGTTGTGAAAATAACGTCCTGCACATGTAGGTTGTGTTGCAAAAGACTGTGTCAATACACACCTTCAGTGGACCAATTCTATTGCAAAATGGATTTTGGGGGGCAGTTCTTCCCCAAATTTATTTTGCTGGAATTTCCACTCAGGAATTGTTTTTCAAGGTTAGAAAACTTCACAAAGGACAAAGTTTAGCAACTTCACAAAAATGCGGGATGAATTTAACTGTCACATGAACCAAAAATAAATTGATCCCAAAAACTGAAAGTATTTGACCATCAGAACACTGCATTACTGATGTTTTCACAGTCTTTAACATAGATGCAACAATCTATGAATTGAGCAAGAGGTCCTCCATTTTTCTGAACTCTTTTATTGGAGCAGTATAGCATGTAGTATTGTGGTTTACTCTTTTCTTGGTTTGTCCTGTTTGTAGTGCGGTTTATCTATGTAAAATATATTCTTTTCTAACACAACTTTGGTTTTGTCATACTTGGATGTAGTGTGTTGTCTGATGCAGAATTAAAGCTTACCACCTTTATTGGCTCATAAAATGATTTTAATCTAACAAATAGGACAGATTTTGCAGTTTAAACACTGTACTTAGTGAGCAGATGCACCACCAGTCAATCTTACAGCAGTTGTATGCAACATAGAAAATGCTAATAAAGCCAATACTTGACTATATAGGCATTTGCGGGCAATGACACTGGAAAGATGTTGCTCTGAACCTTTCTGAGCTCTTTAGTTTTACTTTGTAACTTATATGGCCTGGTTGCGTTTTCTACTAAAGTCCAATGTTGATAGCATTGACCTAGGTGAACTTTTTTCATTACAGTCGAAAACACTACTTGTGTATCTCAGCCCCCGCTCTGCCTGTACCAGAACCTCCGCCTCTTCCTGCACCTGGTCAGTATGAAATAGTGGATTTTGACGGCCCCTGTAAGCAGTGTATCTCTAGTGCTGTGTTCTTGTCCAACACGAGCCGCTGGACGGGAGACATTTCTGGGAAAGGAATACCAGGACCAGGTAAAACCATTTGAAAGGTGTTGAAACACACATGAGCAATAGCATGTTCATGAACACCTATTGTGTTATTGTGTTATTGATGTTGTGTAAATGTTTGTTTTCCTCAAATATTTGGATCCTACCTACACAAATAAACAAATACATACAGATTGACGTACTTTGTCAATATCCATTAAGTATGAATTTGATGACTCTTTGGCTTCCATCAGCAGCTCCTCTAAGGCCTGATTACGAGTTTGGCAGTGTGGGAGTGGGACAGCCCGAATCCGCACTGCCAAACCCGGGTGTGAACCGCTTGCCAGATAATGATTTTTTCAGGCCCCTGAGGGCGGTTCATTGGGGGTCCCATTGCGGTCCCATTGCAGTGCCTATGAAAGAGGCGCCGCAATGGGAAAGTCAAAGGCAGTACCTGCATGGCATGGACTGGTGCAGTTCATGCCGTGCAGGTACCTGTGCCCCCTGCATGTACCCATGGCCCAGAGGCTACATGGGGCCCTCTAGGGCACCCTATGTTTTCTCTCTGTGGCAGAGAGAAAACTCATAATATGATTGGTGGGACCTCGGCGGTTCCGCCGATCATTTTGCAGCTCAAGACCACCACACTACCTCAAGCAGAGATCCCTGGCGGCTGCGGCGGTGCAATGACGGTCCGATCACCCTAGTTATAAAAGGGTGGCCAAAGACTGCCACACCACCGCGAGTCTGGTGGTCCGTGGACCACCAGACCCTTAATCAGGCCCTTAGTGTTAGAGAGGTCTTGAAAGGTGAAATTTAGCATTGTGCCAATCCTGGCTTTCTTGTTAGGTGTTTGTCTGATTTCAGCAAGTTTATTCTCTTTCTCTGGAGTCTGTCTAGTCACTTTAAACAGCTTTCCTGATGTTATAAAGTAAACATGACTTGGCCTTGACAACCTATTTCTGACTCCAACTTGAGTAGTTTTCTTTTCGTTTTGCCAGCCACTCCCTATCTGTTTCCCTCCCCATCTCCTTTACCTTCTCCTTTTGCTTCTCCTTCTCCCCGCTCATCTACCTTTTCATTTTTGTCCTTTGTTCTCTGCCACTCCATTGTACTATCTCTCTTTTTTACTCCTTCTTTAGCCTCTCATTCTCCCTAGCTGTTTCTCCTAATTTACATCTCCCTTACCCTCACCAGCCACCCATCCTCAGTCTCTGACCCACTTCTGCTCTTTCTTTGTTTTGTTCACTCATTTGTTCTTTCTCTCTATTCTTCATCTATATCCTTCCTGCCACACTCTATCCTCTCAACTTTACTCTAGTATTCTCAATATTGCCCTTCTTCCTCTTTCTTTCTATAGGATCCCTTTCTGGCTTCTTATGCTTTAGGCTCTTACTCTTCAAGTGATGCCATTGTCTCCATTTCCATCTGAGTGTGCATATGAATTTAATGTCTTTAGATTTCTGAAGCTATACACAGGATAACGTATCTTATTGCTATGCCTGTGGCCCATTTCTTAATAGTTTCAGGTTTGCTTCCCTTTTTTTAGGTAAGTCTTGTTTCTTGATCCGATAATACATGTTGAAATGGGGGTCTCTAGTTGGCACATTGTTATCCTGTCCAAGTAGGGATCCTTCTTCCTAGTCAGGATACACTACTGAAATAAGCCCTGCTCACCCCCTTGGTAGCTTGGCATCAGAAGTCAGGCTTACCTCAGAGGCAGTGTGTAAAGCATTTGCTATGTGAAAACACTACAAACACTACAAAAGGACACCACACCAGTTTTAGAAAAATAACCATTATTTTATCTGTGTAAACAAGACCAAAAATTATTTTTTTAAAAAGCCACCGTTCAATAATCAAAAATAGACTTAAAATACAGTTCCTTGAAGCCAATAGCTCCGTCCAGGGTGACCACGAAGTCGTGAACAACAAATCCAAACAGTTCAGGCTGACTGTGGCGTCATGGGCCAGCTACGGTGTTGTGGCAGACCGGCAAAACATTACCTTTAGAAATGCAGGGCATCACAACCTCTCGGTGATCTCCCAAGAGCCTGCATCGGCAGGTGTCTGTTCCGGAGGTTGGTGCAGGAGTCGTCGAGCCCTTGAAGTCATAAGCATTGCAGATAGAACTCCTCGCATTTGAAGTTGGGAGCGCTGGCTATGGCAGGCATCAGGGCTGCGGTGCGAAGTATAGCGGTGTGCATTGCCCTCAGGTCATGGTGCAGGCTGTGGCTTGGTGATAGTCGTTCATCTGCGTCGGTGAGACCAGGGCTGCAGTACAAAGTGATACAGTGCTTGTCACGGTGCTGTCAGGTCACGAACACGGTGCAAGCAGCGTTGTTGTTGTTGCTGAAGCACTGTCATCTCCTGACGAACTGGAGTCGATGGTGCCGGTGTCAGTAGGCCAAGGCTGCGGTGTAGGATGAGGACAGTGTGTTGTGTAACTTATGAAGAGTGCCCTCGAACTACGGTGCAAGCAGCGCAGTCAATGTCGGTGTGGAGCGGCATGGTTGGGGATACCAGGGCGGTGCCGTGAAGCTTGGCGGTGCGAAGTGCATTGCCCACAGGTCATGGTGCAAGCAGCAGTGGCATCTGGCATCATCGTCGGTGAGACCAGGGTTGCGGTGTGCAGTCTGGCGGTGCCTTCAGGACTCGGAGCAGGCAGCGGCGCACTTGACAGCATCAGGTTGCTTTTTCTTCTGTTGCAGCACAAAACACACAGTTCCCCTTGCTGGTTGCAGATTAACTTGAAGTCTTTGCTGTTCCTAAGACTTCTTGAATGGGGCAAGCTCTACCTCATGCTCTTGGAGAAACTCAAACAAAGATGTTGCAGAACGTTCAATCCAGTCCTTTCCCTGCTCAAGACAGAAGCAGCCACTGCAGGCCAACACAGTAAAGTGGTAGTTCCTCCTCACAGCTTCTCTAGGTCTTCTTCTTGGCAGGCTTCTGAGTCCAAAAGAGTTCTAAAGTCCTGAGGTCTTGGCCCTATTATTTATACCACATTTCCCTTTGTTCTCTTGTGGCAGAGAGCGTCTGTGCTCAGCCCAAAGCAGTTATGTCCTCTCTGGCCCAGCTTCCTGGCAGGAGATGGAGACAGCATTGTCTAAGGCAGACCAGGCTTATTCAGGTGCAATGAGATCTCCTCCCACTACTCTAAATGCAGTCCAGGTCTTTTCAGGCCAGCCCTGGCTCATCCAGGAGAGGCAGGACACACCTCAACCCCCACCCCCACATTACCCGCCCCTGTTACTTCAAAGCCAGATGCATTTTTACATTCTGAGTTTAGTTATACTAAACTCCATTTCTCTATCTGTCCCAATGGGAAGTCATACTTGTAGGATGTTACAAAGTATCTCCCATTCTATCCTATTGGACAGATAGCCTTTCTATAGTGAAAAAAGAAATACAATGTATTCCACTATCAGGACATATCACACACACATCTCCTACCTTTCACATACACTGCACCCTGCCCATAGGGGTACCTTGGGCCTACCTTAGGGGTAACTTACATGTACTAAAAAGGGAAGGTTAGGGCTTTGCAAGTGGGTGCACTTGCCAAGTCGACATGGCAGTAAAAACTGCACGCAGACACTGCAGTGACAGGTCTGAGATACCTTTACAGGACTACTTCTGTGGGTGGCACAATCAGTGCTGCAGGCCAACGAGTAGCATTTGATTTACAGGCACTGGCACTCTCAGTACACTTTACTAGGCACCGACTAGTAAATCAAACATACCAATCATGGAAACACCAATCCATAACAAAATCTATAGTAGAGACACTAAACCAGCAAAACAGAGTCAAACCAGGAGGGCAAAAAGCAAAAAAACAAGGGAAACACGCCAAAAGATACCAGGTCTAACAATACTAAGATAGAGAATCAGATACATTTTACATTAAATATGTGCTTCTATTTCAAGTCTGCTCATTGCTCCCTGTAGGCTTTTCTTGCTCATCCTTGATTGGTTTATAATTGGTAGGTCTTACATGTTTAGAGTCTGTTTTCTATTGGTTGTAGGCAACTAATCAAGGATTCAGGGATGTGGAATTCCTATAGCCCGACGCCCAGGACATACTGTTTGGGGTCAAGGGCAACAAGTTTTAATGTGCATTTTATCCTTGGGACAAGCAGGTTCAACCCCCTGCAGCGCAAACCCTTTGGCTGCCAGTTTGTAGTACCACATTAAGGATCAGGGAAGGGCTCTGCCTGCAGTTAAGTTATTATTTGTGTGCATATGTTAATGCTGTTCAAACTAGTATTTATGGTTCATTAATTGAGTGCCTTTATTATTAGTCTGAGCGCTCTCAGTAAATTTAAGTTCTGACTGCACTACTGACAGTCCTTCCAGTATAAAAACGTGGACACACGGTTTCAAAGTTTAGCAATATGAGGCTATGCATAATGCTCCCAGAATGCTCTCTGATTAGATGCAAATATTTGCAGAAGCTTGAAAGCAAGATTAATGATTATTTGCCCAAAAAATGAAAGTAGGAAAAACATTTTTTTGCTAAACTACTGTAAAATTACAGTTACCACTTCTTTTCAGCATCATTTTATAAAATGTGATGATGCATGCTAGTATTTCCCCACAATATAAATATTAGAAAATCAGTCTAACCAGTTTCAATAAGATTTTGGGAAACAAAAATAAATAAGCATTGGCAAAGCCATTAGGTCTGAAATGGTAGTCAGGTTTTTAGTTTTGGCAATGCGTGACATGTTTTGGCATGGTTTTTGTAAAACATTATTGATGTGAGAGCTGCCGGACCCTCACTAATATAACAAACAGTGGCAAAAGCAAAAATGTTTTTTGGTCTCAAAAAAGCACACACTGCCACATTAGTTACTGGCACTGAACAAAACTACTTTGTGTGCCTATATGCTCCTTGTGAAAGAGCAGAATGCGGTCACTCACCGTGAAGCCAGCCAATGCAGAGAGATCATTTTAATAAACACCAAAGGTCATGGTTAACGGCAGACCAAATTAGGGGCCCAATTATTAAAGAGTCTCAAACGTGCACCCTTGGTATATGTCCTTGCATTAAGGGCAGCTATATGGCTTTCGTGATTTCACAAGAATTTACAGCAGTAGGGCAAGAAATAGTACTCCTAGAAAATATTTGTGAACTGCATCTTAGCATGAGCAAATATGCAAGTGTAGATTTGCTCATGCGAACTCCTGAGTGTTTGCAAGTTTATTTTTCCCTCCAACCACTTTTTTCCTAACTCTGGAAGAAGGTTTACATCTGCCATTGTCAGGAGTAAATTTCCAACATTTCTCAGTATTGGACAAGATTAGAGAAGAGTTGTTGAAAACCCTTAAAACATGCAAGTTAGTAGGTTTCCACATATTCAAAAGGACATTCCAACCCTGGAACTATTGTTTACCACTACCTTCAGTCCCAGTATGTAGATCTGCGGAAACGTAGCAACATAAAAGGATTGCTAGTATTCAAACACTACTATAGTATGAGCCCTGGCATAATCAGAAAGGCTATATTAGAGCTCTTATATAATGAGATTGCTTCCATAATTTGTCTCCGCACAACATGGCACCAAAGGGACAATTGGATTTTGTTACAGGACAAGTAGATTTATGAAGCAACCTGCCCCATGGACAAGTAGATATTTTAATAAATTCCAAACCCCTGAAGGATTACTATAATCCTTGGCTTTTGCAAGCTCAATCCTGTAGAATGCCTTGCTTCAGTCACTGTGGGTGTTCCCAGAATACAGTTGCAACTCATTGTCTCGTGCATCACAGGCTTCTACCCAAAAACATACCTGGCCCTGCACCTCTACTACTTTCTCTAGGTGCTAGGTCTCCCATGTTCTGCTATTGTCAGACTCCCTTCAGGGAGGAGATAAGATAAAATGAATAATTGAAGTGACCACAGATAATATTGATATGGGCTTTCGTATATATAGTTTGTAGTTTCTTAAAGCACTGCTAGTCATCTTATACTTACCTAATAGTTTTGAATATTTTGTCAGAAACACTTCAATTGCGGATGGAGTGAGGTAAAAGCCTTGTTGGGTGTTCTTCAGGTGTTACACCTCTGTATATTCTGTCCAGTCTGAGTCATTGCCCCATCAGTTTGGTTGTGTTCTTTAATTTACATAAATAGTGACACAATATTAAACTTATTGATTTTTTAAAATTGTAGTGTCTTACATACATGCATGCCTCATTTTACCTGCGTATAGAGGTACCATACTCGTCGCCTGTGTTAAAAAGAAGAAAGGAAGAACGCAAGGTAGGTAATTGAGAATCTTCTTTATTGGTCATCTACTCTCCGACACAGCTTGCCAACTGACAATACCAACATTCCAAAGCAAGCTCCCTTGGGAATGTTGAACTAGGGAAGTTACAGTGGGTGAAAAGCGGGGCATAAGAAAAGGAAAACAATGGCAAAGGAAGAAGAGAGATCACAGCAATGTTCCTTTATATTTCTGTACCATGCACCAAACAAAATAAAACTTTCTCTGCCTCGACCAGGCTTCCCTTCATGTCCATACCTCCACCTATGGTGTTGCTAGTCAATTTGTGTTCAATCTAATTCTCCAGTTCTTCTCCCTTCTAATTACCTGAGTATCTTATCATTTGCCTTCAATTAGCCAGGAATACAATTTAGAGGTAACCTGACAGAGTAGCTTCTGTCAGAATCAGTAGCGGTCGGCAGTAGGTGTTTCTATAGGGCGGTGACGTGGGCAGGAGGAGGGGCAGGGTGGGGGGAAATAATGTATGGATTACGGAGTTTTACAGGTAAGTAAACATTTAAATACATAAAACGAATTTCGTTGCGCGCACTGCATCACATTTGGTGATGCAGTGTGCGCAACGAAATTCGTTTTATGTATTTAAATGTTTACTTACCTGTAAAACTCCGTAATCCATACATTATTTCCCCCCACCTTGCCCCTCCTCCTGCCCACGTCACCGCCCTATAGAAACACCTACTGCCGATCGCTACTGGTCAGAATGTAAACATGTTTTATTATTATTATTATTATTATTATTAAAGGCTTTTATAGCGCGCTCTATTACTAAAAAATAGTATCCTGGCGCGGTAAAGGCGGAACAGACTGGGAGAGGACAAATATTAGGAAACATAACAGTAAAATTAGACTTTAATATTAAAAAGGTGAGTTTTTAGTCCTTTCTTAAAAGCATTGAGAGACGGTGCAGTTTTTAAGTGGAGGGGAAGGGCGTTCCAAGATTTTGCTGCTTTTACTGAGATTGATTGACCGCCAAGTCTGCAATATTTAAATTTGGGGACAGACAACTGGCACATGTTGGCCGATCGCAGAGGGCGATTAGGGACATACAGACAGAACCTTTTTCTGAGATAGACAGGGCCAGTTTGATAAATGGCTCGGTAGGCCAACACTAGAACTTTAAACAAAATCCTGTGGGCGACCGGAAGCCAGTGGAGGGCACAAAGCAGGGGGCGGGCACTGGAGCGCCTCGGTGCATTAAACAAGAGCCTGGCAGCGGCGTTCTGAATGACCTGAAGGCGGTGAATCAGGTATGCCGGCAATCCACAGAACAGTCCGTTCGAGTAGTCTAACCTCGAGAGAATTAAGGCACGGATGACTGTCTCTTTTGCATTTATTCAAGTTTATTTCTCCTTTCAAATGCTGTGTGGTCGTCAAAGGGCAGAGTAATGTGTTCAACATTCACAAATTCACCAATAGTCTAAAATAATCAAACAAAGCTAGTGAAATTGCTCCCTTAATTTGATAGTGCAGGTTGGATTTAGACTAAGCCGAAGTGATTACAGCAGAACATTTACCTTTACAAGCAGTTGATGATAGGGATAATGATTTTTACCACTGTTTACATCAGAGTCAAAACTCATTTTGTGTTTTACTTTAAGGTTATGAGATAGTATTATCTGTCCCCGTAGGAGAGTAATGGAGGTGACTTGAGGATGATGAAGTCACAACTGTCCTATTGCAGGCCGAAGACATTAATAGGCTGATATAGTGGTCAAAACATTTTGGGAATTACAGGATTTTTCAGGTCTGGTGATTCATTGTATTTCACCTCATGACCAACTTTCAATGTTTTTAACCATAACAGAGGTACTCACCAATAAGGAAAATCTATAGGTGTATCTGTAGGTATATTTTATACATTTTTTCTTGCCAAAATAACAGGACCAAATAAATTGTCCTGAAAATAGATTCATAAGAACACCCAGGCCCAGGGTATAAAATAGTGTCCCTCTGTTAAGTCTACTGGGGTGACCTTGATCTTACCCCAGTGTGAGAGATCATCAAATGATGAAGCATGCCTTGATACGTTAAGGGTGAGACGACCTTTCAAAAATATTTTAATTGCCCTCTTCTCTAATAAGGCCGAGCTACAATAGGACAGTTGTGACTTCATCATCCACAAGTAGTTTTTTGTTGTTTATGAGATAGTATTACCCAACTGTCAATGGTTCTCAGCGTAATTTTCATATTGGTAGCCTAGTCTAATCGGTGGAGCTTAACTACATACTGTCGTGGAATGCTGCTTGCACCATAGATCCCAATGAGCTCAGAAGCATTGTCTTAAGCTTTCTCATCATGGATGTGGTATTTTTTGAACTCGAACATATAAGGGTTTCCCAATCACAGACGTCAGTGTATTTTTGGATGGTGGCCCTCACAGAAATGCCCACTCATCCCCCCTAAACATTAAGGGCCCCATTAGGATGGCGGGAGGATCGCCACCTCCCGCATGGCGGTGGCGATCCGCCCGACATCCGTCCCCGCCCGCAACCCATTTCCCCTCCATATTACTATGGCGGGGGGACCATGGCGGACAGAAAGACCGTCCGCCGCTTTTCCGCCCGGTCGACAAGTCAACCGGGCGGAAAAGAGTTTAATATGGTGGCAGTGTCTGCTAGACACCGCCAACCATATTATGATGCTGGCGGACACATGCCTTTCCGTGGCGGCAAAGGCATGCAGGAATCACTTCCCGGGGCCCGGTGTGGGCCCCCAGGGATTCTTGGCGGTGGGGGGTGCACATGGGCATTTCAATATACAACGTGGCAGGCACCGCAAAGTGCCTGTCACGTTGTGCATTGAACTGCATGAAGTGCATTTTTAGCATTGCAGCAGGCGGTGCTTTCAGCACCGCCCGCCACAATGTTAAAAATGCGGGATGCGCCCACCAGTGTGGCGGGAGCATCTTAATGGCCCCCAAGAGACCCCTGCCCTTTTTGCGTCGGGATGTCCGCCCGCCATCCTAATGTGCCCCTAAGGTTTCAAATACAGATTCTTCGAATTGGAATTGTTAATTTACAAATGCAAAGTGGTCATTTTGTCTGACTAAGTTCATTTTAGGTGTGTAATATGTTTTGTGGATCAGACCAAGTATAATCAGTGTGATCCTGGTCTTGAAGAACTGAAACTAGAATAAAGGCAATGCGTAATAATGTTAAAAAATAAGCTAGTCCACTTTTGCTTTACACTCATGGGCTGCAGTATATACTAGTATTGGTACTTGGATTTCATTTGTTTTTCTCAGTGTCTTGTCTCAGGTTTTTATTTATTTATTAACTGTCGATTAATTTTGAAGCTTTTTTTAAAATTCCATGGCAAATCCAGAATTCTATTTCAATGCTTTTTATTTTTTTGGACCTTGCCACACATGTTCTTATCCCTCTATATATATGTTTTCTCTGAATCACTGCCTCATATTTACCAAAACAATTGATAAATAAATATTGTGTCAAAACCAATGTATGTGATATCATGAGCTTGTTTAAGAAAAAGATTTCAAATATACATTTATATATATATGTATATATATATATGTATATAATATATATATATATATATATATATATATATATATATATATATATATATATATATATATATATATATATATATATATATATATATATATATATATATATCGAAGCAAACTCCCTCGAAGAAAGAGCAGAGGCCACACAGGGGAAGTTTCGGAGCCAGCATTTATTCACAGTTCACACAGAATGGCGGATGCATTTCAGCGTCATAGCCTTCTTCAGCGCCCGGAGTGTGATCAGGATGCAGGTACAAAATCACGGGTTTAAAATACCCTGCCCCGTCCTGATAGGTGTTCGGATGCTCCTCCCTCGGGTGAGTCACTTGCGCTGATACCTTATGTGGGCCGCCCAGTGGCAGGCGCCTACATGTCCCAAAATGCTTTGTTCTTGATGGGAAGGTATTGCGAGGGTGGAACAGCAACGTAATTAAGCACAAAACTCCAAAGTCCGTGTTAGTGCGAATTCTGCTTTCTCCTCTGGTCCCCATGCTGCAGCACCCTCCAGACATCAGGGATCGATTCAGCGTGAGCAAGTGTGTGAATACACATTGCCACAGTGCAGTCAGTGACCGCATACACCGCCACCTGTCTTCCTGTGCCTGAAGGTGAGTCTTGGCAAATCCAGCAACCTGGAGAAACACGAAAAACCGCTGAAGCAGTGTCCAGCAAACCAGGACCAACTTAGAGCTGCGAGGGCCTCTTAAGCGCAGCACTGGAACTGCGCGGACAAATGTCGAAGCAAACTCCCTCGAAGAAAGAGCAGAGGCCACACAGGGGAAGTTTCGGAGCCAGCATTTATTCACAGTTCACACAGAATGGCGGATGCATTTCAGCGTCATAGCTATATAGCATATATCATAGCATATATATCACCAAAATATAATTTTCCTATACTTATAAATGTAAATACAAAAATATTGAAGAAAATATATCTTTTCACACTAATATTGTTAAAAACATAAATAATATAGTTTTTTAATGTATATATGGTTTAAAATAGCAACTCTTAAATATTTTAATATATAACAATAATTATATACTTCATACATTATGTTACATTTTTTGTGTTTTTTTAATTTAAAACAATGTTAACAAATAAATTGCAAAACATACAATAAATTACCAAATTAGTTACATTTAAAAAAACATAAAAAATGAGATGTACTAAAAATATTTTTTAAATGATATAAATTAAAAATGTATATAAACAAATAATATCAAATTAAACAAATACACACAATAATATTAAATAGATTTAAGCAATATTAAAAAATGCATTGAAGTTGTAGTATAATAGATATATTATTCCCACTCCAGTCAATGCAACAGTAGGGAAAGCATTGGTCTTTGGAGGGGTAAAATTTACTATTCCCACTCCAGCCTGTGCAACCCCAGGGGAAACGTTGGACTTTTGAGGGGTAAAATGTAGTATTCCCACTTCAATCTGTGCAACAGTAGCGAAAGCGTTGGACTCCGGAGCGGTCACATGTCTATTCCCACTCCAGTCTGTGCAACACTTGGAAAAGCGTTGGACTTCAGACAAACAATTACTAGTCCCACTTCAGTATTTGCAACAGTAGGGAAAGCACTGGACTTCAGAGGGGTTAAAGTTACTATTCCCAATCCAGTCTGTGCAACAGTAGAAAAGGCACTGGACTCCAGATGGGTAAAATGTACTACTTCCACTCCAGTCTATGAAACAGTAGGGAAAGCATTGGAATTTGGAGGGGTAGAATTTGCATTTCCCACTCTGTTCAACAGTAGGGAAAGCGTTGGACTCCGGAGGGGTAACATTTACTATTCTCACTCAAGTCTGTGCAATAGTAAGAAAAGCGTTGGATTTTAGAAGGTTAACATTTACTATTCCCACTCCAGTCTGTGCAACAGTAGGGAAAGTACTTTAATTCAAATACATAGCATAGTTTACTTGTTTTCCCCTGAGATGGAAGCCGGGGGCATTTCTCTTCCCTAATTTGCTACTAAACTACCTTTTGTGAGAGTGTGTGAATTGATAGCTCTATACTGTATGCGTGGTGATTTTACGACCTATGTACAGTCACTCTGACTGGCATTTTTAAAAATTGTAGATATCTTAAATGGTGGTATTTTAATTATCGGACACTGACCGCCTGCATGTTTTGACGAGATCTAGTCGTCACAGGGGTCCCGATCTTCATTCCTCTACCGGTGCAGCCGAGCACAGCGCTCTCGCCGGCTGGGTAAAGCGGAACCACCATCTTGGGGGGAGGCAGGGTAGCGCTCCAGCTCCTGGACGCCTCCCGCCCTCCCTCACTTCATAAGGAGACCTGGTGACTATTCACTCAGATTACTTGTTTTCCCCTGAGGCGGAAGCCGGGGGAATTTCTCTTCCCTAATTTGCTACTAAACTACCTTTTGTGAGAGTGTGTGAATTGATAGCTCTATACTGTATGCGTGGTGATTTTACGACCTATGTACAGTCACGCTGACCGGCATTTTAAAAAATTGTAAATATCTTAAATAGTGGTATTTTAATTATCGGACACTGACCGCCTGCATGTTTTGACGAGATCTAGTCGTCACAGGGGTCCCGATCTTCATTCCTCTACCGGTGCAGCTGAGCACAGCGCTCTCGCTGGCTGGGTAAAGCGGAACTGCCATCTTGGGGGGAGGCAGGGTAGCGCTCCAGCTCCTGGACGCCTCCCACCCTCCTCCCACCCCCCAGCTAGACATGGATATAAGGAAGGGGCCTTCCCGTCCGCGCAGCGGGCGGGCGCAGCGGGCGCGCCTAAGGCAAGCCCGTCTGCGCCCGTCCGCGCCGGACCCGCGCCTAGCGCCAGAACCCCTGCTCAACACGCCCCAGTAATCCGCTGGTCCTCAGATCAATTGCTTCACCTCCGTCCTGCTACTTGCTCCTCCGCAATCTGCTGTAATACTCTTAGCCTAGAATCTACTGCATATTCCTGCCCACACTGCAATTATTCTCTTCCTGTGGTATCTAAAGCACCGCTACTATCCTTAACTGCTAATGATCAGCCACCCACCATCTTAAAGGCCGCATTAGTTAACTGCAGATCTCTTCCAGCCCACGCCCATGATATCTGGTTGTCTCTTGACACCCACAATTAGGATTTATTGTTTCTTACTGAATCTTGGATAAAAGATTCTTCCAAACCGGACATCACTCTAGCTACTCCCCCTGGTTATTGTTTCACTGGCATCAATCGAGACAACTCCAAGACCGGAGGGGGTCTTGCGATAATTGCTAAATCTCATCTCAAATTAAACCTCACGAAAATTCCCAATTTGGGCCTCATTGAGGCCGCTTATTTTACGATTATGGACCCCGCTAGTACCATTTGTGCAGGCATACTGATCTATAACCCCCCTGCCGTTACCTCTTCTTCCCTTACTACGTTGATGCATTCTATTGCTGATTTTTCTCTCAAACACTCCCATTTTACTGTATTAGGAGATTTTAATATTCACATTGATAATCCTTCCTGTACACTTGCCTCCTCTCTGTTAGAAACTTTACAAGGACTCACCCTGCCCCAATTAGTGACAGGCCCGACTCATATAGCAGGCCATACACTTGACCTCATTTTTTCAAATCATCCTACCATCTCCACCCTCCCTCCCACTCCTTTGACGTGGACTGATCACTTTCTCATTCCTTTTTCTTTCACGACACCCACCCCTCCTCCCCCTATCCCCCTTAATCGAGTTTGAGGGCGAAAATGGACCAAAGTGACTTGTGATTCCTTGGAAGCTCATCTTCATTTTCATCTCAACCAGCAAAAAGACCTCAACTCAGAAACCTTGAGATTTAACTCGTCTCTCTCCGAGGCGCTTGACTCTGTTTCCCCTCTTGCTCCTCTTACTTCCTTCAGATCTCGTCCCTCTGCCCCTTGGTTTTCCCCTCTGCTGCGTGAGGAAAAGAGCAAGTGTAAACAGCTGGAACGCAAATGGAGACTGAAATATGATCCTTTAGCCAAATTGGCTTATAAATCCGCCCTGAATAAATTTCACAAACTTAAACGCTCTTCAATGAGAGTTTACTTTTCTAATCTTATTCAACAGGCGCAGAATTCCTCTAAAACTCTTTTCTCCATTGTGACAGACTTCGTAAACCCCCCTGCTTCGAAATCCCTCTGTACCCCCACTCAAGATCTCTGCTATGGACTGTCTGATTACTTTCAGGAGAAGATAATTAAACTCTCCTCCTCCTTTGCAGTGACGACTCCTAATCACCCTGAAGATCGCTCCTGCCCCCTCTCCTGTTCTTTCAACTCCTTTAGTGAGCTAACTCCAGACCTTGCATTAGTTTTGCTACGCAACGTTATGTCTGGTTCCCCCTTGGATCCAGTCCCGGCCAAAATCATGGGCATTCTTGCCCCCATTCTAGTGAACCCGCTTCTTTCCATCTGGAATGCCTCTTTGTCGCGTGGCCAATTCCCCTCAGTGTGGAAACAGGCTATGCTCGTCCCCATACTGAAAAAACCCGGTGCTGACCCTTTACTATTTAGCAACTATCGACCTATCTCGCTTCTGCCCAAACCTGCCAAGATTCTGGAGAAGGTGGTACAGAAACAGCTGGCACTGTACCTAGAGTCAAACCAGCTGTTGCACGACTCCCAGTCCGGCTTTAGAACCGGCTATAGCACTGAGACAGCGTTGCTTGAAGTCTCAGAAATCATCAGGGAATCAGTGGATAGGGGCGAGGAGGCCATGCTGATCCTCCTCGACCTATCCGCTGCTTTTGATACTGTTTCCCATAAAATACTGACCACCCGCTTGCAACAGCTAGGGGTCGGTGGGACAGTGCTGGCCTGGATCACTTCTTTCCTGTCTAGTCGTTCTCAAAGGGTTACGATGCACCCTTTTGAATCTGAGGACAAGCCCCTCCTGTGCGGAGTGCCCCAGGGCTCTGCATTGAGCCCTCTATTGTTTAATGCTTATGTGGCTCCTCTGGCCAAGGTAGTTGAGTCCTGGGGTGTCAGGGTGGTCTCCTATGCTGACGATACTCAGCTTATCTTTTCCTTTCGAGACCATTCTGACTCCCTTTTTACCAACTTTAGAAGCTGCCTTGGCAACATCTGCCCCTGGATGGCAGACAATCATCTCGCCCTTAACACCGACAAAACGGAGGTTCTTTTCTTCAGCAAGAAATCCCCCCCCCCTGCAAACCTTTGGTGGCCTACCATCTTGAATCCTCCACCCACTCCCGTTCAGGCAGCCCGCAACCTAGGCTTCACTTTCGACAACTCTTTGTCTGGAAGTGCACAAGTCAACAAAGTGGTAGGGGCCTGTTTTTCCAAATTACGTATGATCAGGAAAATCTTCCCCTTCCTCCCTCAATCTTCACGCAAAACTGTGGTCCAGGCACTCATCACCACCCATCTAGACTATGCTAACAGTCTATATGCAGGTGCCCCCCTATACCTTATCGACCGTCTGCAAATAGCTCAAAACGCGGCAGCTCGGCTTATCGGTAATATCCCTGCCCGTACTTCAGTCAGAGCCTACCGAGAAGAGCTTCACTGGCTTCCTATTCCACGACGTATCGAGTTCAAAATTCTGACCCTGACTGATGAAAAAAGGTACAGGCAGAAGACCCTTTTCCGCAGTTGCCCGGCGTTAACCGCCTCTATACCCATTCAAGTTACCAAACAAAGAGGCAGGCGCTGGAGACCGAAAGGCAGGAAACAGAATTTTTATTCCGACGGAGCAGAACACGTCAAATCGGACAACAGGGTATCTTCTCGAGGTGCTCTAACTGCATCTCTGAGGCCTGGCCTCTTTTACATGAGTTTATTACTTTATTGCATAAAACACATCTCTGTCAACTCTTTGATGTACGGAAAGACATCCTCGGAATCCCCGCTTCAGGCCCGTTCCCACACATATTTACAGTTGAAGTCCCCACCCCGGTCACAACAGATGATGTTTATCGCGCAGCTGGACATTCCGCCGTTTCACGGAATGTGTGAGGTTGATCGGATCTCATGGGGTGGGGGCTTTGATCAGCTCAAGGATCCTTTGATGGGGGGGAGCTTCCTACTGTACAGGAGGAAGGGGGCAATGACAGTATCCGCTGGCCAGGTGGTGGCTTGGGAACGAGTGAGACAAACGGTCACAAAGGAAAGAGGGGTGTTATCAAGGGATCCGGGACCATGAAAGGGATGGAGGGAAGTGTCGCGCTGGGAACAGGATGGGGTTCCGAGGCAGAGCTACGTGGAAGAGAGGTTTATGACCCAAGGCATGTGAGAGCGGGGGCTGTCAGCGTGCGGGGGATGCTTTGCGAGGTCAGGAGAGAGAGAGAGACGCGCTGGCTATCAACGATGGGCAGAGAGGCCATGGTGCTCAAAATGGCTGCCACTTACGCGCGTGAATGGGCTCGAAAAGGGGGCAAGGTGGCGCCGATAATGTTGATGCTGCAGCCTAAGGTTTAACAGTCCTCCCTTTTCAACATATCTAGCCAGCTTGTCTATTCGATATCAATTTTCATTAGATCTCTGACCTCAGCATCATACAATGCTCCCATGCGTTCATTTCTGAAGTCCACAGTTTTAGGGCAAATACAATTTGTGCATAGTGAACACAGAGGTGGCAGACATTGGATTCCTAAGCATAGACCACATATCACAACTACAGGGATCAGGATAATGGTAAACAGTCTCCAGTCCCAGTTCTTAACAGTACTCCAGAACCAGCCACCAAGCGACCATTCTTCCTGTTCCTGGTGGACTTCTGAAGAGAGTCTGTGGAGATGTTCGATGGCCTTGTACACTGAGGGTGAATTGTCTGGTATAAATGTACAGCAGCTGGACCCAATAATTCGGCATGCTCCACCACGGTCCGCAAGAACCACATCTAGGACAAGGCGGTTCTGGAGGGCCACCAGGCGGACCGCTTGAAGTTCGGCGGTGTTGTTAGCAAGGATACCAGCTGTGATGTTCATTGTCGTCTCAACTGCCTGAGTCAGATGTCGGATGGCACGGCTGTTTGCCATCGGGCCCCAGAGCGGAACAAGTCCTTTCATGGCATCGAGGAACTGTGCTCCTGTTGAGTCGGCTTGTTCAATGTCCTTGGCTCGTTTTTGTCTGTGATGGTTCGCTGGAGCCACATAAGTCGGAGGAAGGATGAAGGAGATGAAACAAATGCCCCCCCAGCCTTTGGGGAGCCAGGTGTAAGCCTTTGTGCCGCAAACAAAGTACATATTTGGGGAGGATACAAAGGAAGGTGGGTCGGTGGAGTCCAAAGTTCTGGTGAAGCGGCAGGCGCTGCGGCCTACCAGCTGTGTCCCAAGCCCTTCTATGCACATGTGGCCTGTGACGTTGATGACTGACAGGGCCACAGTCAGAGTGGCGGCCGTTCGTTTCCGCAGGTAAGAGAAGGTGGGTCTGGTTGGATTGTTGAACACCTGCATTTCAATTCGTTCTTTAGCAGGGATGTCCATGTGGATTGAGTCGTTGGAGGTCTGCGGGCAGAAGTGTGTCTTTGTCCGGTTTCGCCAGACCCCATGATAGAAGTGCGTCATGGCTTTGCCGGAAGTGGCATTGTCTTTATAACTTTCTTGCAGGAGGATCAGCCAAGCGAGGCAGGAGCCGTGAACTGAAAAGGGTGAAGGGATGAAAGGTATCGAGTGCCCAGTGGCGTGGGGTAGCAACCCACAGATCCAACAGTTGGTGGCGTTGGTGGCAAGATTGTGCTGGTGCAACAACTGTACAAAGGAGTTATTCCAAAATTCCTTTCGTCTCTCTCTGAGTTGTGGGGAGAGCGAAATCAGATAATGTTCTTTCATGGTGGTAGGCTGAGCAGTGGTCAGGAATGTTTCGTGAGCGGGTGTATTTTCTTCCACAATCCAGAGCGTGGTCATGAGGAGAAAGCAGAAAAGGATCGTGATAAAAAGTGCAATTGTCTTTGAGCTGTGGAGTCTGTCTGCTTTCGGGTTTTTGTAGTGGGTATTTCCTGTTGCTTCCATCATCTTCTTATTTGGCGCTTCCATCATCTTCTCATTTGGCGCTTCCATCATCTTCAAGGTGCTCGGTAGCGGGCAGAACCACAGACTTCGTTTAGCGTCTCTCCGGGTGACCCTTGATGGTGTTTTAGGTCACAGTTCTGAGATTTTAACTTAGCCCGTGGTCTACTTAGCCGAAGCTCCCTCCTTTCGTCGCAGGAAATACCCTTCTCTGGATGGCACAGTAGGATCAGAGAATTTTGCAAGTTCAAGGGCTTCGGAATCAGGATAGCAGGCTAGTGACGGTCGGTCCTTGTTCAGGAGCTCTTCTTGGTTGTTGATGTTTTCTGTTGTGGTCAAGGTCGAGGAGACCTTCTTGCAGTGGTGCGCGTGCAGCCAATGCCGCTTCCCCTCCACACGAAGAGCCGTCCGGGTGGTGAGCAGCACTTGCCAGGGGCCCGTCCACCTGGGTTCCAGACTTTTCGTTCGCTGAAAATTTCGGATCAGCACGAAATCTCCAAGTTGGATGGTGTGACCCGGACCCCTGGAAGCATCGGGGATGGCCTGCTGCACCTGCTGATGAATGACAGACAGAGTTTCAGTCAATTTATACAGATAATCAGACATTAGGACGTCCGGGACGTCATGTATGGAAGTTGGTTTCGGTGCAGACCAGACACTCATGGGTCGGCCAAAAACAACTTCATAAGGTGTCAAGTGATGTTTGGTGGGGGTGGAACGCATCGATAGTAATGCCAGTGGGACGGCATCTGGCCATTTCAGACCCGTGGTAGCCACTATCTTGGCCAATTTGAGCTTCAGGGTGGCATTGTGTCGCTCAATGAGACCCGCAGACTGGGGGTGAAAAACTGCGTGGAACTTCTGCTTGATGCCCAGCCCCTTTATGATGAGCTGGATGACTTCGGCTATGAAGTGGGGGCCATTGTCGCTCCATAAAATCCGACAAAGGCCGAGGGAGAATTCCTTTAAATAGTACCTTTGCAGTGGCCATGGCGGTGTTGTCACGGGTTGGATATGCCTCTACCCACTTGCTAAATGCACACACCACAATGAGTACGTACTTCAGGCCTTGGCATCTGTCTAGTTGAATATAGTCCATCTGCAGGACTTCAAACGGGTGATTTGGGACCCCAAACCCTCCCCGGGGTACTACAGTTCCTTTCCCGGGGTTGTGTTGTAGGCATATCAAGCATTGTTGGACCAGGCGTTTGGCGGAGTCTGTGATTTTATCATTGTGCCAAACTCTGAAGACAAGTTCGATCATGGGGGCTGATCCTATGTGGGCAGGGGAGTGTGCCATAGTCAGTATGGGAATCAGGTACGAGTCAGGTAGCAACCATTTGTTTGTGTCCTTTGTTCGCCAGCAGCCTTCGTCATCCTTCAACCCCACCCGTGTCCATTCAGTCAGTTCGTGTGGTGTGCTAGCCATTTGAATGTCTCTAATAGTGTCCCTAGCGTCAGTCCATTTTTCTGCTTGTGACCTGGTCACGTACATACGTGTTGTCGTCCTATTTTCGGCTGTCGTTCGGGCGGTGATGTCGGCTAGTGCATTTCCCTGTCCGATAATGTCTGTCACCTTCTTGTGTGCCTGGCATTTGATGACCGCAAGCCTCTTGGGGAGAAGGACAGCTTCGATCAAGGCGGAGACTAGATCTCCATGCAAGATGGGTGTGCCGTGTGAGGTCAAGAATCCCCTCTCCCTCCAAAGGAGCCCAAAATGGTGAACCACCCCGAAGGCGTACTGGCTGTCAGTGTAAATGTTCGCTGTGGTTCCTGCTGCTAGAATGCAGGCTCGTGTGAGGGCAATCAGTTCCGCTGCCTGGGCAGATCGTTGTGTGATGCGGGCTGTCTCGACTACAGTTCGAGCCGTGGTGACTGCATAGGCAGCTGAGGTGGTGCCATCGGGGAGTTTGATGCAAGAGCCGTCCACCCACAGCTCTCCGTCAGGGTCAGGAAAAGCTGTGTCTCTGAGGTCAACCCTACTTCTAGTCTGTTCGTCCGTAAGAGTCACACAGTCATGTACAGGGAGCACATTGGGATCGTTCTCTGGTAAGGGTAACAGAGTTGCCGGGTTCAGTGTGGTGCATCTTTTTAGGGTGATATGTGGTGCTAGCAAGGTGAGCTCGTATCCAGTCAGTCGTGCACTCGTCAGGTGTTGCGTCTTGGTTTGGTTCAGGAGGGTGTCAACTGCATGGGGTACCAGTACTGTGAGGGGATTCGAGAGTACGATTCCCTCACTCTGTCGGATAGAGATAGCAGCGGCAGCTACAGCTCGAAGGCAAGCAGGCAAGGCTCTGGCTACAGGGTCAAGAGTGGCAGAGAAGTAAGCGCACGGTCGTTGCTTTGGGCCAATGGACTTGGTCAGTACAGATAAAGCGCACCCCTCCCTTTCGTGAGTGTAAAGGGAGAAGGGCTTTGTATAATCAGGGGTACCTAGGACAGGGGCCAGACAGAGGGCGTCTCGTAGTTCCGTGAAGGAGGTTTGGCACTCAGGGGTCCAAGGGAGTGGGAAGGGGACGTCTTTAGCTAGCAGAGAAAGCAGTGGTTTTACAACGAGGTTAAAGTTTGGCAACCACTGTCGGCAGAAGGAGGTGAGGCCCAGTAGAGAGCGAACCTGTTTCTGAGTCTTAGGGACAGGAGTTTCGAGAATGGTCTGGATCCGGTCGGGAGTGAGCTTCCTTCCGTCTTTGGACAGGAGGTGGCCTAAGTATGTCACTTGGGGTTGGCAGAATTGCAGCTTCTTCCTGGAGACCTTGTGGCCATTTTCCACAAGGAAGTGTAGGAGTTGAATGGTGGCTGTGACTGCTAGCGGAGTGGTGTCGGCCGCCAAAAGGATATCATCGACGTATTGCACCATCACCACTCCATCGGGTAACTGGACTTGATCCAGTTGTCTCTTGAGGGCCTGGCTGTAAATGCTAGGGCTTTCTGTATAGCCCTGGGGTGCTCGACAGAACCTATACGAGCGGGCCTTTAGGGTGAAGCCGAAGAGATATCGGCTGTCTGGGTGAATGGGGATGGAAAAGAATGCGTTTTTGAGGTCAATGACAGTGAAGGTAGTAGCAGTAGAAGGAATCAATGTCAGGATGGTGGTGATGTCCGAGACCACGGGGTACTGGGGTACCACCACTTTGTTGATCTCTCGATGGTCAATGATAAAGCGGTATGTTTTCTCATCTCCTTCCCCTTGTTTCTTGATGATGGGCAAGATAGGGCTGTTGCAAACGTTGCTAACCACTTCCTCTACCACTCCTGCATCTATCAGTGACTGAATAATCTTTACCAATGCCTTCTCGCCCTCGGGCGATATCCGATATTGTGGAAGTTTTGGGAGTGTTGCGTCTGGGCGGACAGTAATGTGTATTGGGTCAATCATCATGCGCCCTACGTCCGAATCTGTCTTGGCCCATAGATACGGAGGCAGGGTGTCAAGCAGGGAAGCGTCAGCGTCAGTGATGGAAAACATGCGTCGGGGAGGGCAATGTCTAAGCAGAACGGGGTTGTCGTAAAGGAAAACTCGAACTCCGTCTTGAGAGCATCTAATTGTCGCTCGGAAGTGTTTCAATAGGTCAAGTCCCATAATGGCGTCAGGGCTATTGGCAGAGAGCAAAAACGTGGTGTCAGTGGTGTTGTTTTCTAAGTCGAAGAGGATTGGGGCGGACAAAGGGTTAGTGGAGGGCGTTCCATCGAAACCTGTCGATGTTATAAGTGAGCCAGACAAGGGTGCCCTTGGAATCAGTCGTTTAGATAACGCACTACGTGTTGCGCCAGTGTCTACCAGAAATGGAGACTTTGTACCCAAGACCTTAGCAGTGACATAAGGGCCTTGCTGGTCAACATAGAGCTCGACTGGATCCCTCCCTTGCCCTTGGCAGTCCTATGCAAAGTCGTGGCCGTCGTCATAGTCAGACTGCTGGCATTGGTTCTGTCTGGGTCGGTCAAATGTATTTGGTCTGCCTGATCTGTCATTAGTCGTGTCATTTGAAGGCCCTCGCTGCTGTCCCTTATTTCTTGGTCCGTTTGCTATGTCCCTGGGGTCTTTGTTTCTGATTATTTCCGAAAGGATCGGGCATTGGGATTTCCAATGGCCAGTTCCTTTACAGAAAGCGCACTGATCCTCTCTAATGTCCGTACGTCCAATGTGGGGAGTCGAAGTACGGTCCTTGGGTGGTGCAGTCTTAGGGACGTTCATCTGATAGTTTCCCCTGTATTGGTCGCGTCCTATAGTCACCCCTTGCAGTTGTGCAATCATCACCCTCTCTTTCAAATCTTTCTTCTTTTTCTCTGTTGCTCTATCGTTTTCTTTTTTCTGATGTTCGTAATATTGGGCCATCTGGAGGATAGCCGTGGGTTTGGAGGCTGCCCAACTACTCTCGCTGGCCTGCAGTTTCTGGGAGACCTCTGGGGACAAACCCTTAACATAATTCTGGACGAACAGATGGTGTCCGGTTGCAGAGGTCATGTCCTGGCCGCTGTAATCGGAGAACACCGTTTCAAACCGGGAGAAGTAATCCGATACATCCTCTTGGGGTTTCTGGCGACAGGCCGTTACTATCGACCAGTCCACTTTCTTTTCTGGAATCAGGGTTTTTAATCTCTGTACGATTTTGTCTGGGAGGTCTAAAATAGATTTCAAGGGCTTTTGTCCAGGCTCTCGCTGTTTATCAATGCCATCGAGTTGCGACCAGGTATGTCCAAACAGCTCAAGGTGGTCGACTTTCCGGATTTGCTTCCACACATCAGCTGGTAGACATAACCCGAAGAACAAGTCGATGTCAGCCAGGGTCATAATCGTTGAGCCTAGGGCTGTGGCTAACTCAGTGTAGAAGGCAGTGGGGTTTTTACGTAGATCAGGCAGAGATTTCCGAAACGTCAGAATCTCTTGCCGGTCCCACGGCTGGTAGACCGAGTTGTACACTACCCTTCCTTTTGCATCTTTGTTGTTTGCGTCATCATGAGTCCCTTCACCTCGTGGGGGAACCCAGTAAGGGGCAGCTTCTCGTATCGGCATCATGGCGTTAGATTGCTCAGTTTGTGGTTCGGTCACTACGGATGTCATGGTTTTAGTTCCCGATTTTTGTTCAGTGAGGTGGCGGAAAACCTCAAGCGTGCGCGTAAGGAGGTCCGTCACATCACACTCGCTCTCATCCCTGATATCGACCTTCCGGTACAGAGTCGTCAAGCTCAGGGGACCTTTGTCTCGATATCGGTCCTCGTATGCGTGCAAGACATAGTAACACAGTCGAACGATAAAGTGTTGTCTGTGACTTCCTGTATACGATTTAAACATATCCGTGATATACTCTTCATATTCCTTTCTTTCTACCAACATCCTTGCTATCTTGTCAATCCCTGCTCGCTCATCTTTGCTTAACCTGTTTGTTCTTGTAGAACCAGCCCCTCGGGTCTCATGGTCGCCTAACGTTGTCGTTTGTGTGCCGGCACAGAGGCCACGGGGGCCGAAGCTGTGGTGCTACTTTTGTTCGTGCCCGGGGGTGGGGGGTGGTGGGTGCTGAGCTAAGGGTTGGGAAGGGGCATATGGAGGGGGCATGTAGATGATCGGAGGACCTAGCAGCAGATCATCGTTGGCTCGCTGTTTCGCGGGTAATTCAGGGTAGAGTGTGGAGGGAGTTCTAACCGGACACTGGTTTGATGTTTCTATCTCTGGTTTCTGATCGGCTTCCTCTCTTTCCTTGATCTCTTCTTCTAGTTTCTTAGCAGCTAGGTGGCCTGCCTTTCGCAGCTCTTTTCCCAACCTACTCTCATTCTTCTTCTTACGCTGTTCGGTTTCTTTGCGCCACATGCCGAAACTATCAAGCATAGTGGGCGTTGTCTTGTTTTTACCAAGGGCTGTTTCTAGCGCGCTCATTTTATCGTCATCGAAGGATCCTATCAGTGGCCACTGACTTTCTCGATCCTTTTTCGTATATTTATGCCACAGCTTGCTATAAGCTATAGCGATCAATCCATGCTTCATGAACATGTCCTTATTAGGGGTGCCTTCCAGTGGAGCCGGATGGTTCATCTCTAATAAGCGGTCCGGGCTAAACAGGCTACCAATCAGTGGGGAGAAGACAGGAATGACGGAAATGGGGACAAGAGTCAGCACTACCTATCTTATCACTGTGTGCAAAGACTAGACAGAATATTTCTATTCTACGTTGTTTGCAGGCAGTGAATACCACATGAACCAATATCGAGCAGTCAATGTTCAATCAAATAATCAGTGGGAAGAATAAGTAGGCCCGCAAAGGTCTGCGTTACCTACCCTTTCACTATCTGCAAAGAGGGAACCTGTTCTTTCCTGTTTGTAGACAGAGAATCTTCAGAAAATAATCCGCGAACGGTAGTTCGGGTTCAATCAATTAATCAGTGGGGGAGAAGGATAGACGCGATGGATGACAATGTGGACAAAGGTCTACGTTACCTATCCTTCACTGCTTGCAAAGAGAGAGCCTGTTGTTTTCTCCGTTTGCAGGCAGCGAATCTCCAAATGGATCAATCAAAGAGTAATACTAGTATTTTTTTAAACAATCATCATTTCGCAATTTGTCGTGTCTACACGACCTTACCCGGACCGCATGGACAGTTTCTTGTCTTCCGAATCCAGCGTCCGATCGTCCTCTATTCTTCGTAATCTTCACGGCACTCCTGATGGTTCCCAGTCAGGACCGTAGATCACTCGAGAGAGGTCTGTTCGGAACCAGTGAAGTTCGGATGATCGGCTGTCAGACGAGGGTCTATTGGACAGGTGCACTCCCGATCGTTGCAGTCGTTCACTCTGTCGTCAGGACCTCTCCCACTGGATCCACGAGTCGCTGATGGGCCCCACGCTTGGGACGCCAATTGATCGGAAAAAGGTACAGGCAGAAGACCCTTTTCCGCAGTTGCCCGGCGTTAACCGCCTCTATACCCATTCAAGTTACCAAACAAAGAGGCAGGCGCTGGAGACCGAAAGGCAGGAAACAGAATTTTTATTCCGACGGAGCAGAACACGTCAAATCGGACAACAGGGTATCTTCTCGAGGTGCTCTAACTGCATCTCTGAGGCCTGGCCTCTTATACATGAGTTTATTACTTTATTGCATAAAACACATCTCTGTCAACTCTTTGATGTACGGAAAGACATCCTCGGAATCCCCGCTTCAGGCCCGTTCCCACACATATTTACAGTTGAAGTCCCCACCCCGGTCACAACAGATGATGTTTATCGCGCAGCTGGACATTCCGCCGTTTCACGGAATGTGTGAGGTTGATCGGATCTCATGGGGTGGGGGCTTTGATCAGCTCAAGGATCCTTTGATGGGGGGGGGGTTTCCTACTGTACAGGAGGAAGGGGGCAATGACAGTATCCGCGGGCCAGGTGGTGGCTTGGGAACGAGTGAGACAAACGGTCACAAAGGAAAGAGGGGTGTTATCAAGGGATCCGGGACCATGAAAGGGATGGAGGGAAGTGTCGCGCTGGGAACAGGATGGGGTTCCGAGGCAGAGCTACATGGAAGAGAGGTTTATGACCCAAGGCATGTGAGAGCGGGGGCTGTCAGCGTGCGGGGGATGCTTTGCGAGGTCAGGAGAGAGAGAGAGACGCGCTGGCTATCAACGATGGGCAGAGAGGCCATGGTGCTCAAAATGGCTGCTGCTTACGCGCATGAATGGGCTTGAAAAGGGGGCAAGATGGCGCCGATAATGTTGATGCTGCAGCCTAAGGTTTAACATGACTTTTCGTGCTATTCATGGAATTGGCCCGCTCTATCTGAGGAAGCGTCTTATAATCTCTGCTTCAGTTAGACATCTGAGATCCAACAGCCTTCGTCTTCTGATGGTACCAAGATTCAGGCTTTCTCGGAGTGGCGGCAGATCTTTCACCGTCACTGCCACCAAGCTCTGGAACAGCCTCCCCCTTGATCTTAGGTTTTGCGAATCTGAGCCAGCCTTTCGACGCAAACTCAAGACCTGGCTGTTCACCAAGAGCTAGGGCTTGGCATTGTCAGATCCTCGCACTCTCCTAGTCCCTCTGTGGGATATGATTCTGGTTACTCTTTAGGGGGACAATCATGTAATCCTAGCGCCGGGACACCTCCGCCGGAGGTAGCTGTGCGCTCTATAAGCTTCAAATAAATAAAAAAATAAATCAATATATTAAACATAACCCTATTAATTTAATAAAAATATAAAACTCTTAATATTAACGAACCCAAAAGAATTATATATCTATATTAAAACAATGAAAAATTTAACATAATTATTTAATATTTTATTATTAATTATCAATGTAAAAAAATGGCCATTATTTATTTCTTAATTAACTTACCACACTATGCCCCCCACAAACCTAGCAGCCCAAATTAAAATATAACAACAATAAATACATGTAACATAATTGACATAATAAATAACTAATTAACAATGAATCATTAATTAAATAATCAATTAAGTATTAATTATTAATTAATTATTAACTATATATTTTGATTAAGTTATTCATTAATAATTAACATATCACCCTATAACCTATACCCCTACAGCCACACCAACCCTCTTCTAACAAATAACTTAATAAAATGTAATTATTACAAAATGTACATACTTATTATTCAATTAAATAAGGATTAATACGTTCTTAATTAATTGTTCATTAATTATTACTTAGTTAACTTCCTACCCCATAGCCATACAAACCCAGCAACCGCATCTAACAAATAACTTTAGAACTGTAGTTATTACACATTTTGCATAATTAATAATCAATAAAATAATTAATGAATGAATTATTAATTATTTATACTTAATTCACTTCCCACCCTACACGCCTACAAACAAATTAAATAAAAATGATAAATCCCTTACAGGTTCCAACTTTATTTAAAATTTTTATTAACAATTATACAAATAATATTAACCCAAAAAATGTATATCCCCTTCGATGCTTGTGACGGAACCATTCCGTTATCAGTCACGGTTAGGCTGTGCTGATGACGGAATGGTTCCGTCACAACCACACACAGTTATGGAATGTCCAGCACACTGAGGAAATCGGGGCCGCACGGAAGGTGATATAGAAATGAACAAGCGAGAAGATAATCATTTTTGTTTATTTTTACAACTATATTATTATTCTGTCCCACCTCTATCCTTTTCAATCTAACAGACTCACGTGTCCTCATAATCCTCTTTGGATTTCGGAGTAGCGTGCTATTCACTGAAAAGCGCTTCAACGCCTCATCAGGGATAGAAAGTGCCATATAAATACAATTACAATAGCTGATATTTGTGCTGCACTGCTGAGCACCAAGAGGTTTTCCATGGTAGCTGCAAGAGTTCAAGAAGCAGGCCAGTGTACCAGACACAGCCTCTGGGCTTAGGGATGCCAGTGGCAATGGTGAAGGTGCTTGCCTTCAGTAGGCTGTTTTTTAGTATTGCTGACTGTCTCAATCATTTGGGATATTTGTTTGCATCCATTGCGAGAGTCCATATTATCAGCCTAAACGTGCAGGGCTGGAACAAAAGCTAATGGGTTGGAAAATGTTTTAATAACAGCCCAAAGTTGTTCAGGGCAAGGGTCAAAGCAAGCACATCTGACCCTCCCCAGTGAGAAATAAGGGATTCCCTGTAAGAGTTAGCTCACCAGCTTTCCCAGCTGGTGCACGTTCATCAATCCCCGCCCCTGTGCTCACGCCGGCTGGTGTGAACGAGTGTATAAATGAAGGAGGCGGAGCTGCAAAGGAAGTCCGCGATTAACCTGCACTCTGTGTCGGTGTCTTCCTGCGGCCCGCTGCGAGGCCCGTTAGCGCACAGTACTCGGCGGGAGGGTGGCCCCCCTGGAGCTACACAACACTGGCGACGAGGGAGGAGAGAACAAGCTTGCTCCTGCCCTGTGGAGTGTGTGAAACTGACAGCCTCACCCCTCTAAAGCCACAAGACCCCTCCAGAGTTCCGTAGGCCCACCACACGTGCTCCCTGACTGGGTATCACGGGAGAGGCTACCTCCTGGAGGCACCTACGAACCCTTCAACTATTCCTGGCTGCCGCAACAGCCCAGTGGGTCACCGACGCCACATTAAAAGAGGTGAGTCATGCATGCCCCATGAAGAACCATAAGGACACCCTGGTGATCCGTACCAGCCCGGTGAGTGCCACGTGCCTGAGCACAGGTGTGCTCACACAACACCCAGTACTGCTGCACAATCTCCCGCGCCCGCAGGCCACCCACAAGGATCTTCGCTAGGCCGCACATCGGCACCCACGTCCAGCACCATGGAGGTTCAAGGTGACGCCACCCAGGCCCCTGTGCCAGCGACCCCACATCACCCTCGTCTGACATCCTGCCTCCCTTCAGTGAAACAGCAGACCCCTCCACGGCCGCACCAAGATGGCTAACATGGCTTGGCCACCTGGAGAACTACTTCATCACCACGCGGGAAAAGGATGAGGCAGTAAAATGCTTGCTTTTACTCCATTATGCGGGGGAACAGATCTACTTTCTGTTCTAGCATCTACTGGACACAGGAACCCCGATGATTACACTGCAGCAGTCACAGCCCTCAATGCCCATTTTGATCCCCAGATGAACCCAGACTTCGGACATTTCAAGCTGCGGCAAGCCAAGCAAAGGGAGGGTGGGTCAGTAGACTCTTATCATGCACAGCTCAAGGAGCTAGCCGCCATTCACCTCATGGGTGACTGGCCGCAGAAGAAATCAGAGCCCAGCTGATCCTTGGGATGCACAGCAAAGTCCTACGTGGCCTCATACTAATGCAGCCTAACATACTGATGAATGATATCCTGGTACTAGCACGGTCTCACAACCTGTCAGCGGCGCGTACGGAAGAGATGGCCATGGCACTGATGTGGGGGCGGAGAAGAGCATCACGGTCAAATTGGAAAGAACTGACGCAGTCAGAACAAGGGACAAGACCCACAGACCGCAAGATCGCCAGCCGCAGGCTGCATAGAGTTACTGCGGATACTGTGGGTATGAGAAACATCCCTCACAGTCATGCCCGGTACAAGGGAAGACCTGCACCAACTGTGGCATCGCAAACCACTTTGCATCTGTTTCCAGGAAAAAGACATAGCGCAAAGAAGGAAACCGGCCCAAACCAATGAGAAGGATGGTCCGCCAACTGTCCCAAGTCTCACAACCCGGGAGCAAGAAAAGGGAACAGACAGCCTACCAAAGGGACAAGTCCACATCGGAGGATGAAGGGGAGACATATCTAGTCTCATTCACCCGAGCCCTGAAGAGTAGGAGGAGACCCCATCCTCGCTGCATGATCCAGGTTGTAGGGTCTGAGGTCAATGCAGTGATTGACACGGGTGCATCAGTGACTGTAATGGGGATCCAACAGTACAACAAGCTGAAACCCAAGCCGGAACTCCGACCGTCGAAGTCCCAAATGTTAGCATACGGCAGCGACTCGCCACTGCCGCCCAAAGGAAAGATGACTGTGCCAGTACGGTCAGGAGGCATCGAAATCACCATCGACATCCACGTAATTAACCAGGAGATGGACATGCTGCTCAGCAGCCACACGGCCGAGGACTTAGGCCTGGTGCTGTTTGCAAGGAGGGTACAGATAGACCAGATGGAAGAGTTGCTGAGCCAATTCAAAGACTTGTCTAAGGGGCTAGGCAAAACATAGAGAGACCCCATCAAATTACACATAGACACGACTGTCCCACCAACAGCCCTAAGACACCGGAGGATTCTCTTTCACCTCCGACACTGGTAGAAGAGGAATTACAGTAACTCAAAGACCAAGGGGTCTTTGAGAAAGTGTCAGGGCCCATGCCATGGGTGTCAACCCTGGTAATATCTGAAAAGCCCCGTCAACCAGGGAAGATCAGACTGTGCATAGATATGACCCTCCCAAATAAGGGCATTCGGCGCAAACGTCACATAACGCTGACCATGGATGACATTGTGGCCGATCTAAACGGCTCCAGGTGGTTCTCGAAGCTGGACCTGAATGCCGGCTATCACCAACTAACACTTGTCAAAGATAGCCCGTACATAACCACGTTCAGCACTCACCTAGGCCTCAAGAGGTATAAGAGGCTGAATTTCAACATATCGTTCGCCGGTGAAATATTCCAAAACGCCGTCAAAGAAATCCTGGTCGATGAGTGAAGGGAGAAGATGGTGGCTGAGTGAAGAACATAGTCGCGAGCTCCTTGCTTGATAGAGCAGTACTGCCAAAAATGCCCACCGGGGTTGAACACTAATCCGTCACGATCCCTGACCGATGAATGCAGGTAACATGTGAAACTAAGATGCTGCTTTACCTAAACCTCTATCTCGCACGAGTGAGGTGGTCGAATATACTGGGGTACATCAGCGTAATGGCGACATTTTGAGAAGAAAAAACAACTGTCTCTTGCCCTGTTTCTGTATCTGTCAAACCCCGCGGTCTGTGGTCCGGAACTGGACTACTCATCACGCAAGCGCCTACCTCACATTACCTTTGTCTCCGTATCTACACCAGCGTCTGCAGCATCCTGTGACATCCGTGGCGCGCGTGGCATTCACATCCACATTCAACAGTGGTTTAGCGTCCTTCATCCAGCATCCGGCATCCGGCACTCAGCATCGGAATTCAGGCACTCGGCACCCGCATCCACAGGCCGCTTAAGCTAAAGAGTACTGCGTGCGTGCGTGCCTGAGTGCCTGTGTGCCTGTGTGTTGCCGGTTTACCTGCCATCCTCCACGTACAAGTGCAAGTGCCAACTCGAGCTCAAGCCCGAGCCGAAGTCCGAGTGTGAGGCCACCCGCCTGGGAACAAGGGACTCAGAAGAGACTCAGAAGCTCACTGCAGCAGCAGAACAAAACATAGCGGACGTCCCAGGACCTAGGCGAGCCGCGCTTTCTGCCCCTTGCTCTCGCTCCTCGCTTCTCTCTCTCGCTCCTTCCTCCAGGCAAGCTCGGGGCTCCACATAGGTGACTGCGGCTGAAAAACGGCAGAAAACGCAGAGGAGTGCACAAAATCTACAAACGCTTACAAAAGGTATAAAGATTTAAAAACGTTTTTGACAAAGAGAATACAAAGAGCCTACAAAGAGGCGGTGCTGAGCAGGTTGAAGGCAGGACAAAGGCAATATAAAGGAAGGTTAAAGCACTATAAAGCAGCATAAGGTCTTTTGACTATTTGGAGAGCATGAAAGAGACTTGGTAGAGACTGGTAGAGACCGGCAGAGATTGGCAAATAACTAATAACTAAAATGTAAAACTAATGGATCTGCTTCCATACGGCCCTGAAAAGCTGCTTGAATCACTCTGAGCACCCAGGGTGCCCTGCATTTACACTCGGGGGTTCTGTACTGTGTACCCCCTTCAGGTTGCACACCTTACACACTTGGGCATCTCATGCACCCGCGATGTATGTTCACTACCCCAATATTTTCAATTTCAAGAGTGCAGGAATTAACTAATTAACCAATTAACCACTTGACCTGTCTCCCCTGTCACCCTCTGCCACACTCTGAAAAGAGCGTTAAAGAGCACTTAAGAACATTAAACCAGCACAGTCTCAAATAATAGGAGAAAAAGCTGTGTCAGAAGAGTCTCAAGAAGAGAGAAAATTCAATGGGAAAGATACGGAGTTGCGAACTGAAAGCAACTTAAAGAGACGGACAAGATAAGGACCCTGCTAGGCCAAGGCCTCCCCCTCTCCCAATCTAAAAACATTAACCAAAAAAGACGGGCCTACCACCGAAGTGGCCGAAGTGACCCCCACTCTCTTGGGGTGTGAGCAGAAGCAGTGAAAGCGCGCCGCACAAACAGGAAGGCAGGACGCAGACTATCCTTTCGAAGTAAGGAAGTGGCAGCTGAGATAGGAACGAGCAGTAGCAGTAGCAGAAGTCGTGCATCACTAGAGGTTCAAGAGGTTCGCGACGCTACAGAGAGGCACCCATTAAAACAGTAACAATATCTACATAACTCAGGGAGGCAAAAACCTTCAACTGTCAATCCATCAACACTTTATAGAGCAATTCCAAGAAGGGAGCAACCCGTCCAAGAAGGCCTTGATTCAACTGAATCAACAGTACAAACAGTAACATCTCTACAGAAGCTGGAAACCTCTGAAGACCTCAAGAATCCACAACCTCCCAACAGAAACAAGGAGGAGTCAGCTCAAGAGAGAAAGTGGTACAGCCTAAGAAGTAAATACTAGGAGATAAAAGCCAGTACACCACTTAAAGAGAAAAAAAATCGACCATTTGCCAGCTAGTGCCCCTTCCAGAGAGGAAAAAAGGAAAAATAAGAGATACATCTCAGGGCAACGCAAGCTCCTCGATCCAGAGCAAGCCTCAAATCCACAGGTCGCAACGCCCTAAAAATCACCCCCTCACTTAGGTCCTATTTTAAAGTTCAGGACAAAATGAAGAACCGTACACCTGATAAAGCTTCGGGAGGAGAAACAACACACAAAGGCCTACCCAACACAGGCAGGACCCAGAATCTAAAAATGGTGGAAAAGCAGAAGCAGCAACGTAAACAAAGCAAAGGAATACTCGACTTAACAGTAAGCAATAAATATCAGGCACTATCGGTCAACGAAAAAGAAATAGAAGTAGAAAAAGAAAGTGTGCACCGACTTGAAACAACAAAGACATCGCTGGAAAAAAGCCCACAGGCTTGCTCACAAACACCGCCAGCAGCGCCTCCGCCCTTCGAAAACACCATGGTTAACACAGAAGCTACAGTTGCCAAGAGTGTTACCATTCCTGAGAATGTTCTCGAGATGATGAAGGAGCTTAGAACTAAATTTGCAACCTCTGAAAAAAACAGTCCAACATACAGGAAGTATGTGAGGCTCTGGATCAGAAAATAAATACTCTGATTGACAGGGTGACATACGCCGAAGGCGCAATCAAAGTACTAAACAAGAAAACAGAGGCAAACCACAAAGAAATTACGAAACTTAAGACCAAGGAAGCTGAGATCAGTGAAAGAATGGAGTCCCTGGAAAATCACGCCAGGAGAAACAACATCAAAATCCTGAATATCCCGGAGGGACTCGAAGGTGACGATATTAAAGGCTTCATAATCAAGCTACTAGAGGAAAAAATCCCCTGGGCTAAATCTGTAAATCTAAATGATGACATCCAAAGGGTACATCGAGACCCCTTTAGGAAGGGGAAACTAAGAAAAAAACTGAGGAAAGTTCTAATCAACTTCATGACCTACCCACTGAAGGAGCAAATACTTAACGAAGGCCTTAAAGCTGTATCATACACCAGGGACGACTGGTCCTGTAAAATTAGATCTGGTCTATCTAAAACAACACAAGATAGACAATGGGAGCTCGGCCAACTTATGCCCCAATTGAAGGCACTCGGAGCAAATGGGCAGATGCGCTTCCCAGCGCTTCTCAAAATCATGTGGAACAATAAAATGTTCAACATAAGAGACCCGAAAGAAGTGGCAGGGCTAATCGAACAAATCAAGACCCAGCAGGAAGACCAAACTCGCTCAAAATAAGAAACAAATTATTCACCACCATAAAAGATGGGAATAAAAAGGAAGAGGAGGATAAAGAAGTAAAATGGCTAATATACCGGTGGGAAAAGAAAATGAAAAGCTAAACCTGAACAAACCAAAGGCAAGGAGCTCGAAAAGGGCTGTCTCAATGCCCAGAAAAACAAGGAAAAGGAGGCTTCTCCAGGGTGGGGGGAAGAAAAATACACACAAGCACGAAAAAAGAAAAAAGAAAAAAATAAAGCACACGGTGGGGAGCAAAATGGGGGAAAAAATGAAAAAATAAAGTCCAAGCAGCAACATTAAAGGAGTACAAAGGCCCAGACGAGAGAGATAAGGACAAGACCAATGATGGCCAGTAATAAGAAGACAGAAAAGGAACTAAAAATATTAACGTGGAATACGAATGGAATAAGAATTAAATCATGGAGAATGAAAATATTGGAGTACTTAAAAGAATGTAATAGCAAAGTAATTTTAATCCAGAAATCACATTTAAGGAAGGAGGAGTGGGAACCAATATGTAAAACTGAGGGTTGGATAGAGCACTGTATCTGTACGAATAAAAACTGTAATATAAAAGGAGTCACAATCATCTTAAAAAAATCTTTGAAAGCAGTAATCAAAAGAACAGAAGTCGACAGAAAAGGCAGATGGGCCATTGTGACGGCAATGATCTATAACAATGTATATACCCTGGTCGGCTACTATGGTCCAAATTCGGATGACCCTGAACCACTAAAGAAGCTATACGTCAACCTCCTAGCAACCAACTCCACAATTATAATGGGAAGAGACTTTAATATCTTACTAAATCCCTCAGAAGACAGACACCCCGCAAAGAACCTCCCCAACTTGCCAAATATGAGAGAATGGATAGGGCCTTATACGGAGGACCTGGTCCTGGTCGACGTATGGAAAGAAAAAGGTAATATAAACCATTGATTCACGTATAAGAACAAAAGACTAGGATACGCTTACAGAATAGATTATTTTCTCATCAGTAGGAGTCTGGTGGAACAAACAGAAATGGTCGAGCCGTTCCCTGCACATATTTCTGAACACTCAGCGGTACAACTTATATTGATGCTTAAAACTTCAGCACTTCATCAACGGTGGACTGTAGATAGGAGTATATTCCTAGTGGAGGACTATAACAAAAACCTTGAGGAAGAAACAAAACTGTTCTTTGATCTTAACAAGGCCGGAACTACAAAACAAACTGCCTGGAACGCCTATAAAGCAGTTATCAGAGGGAAACTCCTCAGCATAGCATCGTACAGGAATAAAGAAAGGAAGTTAATTGTCAAACAGATTGAAAAAGATATACTATCGCTAGAACTGGACCTTAAAACTGCTGGCTGTAGCAAGTTAACCGCCGACATAGAGGAAAACATAAGAAATAAGAAAACAGAACTCCATGACTTCCTGGTAAGAAGACTAAGAGATAAATGGGAAGCTAGGAAACTCTCCTATTATGAATATGGGGAAGGATGCGGGAGGACGCTAGCGTGGAAAGCAAAAACTGAAAAAAATAAAAATATAATCACAAAGATACAAAAATTGGACAATACAGGATACACCTCAGAAGGTACTACAATTAGGCAAGAATTTAACCCCTTCGACGCTTGTGACGGAACGGTTCCCTCACGAGCGCCGGTTGGGCTGTGCTTATCACGGAACCGTTCCATCACGGCCACACCCGTTTCTTAGAAACTTCAGCTCAGCGCGAAAATTCACAACGCGCTGAAGGTGTTAAACGCTTCTTTGAAGACCTCTACACGGATGATCTAATTACCACAGAGGATAAATTCAAAACATTCTAACGAATTTAACTAACCCAGTGACCTCACAGGAACAGAGGCTTGACCTTAACCAAGAGATCTCTAAAGAGGAAGTCAGAACTGCAATTAAATTGCTTAAAAGAGGAAAAGCCGCCGGCCCAGACTCCCTACCAAATGAACTATACTTACATTTCCAAGAAACACTATTAGCTCCACTTACGGAACTCCTAAACTGCATATTTCAAGATAACCAAAAACTCCCAAACTCATGGAACGACGCAATCGTCAATATTATTCTAAAACCAGGGAAAGACCCAACAAAATGCGAATCATACAGGCCCATCTCCCTCTTGAACACGGATTATGAAATATATACACAGATCCTGGCTAAAAGATTGGGGGCAGTGGCAGGGTCCCTAATCCACCCAGATCAAAAGGGTTTCATTAAAGGCAGGCAAATACATGAACTATCCCACGAGCTCATTGCTGCCATCGACATTGCAATTCCAAATACTGCACCATTATCTGTAATAACTTTTGACGCGGCAAAAGCTTTCAACCGAGTTAGTTGGCCTTTTCTGAACGCTACCCTGTCTAAATTTAATCTAGGTGAAAAAATGGAAAGCGCTATATCCAATATTTACTCAAAACCAAATGCAAGAATTCTAGTAAATGATGCACTTACTGACAGCGTACTTATTAAAAGAGGCACCAGACAAGGATGCCCCTTATCCCCCCTCCTATTTAATTTCTACATTGAACCTTTGGCCATCTTACTAAGAGGGAAAGAAGAAATGCAAACTTTTAAACATCAAGGATGGGAGAAAAAGGTAGCATTATATGCTGACGACCTGATGATATTTACTGGGAACTTAATGATTTCACTCCCCATAATAGAAGACACTATAGCCCAGTTTGGAGCAGTATCAGGATACTAGGTCAACCAAACCAAAACAGAAATTCTTGAGTGGAACACTTCCTCAGGAAACCCCCTCTCTAAAGACAAAATCAAATACCTAGGAATTGAATATACAAAAGACATAAAAGATATAACCAACCTGAACTTCTCAAGGATACACAAAGAAATAAGACAACTACTAAAGGCCTGGTCAGGCCTACAACAAATTTTCCTAGGAAAATCAAATTTAATTAAAATGACTATTCTACCGAAATGCACATACTTATTCAACTCTATCCCTCTGAGCTTTAGTACGGAGCAAATAAAAAACCTTCAGGGAGAGCTATTTAGTTTTATCTGGGCCGCTAAGGGTGTCCGAATAGCCTGGAAAAACTTAGAAGAAACGAAACACAAGGGGGAATTGCCAGCCCGGATATACTGGAATATTGTAGATCCTTTCAGTTCAAAAACACCAGGATCCTATTGACCAAATGGGAGAACTGGCCTACAAGCACTCATTGGCACTAATGAAGACCACTACCTATACAAATTTTTCCCAAAAATAAAACTTAAAATGATAAAGGCTGCAGCTAGATCTTGGCTGGAAATAAGAAGAACACTAAAAATACCGTATTTTAGCAAACATGCGCCAATCTGGGAATCACCGGGCACCCCTGATTGTCTAAAAGATGCACTATCAATCCCACTAAGAAATCATAGCATAAACCACTGGGGACAGCTCTTGGAAAGAAACCAGATTGTGAAATGGGAGAAAATATACGAAGAAACCTAGGGGTCGATATCAAGATTTAAATTCTACCAGCTAAATAGCTGGGCGAATACGCTAAAAGAAAAACTGCAAGGTGACGAGATCATTGATCAAAAACTCTTGAACCCAGCCACCTTTAAAAAAGAGGTCTCCTATTGGTACTGTGCCCTAATAAGAGCAGGAGAGGAAGCGTACAAAACGCCACAAGATATCTGGGAAAAAGACATGCCCAATATAGACCCCTCAAACCTCTGGCTTTCTTTAAACACGATCATGGCACGGGTAGTAAAATCCGCCCCACTGAAGAAAAACCATCTATTCACGATCCACAGAGCATACTGGTCCCTAAAAAGGCTTTCCAAAATAACCAGTAATGAACAAAAGAAATGTCCTAGATGTGGAGAGGAAAGAGCCGTCGATTTACATATGAGCCGGCGATGTACATATGTTCCAGGCCTGCACGGCATTAAACAGCTACTGGGTCCAGATCGGTAAGATCCTCTCTGACGTGATAGATCGACAGATAAAGGTAAGCGCAAAAATGGTTATTTTTTGGATAACAAATAAAGAAACACCCCTGCCTCTAACTAAAGATGAGGAAAATATTCTTTTTATCTTGATTCTTTTGGCAAGAAGGGAGATTTGTATTAATTGGGTTAAAACATCCCCCCAAAACACACAGATTGGCTAAATTCAGTATTAAGGGTGTATAAACTTGAGACTCAAAAGAAACACATGAAGAAAAATAGATATTGGAATCTGTGGGAAAGTTACAATTTACAATCTATCCGAGGGTCCAATGATTAAGGCAAAAGAGACTACGATTATCAGAGTAGTCATAATGACTTGCTCCCCCCGGGGCCGAAAATCGTCAACCTTTCGGTTCGGACAAAAGAAGGCCCCAAAAGAAACTGTGTCTTTCAAGACAAATCCGGGGCCCCCGTACCAAAGCTCTGAATAGACACTGGGGCCTTTGACTCCTCCTTACCTTAAGGGATTTTGCTTGATGAGGACTTAAAAAAAAAAAAAAAGTCCTGGTCTGACTCCCTGGGGTCTTAAACGTGAGTGATGATATCCTCATCCACTCGAAGACCTTGGAAGAACATTGGAGAAGTGCCTGCTGTTCCAACAAACAATTGAGTTCTTTGGATACATGTTCACTCAAAAAGGCATACAGGTCGACAAACGGAAGTCCCAAGCTATCAAGACCGTGGCACCGCTCACCGTAGCAGAGGCCTGCAGTTTCCTGGGAATGGCCATGTACTGTGGCCGGTTCATTCCAGACTTAGGCACCCTTGTTGAACCTCTCAGGAACCTCACCCGGGCAGATGCCATGTGGCAATGGGGCCCGCCGAAGAGATTGCATTCCAAGCCATCAAGAAAGCCCTCCTCAACCACACCACGCTGGTGTACTTCGACGCGGCGAAGAAAACTGAAATACTTGTAGATGCCAGCCCCGTGGGTCTAGGAGCCGTCCTTACACAAGAGCAAGAACCCGGGAGATGGGCTGACTTAGCATATGCCAGCAAAGCACTGTTGCCAATGGAAAAACGATACTCGCAAATTGAAAGAGAAGCTCTAGCGATCCGCTGGGGCTGCAGACATTTTCACCTGTACATACGCGGACACCCATTCACCGTTGTCACGGATCACCAACCCCTGGCACCACTATTCCGAGCATTAGCGCCCCATCCCCACCACGCATTGAGAGGTGGGCCTTCGGGCTCCAGCACTATGACATGGACGTGATCTACCGGCCCGGTGCCAAAAACCCGGCCTATTTCCTGTCAAGGCACCCAGACACCACCGGGAGAGAGAGAGGAGCAGAACTGTGAGGACACAGAAGCCCACCAGGACATGATAGTGGCACTGACGTGCCCCCGAGCACTGGTGCTTGAAGAAGTAGCCACTGCAGCCGGAGAAGACCCTGTCATGATCAAAGTTCGCAACACTATCCAAGGAGGGCTATGGCATCAGTTCCTGCAGTCAGCGAGCACATGGTCAAGCCCAGAGAAAGAAAGCCTGATGCACGTGTGGAGGGCAAGGAACAAACTGAGCCTCACCCAAGGTGGCATTCTCCTGAGGGGGCCCGCATTGTCATTTCTGGCATCCCTGCAGCTGCGGGCAACACAACGGGCCCACCGAGGACACCAGAGTTTGTAAAAGATGAGGGCCCGCATGAGAGAAAAGGTCTGGTTCCCCGGTATGGATGCCCAGATAGAAGAAATCGTCCGAAAGTGCCCTTCATGCCAAATAACGAGCGGGCCCGAGAGACCAGCGCCCGTCCACACAGAAGAACACGGTCAGAGCCCATGGGAGAAAATAAGTGCGGACTTTGGGAGTATCCATGATGGGCTAGTCACACTAGCCCTCATTGACAGGTATTCCAAATATCTGAAAGTAGAAGTCATGAACTCAGCAACTTTCCTACATGTTAGCCTCGCCCTGGAAAAAATATTTGCCATGTTCGGATGTCCGAAGGAACTCCACAGTGACAATGGACCCCCCATTCCAAGGACATGAATTCCGCAAATTCATGCACCACCACGGCATCTGGCAACGGTGCATCACCCCACAATGGCCCCAAGCCAATGGGGGATTGAACGTTTCATGAGAACGATAAAGACCCTTCATATTGTCGTGGCAGAGCAGAGTGACCCCGAGCAAGAGCATCAGAGATTCCTACAAGAGTATTGGAGCACGCCACATTGTTCAACATGCCAAACACCCTGGGCGCTAATGTTCAACAGCACCTGCCGAGATGGTATCCCCACTGCCCCAGGCTGGTCACCCCCTCCGTTCGACGAAGAGGGGGCACTCAGGAGGCGAGAAAAGCGTAATAACAATGCCAGGCAGACTCGGAGACTGGCAGTCCGCCCGCTCCAGCAAGGAGACGTCATCATCCTGAGAGACGGAAGGCCTGGAGGGAAGTTCCGAACTCAGTATGAACAAGGACACTAGACAGTAGCCGGAAGACAAGGGACCATGGTGATGGTCGAGAAAGCTGGAGAAACAGTGACCCGCAGCATCTTGTGGTTCAAACAAGTAGACAAGCCTGTCTCTCCAGCTGACATCGAGGACCACACTGAGGAGGCTGAGGGCAGCCAGGGTGCTCCCCAGAGAGCCGATGACCAACGTCCAGGGCTGCTCCCCGTGCTGGGTAGTCCAGGAGTCACCGGGGCCACACCAGATCTACCTCCTGTCCCTAGCACCCCGGGCCCTGCACCCACAACCAGCCACCAGGTATGCTCTGAGTGAGAATCCTCTGCCAAGCACCCACCTGAGAGACTTTGCCTGGCAAGTAAGTGAGCTATGAGACTTTTTGTAAACCAGTCAAGGACTGAGTTAAGATGGGATGTAACAGTTAGCGCACCAGCTTTCCCCGCTGGCGCGCGCTCATTTATCCCCGCCCCTGCGCTCACGCCGGCCGGCGTGAGAGCTTGTATAAAGGAGGCGGAGATGCGCAGGCAGTCCACGAGCAACCCACACTCTGTGCCTGTGTCTTCCTGCGGCGCGCTGCATGGCCCGTTAGCACGCAGTACTCGGCAGGAGGGTGGCCCCCCCGCTACACAACATTCCCCCCCCCCCATTAATATATTTTTATGAATGGGGCAGTGCAATACATTGGAAAAATGAAAAAAAGGAAATGATGGCAGTGGTTTAGAACAATAGCCAGCACCTCTGTTATGTTTGCACATACGTTTTCTTTCAGTAATTCCAATGTCTCACGGCATGCTCAATGTCTAGCACTGTGCCATCCACAGTGCTAAATAACATATAAAGGAAACCTCTATACATACAAATAGTACAATGATTGACAGAGCACAGCACAGTATAGTATGTAACTAACTATTCAAAGTCAGATTTTTAAATTTAATGAAAATATCAAATAGTCAGTTACATACTATACTGTGCTGTGCTCTGTCAATCATTGTACATTGTACACAATGTTTTACATATATTGGTTAAATAGGCATAAAGCCTCTTTTAGATTTTGGCGGTAACTGAAAATCCTCCAGTTTCATTAAAAAGCATCGAGTAGAAGCCACTGGCTGAATTTCTACCACTTTACTGACCCTAGAATGGAGGAAATTCAGCCGGTGCATTCTGCCAAATCAACTGACTCTCGAGCACAGGCTCACAATAGTATACAATAAATTGGGCAGGCCTTGTATTCTAGTTTTCTAGAAACATAGACTTGACTTTCATGTAGTTTTGAAGCAGATCTGTACATATTTTACAGTTTTATTTTTTCCTGAGCCACTGCTTAATACAGAGAACATCATTTTTAAGGTTTGTAAGGACATTCAAAAAGTGCCATTTAATGGTACTTTTTCCAAACAGGGATAGCGCCTGTTACCCTGATTCTTCCTTGGATACCACTGCCACTGGCCTTAGCTTGCTGTTTGGTAACGATGGTACTGTCCTTGCCACTCTTGGTTTCAGGGGATGAAACCATTGTGTCCTTTTTTTTAACGGGCTGACAGCTATGTATGGGAACTGAAGTAATGTGGGCTAACTTAGAATTTTTTTAATGTAAAAACATTCATAGATGGCTCCCCGCGGATGTGCAGGTGCACAGGTGGCTATATTGTAATTGTTTTTGTTATATCTTATAACAAAAAACATTCCATGATGGCTGCCAATACATGTGCATGCACGTGTGGCTACCTTACAATGTTTTATGACAAAGCATAGCAAAAAACATTAGAAGATAGCTGCCCTTGAGTGCACCACCAGCAGGCATATGTATGGGCGGCCAACTTTAAATGTTTTTTACATCATAAAAATCATTCAGCACAACTAATCACTGGCAGTGGCAAACCTCACAGCTTGGAAGCCAAAGCCATGCATGTTAGCTTCCCTATAGCCTGTTTATTTAGTTTCAAGTTCTGTAGAGCAATCCATGTCCAATTTTGCTTACTTCAGTGCTTATTTTTTGCTCCTTGCTCTCCCCCTAGCTCAAGAGTAAGAAATAGGAGACCTTTGCACAGACAAGGGTGGGACAAGGGATCAACAATGAGAAGTCTGTATCCATGGAGATGGGACTTGACACTTAAAACAATACGCATAGGCAAAAACCTGTCCCAAGGAGTATGTACAAAAAATTAAACACTTTCCATGAAGCACGATGAAACACAATCTCAGGTTACCTCCTCCTAGGAGTCTGGTTTCTGTTTATCACATTGTAATGTGCCGAAAAGCAGCAATTGTGGTTTGCGAATAAGGTTATAAACCTGCGAGAAGAGGCGAGCTCCTTAACCACACTCCCAACTCGCGGTATCACATTCCTTACTGATGAAGACAAATAGTAGCCTACGGGGATGGGTGGAGAGCCGAGAACTGAGGCACTACCTCCTGCAAGGCCTACTACATTCTTTCCTTGATTACCCTGAGCCGGCTCAGGGCACTGGATACCTGTGTAATGATCTTTAAATAATCAGCAAATACTCAGGTGAATCTAGTTCCAAGACTGGTTTATGTTTTGGATTCGTGGCACACGACCTTCAACAGAATTCTTAACAATATGTTTTTGACACAAAAAAGCCTGCCACTGATATGCACATTATTTATACCAATCAGGAGGAACACAGGACTGAAGTTGGGAAGTCACCTACATACATATGCTAGCATATGCAAATAGGTAACTTGTGTAGGTCTTTGTTGTCAGATCCGTGCTAAATTTTCCAACTAGGCCTCAACTATGTTTATTTATTTATTTATTATGTAATTGTAATTGTAATTGTAAAAGACACTTATATAGCGCATGGCTACCCGGAGGCATCCCAGCGCTTACAGTAGCAGTGGGGCAGTGTCACTCAGTTTGGAAAGAGAAATGTTTTCAAAGATCTACGAAAAGAGAGGTTGTTGGGTTCTGTGCGAAGATGGGAAGGAAGGAAGTTCCAGAGTCTGGCGGCGGTAAAGGAGAAAGATCGACCCCCGCTTCTGGCCTTCCTAAGCCTAGGGATGGTGGCCAGGTTCTTAGTTTTGGAGCGAAGGGATCTATTGGGCTCATAAGGCTGGATGATACCTTGAAGAATGGAGGGCCCAGTTTTAAACAAAGACTTATGAATGATACATAAGGTTTTGAACTTAACTCACTCCTGAACTGGCAACCAGTGAAGTGATTTAAGGGCAGGTCTGGCGGAGTGATGTTTGGGAATGCCCAGTAAAAGTCTTGCCGCCCAATTTTGAGTGGTCTGTAGTTTGGATAGAGTAGCAACAGGCACACCCAGGTAAAGGGCGTTTGCGTAATCCAAGCTGGATAGCACCAGGGCCTGGACCGTTATTTTTCTAGCCTAAAAAGGGAGGAGAGGAAGAACCTTTCGGACCATTTTAAGGATCCTGTAACATGAGGCTGATGTCTTCTGAGCCTGAGTTTTAAATGTGAGTTCATGGTTTCCATTTAAAGTAACTGGGCCCTATGCCCGTGTTAGAAATGGAGTTCTCCAGTTTGCAGTAGTAAGCACCCTGTCCAAGTAGGGATCCTTCCTTCTAGTCAGGGCAAGGGAGTTACACACCCAAGATAACCCCTGCTCACCCCCTTGGTAGCTTGGCACAAGCAGCCAGGCTTATCTCAGAGGCAATATGTAAAGCATTTGTACATAAAACACACAGTAGCACAGTGAAAGCACTACAAATGGACACTACACCAGTTTAGATAAATAACCAAAACAAAACCAAACAAGTCAACATATTACGTTTTAAAGGTTTAAGCAATTCAGTCCATAGAACTCTATGGATGCAAAATCCGAGACGAAAAACAGCCGGAAAGGAGTGAAGTGTAAGAAAACACCAGTGATGTGTGGATTCTTGAGTCCCAGGGGAATGAAGGCGTCGCAGGAGAAGTGTTGCATCGATTTCTTACTGCAAGAAGTAATGCGTCAAATTCCGAAATAAGCTCCTTACTGCTGGTGATGCATTGTAAACTTGGTGCACATGTGCGATGTTTGAAAAATTCGCCACGCTGTGATCAATGCGGTGGTGGCGAAACAGGTGATGCATCCATTCTTTCAGCTGCGTGCAGGTGATGCATTGATTCCTTCAGCCGCACAACAGGGCCTGCATTTCAGTTGGAGCGGGTATCTCACACATCGGAAACACAGTGCTCTAGACTTGGGCTGCGGTGGTTCTTCCAGGCTCTGCGTCGATTTTCCGGCCATGGCGATGCATTGGTTTTTCAACCGCACAGCAAATTTGCGGTGGGAAAAATGTCACTGAAAAGGCAATGCATGGATTTTCAGCTCTTGAAGCAGAAAAATAACCTCCCAGGCCCAGAACTGGAGTTGGCACCATGTGGCAGGTTAGAACTCCCAGCAGATGATGGTAAGGGGAGCTGCAGATTAAGTTTTTGATGGCCAGGAGACTTCCACCAAGAGGCAAGCAAATACAAGCCCTTGGAGAACCTTGATAAGCAGGATAAGAAAGTACAGTCCAGTACTTCCTCTACCCAACTCAGTAACTGCAAGCTGCAGGCCAGCACAAAACAGCAACAGCAGAGTGACAGTTTTCCTCCTACAGCTTTTCCAACTCTTCTTCTTGGCACCTCCTCCAGAAGTATTCTAAAAATGTGGTGTTACAGGGCCAAGACACCCCATTTCGCCTTTGAAATACTTCCGAGGATAGATATTGTAGTGCACAGATCCTGCTTTGCCCTGTCCAGACTCCAGACATATTACAGGGGGTGGAGACAGCATTGTTAGAGGACAGGCACAGCCGTTTTCAGGTGTCAGTGAAACTCCTCCCACCACTCTAGCTTAGGAAGGCCCATCAGGATATGCAGAACACACCTCAGCTCCATTTGTGTGACTGTCAGAGTGAATGCACAAACCGCCCAACTGTCAGTCTAAACCAGATGTGGATTCCACAGACAGGCAGTGGCACACAATGGTAAGGCAAGAAAATTACCACTTTCTAAAATTGTGCAAAAGAAACAATAGATGAACGGAATGCTGGACAATGCAAACATTAACCCCCAGTCACAAGGATCTGGGTTAAATCCATCATTCTTTTGCTCACCACACCACCCCAGTTTGAATCCACCCATATGCAAATCAGTCTTGTCTCTGTTCATTGTGGGAACAGTCCAGCTTGAACTGCCAAGCCAGGTCCTCCCTGGACCGGATACAATCATCCTGGGACCAGTTTCAGGGCATCACCCTTCATCGGCCTGGCTAGCTTGAATCCAGTGGTGTAGTTAGCACAGGACCCACGTCTGGGCATACCCTTCCCACTTAGGGCTATATATGCAAAAGAAGCAATTGATGGACGTAATGCTGGACAATGCAAACATTCACCCCCAGTCACAAGGATCTGGGTTAAATCCATCATTCTTTTGCTCACCACACCACCCCAGTTTGGACCAAGCCATATTCAAATCAGTCTTGTCCCTGTTCCTTGCAGGAATAGTCCAGCCCGAACTGCCAAGCCAGGTCCTCCCTGGACCGGAAACAATCATCCTGGTACCAGTTTCAGGGCATCACCCTTCATCAGCCTGGCATGCTTCAATCCAGTGGTGTAGTGATCACGGGACCAACGTCTGGGCATATCCTTCCCACTAAGGCTGACATATGCAAAAGAAACAATTGATTGACGGAATGCTGGACAATGCAAACATTCATCCCCAGTCACAAGGATCTGGGTAAAAATCTATCATTCTTTTGCTCACCACACCACCGCTGTTTGTGCCCAGCCATTTGCAAATCAGTCCTGACCCTGTTCCTTGTGGCAACAGTCCAGCCCGAACTGCCAAGCTAGGTCCACCCTGGACTGGAAACAAGACTGATTTGCATATGGCTGGGTCCACACTGGAATGGCATGGCGAGCAAACAATCGATGAATTTAGGCCCAGATCTCTGTACTGGGGTGAATGTATGACATTGGTCTGCATTCGGTCCATCAATTGCCCAGACATGGGTCCCGTGCTCTTCATGCCAACGGAGTCAAGCTATCCTGGCTGATGAGGGATGAAAGCCCAAAACCGGTCCTAGGCTGCCTGTTTCCAGTCCAGGGAGGACCTGGCCTGGCAGTTCGAGCTGGACTGTTCCCATTGGGCGCAGGGTCAAGACTGATTTGCATATGGCTGGGTCCAAACTGAAATGGCACGTTGAGCAAAAAAACGATGGATTTAGGTCCAGATCTGAGTACTGGGGTGAATGTATGACATTGTTCTGCATTCTGTTCATCAATTGTTATTTTTGCACTTTCTAAAATTGGCATTTTCAAACACACAAAATAAAAGATACCTTCATAGAAAGATGTGTTTTTAAATTCTGAGTTCAGGGAACCCAAAGTCCAAATATCTATCTCTTCCCAATTGAAAGGTACACTTTTAAGATGTTTACAGGGCATTTCCAATGATACCCTTTGGAAGAGAAAGTCCTTGGAATAGTGAAAAACACATTTTGCAGTATCTCATAAACACACCAGTACATGTCCTACCTTTCATGTACACTGCTCCTTGACCATGTGGCTACCTTAGGCCAACTTAGGGATGTCTTATATAGAATAAAAAATAAAGGTTTGGACCTGGCATTTGATTGCACTTCCCAGGTCGGCAAGGCAGTTTTAAACTGAGACAGGTTTGCAGGGCTACTCATGGGGGTGGCAGAATCAGTGCTTCAGGCCCACTAGTAGCATTTGATTTACAGGCCCTGGGCACAACCAGTGCACTTTACAGGGGACTTACTAGTAAATCGAATATGCCAATCATGGATAATGAAACATAATCACAATTTACACAGGGAACACTTGCACTTTAGCACTGAACAGCAGTGGTAAAGTGCTAAGAGTTCAAAAACAAAGACAAGCATACAGTCAAAAATACAGGGGGTAGAGACAAAAAGACTGGGAAAACCACGCTAAGGATGCCAGGTCTAACAGCCCGAAGGTAAATTTGTTCATAAATATCATTTTAGTATAAAACTCCTTTTTTACACCTTCCAGGAATTTACAAGGTGATTCCTTACAGGCATAAATGTTTTTTATGAGTGTGGGAAAACTCGCTCCGGTAAAGCCCACTTAAGGGGCCGGAAATGGGCATTTCAAGGTATAGTTGGCCTTGGAAGTTTGGGAGTGACCAAAAACATGTACATCTATGGGTATTACCAGTCTCCTGTCTGAACGCTACCTACCCTAGAACTCCCATTCCAGGATTAGAAGGGCATCTGATCACTTCCAGATTTGCTGACATAATAGGGGAAATATGCCCTCCCAGGGAAAAATGTTTCCTCTGTGGAGAAAAAGTGCATTAGCACAGGTAGCTTCTATTCCTCATGTGTGGAGTTCTTTGCTACAGAGAACTCCACAAAAAAGAATAAGTGCTTTGGGAAAAGTCTCATGACATTCCCAAGAGTATGCCTGGAAACCTGCACACTGTGCAGCTTTTCAGGTGTTCCTTTTGGAATGCTTGTCAATAGAAAAAAACGAACACAATCTAGGTGAATAGGGACCAAGGTATGTACATTTATGTCACATGAATATCATGAAAGTCTGACATGGATTGGTCCTCTTGGGTGTACATTGGACACTGATGTGGTAATCCAACCATTGGCCTAACTCAGCCTACAATGTAGTTTGTGATTTGTATCAACTTTACCTCACTAAGGGGTATATTCACAAGAATGTGTGCTAAACATCACCAAATAATGCTAACACACCTTTACACATCACAGCCTATCGCGGGAAAATAACCCAGTGTTAACGTGGAATTCACAACAAGGCGGTACCATGCGATAGTCTGCCAAAACAGTGGCCAATGTTCGCGATACAGCCACCTCAACAAAGATAAAAACACAAACCTCAACACGAAAAAACTTGGGAAGAGCCCATTCACGATGAGGAAAGCAGGGATAAACACCGCAAGACCAGCGACACACACGGCAGGCTGGAATAAGCTCAACAAAAGCCTGAAAATGAAGACAAACCAAACAGAAAACAACAGCCAAGCACAATGGAAGCAACCTGAGCCAGTATACAACCCCACAAGCCCCATTGGCAACAAAACATTGTACATCTTGGACAAGGTGAATGCAGCCTGAGAGCGGAGGAGGACAATGGAAGAAAACCAGAACATCCGGAATGATGCGAAACGCACAAACAATCAGAAACACGCCGATAACAAGAAGGCAGCCATGCACACCGGAGGAGGGAGGCCAGCGCCACACCAGGAGCTGGATGACATGGAGGAAATGGTGTCCATCACATCAGTCTGGAGATGGTGGCAGAACTCGGGGACCGGAAGCTGCCCAAAACAACAGACACAACAGCAACAGGGAGAGGAACAAGCACGGACTGGGGGGACGGGGGAGATGGGCACATTGGCACCCATGCACAATTAAGCACAGCACAACTGCAGACAAACCTTGCCCAGGAGTAACACATCTGGCAAGAGCACAAGTCACACAACCCAGCAACATCACACCACTGAAGAAGCACAGAAGTGAAAACCACACTGCCTGGGAGAAGGGTGAGTCAAATCAGAGCTGAAGGGACATCTCACACACAATGCAGCACACACACATAGGAAGCAGAGCACCCCAACATCGAACACAATGTGGTACAAACACCAACATTTGCACAACCGAACACAGGACACAAGTGCACCCGCATGTTGCCTGTAAACTGCCATATGCATCTGGCTAAGCATGAAACAGGGACATGACAATGCACAAGTACAAACCCACAGACCTGATGGGGTAGCAATGCACGTATGGCAGGGAGCCAGAGAGTCCGTGACACACACATTGGTATACAAATCAAGACACAACACAGTTGGAGACAAGTGAAAGTACGGAAAAATTGTCAACAAGTGCGTGTGAGTACGGCCAAGAGAAGTGCCCAGATATGCAGACCAATGCAGCAGCATGTCTGAATGAGTAACATAGGAAAGCGCCCATTTCTACCTCGGGGGAGTCCATCACCAACAGAAGTCAGTGCCAACCTGCGTCGGTTGTCCGCGCATGGATCATGAATTCAGGCGAATGCAGCCATGCCTACTGTTGCTTGGGACATGTGAACAGATTCACAACATGCAACCAGGTGTTGGGACAAGTGCCTTGGGTCACATCCAGTTGTGGCTGCAGTTACCTTGTCACTCGTCCATGAACGCAAGCTCAGCTGCGTAGGCCAACATCTCCAATGAGCGATCGTCGTCCACCACATCTGACATGTCGTCCACGTAATCCACGTAATCCATCAGCGGACCCAGACACACCAAAGCCCAATCGGGTAGTGGCTCAGTGTGCTAACTGCACACAAGGACCTGTGCAATCTCCCAGGTCCAGTTTCCAGCCTGCATGCCAAACATCCATGCATGCCATAAATGAGCATCACAGTGACACTCCAGGTCGTGGGCCAACAGGGGGTGCACACACACGTCGTAATCCAGGTCAGCTACCGTTACTTTAGAGAGACAGACATCCATGTACCACTGGAATATGCATGAGCGACAATGCAACACAGGCTGAACGCAGGTGACGTCCGCAAGGCGGAAGCTCAGCCGATAACTGATCCGCAAGAGGGCCAACGGCAGTGCCCCTAGTACATGCAGCAGACATGCACGGTACAGGTCCACATGACTGGATTCGAGCATGTGTCCCAGATGGTCTGCCATTGCATCAGTGGCTCGGCTTGAAGCGGCACTGTCTTGCTGTAGCGGGTGGTGGTGGGAGGAGCTGCCGGGCGGTTAGAGGTAAGTAAACATATAAATAAATAAAACAAATTTTGTTACGCGCACTGCATTCCCAAATGCGATGCAGTGCACGCAACAGAATTTGTTTTATTTATTTACATGATTACCACCCCCGACCTCAAGCAGTCTTGCGCTCCTACATGTCCCTGTACATGCGGGCCTGCCCTCCTGGTGCATGCTACATTGCAACATCGACTACTGTGGCCCTGGTGGCGACTACACCCCAACACAGAGACACACTTACCGGACTTCCTGTCCAAGACCAGGTCCGTGACACGCCCTGCTCCCCCTGCTGAATCAGCACACCCCTGCACTGACCTGACGTATGCCCGACCAGCACACGCCACTTGTGCATGCAGGGGGGTGCATGCGCAGCTACATGTCCAGGGTCACTGCCAACGCTGAGGTGACATGGTAACGTCCTCTGAAGACAGCACCCTGTGATGTTGCAGGGCCTGTGCCCATCAAGCTGACACAATGACCATACGAACACACTTGCTCAGATGGTGTGAATGGCTATGGGCACGTGCGCACAGCCACATTTGTTAGCAGGCACACATACCGAGTGACACCTGCGTTGAATGTGTGTTGGGTGTGTGCACAACAGCCATGAAGGGCTGCCTGGTGCAGTCAGAAATCAACAACAGTGTACATCATAAAGGACACAACCATTCAACCATAAAGGCCCCATGACTTGTGCTGCACAGAGTTAGTGGCCCCAGATGCACAGAGTCCTACACGGGCCTACCGCCACGGGACGCTGACTTGCGGGGCACTGGGGCAGGGTCACGAGTGCAGAGCAGGTTTCAGTAGATGTAAAAGGAGCATGTCGCGGAGTGTCTCGGTGGACAGTGGAAGGTGTACCCACATGATGCAGAGGGCAGGACCACACTGAAACAGTCACTATGGTGGAGATGAATGGAACAGACACATGTCGAACACCAAGTCCGATCCAGCCAGATGAAGATGCAGGAAACCATCAGGCCAACCAACCAGATAGTGTCCAAGACTCATTGTGCACAGAGTTAGTGGCACCAGTGCTTTTAGGGGATGCCGCATTCGATGAGGCGTGTTCAATGGTGTGGACTTCAACACATCTTAACCAAGACACAGTTCCACATGTGTGACCTACGGTCGCAGTGTAGGCCTGAGGCAGCGGTCAGCATTTGCCATTCACCGAGTGTCGACGGCTTAGGTTGGATGGCCCCACTTACCTGCGTAGTTCTGGTTCAGCGGCACCACAGGAATTGGACTTGCGGTGAACAGGGTTGATGGCACCAGGTCAGCTGTTGATAGTGTTTGATCACCTCTGTGACTCTGATCGGGCTTTCGTCCGGACTGAGCCGCATATTCCTCTTACTCCTCTCCGTGCATTCACTGGTGTGGACTCTGCCATTTATGATTCACGACTAAGTGCTGGGTGTGGGACCAACTGGTCCGCGGGGTAGGCCCGGAAACAAGCATCCTGGGACCGGTTTCGCATTCATAATCCTCATCAGCCAGTCTATCTTGAATCCAGTGGCAAAGTGAGCAAGGGACTCACGTCTGAGCATACCCTGCCAACTCAGGGTGAACAAAGCGATACAAAAGGGGATGATGGACGGAGCATTTAAGCCATGTCTGAACTGGGGTGGCAGAGTGGGCTAAAGAACGGTGATGGATTGAACCCAGATCTGTTGACTGGGCGTGAGTGTTTGATTGGTTCAGATGCTCCGACCATCACCACCCCCATTTGTACCGCTTTGTTCGCCATAAGTTGGCAGGTTATGCTCAGACGTGAGTCTCTTGCTCACTTTGCCACTGGATTCAAGCAAGCCTGGCTGAAGACGGCTGTAATGCCAGAAACCGGTCCTAGGAAGCTTGTTTCCGGTCCAGGGAAGGCATGGCTTGGCAGTTCGGGCTGGACTGTTACCATGAGGCACAGGGTCAGACTGATTTGCATATGGCCATGTCTGAACCTGGGTGGCAGAGTGGGCTAAAGAATGGTGATGGATTAAACCCAGATCTGTTGACTGGGTGTGAGTGTTTGATTGCTTCAGATGCTCCATCCATCACCACCCCCTTTTGTACCGCTTTGTCGTCATAAGTTGGCAGGGTATGCTCAGACGTGAGTCCCTTGCTCACTTTGCCACTGGATTCAAGCAAGCCTGGCTGAAGACGGCTGTAATGCCAGAAACCGGTCCTAGGATGCTTGTTTCCGGTCCAGGATAGGCATGGCTTGGCAGTTCGGGCTGGACTGTTCCCATGAGGCATAGGGTCAGACTGATTTGCATATGCCCATATTGACCTGGGGTGGCAGAGTGGGCTAAAGAACGGTGATGGATTAAACCCAGATCTGTTGACTGGGTGTGAGTGTTTGATTGGATCAGATGCTCCGTCCATCACCACCCCCCTTTGTACAGTATTAATAATACAGCGCATCTGTGAGCATTGCCCTGCGCTGGCGCACAATTGGCTCCATGCGCCGGCACCTTGCATCATGTTTCAAGGGTGCCTGTGTTGCGAGGATGATCATTTTCCTCCAGGAAGGGTCACCTTCCTGCACAAAAACAATCTTTGATGGCATTTTCCTCTTTCTATGCGTGCTGCAGAATGCAGCACGCAAAGAGAGAGGAAAAAGGAGTTGAAATAAAAGTATTTCTCCTCTTTGCACCACACCTATGCTTTCCCGGGGGAGGCTTAAGAATCGAACGCAATCCCGGCTTTACAAAACTTTGTAATCTGGGAATGTGTAAGGTTCCATTGATGTTGCGTCTGACACCCACAGCAACACCCATGGAATGCCCCTTTCACACAGAGTAATGCGTGAAAGGGGCACATATTTACAAGGACTAACAAAAGGGAGAGCAAGGGATCGTGTTCACCTAGAGTGAACGGAGAGTACTCCTGTTCCCCTGATTAAGGACTAAATAAACAAAGAGAGGAGTACCACCATAGAGAATCAAGAAACATTCCTAATGGGGTGTGTAAATGACAAAAGGAAAGAATTTATCCTTTTGTTAAAAACCCCTTACTATCCACCCTAGTGGTGACATGCTTCATCATCGGGGTCCACCCTGGTGGCCTAGCGTCAGCAGGGTGTGCTACAACATCTGAATTACAGTGGAGCTGGTTGTGGGTGTAAGTGCAAAAAAAGGTGTGTTAAAAATTGTCCTGGTTTAACTTAGTGGGAAGATAAATTTTATATACAAGCAACTGGACAATGTTAAAAAAGTGTGGTGAGATACTATGAGGGTAGTTACGGCCAACAGTATCTCTGTTTGTGATCATATCTACATGTTTCAACCTTAGATGGGATATACCAGGTTTTAATCAGGACCAAAAAACAAGGAAGTGGACGGTATGTGCCCCCTACAAGGCGCACCCAATCCTAAATCCTCGTTACCAAGTTAGCGAAAATCGCTACTGGTGAAGGCTCTTACCTCGGTGGGCGAGCATGTGAAGTAAAAATCAAAAGACCTGTTTGGGAGAAAAACAAACATCCGTCAGACGTGATCAATATTACATGCCTGTTACGTTGTGCAGTGTCGTATCTCCGTGTCAGCATGCTTCATGCCACTCTCATTAGGAAATTGTGTTACCCAGGCACGTAGTTTTATGGCTAATTATCTTGTACTCGTGCCGGTACCAGCGTGATATCGTTGTGCTGTTCTTTGGCCCACTGAGGGCATTCTATTTTGCCAACACACGCACACTGATCAATAGGTGCGTGCTCCGTGGCATACAATACTTTTATTCCAATCTCGTGCACTCGCAGTAATTATTGTGGCGCGATATTTTCCTCTCGCATCCCTATTATTGTGGTCGCGGGGTTCGTTTTTGAAAATGTGCATAGATTACCCGTATAACTCATTCGACACACAGGGACTCGCTTTTAACAAAAGGATACATTCTTTCCTTTTGTCATTTACACACCCTATTAGGAATTTTTCTTGATTCTCTATGGTGATACACATCTTTACAAGGCCATGAAAAGTCACGCAGGGTGACTTTACGTGGCCTTGTAAATATGGGCAGGCACACTGCGCCGCCAGTGCATCAAAAAACTTGACCCACCAGCAGCAAAATAGCCTTGTAAATGAGTCCCTCACTGCACCATCTGCCTATTACTGAATGGAGGGACCCTCCAGCGGGACCCTCTTCCAGTTCATGCTGCCCCTTTCTGTAATGGGTGGAACCTCTCCCGGTGTTGCCTGTTTCTGCAATGTGATGTAGTAAATTAAACATAAAACTTTAGTCTACAGGTGTTTTGTTTATGTCTTGATTCTGTTGTACAACTCTAAATCAAGGGAAGCTATTCTTTGTCTTGTTTGTGGTAGCACATTGCATTAAATGTATTCCTAATTTAACTTGCCATAAGGTTGGGTTACAAATGAAGGAATTTCGTAGAATGCGTGTCACACTAATTTTACAGGCCAATATGCCTAAAAGTACATTAATACAACATGAAGTAGATATGAGTACTTTTAGATTATTCAACTGCGAAAGAAATAGAGAACATTGTGTGGGAAAAGAAAAAAAAAGGATCTCACATGTCTGACTGTTCTGATGGCTCTAAAAACAACCCATGTGAAACAGATCAAAGAAAAGGTAAAGCAAACACACAAAAACGGTTTCACATATCCAGTGTCAGAGAAGGCAAAATCCAACATCACCTTACTAACAATGACGAAGTGCTTTGGCCAATCTGTTGTCAATCTCTGTTGTAAAATAGAACATTGGATTGCAAGCTCTTTGAAGGGAGAGCAGTCGTCTCCTGCAGTAAAGTGGTTTAGTGAGAGCAAAAACACAATTCAAGCTCAAAAGTGAGATGTGTCACTTGGCACAATAGCAGGCATTGTTCACTTGGAGACAGCCAATCACAGTAAATCGGGAGTAGAAACACAGTTGTAAAGAAACCTTGTACTCGTCTGGGTATAAAATTACATAGAAAAACGATGCTAATACCCGAAAAACAACTATAATGAAACATTTTGCATCAAGAAAATATATTTACAAAGAAAAATATAATAATATCCTGGGGAAACAAAACTGAACACCCTTTCCCCACATGAGTGCAATTAAGACCAGCCCTTCCATAGGGTGAGGTAATTCATGACGTTGGTTTGTTCAAGCCCAACTGAACCGCGGAGGAGTCAGTGCGCTGTACACAGAGAACAACAGGCGGGTGAGTCTCCTACATAAACAGACAATTAACCGATGAGGATAGAATACCGCACATAAAGATAATGGCAACATTACAAAACCAGTCTTAGCAAGATGTGAACAGGGAAGAAAACAGTAAGTAAATCAGTAACACAGAAGTCTGACTTGTGGAGATGGGGGATATGAGAGGAGAAAAGGAAGGAGACAGAGGCTAGAAAGGATAGGGAAATACAAGCTATTGGACAATAAACTTTAGGAAATAAGGGAGAACTTGAGGAGGGGACCTGAAGTAGAAATGAGTCTGGAGAATAGGCCAAGAGACAAGGGTGAAGCAAAATAGGGTATGAAGAGAGGTGGGTGTTGGACTTGGCCCTTTTTGGCTAAAGTTCCCTAAACTTTTTGCTTTTCCCCTAGACCTTTTTTCTGACATTTGTTGCCAACTTAGATGCTTTGGACACTTTGCCACTGCTAAATAGTGTCAAAGTGCAAGTGCTCCCTGTGTAGAGTGTAATGGAGATTGGCTGTCCATTATTGGTATGTTTGCTTTACTAGTAAAGTCCCTCGTATAGTACACTGTGTGTGCCAGGGCTGATAATGCAAATGATACTGGTGGGCCTGCAGCACTTATTGTGCCACCCACTCAAGTAGCTCTGAGAAGAGAACTCAGGCCTGCCATTGCAGGGCCTGCACGCAGTTTCCTAAACTGCCATGTTGCTCTGGTAAGCGCACACACTTACCAGACCCTGCTCTTCCCTTTCCATACACATCAGGCACCCCTATGGGAGGTCTAGGGTACCCCCTGGACAGGGTGCAGTACATGTGAAAGGTGGGACATGTACCAAGGTGTGTACCATGTCCTGCAAGTGAAATAATCTCCATTTCATTTACACTGCTGAAAGGCCATCTTGCCCATTAGGATAGAATGGAAAGGCTGTGTAATATGTGTGCCAGCCTATCTTCCCAAAGGCGTAAGCTGGAAAGGTGAAGTTTAGTACGCCTGAACTCACCCTGCAATAACACATCTTTTTATGAAGATGGTTTTTGCATTATGTGTTTGTAACCAACTCTTTCAGAAGTGGCTGGGTTTTTGTGCTTTAAACAATACTGTGTGTCTCTGCCTGGTTGTGGATGGACTGCCTGGATTTGAAAGCAATAGGATTTGGGTAATGGCTTGACCCAGGGAGGAGGTGAGACAGCACACGCTGACCTGCATCCGAAGTATGTAGGGGGGGAGTTGGCCTAGAGGTGAAGAGACCTGTGCTGGTACTATAAAATAATTGTCCCATCTCCTGCTGAGTAATTGAGAATCCAGACCCCCACTAATCAAAGGAAGATGGTGTCACTGGTAGGGAGGCACCCAGAACTGGTTTGAGCAGGGGTCCGTGCCCCCTGCAACACAAAGATTTCAAAGCTATTGAGGGGTATAACTATGCGAGCTAAAGCCCCTGAACTTTGGAGAATGGCTTGATCAAGTGTGAACAAGACTGGAGCTACTTCGTGGATCAGGAGGAAACTTTGCCAAGGAAGAAGCTACTGAAGAGACTGTTGGATAGGACTGCTCTTGCTGTGTGATCTGGGGCTGGCCTGCAGTTTGCTGTTTCTAATAAGGAAAGTCTGTGGGATCTTTGCTGTGTGCTGTGTCCCCCTGCTTGAAGGGCTTTGCTGTGTGCTGTGTCCTAAAGTAACTATCCCCAAGGGCCCAAGGTGAGCTGGATCCCTGTTTGGAAACACAGGAAACCAAAAGTTTCTAGAGAAGACTCTCAGATGCGCTGTGGGTGCATGTGCTCTGTTTTGCCTGAGACCTTCGCAAGTCGTGCCCTGTGATCTTGGGCACCTGGAGTTCCAAACGAGACTCAGAGATGCGGTGTACGTGTGCTCTGTCTAGCCTGAGCCCTTTGGCAGGATCGTCCTGTGAATGTGTGTACCGGGGAGCCAAGTAAGTCTCAGCTACGCAGTGTGCGTGTGCTTGAGGGCAGGCTGAGACTTTCGTGTGGATTGGCCCGTGATCGTGTACATCAGAAGAACAAGTGTGTCTCTGCGATGCTGTGTGTGTGCTGTTTGCAGCACGAGACCCTCACTGGAGGTGCCCTGTGATCAGGCGCACCGGAAGATAAAGTGTGTCTCAGTGATGCTGTGTGCATGTACCTTCTACTGTCTGAGACCTGCGCAAGAGGTGCCCTGTGATCGGGGGCACCGGAAGATAAAGTGTGTTTCAGCGATGCTGTGTGCGTGTACCTTCTACTGGCGGAGACCTGCACAAGTGGTGCCCTATGATCGATGTGGCACCAGAAGATCAAGTGTGTCTCAGCGATGCTGCATGCATGTGCTGTGCTTAGCCTGAGACCCCCGTGAGGAGTTGTCTGGTTATCGTGCATCCGGAGTTCCCGTGAGTCTCACTGACTCTGAGTGCAGGTGTAGTGTGCAGCGTTGCCTGGAAATTCAGAGAAATTGCATTGGAGGCCCAAGTTGCTGGACGAGGAGAGGAGAGTGGGTTTGCGCCCCCCAGGTAACATGTGTCGGGGTGGGGCGCGGGCTCGGTGGGAGACTCTCTTGGCCTCTCTCTCTGTCCTGCAGTGCGAGCCTTTGCTTTGGCTCGGATTGAGGCCAGTGTGCCAAGGGAGTGGCAGCACCGGGGCCTGAGTGCGAAGAAGCATTTACTGAGTTCTGTCTTACCCATGTGGGGGGGGGCAACTGTGGCCAGAGACTAACTGCAATCCAGCAGGAGTGGCGGAGAGACTGCCGGAGACAATGTGAACGGTGCCGGAGTAACTTACGTATTGCATTATTTTTGCATACCGGAGTATCTGATGATTGTGTAACGCATTGCTTTATTCCTGCACAACGGACTGCCTGTTTTGCCGTATTGACCATTGCATTAGTTTGCCTAACAAACTGCCTGATAGGTGTGTTACGCATTGCACTAGGTTTGCATAATGAACTGCCTGATAGATGTGTTACGCCCTGTCTTAGTCCTGCATCACGATCTGCCAGATTGTCGTATTACACATTGCATTAGTGTTGCATACTGAACTGCCAGATATATGTGTTCCGCATTTCATTAGTTTTGCATAACAAACTGCCTGATAACTGTATTACACATTGCAGAGTACCTGAACGGGGACCATACTCATTGCATTATGGGGGCATAGCAGTTTACCACGTTGTTGCTTTACTCATAGCATTACAGTGACTGTACAAATCGCCAGATAGCCTTATTACGATCAGCATTATTCTTAGGTTGTGAAGTACCTGATCCTTGCATAAGGAACTGCATATTAGGACATTAGGATTACGTAGGATTGTTTAGTTTAGCTCAATAATATTAGGCCAGGGGGAGTATTACCCCGACAAATATGTTGGTTTAGTATTGTGTGGTCGCATTGTATATCTTTTAATAAACATATACTGTTTTTTCTATGAAACTCATGTGGAGTCTAATTGTGGTGTCATCATTGGATTGCTGTGAGCGTAATTGAAAATACTTTACACATTGGCCTTGAATGTAAGCCTGGCTGCTCGTGCCAAGCTACCAAGGGGGTGGAGCGGGCGCTATCTCTAGAGGCGACCTGTCTTATCCCTAACGTTGGGGCTCGTGGTCCCTGTTTGGCCTATGGTACCTACCTCAGCCAACCAGAGATCCTGGGAATTCTAACAGTGGGGATGAAAGGTTTGTGGTATTCATGTCATGTGAGATAGAGAGTTGTAAAAGAAGACTGAAGTAGAGAGAAAATAAGGTCAGGGAATGTAGAACTTTGGCCTTACATACAAAAGGTCCTAAGGGATTATATGAAGAGGAAAGGCAGAGGTAGAGACGGGTGTGAAGACAGGCAGAGTTGATGAGCGGTGGTCTAAAAATGGGAAGCAGGAAATGAAAATCAGAAGGCCTATGACTAAAATTAACAGGCAGATTTTAAACATTATAAGACTTTTGCACTGCCAAAACGTCACTTTTTGTGTCGTTCTGGTGGCGCACAGTGCGTAGCCATATCAACAAGGCCACGTTAAGCCACTATGCATGGCTTTTCATGGCCTTGTGGATATGGAGTAAGGTGAAGCATTGCAAGTTGCTTCCTTGCCATATGCTGCGGCAAAGAGGTGTTCCATGGGTGTAGCTGTGGGTGTTCCCACCCAACGACCATGAACTTTTACACTGACCCAGATTTACAATAGCTCGCAAACCTGGTGTAGCACCAAAACCTTGGACTTCCCTAGAGCAGGTGTAACGAGGAGAAATGTGCACATTTCTTCTTGTTTTTTCTCTTTCCACTTGTGATGCACACACAGTGCCTTGAGACCCTCATGGGTTAATAGTGCACTTTACAAATGCCCTGATTGATTGATTGATTGATTGAAAGAGGAAAAAGCCTCTTATGATTCTTTTTGTGCAGGAAGGTGCCAACAACGCAGACACCCTTGCACCACGGTGCAAGGGTGCCTGCGTTGGCGCATGGCTGCTAATGCACCGTATCTTGAAATACGTTGCATTCTTACCATTTGGAATTGGCATAGGGCAGCACAGCAAAATGTCTTGCTGCGCTACCCTACACCAATGCTTTTTAAGTATGCTCCTGAGTTTTGTGTCCAGTGCGACATTGGGGGAGTTCTTTAGGCATGTCACATCAACTGTAGTAAGTCCCAGATAGTTTGGGGCTGCAGAGAAGAAGTAGCTTTGCAGGAATTTAGGTGTTTGGATTTCAGACTAAATTTAGTGATTCTCTGCCAGTTCTTGATGTCACCAAAGATTTTAAGAGATGCTCTTAAGTAGTCCGGGTATTGAATGTGAATGGGTTTGTATGTGATGCACACTGATTTAAATGTCATTCTGGCTTCTAGAGGAAGCCAGAGACACTCTATCAGTGTAGGTCAAAAAGGCCTGAAAATAACCTTTTTTTAAGAGAACGATTTCCAGCAGGCGCAATGATGTTTTGCCTGAAGCACCGAAAATTATCGCAAAATATGTGAGCGCAGTGGTCATGGGTACAAAACTTCCAATAAGGTGTTCTTGGAAAGTACACCCACTTTTCAGTCTATCCATTGTCCTATCCAGTAATCAAATCACCATTGTAATCTCTTCCTCACCTAAAGCGCACACTCAGAAACTTTGAAGGACACGCCAGGCTTTTAGATTGAGACATAATGTAAAAGACCTAACAGCAGCTCTGAAATCCAATGACACTGTTTCTTGGAAAATTAACAAAGCTGCCACGCCCCTTCTCTCATCACATTTTAACAATCTGTCATGCCAAATTCAGATGAGCGAGCTTAGAGGTGGACGATTCCAGGTGCTGCTGGCGCCTTGAAATACAACAACAGACATTGAAAGCAGAGGATAGGCAAATCAGCTCCCCGATCTGATCTCCCTCGTGTCTGGGGAACTGCAATAGGGCGCAGCTAAGCAGGAAGTTCACACAAGGAAACTGACACATCCCTCTTAGTACAGAAACCTGTCAGAGAATGAGCAGCCCCCTCTGCGATCAGATATCTAGTTGCTCTGTAAAGATAACTGATGACACTTTCACCTTGGTATCCCTCAGAATATATATTTTTCAAATGTCACTGTAGTTCCTAATAAGTAATTTTCACTTCTCATATCTGTTTACAGCACAGTACATTTTCCTTTATTTTGCACTCACATATCATGTGCCTTTTCATGTGTAGTATGTATTTCTGGTCAGCCCTCTATGTACAGCTGCATTCATGTTAGTTGCAGGTTGGGCTGTCCTGTATAACTTTCCTGAGGAAAGGGAGCATTTCTTGTGAGATACGGTGCCGAGCGAGGGAACCTACAGCCTGATTCATGAAGTAAAATTGCGCCCGCAATCGCTGCGAAAATGCAATTGCGGGCGCAATTTCCGTAATCGGCATTCAACATCAAAATAGCGAATTCGCAAACACAGAATAGCGAATTCGCTATCATATTCGCAGAATCCCGGCAGGTGAGCATTAGCGAATCGGAAAATGCGAGAAACCACAAATTCTGCTAAATAAATAGCGATTTCGCTATAGAATCGCAATCGGTATTCAAGAAAAATCGCTAATAGCGAAAAACCCAAAAATCGCATTTTGCGCCGCGCAAAAAAAGGACAACTCAAAGCAGGTGGTAACCATAAAAGCCATGCAAAAATTACTTTTAAAAAACCGTTGTCCAATCACCAACAGATTCTGGCCTGACCAATCACACATAAGGACAATCATCAGCAGCAGCATTAGGAGTCCCACAATGCCAGGAATGTACATTGTGGTGAGGCGTCGAAGGCTACAGCGATTAGCACGGAGGAGACGCAGGATCCAGGACAGGATATTCCGCCAGCGGGTCACCTTGCTGGGCCAAACCAGAGAGCAGATATATGCTAAATACAGGCTGAATGGGGAAATGATAATGCAGCTAATACAGGACCTTGACCCCCTGATGCAGCACCCAACAAGCCGTACCAATGCGGTGCCTACACATGTGCAGGTATTGTGTAGCCTGCACCTCCTGGCCTCCGGGAGTTTCCAGGGGATAGTAGCGGCTGCTGGGGGGATATCCCAGCCCACCATGTCACGCTGCCTCCACACTTTTGTTGACGCCATGCTCACCCAGCTACACCGTCACATCAAATTCCCCGCCAGCCAACAGGAATTGGACATGACCAAGCTACAATTCTACAATGTAGCCCATTTTCCACATGTGCTCGGATGCATAGACTGTACCCACGTCGCCATCTGCCCACCACCTGCCTTGGAGTATATGTTCCGCAATAGAAAGTCCTACCACTCCCTCAACATCCAGATGGTCTGCAATGCTAAGACATACATCACTGACATTGTCGCACAGTACCCAGGGAGTACCCATGACTCCTTCATATTCCGGCACCGTGGCCTCCACACACGACTGGTCAGGGGAGAGTTTGGGGAAGGACACCTACTTGGTAAGTACACTTTGTTGAAAATGTCACATTGCTAAGATGTAACAGCGCAGCACAGGCAATCACCATCTGCTCCTCTCATTCAGGTGACAGTGGCTACGCCCTCCGTGAATACCTCCTGACCCCATACCTCAACCCTGCTACACCCCAGCAACGGCGCTACAATATTGCACACATACGGACAAGGAATTGCATAGAAAGGACATTTGGCCTGCTCAAGAGCAGGTTCCGCATACTGCACAAGACAGGTGGGGCCATGCATTACAGTCCTGCAGTGTGCTGCCGCATTGTGGCTGTCTGCGCAATACTACATAACATTGCAACCAAGCGCCGGATACCTGTTGACATCTCTGGCAGTGAATCTGAAGGGGACAACCGGCCACCTGCACATGCGCGCCATGCACGTGGGGAGAACCCAGCAGAAGGGCACAGACGTCGCAACCACATCACAGTGAACAGTTTCTAGTACAACCTCTTCCATCACCCCACAAATCAACAATGCATGCAAAATGTAATGATGACACAACGCTAATGTGTGTAGCAAAATAAATGTATTTGTTCAAATCACAAAAAAATAAGGTTTCAGTACAAATATCTCCCACTAACAGTATTACAGCATACTGCTGTGTCATAGGACATGGCAGGCTTAACGTCAGCCTGTGCCAATGAAAGTCAAATGTTCTCAAGTGCGCCCACTGCGCGTTGCGCCCAACCGCCTCTGAGGGGCATCCTCCTCCGGGGCTTCAGGACCTGGCGTGGGCCTGGTGCTGCGGCTGTGTGGTGGGATTTCTGACGCTGGATGCCCCCTCACTAGCATCATCACCCCCCACAGTGGATGGTATTGCTGGAGGGTGTAGTGCCGTAACGGCCGTGGTGAGGTGCTCCAGGACCCTGGTCATGTCCTCACTGCACTGGAAAAGTTGGTGCTGCTGTGTTAGGGACCGCCGCGCCAACAGAGAAGTTGCATTTGCAGCAACATAATTCGCCCTGCTGTAGGAGGCCAGCCGGCTCATGAGTTGATGGTGGCGGCGGCGTGCTGCACTGCGCTGTGTGGACATCGCAGAGGTGTTGGCCTCCATGGCTGCAGCCATGCGGGCCATTCCCTCACCCACACCTGCCATGGCTGCAGTCATGTTGTCTATGCGCTCCCCCACACCTGCCATGGCCGCCGTCATGCAGTCCATGTGGTCTGCGACTGTGGCCACATTGCGCCCTATCTTATGGAGCTGCAGCTGAATGGCTCCTTGCTGTTGTGCCTGGCGCTGGTGTATCCTCAACATGCGTCTTTCAACGCTCAGACGCGCCAGTCCCTGTCCATTGCCCCTCCTGCTTGCTGGAGTGGTGTGCTGGCGAGACCTGCCACGCCTGCCCTGCTGGCCTGAGTCTGCGGCTGGCCGCTGTGTTGCAACTGGCGCGGGCCCAGATGTTGTGGCGACAGCTGCTGGGGGTGTGACAGCTGGCGTTGCTGGTGCGCCAGATGCAGGGGGTGTGACAGCTGGCGTTGCTGGTGCGCCAGATGCAGGGGGTGTGACAGCTGGCCTTGCTGGTGCGCCAGATGCAGGGGGCACAATGGTAGCTTGCCTGGCTGCGGCTCTAGGTGGTGCAGCAGTAGCAGGGGGCACAATGGTAGCTGGCCTGGCAGCGGCTGTAGGTGCTGCACCAGTCGCAGGGGGAACACTGCAGGTGGATCTGGCTGCTGGTGTTGTAGCAGCAGCAGGGGCTGGTGCCTGGGTTGGTGGTGGCACCTCCTCCTCCTGGACCTCCTTATCAATTTTCAGCCTTTCACTATCGCTGCTTTCGTCGCCACCTGTGGGGGTAAGTGGAGGATCATTAGTTGCATGTATCTGGCAGACGTGCAGTTGCTACATCCATGCTGGGTGACATTCCCTGAATGGCTGTGGCTTTGTGTGCTTTGGGATCTGTCTGGCTGCATTGTGGTACTACTACATTGTGGCCACACTACATCTCCCACAATGCATCAGGACATTCCTTGATGTGCAACTATGGCATGCCTATGGGACATTAGGGGAGCCTATTTGGTCATGGACATTCATAGGGGGCAGGGTCGCAGTCGCATGCCACTTACCTTGGGTGTCTTGGGTGGTGCGGGATGAGTCGAGATGTGTGAAGCCTATACAGGCCTCCCTCTCTAGGGTGCCCTCCACCTGGTCCTCCATGGCTGTGTTGGGAGGGACTGTTGGTCCACCACCTCCAGTGCCTGACAACTCTCCAAGGCGCGCCGCCACCTTCTCCTTGGCACGGCCTCGGAGGTCATACCACCGTTTCTTCAGCTCCTCTAGGGACCTGTCGGCCACTCCCACGGAGTTCACAGTGGAGGCAATTCCCTGCCATATCCTACGTTTCTCTTGCTCAGGGACCCTCCTGGAATCTTTTCCGAAGAGTTTCTCGTGGTTAGCCACCACCCCCTCAATCAAGTGTTCGAGCTCCTGCTCGGAAAATTTGAGCTTCCTTTTGCACCCAGAGGAGTTGCTGGTGCCAAGTACAGGTTCCTCTGACAATGTAGCAAAGTAGTAGATGTGTAGTAATCTCCTGTATTGCAGCAGCTCTCCCACTTGCTCCCTCGAAGTCAGCCTCACTGTGGAGAATGGGGGTGGGAACTGGCAGCTTCCTGGTTGTGATGTCATCACTGGGCTCGAAATGCGACTTCCTGTTTTCCCGATCTCGCGAGTTTGCTATCTCGCAAATAGCGATATCGCAAATAGCGATATCGCTATTTGCGAGTTCGCAATCCCGGCGCGGGTAGCCGAAAATAGCGATTTTTCTGCGATTATCGGTAACCGCTAACGGAATTTGCGATTGCGTGCGAATCGCTTTTTTTAATCGCAAATCTTCATGAATTCGGATTTGCGATTTCTGAATAGCGATTCGCTTTTTTTCGCTATTACAGAATCGCAAATGACGTTTTTCATGAATCTGGCGGTTGGATCGCTACTGCCTTTTCACCACAAGATGTAGGTAATGTCAGGGCTTTAAGTGGTATAAAAAAATGGGGAGTGGGGGGTTGCTGTCTCTCACAGGGACGTGGCTGATGTAATTAAGAGCTTAAAACACGAAAGCTAAAACTCGTTACTTAACCTGCAGCCTGATTCATCAAGCCGAAATCGGCTCGCAAAGGGCCAGATTCTGAGAATCTGGCCCTTTGCATTTGGGATTCATCATCCCAAATGCAAAAATTGGTAATAGCGATTTCGCTATTTTGCGAGGAATTACATTTAAGGAATCTCTATTTGAGATTCCTTAAATGCAATTCATCATCCATTTAAAAATTGCGAATTCGCAATTTCGGCCCGCTATTTACCGCAAGGTCAAACCTCGTGGTAAATAGCGAAAACTTAGAAAAATGCTTTTAAAAGCATTTTTCTAAGTTGCATGTTGCACACACACATGTCCTTTGGACATGTGTGTGCGCAACACCTGTTTCAATTTGCATTTAAGGGGTGCTACAGGGTGTCCTTTGGACACCCCTGGCACCCTTTAAATCGCTATCTTATTTGCGATTAGCTAATTGCTAATCGCAAATAAGGAATACTCCCCATTCATTCCTATGGGCCTTTTGGCCCATAGGAATGATTGGGGAGTTATTCCTTATTTGCGATTAGCAATTTGCTGATCGCAAATAAAGAATGTGTAGGAATCGCAATTCTTTTTGCGATTCCTACATGAATCCCGTTTTGCGAGTCTGTGATAGCGATTCCTTATGAATCACTATTATAGACTCGCAGAACGGGTCTTTGATGAATCAGGCTGATAGTGTCCTGCCCTACTGGTAATTTGCTGCTTCTGTACATTCATCTAGATATATAATACAACAAGTAACATTACGCATACAACATGCCAGGACTATTGGCTTTGTCAATGGTTGTAAGTTGCATAAGATAAATAAGGAACAACTCAACTATGACTTCATTGTATACAATATTGAAAATGCTTCAGTTCTTGTGCGCGTGGTTCTGGCATAAGGCTAGAGCTAACGTCTTTCGAGCTGAGAAAGGCGGTTGAGCCTGATTTCGGCTCAACATCCTGTGATTCAACAAATGAATATCTCCTTGTATAATGTAACTGGTGCGCCTGTAAAGCGCTCCAATACTCTTAGCCAAGTTTGTGCTATATGAAACTGAAAATGCGAGTCTCTTTGTAGATACATCAAAAGGATGGAAGTGTGGTATTACACAGAGTTAAGTGTTTTGTTTCTTTCACCCTGAGTGCAATGGCAACAAGCAAAAAGCATTTACAATGCAACGGTCTCGCCTTTGCAAAAGTTTGAGCTATTGGCATTGTAAATGACACATTTTTTATGTATGTGTTGGTTTAGAAAACAGATAAATAAATGGCATTGTCATTTACAATGCCAATAGCTTACTCTCTTACAAATGCAAGACCTATTGCATTTGCACACACACACACAGAGCCACACAGACGCACAGAGCCACACACACACACACAGAGCCACACACACACACACAGAGCCACAGACACACACACACACAGAGCCACATAGGGAGGTAGGGGCTGGGAACAAAAAGGCAGACAGTGGAGGATGTGTGGATGATGAAACATGGATGTGGGCAAGAAAACTAGGGAGACTGCGGTTGTAGAATGCAAAATTAAGAATAAGGGGGAACCCAAGTAAAATGTCCATGTGCCGGGGGGGACAAACACGAAGAAGAAGGAAGCCTACAAATGGTAAGCAATGGGCATTCTCTGGGACCACTATTAGAAAACAAAAGGTCTCAAAGGAACAGCGAGACTTAAAAAATGAGAACAAGAGATTTTCATGTATGGAACAAAGCATATAAATAAGCTGTTTGAGGTGTTAAATCACCAGCTAAACAGGGTGACTTCTGAGCTTTGGTTATCAGAAAGGTAAAAATCCAGGCAAATGTTTTCAGAGTATCAAGGAAGAAATAACAGATCACAAAGGGACAATTCATAAATGCCCCTTTGAAAACGTATTGAAATGAACTCACAACAAAGTCAATACATCTTTGATGGGGGCACGTTTGCCTTGGAAGGTATCCCCTTATAGTTGCACACCTTTGTGCAGCAGCGTGGGTAATTTTGCCTAAATGATGATAGATTAGATTGAGTTATCCATTTTCTTGCAATTATAAAGCATTCCCTGCGATTAATAAAAGCTGTCAACGTTTCAGCGCGGGATACAAGGTTCCGACGACGAAGCAGAATAGACGCCACCTGGAATCGTGCAATTTATCTTTTTAAAAAACTGTGTAGTCGAGCAGTTATAGAATTAAAAAGTCTTCAAATTAGAGCGTGTGTATTGTTAGTGTGAAATGCCACGTGCCGACTACTGCTTTCCTACGCAGGAAGTCCTCTGGACTATGTCAGTGCAGGAAAGTAAATGCATTATGGGATGGGTTTAATGCTTAAACGTCTGCAATGAGAAACCTGATCACGGGGGAGGTGGTCTAACTTTTTGCCTTGAACGTTCTAAATATACATAACCTTTAGAAAAGCGGTAAAAAATGTGATTTTGCTCCATCAGATTGTATGCAAAAGGAAAATCGCTTTTCTCCACTGTAACATGCAAACATGAAAGTATGCAAAATTGATTTGCTCAATCTTTTCTGTCCTGACGCTAAACTGTGTGCAATACGCCACGGCCTACATCTATCATTTATTTATTTATTTTTATTTAATGGCATTTGTAGAGGGCGTGCAATTACCCGTAGGCGTCTCGGCGCTGGTGTGCAATGCTGTCTATCCCTGATCAGAAGATTGGTGGCTGGGTTTACTGGTTGAATAACCACGTCTTCAGTTTCTTTCTGAACTGGAGGAGTGTGGAACTTGTTTTAATGTGGTTCGGTAAGGAGTTCCAGATTTTAGGGGCTGCGATAGAAAAGCGGCGATCACCCCATGAGACTGGTCTACTTCGTTGAACCACAAGTTGGTTAAGCGAGGAGGAACGAAGTGTTCTGGACGGGTTATAAGGAATTAGTAGTTTTTTGAGGAAGCGCGGTCCTTGATCCTGCAGGGTCTTATAGACTATGCATAGTGCTTTGAATTTAGCCCTATTTTGAATGATTAGCCAGTGGTAATCTTTCAGGGTGTCCGAGATGGGAGCAAACTTGGGTTTTTTGGATAGCACGCGTGCCGCTGCGTTCTGCACAGTCTGAAGCTTTTTCGTGACTCTGCTTTGTGCATTAAGCAATAGACCGTTGCAGTAATCCAACGATGTCAGGACCAAGGAGGTGACTAACGTCTTGGCTGCTGAATCTGGTAAATAAGGGATGATCTTTTTTATTATTTTGAGCTTAAAATGGGCGTTAGCTGCCACCTTATTTGCATGGGCCATGAAACAGAGCTTGTCATCAAATGTCACTCCTAGGTTTCTAACCTTAGCGGTGGGGGTAGGAGGGACACCAAGAGCCGATGGCCACCAAGCTGCCGACCAGGCTGGCAGAAGGTTGCCAAAGATGACCACCTCCGTTTTATCGGAATTGAGCTTCAGGCAATTTCTTGCCATCCACTCACCGATAGCAATCATCCCCCTTTGGAATCTTTCTGCCACCTCCTGTCCATCGCCCTTTATGGCCAAGACCAGCTGGGTGTCGTCAGCGTATGAGGTGAGGCTCATCCCGTGTGCTTTGATGACACTTGCAAGGTCCGACACATAGATATTAAATAGTGTCGGACTGAGGGATGAGCCTTGAGGGACCCCACACGGCAACGACAGATCCGCTGATTGGAAAAGACCCATGGTGACCGCCTGGGTTCTGTTGGCCAGGAAAGAGGCAAGAAGATCCTTGGCAGTAAGCTGAATACCCATCCTTTCGACACGGTCGACCAAGATCTTGTGGTGGACCGTGTCGAAGGCCGCTGAGAGATCAAGAAGGACGAGCAGTGCTGTTCCTCCCTGATCACGGATGACTCTTATGTCATCAGCTGCCTTGATGAGAGCGGTTTCCGTTCCGTGGTGTTTACGGAAACCGAACTGTGTATCATCCAGCAGATTGTGACTCTCAATGAATTCCGATAGTTGCTGGTTCATGGCCTTTTCGGTGACTTTTGCTAGAAAAGGGAGGCTCGCGATAGGGCGATAGTTTTTTAATTCACCTTTATCTAGACCAGGCTTTTTTAGCAGGGGTTTAATCAGCGTGTTTTTTAATGAATCAGGGTAAATTCCAGATGTCAGTATAGTGTTACAGACATGTGTGATAATGGGAATGACTGTGTCTGGTACGGTTGCAATTACAGAGGTTGGGCAGGGATCCAGAGCTGACCCAGCTTTGATCGATTTTACTATGCCCTTAATTTGATCCGTGGTGAGGGGTTTAAAATTGGTCATGGTGTTTTTCGGTGTGATCATTGAGGACGTGGCAGGACTGCTGGCGGGGTCTGAGTTAAAAGCTTGGTAAATGTCATTGACCTTCGTGAAAAAGAACTTGGATAAGGCATCACATAGTGCTTGTGATGGGGGGGGGGTTGAGGTCCGGGGTATTTCCAGAAAGGGTTTTAGCAATGTTATATAGCTGTCTGCTGGAATTTTTCGCGGTCTCTATATTGGTGGTGAAATAGTGTTTTTTTGCTGCTACTATCATAGCTTTATAAGAAGCAAGAGCTTGTTTATATTTTTCCTTATTTTCGCTGTCATAAGTTCTTCGCCAGTGCCGTTCTCTGTTCCTAGTTAGTTGTTTTTGAATTTTCAGTTCTTTTGTATACCACTGAGCTTTAGGCAAATTTCTGTTCTTTGACAGAGATTTGGTAGGTGCCAACTGAGTGGTGGCTTCGGCCAACCATTTCTGAAATTGGTTGGTGGCGGTATTGGGGTCAGTGGATAGATCCGGGATGGTGTTGTTTAACAGCATCGTAAGGTCATTGGAGTTGATGTCCTTCCATGCTTTAAAGGTGCCACTGTTCATGTGAGCAGCCTTTTTTCTCGGCGAGCCTTTAATAGTGAGGCTGCTAAGAATGACTGAGTGGTCAGTCCATGTCATGGGGAGAACTGAGGCTATGCACAGACCTTCCACATTAGAAAAGATTCCATCTAGCGTATGACCTGCTTGATGGGTGGAGGTCGTGACCAATTGACTGAGGCCCATTATTTCTAGGTCGGATATGAGGGAAATAGTGTCCTTATCGCTGCTTTGCTCCAGATAGAAGTTAAAGTCGCCCAAAAATGTGGTAGACTCTTCTGTCACTATAGACTCAGTGATGTTACTAAGGTTATCAAGGAACGCAGTTCTGTTTCCAGGGGGCCTATAGAGGAGCACTCCCTTGAAGTTGTAAGTCGGGGACAGCTTTATATTAAAATGCATGGCTTCGCATGAGGTAATGGGTATAGGCGAGGAGCGAACTTCCAAATGGTCTCGCGCAATGATGGCTAGCCCACCACCTTTCCCTTTGGGCCTGTCCTGCCGATAGGCACTGAAGCCTGAGGGAACCGCCGTAACATAGTCTGGGGCAGATGCCTCATCTGACCAGGTCTCTGTGATGTAAAGAACATCTAAGTTGAGATCGCTGATGAGATCGGCTATTTCCTGGCAGTGCTTGCTCAGGGAACGCGCGTTAATTAGCGCCATGGTCACGTGAGTGTCTTTCTCAGATCCTAGGTTTTGAACTAGGCTGGTTGGGTTCGTGAACGCGAGTGTAGTATTACAATGTCGGCATTGTATTTGCATCTCTGGTGACATTATGGAGAAATCGTATTTGGTACAGAGAGGGGCGTAGGAGGGACCAATCTCCAGCAGTGTGCTCCGGTTGTATGAGAGAGGAGGGCCAGGGGTTGTGGCCCTAGGCCCGGCCTCCGGCGCGCCCGCTGCGCCCGCCCGCTGCGCGGACGGGCGATGTTGTTGTTTTTATACATACTTTGGGCGGGGCGGTAGGAGGGTGGGAGGGGCGTCGAGCTCTCCGGCGAGCCTGCCCAATCTAAGATGGCTGCCAAAGTTGTATTGAAATGTTCCCTGCGCCTCAGTGGATCGAGGCTGTGGAAATGGGGTGCCCAGCGAAGTGATCTCGCTGAGGGGGGTCAGGGAAGTTTTAAAAGCGCTCCAGTTAAAATATAATACAATTTTTAAAAACAATTATCAGTCAATCGTTTTAATAGTATAAAGGTGCAAGAGAGCACAGTAAACCTCTGGCTTCCGCCTCAGAGGGAAACAGCAAGAATTACCTCGCGGAACCGAATTACGCCCTGTTAAATACCCAGGGAGGGCGGGAGGGGCGTCGAGCTCTCCGGCGAGCCTGCCCAATCTAAGATGGCTGCCAAAGTTGTATTGATCATCAGAGTATGTAAACTTCTTCAGCAAACGAATCTCTTTGATGGGCTTGCAACAGGTAGACGGTACAAGCTCCTTTTTTTCAGACCGCAAACGTCATTTCCACCTGTCAGATATGCGAAGTTGGTACATCTCGACTAAACCTGGGTTTTTTCTTAAGGTTTGTCAAGGGATGAGTGGCAATTCTTATAGGTAACAAAAGCTACAAGTAGCAGTACAAAGAACAAGCAAACATACAAATGATAACAAACAAGTACAAATCCTGGCAATGATAACAAGAGATTGTCTACCTGAACATTCTACTGAAGTTTACTTTTGTTTTCTCTGACACAGGGTAACTTTTCAATGCAGTATTGCCCCCACCACTACTATCAGCTATTATTATCATATTATCATGATTATTCGTATTAATAAAAGTAACAAAAATAGTTATTGGTGTAAATTATTTTAAAAAATAATGACAATAACAACATTATAATATTAGGTATAATACTTAGTAACTATTTGTGAATAATAATAGTAACACCACTGCAGTTTACCGTTTGAGTGCGCCTCCTCACTAGCAACACGGCCTTTGGTTGTAATCATTATCTGGCACCTTCCTGGGGCATCTTGTGTGGCACCCTAAGTCAGCAGCCTAGAGTAGCTTGGATGTAGTGCGCTGCTTGGGCGCCTTTAAATGGGCTTTGAAGCCCATAGGAATGATTAGGCATTACCGATTCGGTATTTACCGAATCGGTAATTAAAGAATTCACAAGGGTGCAGGGGGTGTCACTTTGACACCCTCTGGCACCCCCAAAACAGGCACAGGTGCCATGTGGCAGGCATACCTGCCCTAAGGGCAGGTCTGCCTGTCACATGACATAGATGTGCATGCACACATGTGCATGCACACCGGAATCGGTATTTTACCATGGATTTGTATTCCATGGTAAAATACCGATTCTGTAAGCCATGTGCAGAAGGTACATTGCCTACCTACATTGCATTTTCGGTAATTTTACCGAATCGGTAAATATTACCGAATCGGTAATTATTTTACCGATTCGGTACATATTACCAAATCGGTATATTTACCGATTCGGTAATGATACCGATTCGGTAAAATTACCGAAAATGTGCCCCTACATCTCGGTAGCCCTTTACCGATCGGAAACGGCCGAAAATCGGTATTTTCGGCCGATTCGGATCGGTAAAGGGCTACCTACATCAGGCCCCATAGACACTACTCTATAGTGACCTGGGAATGCTGCCCCCGTCTATAGGGATTACTTCAAAGATGCCACAGATCCGCGGTGCACTGCAAGAGTGCCCCCTTTTGTTCTCTTGTGGTGTTTTACGCCCATTTCATAATCAAAGTGGTCATGCCGTGTAGAGAAAAAAAGAATTCTCGTCTACTAGTCCTGCGTCACTAATCGTCACCAAAACAAGCATTCAAGATGTTGCTTTGTTTGATGATATCAGCGGGAGTTTTGAGATCTATTGCGATACTATACACAGAGTGGCCCTTTAAGTCGCACACTATATGTTTAATTCCTACAGGCATAATACCAAGTTCAAATTTGAGAAGAATAGGAGAAACAAGTATACAGAAGCAGTCGTTTTCTGTAAACCTAAATGAATGACAGAGATTATTACAACGTGATCATTTGCAGTAACATTGGGTGAGCGAGGCAGAAGAAATACCAGAAACAGGAAGCACCTCTAGAAGTACCAGGACTTCCTCAGAGCTGCGATTAACAAGCGCTGCCATTTGTCTCTAAGCGCCGTCCTTTTGCGATTGGGGGGGTGTGTTTTTGACTTTCTTTCTCGGCTGTAAACAACAGTCAAAAACACACCCCCAGTCTTAAAAAGGACGGGGCTTAAAGACAAATGGTTCTTCTTTGGATCTAAGCCCCGTCCTTTTCAGACTGGGGGGCGTGTTTTTGACTGTTGTTTGCAGCCTAGAAAGAAAGTAAAAAAACACGCCCCCCAATCCGAAAAGGACAGGGCTTAGGCACAAAGAATGACATCACTTGGACTGGCCCCGTTTAGGAGGCCAGCCAACGGAGAAGAGGGGCTGGGTTTACCCTTGCTACTCTGAGACATGAAGTCTCACTGCGAGACTGCGCAAGCGCAGCCTACCCTAGTCATGACCTAAAAACGGAGAAGCCTCTTAGGGACCCCGTCTCAGTACCTGCTTTTAAGAAATTATGGTGCTGAGCAGGGGCAGGACCTGGTCCACTTAAAGCTCTGGTTAGTGTTTTATGTGAACATACCCTGCAAAGACTCTTATATGACTCTGGCCAATAGCTCACTTAATTTCCACAACTGCCCCCAGCGCCTTGAGACCCGTAAGGGTGAGTAGTTTGTGCTTTACAAATACGGATTTATATCATACAGCTGGGGTCTGGACGTTCGCCTGCCTCAGTTCACTTTCACTGATCCGTCGACATCTGGCTCATTAAAGTGACTCTTTCAAATACAGATTGAATCATCACAGTGAGACCAACATTGTTTGACTTTAAAGGAACATATCATCTAAACGTATGGTATATAAACAAATCTTGTATACAATATAAGCAATTTCTTGTGTATATCAATCTTTACATGCTGGCAAACTAGCCTCCTATCAGTATATTTCTTCTTTTTTGTTTTATATCTGTATCCTCATCACAACCCTGTAATAAAAATGTCTGACATAAACTTTGGATCTATCATATCCTTGCTCTGCCCTTGCTTCTAGCCCATCTTCCAGAATATGTCTGCGCCATTGCTCTGCTCACAACTTTCAAGGACCATATTAAGAGCACAGGAGACAACCTCATAGGCCACTCTATCTCATCATCTATAGTTCTATGCTGTCCCTCACCCACCCACTTCTCATCACAGTGACCGTGTCCTCCCCCTCAACTGCCTGCTTCTTGGTGCCCTGTTCTTTCAACTCATTCCCCAGTTCCCTGTCATGGTGCACTGATCCTCACATCACACTTTGGAGCATATTTACAAGCCCCTTGCGGTACTTTTGCACTGCCATTGCGTCACTTTTTGTGAAGCAGCAGCGGTGTAAACAATGTGCCGCATTGCGGCCCATTTACAATGTGACGCATCTAGAGAGATGCGTCACCTTGTAAAGCCCTGTGTCACATTATACTTGCGTCAGGTATAATGTATTCAGGTTGGGCGTTCCCACACGGGAAAGCCTAGTTGAAGTGACGGAGTGAAATCTACAAGATTTCACTGCACCACGTCTATGACGCCACTGCGTCAAAACCCTACGCCTGCTTGGAGCAGGCATAATAAGTGACACAGTGTTTTAAGAATAGGTCTCCCATGCAGTGCTGGAGTTGCGTTGTGCTTGCGACACAACTCCAGCAATGTGTGACTTTTGCACCAATAGATGAGCCAAAATTCCTGACGTATTGGGGAATCCTTGTGACATTGTGCGGCGTATTGTAAATACGGTGCATCCATGGTGGCACAAGGGTTTCACATGTAGGCACAGGGAAACTGACGCATCTATACAGATGTGCCAGTTTTTTGTAAATAAGCCCCTTTGCATTTTGGGAATAAATAGCCTTCATGAAAGATAAAAAATGGATTATAGATAGGCTTTTATGCAAAGGGCGAAAAAAGCAATATATTATTATAATGTAAGTCTTTAAGTGAATCTTTTCCGATATATGTATTTTCAATTTTTTTTTATACAAAATGCAATGTATGCATCTAAAAGAAAGCTGCTGTGCTTCTCTGTCACCCGGGTTGGCTGGAGTGCAACGAAGGAAGCTTTTGTGTTGGAAAAGAAAAATGTAAATGTTGTACTAACATAAAAAAGAAAAAGAACAATATGTAGATTATATAACTCTACAGAAGTTGATTAAATGTAATTTATTTACCGTCAAACAGGGTATGCTTCGTTGATTTACAATGACAGGCATTTGTCTTGCCCTTAAACAAAAACCCATCCCTTGTACTGTAACATGAGAAATGGTACGGAAATTTGACAAATTCTCTGTAAATGCGTGACGTGTTCCTCCCACAGCCTGTGCTTGTTGCACAACCAGAGCACCATGAAGCCTAGGGATATTTTCCATATCTATATATTCGAGTGACTTCCTCCTCTGAGCCATGCACGAACATTGCCACACCGAGGACACAAGAATGACGCTAATTTTATTCATGAATTTAGGTACATTGAAACCATAACCTCAAAAAGCAACTTTCGGCTGAATAATATACACATTACATAGGAAAAAAATACTTTTGTCTCAGACTAAACCCCCTCATAGTTGAATTCGCAAGATTCTCTAAAATGATTCTTACCCGGACCCTTGGGCACCTTGAAAACCCCAAGCAGTGAACCCTGTGGTGTCAAAACAAGTGTTCGTAACTACAATGTCCTTACTTCTGTTCGATCCAGACTAATATTTCTGATTTTATTTGCTCTTAAAGACCCTTGAGCAGTGGCACAGCTTCTTATCTACATCTATTAGTTTATTTTTTCATCACAATATATTTCGTTGTGTATATGTGCTGTCTTCGCAGCTTGACAGCCTTGTATTTTACTAACATTTTTATTAGATTAAACAGCTCACTCTGTTTGTCTCTTTTAACCTTTTATTTTGATTTGTCTGACGGAGGAAGCAGAATAGGCGCCTGCCTCCCATGTGCTGCCTTGTTTTTATGCAACTTGTAGCTGTGCATATTTTTTGTGGAGACATGCTGTGGCTAAGGGGATCATTAGAGCATGGGTACTCACAAACATTTACACGAGGGCCGCAAAGTTCGGTTTTTGGTGTGACCGAGGGCCACACCAAAGACCGTAAATTTGGTGAAGGGGAAGCAATGCATGTATACATACAGCCAGATTCATCATTGTAAAATCGGCTCGCAAAGGGCCAGATTCTGAGAATCTGACCCTTTGCGAGCGCAATTTTTTGCATTTGGGATTCATCATCCCAAATGCAAAAAATGCAAATTGCGAAATCGCTAAATTGCAAGGAATTGCATTTAAGGAATCTCTATTTGAGATTCCTTAAATGCAATTCATGAACCATTTTTGAATTGCGAAATCGCTATTTTTGGCCGCTATTTACCGCGAAGTCTGACTTCGTGGTAAATAGCGAAAACTTTGAAAAATGCACTTTAGTGCATTTTTCAAAGTTGTATGTTACAAACACATGTCCTTTGGACATGTGTGTGCGCAACATCAGTCTACATTTACATTTCAGGGGTGCTACAGGGTGTCCTTTGGACACCCCTGGCACCCTTGAAATCGCATCCTTATTTGCGATTAGCAAATTGCTAATCGCAAATAAGGAAAATGTTGGGTGATCCACGCAAGCCACACCTCCCTAGACTCCCCAGGGACTCTAGTTTTCAGTAATATCTGGGTGTGGTACGTTTACCTAGATGCCCTCCCAATCCGGGACCAAAAACGCAGTTGTCTCCTTCGCAATACCAAGTCTTTTTTCTATCGATAATTTTGAAGTCTCAACAGTACTTTTTGGGGCGTTTCCTGTTGCGGGCACTAGGCCTATTCACATAAGTGAGGTACCATTTTTATCGGGAGACTTGGGGGAATGCTGGGTGGGTGGAAGTTTGTGGCTCCCCACAGATGCCAGAACTTTTCATCATAGAAATGTGAGGAAAATATGTGCTTTTTTTTACAAAATTTGAGATTTGCAAGGGATTCTGAGAGTTACACAAGTTACCCAACCCTTGATTCCCCTGGGTGTGTAGTTTTAAAAATGTACAGCTTTTGGTAGGTTTTCCTAGGTGTCGGCTAAGCTAGGGTCCAAAATCCACAGCTAGGCACATTGCGAAAAAGGGTTAGTTGCGTTTTAAGCCATTTCCTAATGCGGGTACTAGACTTACCCGCACTAGTGAGGTACCATTATTATCAGGAGTCTTGGGGGAATGCTGGGTGGGTGGAAACTTGTGGCTCCCCACAGATTCCAGAACTTTCCATCACAGCAAAGTGAAGATTTATTTTTGTTTTTACAAAGTTTGAGGTTTGTGAGTGATTCTGGGTAACAGAACCTAGTGAAAGCCACACAAGTCACCCCTCCTGGATTGCCCTGGGTATATCGTTTTCAAAAATGTACAGGTTTTCTAGGTTTACCTAGGTGCCGGCTGAGCTAGGCTCCAATATCCATAGCACGGCACATTGCAAAAAAAGGTCAGTTTTCACTGGAAAAATGTGATGTGCCCAAGTTGCATTTTGGGCCATTTCCTGTCGCGGGCATTAGGCCTACCAACACAAGTGAGGTACCATTTTTATCAGTAGACTTCCGGGAACACAGAACAGTAGAACAAGTGGTATTACCGATTGACTTTCTGTGCATTTCTGCCTTCCAAATATAAGACGATGTGTAAAAAAGAAGTCATTTAGAAAAATCTTATCAATCATTGCTTACAACGAAATTTGTTGGAAAGGAATGCGTGGTAAATGCATACTCATGGTAAAAGCATGCGTGCTAAAGGCATGCTTGCTAAAGGCATATGAATGGTAATGGCTTTGACGTAACATCACGTATGGTAAAGTCATGCATGGTTATGACCGTGTTGTAATAGCTGATCCCCATAGAACATTCTCTCATATGTGATGTGCCAAAGCAGAGGGTTGTCCTTATCCTGCATTGCTCCAGAAGCCTGAAATATGCTCCCCTGCCACATCAGAACTGCCAGCTTGGTCCTCGAATTACAGAAGAAACTAAACACCTGGCTCTTCCAAGTTACCCCCATCAGCCAGGTCAGACAGGCCAGACTCTTCCCCCTTTGAAGGTCCCAGGATACCCTCCCCGGGGAAATGTAACATAAATAACATAACACAACACTGAGCCCTCCTCCATGGTAGTTTGTTTTAAGGAGCTGAAACATATTTGGTCTAGTAACTTTGTTCCCAAGAAAGTAAGACCTACACTCTTGTGTTCTTCTTCTGTGATGCCATGATGTCCTACCCCCTTTAAAAACAAAGGCCACTGCCTGGGTATGGAGTGCCTGTACAACAGTGCATCAAGACCAGACCTAGTCCACCTTGCAGAGTTTCTCATGAGTGCTTGATGAGCCTCTATTGGATAGTGAGTCTTAGCAACTTTACCCATGTCCCTGGCACACTGGTGGTAAAGTCAATACTTGCCAAACACTGAAGAAAAGGCCAGGATATGCCTGAATACGGTGTTGTAATACATTCAGCCTAAAATACTTTGAGATTTCATTACATGTTCTATTTAAATTTACAACAACGAATATTAACTGATATGTTAGGAACACCTCAACTTGTCCCATACTGTAATTTATTAACTTATTGAAACTTTCTCCTGCTGATATCCATTTAGCGCTCTTGCTAAATCTTAATATCCTCACTGTAAAGCTTTCCATTTCTCTCTGGCCTCTCCCAATCATCTACTTTTGCATACTTACATATATAGTAGCTTAGACTGACACTCCCCTTTATGGTTGCACTTATTCTGTACCATCCTAAACTCTGATTGGAAAGTTCAACTGCGTTGCCCTGGTGAGGCGGGTGCGGCGACGGCAGGTACAAGGTCCTGTCAATCTATGGAGTCTACCTAAACAAAACTGGGAGGCGTGCACTTCAGTGATAATACCTGTTTATTTCACAGGTTCTTTTTGTATCAAACTGTTGGTAATTAAAAAGGAGCCACTTTTGTGGGCTACTTATCTAGCTCCACTATATAATTTCCGCTATTCTAAGGGAAAGACCCCTCCATCTTGGTCGGGTAGTATCTTAATTCCTCTGTATAATAAGGCCCCTAGTAATTATCGGCAAATATTTATTTATTTATTGAAGTTTTGTATAGTGCTACCTGGACCCGAGGGTATCAGAGCACTTCACAGCATGTACATTTATGAACAAGAAAATTTTGGGCGGCAAACAAGCACACAAGAACAATAAGAGAAATAAAAGTCAGTAGATTATCAACTTAAGAGCAACGAGGAACAGAGTTCGAGAGCGCCACTTCCGGCTGTGGGGTTTCGGGAGGGGGAGATAGCTGTCCTACCCCCGTCAAAAGCGGGATTCTCGTTACGGCCGAGAGCGTTCTAGGAAGAGGGCTTTGAGTAATGTCTTGAATTTCAGGAAGGAGGTGGTCATTCTGATATGGGGGGATGGAGTTCCAGATCTTAGGAGCATTTCCCGCAAAGGATTTGTTTGAGGTTTAGTGTTTCCGTGATTTGAGTGGGATGAGAAGAAGCGTGTTGGAGCTTCTGAGGTTCCTGGACTGATCTGCCCTTTTGAGTTTGGCGGCCAGGTATTCTGGTTTGCCTGTGTGCAAGGCTTTGTGTGTGAGGCAAGCTGTACGGATGCTAGCTCGCTGGTCAATAGGGAGCCATTTCAGTTCCTTGAGTGCCAGAGAGATGTGCTCATATTTCTTTGTTCCTGTGACCATTCTTGCAGCGGCGTTGAGGGTAGTGGAGAGAGGACCTAGGTGCAATTTTGCTGACCCGGTCAGTGCTGCGATGCCATAGTCAATTCTGGAGAGCACCAATGCCTGAGTGGCCTGTTTAAGATCTTTTGGGGGAAGGAAGGGTTTAATTTTGTAGAGTAGTTTCAGATTTAGGAATGCACTTTTGGCAGTCTTTGAAATGGGGCCAAGGGTAATCTCTAAGGATTTCACTGAGTCTGTGGTCGTAAGGGTGCCATTGAGGGCATTTAAGGCTTTGAGCCATTCGACGATTTGTTTTTTTTTGTCCCTGTTAGAGATGAGGAGAACTTCAGTTTTCTCTTGGTTAAGTTTGAGGTGGTTGGTTGAGAGCCAATGTTGGACCTCAATGAGCGTGACATTTAGGGGCCTATTATGATGGAGGATTTTCCGCATCCTCCGGGTCGGCGGAAGCCACCGCCGGCCCGGAGAATGCGGAAAATCCTCTGCGGACCCACCGAAGACCCACCACCACATTAGGATGGCTGGTGGGTCCTGGTTTCCGTCCGCAGCTTTTCCGCCGCGGTTGGCTTACAACCGTAGCGGAAAAGCTCTAATATGGTGACGGTGTCTCTCAGACACCGTCAGCCAGATTAGGATGGGCTGTGAAACATGCTTTTCCACTGCGGCTTTTCCGCCGTGGAAAAGCATGTGTAACTTCAGTGCGGGCCCGTTGCGGGCCCGTTGCGGGCCCCTTGGGTGAAGGGGGGGTGGGGGGTGCACATGGGGGGTACCTATGGTACCCCCCCTGCATTTGTATGGAGAAATAGACAGGCACTGCACGGTGCCTGCCGCCTTCTGCATACAAATGCAATGTATGCATTTTTACCATTGCGGCGGATGCAGCTTGAAGCAGCACCCGCCACAATGGTAAAAATAGAGGATGTGACCGCCAGGGTGGCGGTCACATCCTAATTGCACAAGAGGGAACTCCACAGGCCATGCGGAGGTTTGCTCCTACTCTATGGTGGCGGACGGACTCAGGTCCGTCCGCCATCATAATCGGCCCTTAAGTCTGTGAATGTCTGCGATCGAGGAAGTTTCCAGATAGAGTTGTGTGTCATCCGCATAGAGGTGGAAGGGGATGTTGGAGTTTCTTAGCAGTGTGGTGAGGGGTTCCATATAAATGTTGAAAAGTTGTGGGGAGAGAACTGATCCTTGTGGAACTCCTCGGCTAATGGAAAGGGGGTCCGACTCAAAGTTGTTGACTTTTATTCTTTGTGTACGGTTGTGGAAAGAGGAGGAGAACCATTTTAGAACCGTCTTTTCAATGCCTGCTCTCTCCTTGAGGACTTTGAGGAGCAGGGTGTGGTCAACAGTGTCAAAGGCGGCCGACAGATCTAGGAGTACGAGAAGGCTACATTGGTGAGAGTCGAGTGACATGTGGAGATCGTCTAAGACATTTAAGATTGCGGTTTCGGTGCTGCAGCCCTTTCTGAATCCTGATTGGTGTGGGTCTAGTAGTTTGATGTTCTCCAGGTGTTGGGTTAACTGTGGAAGAACACATCTTTCTAGAATTTTGGAAAGGAGAGGAAGATTCGATACCGGTCTAAAGTTGTTCATGTCCTTAGGGTCGAGGCCAGATTTTTTTAATAGCGGCATGACTTGTCCAATTTTGAGGCAGTCTGGAATGGATCCCGTGCTCAGTGAGCTGTTGATAATCTTGCTCCAAATTGGGGCTAGTGTAAGCTTCAAGTCTATAGTCAGTCTCGAGGGAAGCTGATCGCGGGCGTGGGAAGAGGGTTTAGCAGTGACAATCAGATTGCTTACCACTTCTTCCTGGATGGGACGGAAGGAAGACCAGCGAGTAGGCGTGATCATTGGGGTATTGCTATTGGTTGCTTGTGTCGGGATCTCCATGGGGGTGGTGGGCATAAGGCTGAGCAATCAATCAATTTTGGTGATTTCTTCGTTGAAAAAGCTGGCAAAGTTGTCACAGTGGATTTTGGACGCCTCCATGTTGGCTGTCACTGGTTTAGATGTTTGGCTCTTGATGATGTTAAAGAGTTCTTTGGGGCTGTTTTTAGCATTGTCTAAGGTGGAGCAGAAGAATGTTGTCTTTTTGCTCTTGATGAGATCATTGCACTTTCTGAGTGCTGCCTTGAGCTGATCCTGATGGAGGGAGGAGGGGTTGTTCCTCCAGATTCTTTCTAGGGTTCTGAGGTGTCTTCTTTCCTCATTGATGTCTGTGGTGAACCAGGACCTGGAGGGGGTGCTTCTGGGTTTTTTAGTTTCAGGGGTGCCAGCCGGTTCAAGGTGAGCACCAAGTTGGAATGGTAGTGCGAAGTGAGTTCAGTGGTTGAGAGGAGATCCGCCGTGTTTGGGAGGAGCTTGCTTAGACCTTCTTCCAGTTTTTTTCAGGGGACTCGGGAAGTGTTCCTGACCCACAAAGGAGCGGCCTGAGTGGGTGGTTGGGATAGGGCCGGTTGGTTGATATGAAAGAGTATGATGTGGTGGTCGGACCAGTCCACGGGGATGATGAAGTCAATAGTGATTGCATTTTTTTCCGCAATGATTGCATCCAGGATGGCTCCTCTATGGTGTGTTTCCTCTGAGCAGTGTTGTGTTGGATCATATCGTTGTCTACCAGGAGGTTGTTGAGAGATTGGAGGAGACGTTTTTTGTTTCGTTCCATCTTAGGTTGAGGTCGCCCAGGATTATGTTGTTGTCGTTGGTGAGTGCGGATTGGGTGATCAGGTCCGATAGCTGCGCACCGAATTTGATGGAGTTACCTGGAGGGTGGTATGGGAGGTGGCATGGAAGTGACTGTTTGTGGTTGATTTCATGCTGACCGAAAGGCATTCAAACTAGTTATAAAGGCAGGAGGGACTTTCTAGGATGGAGAGGTTACTTTTGTGAATAATTGCTATGCCGCCCCCTTTGTGCTCGGGTCTATCTTTGTGGATTATTGCGAAACCGGGCGGTACCAGTAGGTCCATGTTGGGGTAGGACAGGGAGTTCAGCCAGGTTTCCGAGATGAAAGCTACATCCAGGTTGTGGAAGAGGATGGCTTCTGCTATTTTCGTTGCATGCTTGACAGCAGACCTGCTGTTGATAAGCATACAGTTGATGGAAGGTTCATCATTTGTTTTCGGATTGCCAGACTTGGCTCTGGGGATAGAGGAAAGGTATGGTGGGGCTCTGGGGGCTCTTCTGTGGGGAGGGTCCCTACCCAGTCCAGTAATGACTTGGATCAGGGAGATGGGAGTTTAACGGCGAAGCCAGTGCTAACTGGTTATTGGGGTGATCGTATGATGCAGCGAGTGCGGTTGCTTCCTGGGGGGAGAGGGTGGGCCTAGTTCCACTGGGTCTGTCTGCTCGTGACTCATTCCAGGGTTTGGAGAGAGATGGCCGAGAAACTGGTTGGGGGGAGGTGAGTCATTCCTACTGGGAAGTGGTGGGATGGGGGATGATGCGGAGTGAGGGGTGGGAAGAAGGATTTTCCCTAGGGAGGATAAGGTTTCCTTCAGGCCATGAATCAAGGTTCCGAGCTGCGCTTCCCGAAGATCGAGGCGTTGCGTCAGCTTGTCTGAGGAGGTGAGAAGGGGAGGATGGGCAGAGGTGAGCCTTCTGGGTCAGGGGCCGCAAGTCAAATCAGAACTGGTGGGGTTGGGAGGAGGAGGGGGTGCTGATTCTGGCTCAGAGTTCAACTGTGGAAAGGCATAAAGGGGAGGGGGGAAGTGGCCTAGTTGGGGATGGGAGTAGAGTTCCTCTCTGGGGGGTGGTTGAGTACTTGAAGGGAAGGGGTTAGAAGGGGGGCTGTGAGTCGGATTTGCTTGGGGGTCAGGATTTTCTTTGGACAGGTGACTGTGGACTGGGAGTGTTGCGGGTGATGGGGGGCTGAGGCTCGGTTGGGGTTGGGAGGGGGGCTGAGTTCTGGGAGGCTGGGTGAGTTGGGAGGTGGAGGGGGTTGGGAGATAGGAGGCGCTGTGGATGAGGGAGTCGCTGGGCTAGCGGATTGACGAAACGCGGGGGGATGGGATCTCAGTGCTGGCGTAATCGGGAATAGATGGCTAGAAGGTTGTAAGGTGCTGCTAGGGGGGATTGAAAGGTGTGAGTTGTGAGAACTTGCTGACTTTAATGCTGGGAAAAGAGAGTCGAAGGACTCGAGGTTCTCCTCTTTGGCCTGAATTAGGATGGTACCGTTATCAAAGATGGTAATGGAAATGTCACTGGTTAGGGATTGTTGTTTCAAGGGGGAGATGGTTAGTTTACGGTTGTGTTCTGTGATGTTGGTTTTGTAGATGGGGAGGTGATAGTTGAAGATAGTGACCCAGAGGTCTGGTCTGTTGGTATGGAACATGAAGTCTGTTTTCCTCTGCCCTCTAGAAGAGCAGTGGTAAGTGTCAATAACTAGTGTTTCGGGGTGTTGCCTGACTAATTTCTGTTTAAAGCGTTTTTTCGCTTTGAAGGAGAGGCTGTGGGGGCAGGTTATAGCGAAGGTGTTCTGTCCGTGAGGTGACAGGAAGTTAAGAGGAGGGCATGAAAAAGTGTCCAATTGAACGGCCGGTGGCATCTTCAGTGGGTAGGGGAGGCGAGGGTCCTCGGGTGCAGGGGCGGGGGAGTGTTGTGTCGGGTGGGGGCTGGGCTGTTCGATAAGGGATGATGAGGGGTATAGCGCACTGAGGTCACTCTTTAGGGGAGGGCTGTTGGCGGGAGGGGGAAGGAAGCTGATTTCCGAGTAGGAGGGAGGGGAAGTAGTAGGAGCAGTTAGGGGACCGCTCTGGGGGCGGGCAGTGGTGGGCTGAGAGTGCAGAGGCCCTTGGCTCTCCTGGTTAAGGGAGTGGGTAGGATCGGGGGCCTCACTAACCTGGAGCTGCTGAGGCATCGAGGGTCTGTACTGCATGAGCTGTCCCACAACTTAGCAGAGTGATCTTCTTGAGGGCTGAGCTGGGCATCACCTTCACACTGCTCACTTGAGAATTTCAACCAGGTGGGTCCTCTAGTTGGGTTGCAATGGGACACTCCGGCCACCTGGATGATGCAGGGGGGGCCGTTGCTCCTAGGACCAAAATGAATTGCAGTGAGGAAAGCAGGCTTTACAGATGCCTTATGGGAATTGGCGGCCCCCTAGAGTTAATGCTCATATAGGCGCCAAGTCCTCGGGGAGTCTTAAAATTGGATGTTAAAGGCGGACAATGGTGAGCTTCACGCTCCTTGCTTGAGCATTTGGTGTTTGAAATATGGCGGCCATTTTAAGGCCAGGCAGCCTCTTTGCCTAGAGGTGAGCTGGAGCTTGCTGTCATCAGGTGATGCAGTGAATTTAGTGTCCCCTTGGGTCGTAGCGTAGGTCTTATTTCCTCGATCCGGAGCAGGCATCAAATAGGTCCGATGTCCTCATTTTAGGCTGTTTAAGGCAAGTGTGCGGCCATTTTGAGGGCAGGCAACCCCAGAGGAGAGTGGCCCAGAGTTAGGCCAATGATGTGGCCGGCGTTTACTTATAGAGGCGACTCTGCAGCTGAGACGGATGTTTATTGGGGTCAGTATTATGCTTACGACCTCCACTGGGCCTTCGCAGAGGTGGTTAGAGTCCGTGCAATTTGCTCCTTAAATGAGCAGTAGATGTCTGGAGTTGGCTGCCATTTTACGGTCCGGCTGCCTTAAATGGGAATCCAGTTTGGGCTCGAGGTTCTTCTGCGAAGCCACGAGTTTGGCGCCCCTTAGGGACGGCGCGGGGTCCTCTCGCGGCAATCCAGGGGTGGCAGCTAATTGGGGCCGTTACAGATTGTATGGCCTCGCTTTTTTTCCCCGGATGGTTCGACTAGCGGGCCGCCATTTTGGGGGCAGGCAGCCCCGGCGGTGAAAACGCACGCAGGACCAGGTAGACTCATACCTGTACTTAGGGAAATCTTTAACTGGTAGTTTGAGGAATAAACCTCATATTGAACACTGTTCCAGTAAAGCTACATCTCATGCCAATGGTTTGGGTATTTTCTACATTGCTATGGGTAGGAGACATTTTTTACACTTACTGAAGGTTTTTTAGACTAAAATTCCCGCTACCTTGCTTTATGAAATCGAATCAATTCCTATCAAGGACTGGAGTTTTTTAGATAGGCTTGAAGGTCATATACAACGTAAAATATGTAATTTTAATACGCTAGTTCCAACAACAGTAATTATACTGGAATTCGGTCTGATAAGCTCCTATATCCAAGGTTTATCCAGGGTTTTACGCTGGGGTTATCAGTTAAAACATAGCGAGCCAGGTTCACTAAGAGGTTTCTTGTGCCATAAAATCTTTGATGTTAAGGCAGGTAATTATTATTTTTACCGTGCCTTTTCAGTGGCACTAAAAACCTTTGGTATACAAGAAGAATCATTGTTCACACTTCCACCATTAGGATTCAAGTCTATCCTAAAATCCTTAAGTGGCACAATTAGGTACAATAGAGACATTACATTCTGCAACTCTAAAGAAAGATTTAAGTTAATAGCCAGGACAAACTCTCAGAGAATTGCACAAAAATATTTAATTTGGAATTTAGAACACAGAGTTTGTTGTTTGCTCATCTTATGTTGTATGAATCTTGTTCCTCTAAATGACCTTACAGCTCTTTGGTCCAAGAATCTGAATAATGGAAAAACTTGTTTCTGGTGTAATCTGAGCACTCAGATCCTGGACCATGTTTTATTTATTTGCCCTGCATTGGCCTCGAGTTGTCTGATGTTTTTACAAAATTGTGTTAAAAATGTAGCATCAGCCCGAGACTATCTCTTTTGTCCACAAAACAAAGCAGTGTGTGCAAAACTCTTATTTTAAGGAGTTTATGTACATATTCTAAATTTTAGCATATCTCTGCTTGTCAAATTTTAGCATATCTCTGCTTGTCGTCTTTTTATGAATTTTACATTTTTTTGCACACTGGCTGCTATTTTTGGCTATTTTGTACAACAGGGTTATGTTGAGTCTGTTTCCCGTGATGCACCTGATGTTAGCCTCAAATTGTATTTGAAGTGGGTCCCGGGATGCATTTTGTACATGAACTGCTTTTTTGCACAAGCCTGGATATGCCTGGTTATCCTTTTATTGCTGCTAATTCCAATTTGAACATTTTAAGTTGAACTTGAACTTTGGACTTTGCCACATAAGACCTGGTTTATATATACTGCCCTTCCACTTTTTATTAGATGCTTTGTCTTCTTCTTTTGCTGCTAACTCTAAATTGATTTTTTAGCATCATAGGATATGCAATGTTGAAAACCTTTAGTAGTTTATGTTTCATGATAATTGACAATATTGTTTGGTTTCACTTAAATGAAATGTTAGCTATCCTAATGCAGGTCCCTTATAATTACAGGTTGCTTTGTGGATTGAGTTTGTAATGTTTTATTACTCATATTGACACGTTTGTATTCATATGTGGACCTCCTAGGAGTTCCAAATCTTTAAATAAATATTGATTGATTGATTCATACTGTGACTAAAGTCCTATACAGGTTCAGCAAATAAAGAGCATGGCTTTCTAACGGTACTAAAACCTCACTGGGGCTCAGGCACCAACATAAAAGATAGGCGTTAGTTGGGTTATTTCTACTGAGCAGGGTGCACCCACCACCAGAGTACTTCTTAGTACTACAACGGTACTTCCTACAAGGGAACGCTTGGTTCTTCGTCCTGTGGCACGCCTGTATCAGGGCCTGTTTCCAGTACACCCCAGAAAGGGTCCAGGTAGCAGGAATGTATGTCTGTTGAGTTTTCTAAGGTACAGACACTTCTTGACACTAATCTGACCAGCAAAGTATATAAATCACAGAAAGAAACTAAGAAACAGCAGAAGAATAACAGAGAAAATACATAGCTCTAGAAAAGCTCCTGGATGTCATTTATGGGTCGTCAGAGTTCGCAGCTGCGACCCATGGCTTGCCCCTTGCTACCACTGGCACTGCTTTTGCAACCCCTGGTCTCCGATGTGGTAAAATCAGTGCCTGGAACACAGGAGCCTAATGGACGCTGGTTGGAGCTCCACTTGCCTGGTTTCTGTCAATGTTATTATACAAATAGTGAATACTATTATTAACTATTTGTGTCTGCCGCCTCTAACCGGTGAGCCACACTACTTCACTAGTCCCACTCTGCAACTCTGGGCAACTCTGGGCAATAGCTTGCTTAATCACCACAAAGGCCCCCACAACGCTAAGGATGCCTGGCCTCCACCTTGGGGGTGCCCAGGAGTGGACGCCTCACAGGGAAAGCCAGGATGGGTTCCACAGCGGTATTCGTACAAGCGCCTTGAGACCCTTGCGGTGAGTAGTGTGCTATACAAGTATCAATTTATGATCATTTAAGAGATAAAGGGAAATACCTTCTTCAGGACCCTGATTTGGTGGAGCAAGTGCATGTTATGTGGGAGCTTTGGTTTGTGCAGCTTCTGAGCTATCACCTAACTGATGACTAGGATTACTGGAATTATGCAAAAGCACCAATTAATGCAGCACAAAAACGGCAAATTATGTGGCAGAATGTGGCACACTTTTAGGCAGTGTTGCCTTGGTATTTTCTTCTCATCCAAACACTGTATGGGCTAAGGATTCAACTCATAAATATCAGTTTAACACGAAGTACAGTAATCAGCTACTGAAAGGTGAGCTCCTTCTGCGTGACAAAAGGCTGCAACTGTGTGGCAACATAAGTATTAGTGCTCGTAGTCCATATTGATCCATTTGAGTTTGAAACCTTTTTTGTACAAAACCTGTAATGTATGCAGATGTGTGTTTTTGTGGCAAATCCATACTTATGTGAAAAAAACACACCGTGACCCCAGAATCGCATCATCCCAATGGCCCTGCTTTTGGCTGTGTAAGTGAATTCATTTTGCTGTGCTCTCCTTATCTGTTTTATTTATGTACAGCAGTGCAGCCCTTTACAATGAAGGCAGTGTCCAGTAGATAAATGCATTTTATCCAGCTGAACTAATCCGACCAGCAGACCTTGCGGGTTCTTACCTCAGGCTGGCCATAATTCTCACATTTACAGTAGCCACCACCTATTCAATAACATCTACCACAAAGATACTAAATTAGTTTGTTAGCTGCCAAATTATCCCTGGATCATTCGCTATTATCGGAAGCTAAACTCTCTATTACTTTGAATTCCATCCCTAGAACAGGTGATAATCAAATGGGTTGATTAGCCTTTTTAAGATGAGGACATATATGTCCAGCCTCAATTTTTCATTATATGTAAATGCCAGTTGTCCCATGTAATCCCCTTAAGTTGGTAATGGTTATTTGTGTATTCCTAAATATTGGTAAATATTATTCATATTATTGTATTTTGCCTTTCACTTCATTTTTTCCACTTTTATTTCAGTTATAGGACATCGTTTTAGGGTGCTTAATAGCTTGTGTTTATTGGCATATAATTGAACGCTGAGCATGAATTTTTAATGTGCAGTTTATTATTCTGGAATTCATTTACACTTTCTCTTAACCCTCCCTAGCTCAATTATAGACGGAATAGAATTACCATATACATGCATATATACATACATACATATATACAATAATTTGAGTCATTCTGACTCTCATGCATTCTGTATTCTTTTTTGTTGCCCATACATTCTTACTACCATAGGTATTTAAATGCATTTTCACTGATGGATTAAACCCTGGCACATCTATGCCATGGCAAGAGTTTCTGCCATCTTTTCCGACAAGATGTTTAAGTTCGACAAAATATGGCTGCCCTTTAGGACCCTTGTTAAGAGGGACAGGGAACTGCTGGTTCCGAGATTCCGGAGAGCATTCGTTTTGCACGAATAAGGGGCTAACGTCCTTGGAGGGTGAAGGAGATGAAAGTGTAACTAATATATAACCCTGAGAGCAAAGTGGCAGAACGCCCTGCAGTACTGTACTCTATCAAGCCTGTTTCACTAACGTATATCCTGACACTCAGGGGCATATTCACAAGCCCCTATCGCCACCACAATGTCACTCTCAGGTGCCTCGCCTCATTCACAAGGCAGCGTTAAGCCACTTAACGTGGCTTAACGCTGCCTTGTAACTAGGCCCCCTTTCACTCTGTGTTTAGCGTGAAAGGTGCGCGCAGTGGGTGTTGTGGTGAGTGTTCCACCGCAACGCCCACTGATATTTACGTTGCCCCCTATTCACAAGGGCAGCGTAAATAGGAGCGAACGCCAAATTTAGACCAGGAAGAACCCTGGTCCTAGGTTGGCGATACAAATGTTTTATTTCTCCTCATTTTTGTATTTTCCATGTGTGCTGCCTTGTACAGCACACATGGAAAATGCAAAATGCCATGGTTTGTTTATGTACAGGAAGGTGCCTCTTCCTGTACATAAACAAATCTTTTTTTTTTTTAATGCCGTTTTGTAATTTACATGTGTGCGGCATGAAGCAGCACACATGTAAGTTACAAACTGGCATTTTAGGTTTGTTTATGTGCAGGAAGGGACACCTTCCTGTACATAAACGAACATCCCTGCTTGCAGACACCCGTGCACTCTGGTACAAGGGTGCCTGCATTGGCGCTAAGTTGTGAAACTTAGCGCCATCGCAGGGGCAAATGCAAGGCTGCATCATGTCCGTGTGAATATGGTGCAGCCTTGCTTTTCCCAAGTGGCGGAGAGAGGCGTTTAGCCAAGAAGGCTAACGCCTCTCTCCGCCACTTGCTTGTGACTATCCCCCTCAGTTCATAGCTACATTTGGGGCCATATTATCAAGAACGGTGATAACATTATCGCTGCTTTAACCGCAGGAAACTGCCACTAATCCGGCGATAATGGACTTGATAATATGCCCTTGTGAATTCCCATAGAAGCCCAGGTTCACACCAGAACCTGGGCTTCTATAGGAATTCACAAGGGCATATTATCAAGCCCCTTATCGCCGCTTTAGCGGCAGTTTCCTGCCACTAAAGCGGCGATAATGTTATCGCAGTTCTTGATAATATGACCCTTCTTTCTTTTTTGCTTTTCAGATCTGCTGCATGAAGTTCATGTGTTTGTGCCCTGGATACAAAACTTAAGTTGTTTGTAAAAAACAGAGATCAAAAAATGCTAAATGAGTGGGTTGTAGTTAACCATATCATGCCTGTAAAAATGGCTTATAAAGGAGTGTCAAAAATTACAATATACAAATGTAGATATTACGTAAGTCAATTAGATTTGTCGATAACAAAGAAACAAAAATGTTTCTTAAAAGCAGATTTTTATCATGTAGGTTTTGCTATTCGTTTTCTTTCTTTTACAAGCCGATTCCTTTAGTATCTGTGTTGTTAATGTGCCCAGAATGGAAGTGAAATTTAGAAAAATGCTTCTCTTTTATTGGAGATATTGGGGTATGGTAGGTCACCAGCAGAGTGATTTTAAAAGGGGCAGGTATCACAATGGCAACATTATCAAGTTTGAGAGGGCAGGAGTTTAGAGGTGGAAAGGATGCGAAAGTGGGAGGATTTAAACAGGAGCCAAAACCGGCCCCAGCAAAGTGCTCGGCCGGCCCCACAGGAGGGAGGTTGGGGGTGCGACCGAGCTCTTTGCCGGGGCCGGTTTTCGGCCGATTTTGTTACAGGGCCGATTTTGAAGCTATGCTGCATAAATGGCCCTGTAAAAAAGCGGCCCCCAGGGGCCCAAGACCAGACCCCACCCTCGCGGCCCACCGGGGATTGCCCGGTGCCCGCAACGGCCAGTCCGGCCCTGAGACAGGTTTGTTAACGAGGATTCCCTTGTGGATTAACGTTTTGTTCTGGTTGAGTCTGTAAAGGTGTGATGGGGTGCTAATGCCAGCAGGTGGCGCTGTGTCCTTTGGCTGGATGTATATGTTTTTAATGTGGCGATGAGTTATAAGGGTGAGCTCGAGAGCCAAAATAGAAATAAAGCTGTTTTTATTACTGTTGGGCGAGCCAACAAATTAACAGGGTCAGCTGAACCAGAGTCGAGCCAAGAGCCTGGCTCGTATCTTAGAGCCTACACAAGCCGAGCCCTAAAAATGTTTGCTATGTAAAGCAAACAAACATCACTTAAAATATGATAGTCTTTTCAACATTCAAAAAAGTCTATTTCTACAGCATCTGGAAGTTTTGACATTATTATGTCACATTATAAAACTGCGCTGAGAAGTACTAATTAAAGCGAACTACGGGGCATATTAGCAAGAACCTTCTTATGATTATCGCCGTTTTAGTGGCAGGAAACTGCCGCTAAAATGGCGATTATGGGCTTCCTATTATGCGTTATAGAATTCCGATAGAAGCCCAGGTTAGATGAGCAGGACATCTAACCTGGGCTTCTTTTGGAATTCTATAACGCATATTAGCAAGCCCATTATTGCAGTTTTAGCGGCAGTTTCCTGCCGCTAAAACAGCGATAATTTTAATGAGGTTCTTGCTAATATGTCCCTTAGTGAAGAGAGAGGCAAGTTAACTGTCACGTAAATGTTTACCAGACCAAGATTATTATAGATCACCCATGAAAAAATGAGAGGAGGGGAGAGGCTTGGGCAAAAGGGGCCAAGGGGTCTACTGACCCTGGCTATGGGCAGGTAAAGAGGGTTATTAAAGTACAAGGAAATATTTCTGTGGTTTCTGTTCCCCTGACAGTCAGATGCAGTTTGGCAACAAGCTCTGGTGCTCAAAACATTCAGTTACAGGGAGACTACATCAGGGTGTAGGGCAGGCGTGCAACGTCTATTGGGCTCAAAGGGCTTCAGCCCCACCGTCGTGTGCGTCGGCCCGGGCTAAGACAGCCTTCCGGGCACACACACAGCCGCAACCCAGTACTTCACAGGTCTTTAACCCGTTGGGTGCGCCGGACAGCCCCATGGCCGTCCGATGTCACAGTGGGCGTGTGCGGAGGGCAGCTGGGGGTCGTCCGAAACACGCCCACTCATTAATTCCCCAGCACCGTGGCAGAATTTGCCCCACAGTCAAGGGGTTAAAAGACCATTACGTGGTAACGAGGCTTTGTTGCTTTTCACCTCTTCTTAGAGCCCTGCAGCTCCACTCTGCATATTGCTGGAAGAATTAGCCCCCCCCGAAATTTTTCAGCGCCCCCCCTGCCCCTCCGAAATTTGGCTCTAGTTGCTCCTCTGGTGTAGGGAGTGAAGAGCACTAATCTTAAATTTGCAGGGCTCCTTATCTAGGGCTGCAGGGCGCAGCCCCCTGCAACCTGTGAGGCACTTGTGCATTTTCAATTTAGCTGTGCTTATAAAAGTACTAGCTTAATGTTTTCGTGAACACTACCAGTGGCCAGGTCAACATTCATTACCTTCTCTCCAGGCTCCTGATGACAGGAGGAGGGGGAGGAGGGGGGCTGAGACATGATCCAGCTATGGTGTTTTTTCAAAATAAAAAACTCTGTAGTTGGATGTCTGGATTGGACATGTCTGGTGGGTGTAGTTCAAATATGATCTCCTCACACAGGCACCATCCATTTTATTTAGCTGGCATATGGTGCATGCCTCATTTAAAATGTGTCTGTCAGGGCACACATCAGTGCACCGCTGAAGCCAATGAAAAGCAGCGCAGAGCAGCAAGGGCAGGATCCCCAGCACTATCACAGAATCTTATAGGGCTGTGCTCAAAGTCCTTTAAAAAACATTCTGAGCTCTGTCTGGCTCCTTGTTGGGTATCATGGCTTGATGGTCCCACTGTCCAGCCCCGGATTCCTGCTCCGCTGCTGCCATGCAGCCTCTGAGTTTCCATCGTAGAAAGCAAAGTAGGTAAAAAAAAAAGTTTTTTATCTATGCATGTGTGTATGCGTTTGTAAGTGTGTTTGGCACTGATTAAGAGGGAATGGAATCGATTGAAAATGTGTTTGTGAGTGAGTTTGAGAGTGTCAATGAGAGTGAAAGTGATTGAGAATCTGATCTGAGTTTGAGAATGTGTATGAATAAGAGAACGTGAGTACGAGGGAGTGAGTGAATTAGTATGAGTGTATTGGAATGAGTGATTGATTGGAGGATTCGAGAGGGAGCGTAAGTGAGTCAGGGGTGTAGCTACCAACGGTGCAACAGGTGCATTTGCCCCAGGGCCCAGAGTCAGTAAGTTGGTGTAAGTGTGTTGGTAAGTGAGAATGAGAACCAGTGGGTATGAGTATCATTGTGTCTATGTAGCAGTGATTGGGAATGTGTATGAGTGAGAATGAACAAGTGAGAGAATGTCAGAATGAGTGAGGGAGAAGAGAGTGAATGTGAGAGGAAAGGAGTATGATTGAGGCAAATTTTGAAAAAAAGGGGATGAATTTCTGGCCGGTATTATACCACACCACTTTCAAAGATCAACAACTGCCAGATTGGTTTTACTTCACAGGGCATGCGGCGCGTTTGAATTTGAAGCCCTTATGGATTATTTTAGGTTATCTAGACATTAAGGGCTTGATTTAGATGTTGGCAGATCAGGTCCCACCGTTGCTTTTTCCCTCTGCGCTGTCTGGGGAGGACGCTAGGAGATACCGCCGGACAGAGCGGTGCTCCTCTTACCTGAGCTGCGGCCAGGTGGGGTGAAGCGTTATCCCCATACCTAATTGTGATGTGGTGGATCAATTAAATTAGAACAACCTGGAAACAACAGGTGATACAATTTTTATTCTCACTATTTTTGCAGTAGCATAACACTCTGGTCCTGATAAAAGCAGTGGTATAACTGCCACGTTTGCTGAAACATGTCGACCCTTATTTGCAAACAGATATTATGTTAAATCCGTTGTCACGTTACACTATTTTTAAGATTTGGACGAACTGAGAGTAATTAATAAAATTGATCTTCTACTCAGTCCTATCCAATTTTAATACTTTTCACTTTCACTTCTTGCACTGCTATTCAGTTATACACTCACGATATATTCTTCTGTACCATCCATTTTTACACATATTTTTCAATAGTTCCAGCTACACTAACATCTGTAGGCTGTGGGCAACATCTCCTGGGTAAGGAGAACCCATATAATGTAAGAGGGCGGTACAGAGTGGCAACTGATGGGAATATTTTTCCCATATCCTCGAGATTTGTCTATAGATTCATCACATACACACACACTTTTGTTCTCTCCCACTCTCGTTATTAATCAGTTGTATCCTGGATGGTTCTCACAGTCGAGTTCCCTTTCTCCTTTGACCCCTAGACATTGTTTGTTGTTAGGTCCCTGTATCAGCCAATATACTGGAACTTGATTTATCCACCGCAGAAAGATGAAATGATGAGTTGGCCTTGCCAGGATTCAAAGAAGTGAACTGGTATCGCACACACATGTCAGCAGTTAGCACTTAACCCACTGAACCATATTCCTAGCCAAGTTCAATTTGCATGCTATAATTTGCAATGCCCCATTCATTAATGGTGCAGGGATCCAGCGGCGGCTCCTCCGTTAAGGCGGAGGAGCGTCGCTCCACTGTTTTTTGCAGCAATAAAATAAAGGAAACATAAAATGATAATAACTCAAGGTTATTATCATTTATGTTTTCCTGCTGCTGCAGATTTGCGGGCGGGCAGTGCTGATCCGAGGACAGAGGAGCAGGAGGGGGAGTGGTTTGCCCGCTCCAAGTACACATAAATGTTTGGCCGGCCCTCTTGCAAGCACAAATTGATGGCACTCAGGCCAATCTTGAAGCTGCTCTCATGTGTGAGAGCAACTTCAGGATTGGCCAGAGGGCATTCTGGGAGCCTGTGCTGCCTGGAGAACAGGAGCAGAAGAGTGGGACGCGGCCAGCTGCAGGTGAGTTTAAAACATTTTTTTTTTTATTTTTCTCACCTCATGCTGCCCCTACCCTCAAACCCTGACCCCCGCCTGCCCCGCCGCTCATACAAGCACGCTGGTTGCTACTGGAAGCAGGCCTTTGAAACTTCCCTCTTGAGCACTGTGCCCATCCTGGGGAAGGAGGTGTGACATCTTCACCTAGGATGTACTGTCCTCATGGTCCAAGAGAACAGAGTCTCTCGACCCAAGGGTCCAGAAACATGTCTACCTACGGCTAGTCTGCGACCACATCAGGGTTGGTAAGTTTTCAGGGGGCATCTTTGAGGTGCCCTCTGAGTACATGGTGCAACAAATCCCACACTGGCATTAGTGTGGGTTTACTGAAAGGAGTAGTTTGGTACCAAACACTCCTGGGTTCAGAAAACCATTATGTTGCTGGGAACTCGAGTTGTCGAGTTTCCAGCCTATTTACAGTCTATGGCTTCCCTGGCACTTAAAATATCTCAGAAAGGCCTTAAATATTGTAGTAGCATGTCTGATCATGTAGATATGCCCACACCTGTGGTATAGTGCACCCTGCCTTAGGGCTGGAATGCCTGCCAGAGGGGTGACTTATCTATACTTTAGGCAGTGCTTGTTGGCATGGCACACAGGCAGTGGGCCATGTCAACTTTGTTTTTTCTGCACCAGCCCATGCATGCTACGGTGGCAGTCTGCCTGGCCTTGGTTGGGGGTCCCTAGGGGACCCTCTTCAGTCCCAATGCCCTAGGTACCCAGGTACCATTTACTGGGGATCTACAGGGGGCCCAAAGAGCCAATTGTGGAACAGTTTTAGGGAAAGAACACTGGTACTGGGAACCTGGACAGCAGGGACCCAGTACTCTACAGTCAAAGTTGCATCACAAGCCAGACAAACAGTTGGGGGGAGGGGGGTACTGCAACAGAAACCATTTTCTCACAACTATGCACTTGTTAATAGCCCTTGTGTATTTTATGGTGATAGTGTATTGCCACTGTTAACTGTGGTGTTTACACTTATTGTCATAACTTAAGAATAGTCCAGCCTCTATAAAGGGGTCAGAAAACATAACATAACTTCTTAAAAGGATAGACTTGTTAGATTGCCATGCCTTACACTATCCTGGACTTCTAGCCAGTGTGTCATCCCTTGTACACTACGCATTTTGCTAATTAGACCAGTCCAGGGTGAATGAGTAGTTGTGATGGAGTGTCATTGCAAGGATACTATTTGCTGGTCTAGATAGTCATGTTTAAATAATTAATGTGGAGACCCCATTCAAAAATGGTCACTAGATTAGAGAGACCTCTCTGGAGTGCTAGTGAGGATAGAGGCTGACACTGTGGTGCCTGCCCACATTCATCTGGTGCAAGGCTTTAGAACTTAGAAAAGCGTTGGAAGCCCAGGGAAGTAAAGTGCTACCCTACTTACGATTCTCTAGGCCCTAATACTATAATTATAAATCTAAATTCTTATGAGTAAGTAAAGTCCTACTGATTCATCCTTAGATGGGGCTCTTGTGTGTATTATTAAATATGTTGTTACTCACACTGCCCTATCAGCAAAGATTTTGGAAGGTACCATATAAACTTTGGTAAAGGAATGCATTGGGACCTATCTGCTAAAACAATTATTTAGGCAATATTGTACTTTCCAGTATGTGTTCTGTTTTCTGTATGGCTAGCCTTGGAAAGATTCTAGAGAAGAGATTGGTGAATTCACAACTAGACTTCTTTGAGATCCACCAATGTCCCTTAAGCATTTAGTGGGATTTCAGATTCAAACATAGAGCTGAGACCATCTTGATCAGCGTTTGAAATGACTACCTATGTTTGACTGAAAAAGGTGCTAGGACTTTACTGTTATTGTTGTAAGAAAGATAATGGCCTAGGGTAATCTAGTTCCACTGGGAAAGTGTAGGAGTAGTATTCCCTTAAATGCAGGTAAAATTCCCCATGAGAAATGATCTGTGGGTCCCTCGAAACTGTGCCTCATAGATGAAGGCGCTGTTACACTTACCCAACCTCAAGCCGTCCGTGCACTGGATTACCATAGGCCATTATGTTTTTTAACTCTTTATAAATTATCTTTATTAATCCTGAAGAAGGGCTTTTGGATCTCCTCCAGAGACTGTGATTTAACGCGAAACATGTTGACCGAAAAGGGTATCCATTAGGGGCATGCTACACACCTAGCAACAGAGGGCCATTATACCCCTCACAACAGCACCACCTTCTTAGTTTTTAACAATGACAGAGGGACTTCCTTTTTCAATAAATTCACTTACTAGTCTTCCAGTCATTTTTTAACCATATTAGGGCTCCATTGTCTCTCACACCCACACAACTTTATTAAAAGACCTCCGACAGAGTGACCCTTTGGAGGACCTCTAGGGCACTGCAGAGTGGACCTGAATAGCCCAGTGATGAAGCATGACATCCTTCGAGGTGTGTGAGGGCCTCAAGATTAGGACACACTTCCTTTCCCTTACTTTCTTTCTCTTCTGAACAGTGACTCGTTGGTTGTAAGATTCTCCTCGGGAGCACGAGTCACTGGACCTTTATGTAGCTCCCTGTGTCCCCCCTAATTTTGTACACCTAAGAAAATCTTCGCTATTGCTCCAAAGACAAATATATTGATTGGGGAATGTGGCAATGAAACCCTGACTAAAGATGCTGCAGTTAGTCGGCCATGATTACTGCTGCTTCAGTGGTTGTTTTTAAAGCAGAGGACTTTGCCGAGTGGGCTCTATGTTTATTTCACCTGCTTTATGAAGATTTTTTGTTTTTCAATAGCAAACTTCAAAATGTTTTTAAAAACTAAAACACAATAGCCCTAATGCTCAGGAAGCAGGAAGTTCTCTCCCTGCTTGTGGAGTCATTATTTGTTTTTTGCTTTTACACATGCATTGTTTATACACTCTGGGCAGTATGCATAATTTGTTTGACTTTTTTAATGCCTGTCACTCAAATGTCTGTGTTTCCCACACCTGCCTCATGATTTTATATAGTTTGGAGTACTGTCTGACACTTCTTTCTGGAGCACTCGCAGTTGGGTCTTAGAGGTGTAGGGCCTCATTTACAAAAAAATAACAAAGAGTGGTGCTGCAAGCTATTTTGCTGTGCTGAGCTGCGTCATTTTAAATGCACAGAGATGTGTCATATTAACAACAATATGATGCATCCAAGTGCATACCTCTGGGCTGCCACACAATTGGCTGCCATGCACCAGCGCCGGCTACCTTGTGTCATGTTGCAAGGGTCCCTGTGTTATGGGGATGATTGTTTTTGTGCGAGAAGGTACACCTTCCTGCGCAAAAACAATCATTGATGGTATTTTCCTCTATCTATGTGTGCTGCAAAATTCAGCACACATAGAAAGAGGAAACAACAAGGAGAAATAAAAGTATTTTCCTTGTTGCGCCACTCCTACGCCTCCCCTGAGGCATAGGATTCAGACGCATTCCCAGCTTTACAAAACTTTGTAAATCGGGGAATGAGTCAGGTTCCATGGATGTAGCGTGTGAACACCCACAGCAACACCCATGGAATGCCCCTTTCACGTAGAGTAATGCATGAAAGGGGCCCTTATTTACAAGGCCAGGAAAATTCAAACAGGGCCTTTTAAATATGGGCAGAAGCACTTCGCTGCTGGTGCGTCAAAAAAAGTGAAGCACCGACGGCGCAACGGGCTTGTAAATGAGACCCGTAGTTTAGATGTATTTATTACTGTGAGAAATGCATTTTCAGAATTTCTTTGAATCCCAATTAAATTTCTACTATGTGGCTGTTGGCCATATTTGCATGGAACATCCTTGACCAATCATGTGATAGATCCCTTGAAGTTCTGACTGAAGTAATGTAAGTTAAATAACCCATGCCCAAAGTCCACTGATGAATGAGTAGTTTACACTAGTGCTTCTCAAACTTGTTAGAGCCAGGACCCAATTTTTAGAATGACAAATTTCACGACCTACCGACCTTTAATGGACATGAGGCTGGAGATTTTAAATGTAACTAAAACATTGTTTGGTAATGCAGTGATTTACGGACAGCAGGTTTCCTGTTGAAATGTCCACTACATTTAAACAGACATACAGTCTTATTGATAAGCAATATTGCACACATGATAATCTGTGGAAATCAGGTTTCACTGAATATTTATCATTTGCGCGCCACCAAATAAAGGGCTTTAATTTGTTCTAATCCTATTAAAATGTTCGTTTCCATCACCCTTCAGAATTACAAAAAAGTGTTACAATTTTGCTTTCCTAACCTCTGAATGTGTACAGTTCAGGTTTTTCAGGTATTTACATTTTGTGTGTCAGAAAGTGACATTCTACAGGCTTTCCTTTCACTCTCCCTGTACCCCATCAAGATTGTCACATATTTCACTTTACTTTTTTCTCTGACTGCAAAGTGAGAGAAGCTTGTAAATTCCTATGTTATGAAAAACAAGCAGCAACTTGTCAGAAGGCATGGCATGACATTTGAACTCTGTCTTTGAAGCGCAGCAAATGTGAAAATATAAACACTGAGGGCCTTATTTATGAGGCCTTGTGTCACTTTTACGCCGCCTGTGCGTCACTTTTGTGATGCTCGGCGACATAAAATATTTGCCATGTTGTGCCCTATTTACAAAATGGTGCATCTAGGCAGATGCATCACTGCTTAAACCTCTGCGCCACATTATACCTGTCAGCTATAATATATGCACGGTGGGTGTTCCCCCCAAAAAAGCCTCGTAGAAGTGGTGCATTGAAATCTATGAGATTTTAGTGCGCCACTTCTAGGATGCCATTGCATAAATATCTTACGCCTGCCCCACAGCAGGCGAAAAACTGGCACAGGCCGTTTCACATGGGGCTTGCCCCATGTGAAAGGACACATGGCTAGAGTGGTGTCTGTTTTCTGACACACCCCAGCAATGCATTAATTTTGCAGCTACATATACGTTAGAAATACTGACGTATCTGTAACTGCTTACAACATGATGCGTCAAACAGAAAATATGACGCATCCATCATGTTGCAAGGAGGGCGCACTTCTCCTACATAAGTTCCTGAATTTAAAAGCTTCTTTATATTTTGCCTGGGCTTTTGCGATCCACCAAAAATCGTCTGGCCACACAGGAAAGGATTGCGACCCACAAGTTTGGGTAAAATTGGTTTACAGCACCAAGAGTCGGCAACATCACGAATAGGCAGCCTAGACCCAAGTCAGATTTTCAGACTATCTATGAATATTTAAGAGAGTTCTATATATATAGTCATTATATATAAATGTATGTTATGTGGCTATCATAAAAATGTGTCATGGATTCTGGACCTACGTTGGAATAGTCATTTATTGCTTTCATGTAATACCAGTTTCACACTGTGCTTATGAGCCATACACAATGCATGCATGTGTTATGACATTTTCTTCTCACAAGTTAGACTTACTCTTGGATAATGTTGTTTTGTTGACTCAAGCCTGGATTTTATGTCATCTGAATGATGATCCTAGAAATGAACAATCAAAGGGGTTTTGTTCAGACATCTTGTAGTGCCCACAAAGTATTGTGAAGTTTTTGCCTATTCGTTTACCAATAAATATGTTGTTGTTGCAGATGCCTATTATCCACAGAGAGCTGAAAAACAGTCGTTTCACTACAATACCATGGACAAGTGGATTCCAATGTGATGACACCAGAGGAACAAACCACCATCTTAAAGAAAGAGAATAAAAATGAATCCAAGGAAAGTTACCAAAGATTGCCTAGTTATTACTGCAGAACAAAACCTGCTGTCATTTAAAGTCACAGCAGATTCAAGCGAAGCAATCAACTGGTCAAACTGGAAATCCTTTCTTGAGGCAGTAGTTTCATCAATGGAGAGAAATGAACCAATGTGTAATTGTAAATGTCGTCCCTATTTTAAAGCAATTCTAAACAACCCAGTGTTTCTCAGGGACAGGCTAAACTGCTTATGCCTAATTTCCTCTCCTTTCCTCCCTCCAGTGCTGCCGGGAATTTGTACGACCTGTAGTCCTGCCAGATTCCAAAGGGATGACTCCCAGTGGCACTTTCAGCTGCAGATGTACCTTTACGCTTTGTAGATATTCACAGAAGGACTCCTAACAGGCGTAATTAGTTGTACTACTGTGTAATGCAGGTGTGTGGAATTGCGTAGTAGTAAATATCATACAAGGAATGAGACGTAGGCCGAGCAAGATGTGGTTTGTTTTGTAAATCTATGACCTCAATCAAACATTTGCATTTGTTTGTATTAACAAACTCCAGTCCAAAGATTTCCAACCCTGAAATCAAAGGAACTACTACAGCAAAGGGACCTGGAGAAGATGTATGGAAGGGCTTACTCCCCAGGGAAAATGTTTTTCACGTGGAGGGAAAAAAAAGAAAAGAAAATAATTTGCATTTGTGCCTAGGGCGTCATTTTTCCAGCACCTAATTTTCCAGCATATTCATTTATGTATTGGAAAAATGGGAGCCTGCATAACATGCCAAATGGCATTCTCAGTAGTACACATCTGGCACACCTGGAGCAGCTTTCCATGCATAACAGTGTAACAGTGGGCATGTTTGTAAACTGTGAAAACAATTAGAAAGCACGGCTGCAGAAATTTGCCCTGGGCATACAGAAACAATTGCATGTCCGTATATTGTTTCCAGTTTGATGCTTCATAATGCTACCCAGAGGACTTCTGAAGTATTAGGATTTTGAACATTTGAACAGAATGGTTCAAAGTCAGTACCTCCTCATCTCCGTCCTCGTTCCATTCCTTACACTTAGAACAATAACTGTACTCCACAGTTTAACACTCCCTTATTCAAGCTCAAACATCGCTTGCCATGATCCTGGCTTAGGCCAACCTGTCAAGGCTTCCTCTTTCTTCCTCACATCATGGTTTTAGTTTGTGTTCAGCTATTACTTTCACTTTCCCATCGAAAGAAAGGTTGTTGCTGTAGTGCAGTTTAAGACTGCAGTAACGAAGTAGGTGGCACACGGGCCATCTCATGTATTTTTACGGTGCGTCAACCCATATAATTATTTGGTTGGTTTTATTCGGGTTCCAAGGGCTGTGTGGTTTGGGGCAAGATGTCCTACTTCGATGTGTGTGAATTAATTGCATACAAAAACTGAGAAACCACATTGGAGGAAACCAATTCATGGAAAACCAATTTTAACGAAAGACGATTTGAAAGAAATACAAAAAGGAAAGATTTTATTAGAAAGATAAATGTAAGGAAAACTACAAAATTACATTCAACTTTGATGGAGTTTATGTCTACTGTGAGGCTTGTGGGTTCAGGAATAGGTAATGTTTAGGGAGATGAGGGGTTTTTAGGGGGGACAGGAATAATTGGAGTTCGGGCATAAAAAGGGATTTTTAGAGTACAGATATGGGTGGAGAGGTGGGGTGTTGAGGGTTTTTTACAGTTCACGGATAAGTGGTGTTGAGGTGTGTGAGCTGCTTTTAGGTTTCAGGGATGGATGGACTGTAAGGGTGTTGAAGGGTTTTAGGGTTCATTGATGGGCAGATGTTAGGGCTGGTGAGGGATTTTAATGTTCAATTATTGGTAGCGACTGTGGTGGTGAAGAGTTTTTAGGATTCAGGACGGGGTGGAGTTTAGATGTAGAAATGATGAGTGGAGTTTAGCTGGAGAAATGAGTTTTTAGGGTTCAGGGAAGAGTAGTTTAGGGTGATGAGTTCTTATGGGTCATGGATGGCTGGTGTTTAATGGTGGTGAGGGTTCTTTAGGGTTCCGGGATGAGTGGAGTTTGGGTGTGCTGAGTTTTTAAAGGGGTATGGGGTGGGTGGGGTTTTGACATAGAAAGGGGGGTTTAGGGTTCAGGACTGGATGGAGTTAGGGAAAGAGAGTGATTTTGTGGTTCAGGGATGTTAGATTTTGGCTAGAAAGGGGTTTTAGGCTTCAGGGATGAGTGTAGTTTAGCTGTGGTGAGAGGTTTTAGAGGGCAGAGATTGATGTGTTTAGGGGTTGTGGTGAGGGCTCAGTGATGGATGATTAAGGGTGGTGATGGGGGTCAGTGAATTGAAGGCATCCGAAGTAATTGTTTGACAATATAAAAGATATACAAATGAAAAAATGTCTCCATTAAGTAAAGCACTGAAATAAATATCTCCGACAAAACTGTTTCTGAAAGTATGACCTGCCACAATTGGATTACAAATAAGTATTCAAAAGGCAATTTTGACCAAAAATACATTCTATGAATTGGTTTTTACAAAAAGGTAAATGCCATTCTTTCTGAAAATTTCCATTAAACAGTTAAGATGAAAAAGTTTCTCAGTAATGGTCTTCCATGAAATCTATTTTTGATGAAATCACATACAACCATCTGACTTACTTCATGTGTAAATCTCAAACTGAATTAGGAAAGTAGAGTACATTTTATTTTAAAAAAGATACCAGAATGACATAAATCTAATATGGGGGGTTTTAAGTCAAAATACTGCCAAAAACACTAAGCACCAATGATAGTCTATGGAAGTGGTAGACCGTGACCTAGATGCAATTTAGGACAAACCACAATGGAGCACAGGTCAGATACACTAAACGGATTTGTCCTGGTGAAATGTTTTACCTTCTGACTTAGGGGCTGATTTATGGTTTGGCGGATGGAGTAAAGGAAAATAGGGTGGTGGAGGACTTTATGTCTAACAACCTTCCTTTACTCTACTTGCCACATTTAGAGATGTCCTCTGGCCCATTGACATCTTGGTGGTTTCTGTCAACGAAGAAAAAATTTCAAAAACGGTTCCGTCAGCATAACTGGCAGCTTTCAAACTTTTCTAAAGTTTTTTTTTTCAAAAACAAACTCACAAAGGGGGAGTTTGTTTTTAAAAAATTAAAAAACGAATCTAATGACCCCCACGCCATAGGAGTTTTCTCATGGTGTAGGGGTCATTTTTCTTTTTTTACTGTCCCTCACCACCAGGATATGAGGTGAGAGACATTAAAAAGGCCATTCGATTGCCCACTCTAAGTACACAGACAGTCAGATGGCTTATTGCCGACGGCCCATATCCCCCTCTCTCTTGGACTGGCTGAGGAAGGCGTATGCCAACATAGACAATTTTACTCCATCAGCATTATCCTGGTGGTTTGTCCACTTCTAAATTGGGAAGTCTGGCAGAGAGCTTGTTAGAGAACGTATTCAGTCACCTTGCGACAGAGTACCTCCACCAAATTTTGAATCAGCTACTTCATCTTTTTTTATAGAGCTTAAAAACTTTCAGAGCGACAAGCCTAAAGTTATCTACAATGAAGTTGCATTGAAATTGGACACTGATCAGAGGTCCCGCTGATGCTCTGGAGGTCCTAGAAGTCGAAACCTTTTCTAACTCACAAATTTTCATTGTTTCTGGAGCAGCTTCTCTGTCTCAACTCTAAGGCTCCCAGGATCTCAGGACAGCACGTAGGGGGTGGGCATCACTCCTGCAGAAGCCACTAGCAGGGTCTATTCCAGGACCAGATGGTAGTGGTAACCTGGTTACTTCTGGAAAAGTGAGCACAGCCACACAAGTGGTCAGCTAAATGACCCTTAGTGCCCACTGCTTTGTCATGGGTACACAAGGGATTAGGCCCAGTACTTCAGGGCCCCTCTGAGGATAGAACAGGCTGGGTCAAGTCCTCTTCTGTTCTTCCACGGGTACAGAAAATGTTCTGAGGAAGGTTTGTTCCTTGGGGTTCTGCATTTATGGTTTACATTTGCCAGTGAGAGGGAGTGACTCTTGGCACCTCCCTAAGCAATTAGGTAAACGTTCCAAGGGGTGACCCTAACCACTTTTTCAACAGTTCCTGTTTGCCCTACAGAAAACATTCCCACAGGGCACCTTGCTCCTAAAATTCAAAATGGAGGAACTCTTCCTCCATTGTGCAGAGCCCTTGTACCCACCTAGCCTAGAAGTATTGTCAGAGAAAAGTGTCCACTTCAAACTGGTTCTTGTGATGGCATTCCTCCCACTATGTTCAGAGCCAGCCTGGATAGTGTGGGCCTGGGGAACAAAGGCTTTTCCCCTCAAGGTCTCTCCTTCCCTTTCAAGTTAATGATGTTCCTGGAACCTTCCAAGTTGTCCTTAATGAGCTGATATGGATCACATGCCCCACATTTTCAGTCTATCCTGTCACCAGGCCTAAGCCATTGTCCTGTTCTGGGAGCAATTTTCCTATCTGATTAAGGCCAGATACTGGCTGGGCGGCTGTTGGCAAACTAATGCTAATTATTTAAAAGATGGGTTTCCTGCTTGTCCAAAAAGGTTATTTTCACACATATGACAGCAAGTTGTTAGGCTGCCTCAGTATGCTATGCACAGTATAGTAGTCCTGACACCATGTTTTAAGGCCCATTCTGGGAACAGATAGCATTTAACTTCCAGGCCTTGATGCATTTTCTACACCATATATTTGGGATTTGTCGGAAAGTTAAATATGCTGATCTAGGATTAGCCATTTAACCATGAATAAAGGTGGAGCATGTGCTCTTTACTCCTGTTTACCAGGGATAAAGGGAACGGAGTTATAATGAACTGAACTGATAGGCCAAAGGTTGGGGGTAATTCACCCCAAAGAAGGTTATTTCCTACATTACCCCTGATGAGTCCCTGAAGCGCTTTATGCTGGGCAGCACACTGCTCCGAAACCCAAGGTAAATTGCTAATCTAGTGATTATTGGTTATTGGTAGTTATTGAGGTTAGTCTTGTGATCTCAAAACACATTTTCTCTGTTTCTTTATTGTTTATATTAATAGGAGTTTGGTATGATCATTAGTAGGGTTGAGGGTATGTGTGTGAATGCAGATGGTGGGATAAATAGATAAGATAGAGATTGGGTATTGCTTGTGGTCCTTTCTAGACGCATCGTCCTCCTACTTTGATCCCCCATGATGTAAACTTATAAATGTCGGTTATCTATGTATGCTCCACTGGCTCTATATTCCACCCCGTGTGCTCCAATGAATGTATATTCTACCTTTGTATGCACTGTGGTTAATGTTCCCGCTGACTGCTTTGCTTTGACGCACCGGATACACTTGTCCTTACCTTTCTTTGATTTTGTGTAGACGTCACTTATTACCATGGTTGTATCAATCTATGTAATGGAAGATTTATTGTATTGTCTTTTCTTTCTTTTTTCCTAAATTTTCAATAAAAATGATTTGAATTAAAAAAGAGATTGGGTATTGCTAGAATGTAGGCATCACTTTAAAAGGAAGAGATGATTTTTTGAAATGCTGAATTGAAATTAGGGCAATTTGCAGAAATACAGTAATAAAGATTATTGCAAACATGCATTTGATTTAGAATAGGCTGTGTTCAGAGAGAGGGAGCATGCTGAGGTTGGAAAGTAAGGAGAAGGTAATTCAAAAGAAAGAGAGAGGGTACAATCTGAAGTTTAGATCAAGGTACGTTTTTCATGTAAGGTTTTGGTAATACCAAGGAGGCTTTTTGGGATGGCACTCAACCTGAGGTTTCAAAACTATGGAAAGAACCAACATTATTTGCATGTGATATAGTGCTATATTTGGTACTTTGATAGGCCTTAGCATCAGACAAACATTCTATGTGCTGCTAAACTACTGCTATACCACCACTTCAGCAAGGAAAGCTGATCAGCTCAGCAGTTGGAAGTGTAAATTAAGAGCTATCCCGCATATATATGGGAAAATATTGATAGCTTAAGGCTGCACTCGGATGAAGCAATTGCCTCCTTATCACAGCAACATATGAGAATATATGGGATAAATAAGGCAATCACTGAAAAGGAGATTCTGCAAATGGTGGAGAGTATATTTTCTGATGTTCAGCCCTCAGTTTGACTCACAGTATGAATTAGAAGAACACGGTGGGATCACTGGATGCTCCTGGTTTATCATGACACAGAATGCGGGTGAGGACGGCTTCCCAAGCGTATTGGCTGTATACTTTCATGTGGCTGGAGATCCAGGCACTGAAGTGGTCAGCTTCAAGGATGGGCCTCCCTATAGAAATTCCTTGTTATCAAGGGCTGATGATTAGTTCTTCACAAACACCAGTATTTAGTCAATGGTAGAATTGAGGGTGGACTGCAGTTTATGTTGTTGAAGGCCAGGAAGCTTCAAGACAAGACTATCCCTTTTTCTCTCCCTAATTGCTGCTTCAGGAAAGCTGCTGATTGCCACATGGAGACATTTCACACCTCATGGTTCTTGTGTTGTGGGTGGCCTTGCCGGCTGTGAGAAGCATCACTATACACAAAACAGACTGAGTCTAGAGACCAGTCTCAGGAGGGCAAATGAAAATAAACCATCACAGTATAAGAATTGGCTTGGTAGTTTGGTCTGCCCTGTTCCCATGATGCACTGGGCCAGGGTCAGACTAATTTGCATATATCCAAGTTCTGAGCTGGGATGGTGCAGTGAGCTAAAAAACGGTGATGGATCAAGCCCTGATCTTTGGACTGGGTAAGAGTGGTTTGCTTAATTCAGACACTCTGTTCATCACCACCCCCTTTTCTGAATCATACCAGTTCTACAGCACGGGAAAGAGGAAGCACTGTACGTGGTGCCATTTGTAGACTGTGGCCTGACATTACCCTTAAATGTAGCTCTATTGCAGAAATGGAAATGTATGTATGCAATTCTGGTAGTGAATACACATTCTCCCTTACTATTTCAAGTTCCCATGTGGCTTTCAGAGGGTTGTTGATGATTGTCTGCCTGCTTAGGTAGGCTACTTTAACCCCATAAAAGCTTCCGCAAAAGCAGTGGGATGACTTCAGTGAAACTGTCGGCTCTCATTTTGCCAAAAAAAGCAGCAGTCTGCTTCCTAAAATGAATACACAAATGGGCCAGAAAAAGAAGGTGTTCTTGCTCTCGTTTAATTTCTAGCTATTTTTCCATGTTTACAGAAAAAGGAAAAAAGGTGGGAAGAAATAGATGCAAATTTTCACTGTCTGACATTACACTGGGCACGCTGGGCTGGGGTGTTTAGGGTGTATTTGTAGAAAGTGCAGATTGAAGACGGTGCTTTTATTCTCCTGACAAGATGGAGTAGGGCACACATAGGCATCATCATACTTCCTCTCCTCCTTATTCAGCTACGAAAAGAAAGGGTGAAGAAAAGGGCCATGGATACAGGGAAAGATGCTCTTCCCAGAATTATCATAGAGACAAATTCAGGCACTGGAGAAGTCATGTTCTAATGCTTGTAACTTTCATCAAGCCTATAGTCTTCCTCCTCTACCTTCACCTATATCCTCATGTGATTCTCATTGGTCAGTATCATCTCCTTCTTGGAGTTCTTCATTGTCTTCTCCTGATTTTAATGAAGATAAGGTGGCTGCCAGAGGGTAATCTGAAGAGAAGAAAGACTTACATACTATTTATTATTCAATCTTCATCGGCTACAGAATAAAGAGCAACCAGGACCAAGTAGAAATGGTTCTGCCATTCTCACACACCAGATACTCCTAAAGTACTGAGGATGCTATAGTGTCTGACCCAGTTAATAAAGGCAAAACCTGCGCTTAAAAGGACATGTGCATGACAACGATGGTGGAAATATGTGCGGTGTATGGCTCACAATCACTAGTTAAAGATTTTTAAACTTTGTGTTCAAAAATTGGGGCATTGCATGCAAAATTGCAGTGTTGCATTGTGCAGATGAGGGAAAATTGTACAGCTTCTCATCAGAGGTGCTCATTCAAAAATTGTTGATTCAGCACAATGCTAAGTGTTGTGCTACATTGCAAGAATGAGGAAGCAGTGTCTTGCATGGAACTGGTACTCACAGAACATGCCAAAGTACAAATTCTTATGCGATGAATGGTGTCCTAGGGTAATACATATAAAATGTATACTGTTAGAATTCCCAAGATCCCTGGTTGGCTGAGGTAGGTTCTGCAGGCCAAGCAGGCCCTTGTCAGGGACCCATGAGCCCCAAAGTTAGGGAAAAGACAGGTCGCATCCAGAGATAGCCCCCGCTCCACCCCCTTGGTAGCTTGGCACGAGCAGCCAGGCTTATCTTCAAGGCTTAATGTGTAAAGTATATGCAATTACGCTCACAGCGATCCAATGATGACACCACAAATAGACTCCACACAAGTTTCATAGAAAACAAGTGTATGTTTATAAAACCATATATGATGCGAACACACAATACTAAACCAACATATGTGTTGGGGTAATGTTCCCCCCGGCACGAGCCGACTGGACTACGGAAACACCCTCTACGCAGGTACTACCGCAAAACTCCAGAAGAAACTCCAACGAATCCAAAACGCCTCAGCCAGGCTCATATTAGACATCCCACGCAACGAACACATCTCTGGTCACCTTAAAGACCTCCACTGGCTACCCGTCAATAAGAGGATCACTTTCCGACTGCTTACCCACGCACACAAATCACTCTACGACATCGGACCAGAATGCCTCAACTCACGACTGTCCTTTTACACCCCCTCCCGCCAACTACGTTCTTCCAGCCAAGCCCTCGCCACTGTACCTCGCATCAACAAGACCACCATGGGAGGCAGATCCTTTTCATACCTGGCTGCTAAAACATGGAACTCACTCCCCGCTTACCTTCGCCTTACCCAGAACCACCTAGCATTCAGAAAGCAACTTAAAACATGGATATTTGACAAGTAATCCTCCTCCCCTTCCTAAGCGCCTTGAAACCCTCTGGGTATGTAGTGCGCTATATAAATTCTATGACTTGACTTGACTTGACTATTTACTCCTAATGTCGTAATATGCAGTTCGATATGAAACAGTCAGGTACTTCACAACATAAGAATAATGCAGATCGTAATACGGTTATCTGGCGATTTGTACTGTCACTGTAATGCAATACATAAAGAAACAACGCGGTAAAGTGTTATGCCCCTGTAATGCAATGCGTACGGTCCCCCTTTAGGTACTCTGGTTGGAAAAAGCAATGCAATGTGTAATACAGTTATCAGGCAATTTGTTATGCAAAACTAATGCAATGTGGAACACATATATCCAGCAGTTCAGTATGCAATACTAATGCAATGTGTAATACGACAATCCGGCAGATTGTGGTGCAGGATTCAGACAAGGCGTAACACATCTATCAGGCAGTTTGTTATGCAAACCTAGTGCAATGCGTAACACACCTATCAGGCAGTTTGTTAGGTAAGCTAATACAATTTGCAATACGACAAAACAGGCAGTCCGTTGTGCAGAAGTAAAACAATGTGTTTTACAATCATCAGATACTCCGCTACGCAGAAGTTAGGCAATACGTAAGTTACTCCAGCACCGTTCACGGTGCCTCCGGTGGTCTCTTCCGCCCTCATGCTGGCTTATGGTTAGTCTCCGGCCAGAGTTGCGCCCCCACACAGGTAAGATAGAACACAGTAACTTCAGCTTCGCACTCAGGCCCCGGTGCTGCCACTCGCTTGGCACACAGCCTCAATCCTAGCCGAAGCCGAGGCTCGCACTGCAGAACACAGAGAGAGGCCAAGAGCGTCTCCCTCCTAGCCTGCGCTCCAGGAGTCGGCACGCATTACCTGGGGGGCGCAAACCCCATCTCCTCTCCTCGTCTGGCGACTTGGGCCTCTGATGCAATCTCTGACTTTCCGGGCAATGGGACGATCGCAGGCTGCACACTACACCAACACTCAGAGTCGCGAAGACTCACAGTAACTCCGGGTACACATTAACCAGACAACTCCTCACGAGGGTCTCAGGCTACGCATGACACACGCACTCAGCGAGCTGAGACACACTTGATCTGTTGTGCCCACGATCACAAGGCACAACTTGCACAGGTCTCAGGTGGTAGAAAGCACACGCACTCCGTGACGCTGAGATACACTTTCTCCTCTGTGCCCCCGATCACAGGGGCACCCCTTGCGCAGGTCCCAGGCAGTAGAAGGTACACGCACACAGCATCGCTTGAGACACACTTTATCTCCCGGTGCCCCCGATCACAGGGCACCTCCAGCAAGGGTCTCAGGCTGTGAACAGCACACGCACACACCATCGGTGAGGAACACTCGCTCTTCTGGTGTGCACAATCACGGCCCAATCTACATGAAAGTCTCAGGCTGCCCCCAAGCATACGCACACAGCATCGTTGAGATTAACTTGGCTCCTTGGCACACACGTTCACAGGACGATCCCCTTGAAGGAGTCAGGCTAGACAGAGCACATGCACACCGCGTCTCAGAGCCTCATTTGGAACTCCCGGTGCCCAAGATCACAATGCACAACTTGCGAAGGTCTCAGGCTATACAAAGCACACACACCCACTGCATATGAGGAAAAGTGTTCTTCTGATCGGCATCATTTGTACCGGGACTCCATTGTTTTTTCATTGCCATCTCGTGTCAAACACTTCCACACGACCCACCTGGTAGTTTCTGCTGATGCCTGGGAAAATTCTAACTGACCCGACAAAAACCGTCTTGCAGCCTGCATTTCTGCCCAGGAACTGTCGCACAGCCAACCCCCCTGTTCTTTGCAGTCCAGCAGAAAGCCATGAGACACTCACGCCCTGTGTAAATGATTTGTTTTCTATCTCCTGCTCCCAGCCTGGTAAACATCCTTAACACCGTGATCAGGTTATCTGGGCAATGGTCTGACTGCTGGACCTTGATCAGGGTGATTGAACAATGACCTGAAAGACCGGGCTTTGATCAACCTGAGTGAACAATGACCTGAAAGACCGAGCTTTGATCAAACTGAGTGAACAATGATTTGAGTACCAAGCCTTGACCAGGTCACCAACTACAAACATCGTCTGGATCTGGTTATCAACTGCAAACACTGCCCTGATTGAACAATGGACTAACAGGCAAAAGACTAGAATGAAAAAGTATAAAAGGCTTGTAAGCTGCGTAGTAAAGCAGCAGCCTCCTCTGTCTTGTTTCTAACGAGCTTGGGACTCTGTTCCATAGCCAGAGCTAATTGAATAAATCTGGGATCCTCCTGCAGACAAAGGCTCCTGTGTCTCCTTTTTCTACGTATGAAGGGTATGGAAGACTTGGGCGGTTCCCCCGCCGCCGAGACACAGTAAGTGGGTTATTCTGGTTCTTCGCATATCTGAGAGTCTTCTCTTGAAAATGTTGTGTTCTTGTGTTTCCAAACAGGGAGCCAGCTTACCTCAGACCCTTGGGGATAGTTACTTCAGGACACAGCACACAACAAAGTCCTTCAAGCAGGGGGACACAGCACAAAGCAATAGCCTTTCCTTGGTTAAAACAGCAAACTGCAGGCAAGCCCCAGACCGCACAGCAAGTGCAGTCCGATCCAGAAGTCTCAGTTGTTTCTTCCTTGGCAAAGACTCCTCTCGGTCCACGAAATAGCTCCAGTCTTGTTCACACTTAATCAAGCCATTCTCCAACGTTCAGGGGCTTCAGCTTGCATAGTTATACCCCTCAATCGCTGTGAAGTCTTTATGTTACAGGGGGCACTGACCCCCTACTCAAACCAGTTTTGGGTGCCTCCCTACCAGTGACACCTCCTTCCTTTGATTAGTGGGGTCTGTATTCTCAATTACTTACCAGGAGGTGGGACAATAGTTTTATAGCACCAGCCCATGCCTCTTCTCCTCTAGGCCTACCCCTCCCCTTACACACTCCAGATGAAGGTCATCCTATGCTATATAATAACAATAGGGGGGAGGTAGAGTATAGAGATAGGATTCTCACTCCACGGGCACTGTTACATAAACAAAAAGAATCCTATTCATAGTGGACAGGGAGAGTGTGGACCACAGAGGTGGGGGACACTCAGTGTTTTGTAAAATACCCCTCACACACCAACAGGCCCCTTGGTGTCATGCTTCATCATCGGGGTCTTCGCACCCCTCTAGCGGGATGCGGCGTGCTGCGACCTGCGACTACGCGGGAGCCCTGAAAGGGTAGACTATGTGTGGTGCGTGTGATGAAAGTGATAGGGTATTAATGGATGTGAGTGGTGAGGTATGGTGAAGGTTTAAAAAGTACCTGGCTCGTAGGTTTCAGGAAAAAAACTTTATTCACAACCTCGGGCTGGTACAGGTAAAAGAAGTGCAGTGTGAGGTTAGTTGTCGTAATTATAGACATTACCTCTTGTTGCGTGTTTATCTAGGTTCCTGATCGATACTGTGACCTTATGCCCCTATTCGGCTATAAATCCATTTATTCCCTATATTGGCATAACCGTTCAAGTGCGATATTCAGAAAGTCATCTCTGGCCTCACACGAACAGAGCCACATTCCAGAATAGTTCTCTGCCACTTCCTTTGCAACCAATTAGTGCAATGACAGAGCAGAAGTCACTATCTGATATTCCTAGATTAACACTCCGAGTTCTTCAACAAGATAAAAACTCAGCAAACCTGGAAATCCCCGCTTGCTGTGTTTTGATTAGTAATGGAACTCTAATGAGCAACTGATAGCTATCACTTCCTAGTGACATCTTTAATTGACGTCTTATGTCCAGCAAACTTGCGTCAAACCAGGCACCTGTCAGGTATAAATACTACCAACGTTGCCTTAAGCAATTGCTGGTGTCCCATTGCTGTTTTATGCTGTATGCAGTACGCTGATGCTGCTGCTGTCCCCTTGGTGGTGAAGCTACTGATACCATTATCGCTGCTCAAGCGCGAACGATGGTGTGGTGAGCTTAGGAGCTGAACAGCCGCCCCTCTGCGAAGAGCCCAGCAGATTCCAAGCTGCCCGCGGACGCTGTCCCCCCGCCTCCTCCTCGACGCGCTGAGAAGAGACGCTGCCTTTCTCGTGCAGAGAAATCCAGCTCCAGCGTTTCCGGTGTACCCTCGCGGGTGACTGGGATACCGAGTGCCTCCTGAAGGAGATACCAGACCTCCATCATTCTATTCAGAGGTATGGTGTTGACTAAACCCTTAGATGAGAATTCTTGAAGCAAACCTTGGCAAAACCAACTTAACTTAAAGCTACTTACTTACTCCCCTTCCACGTGTTAGGCTTAAGTCAGGCACAAGGGGGTAGGCTTAGTTAGAAGCACCAGTTGAGTATTTTAGCCTAATGTATATATGACTGTATATATGTTTTATTACTTTTAAACCATTGTATGGCTAAGAAACCATATCAATGCTTTTACAGTATTATTTCGCAATACTTATCTTACTGTACGTACTTTTTATAATAACAAGTCTTGCAATTGTGGCAATACATTTCTCTTGTATGAGAAGAAAGACTGTTCAATAAATGTTAACCCTTTATTGACAAACGCCCGTCTCTCTATTCTCTACATATCGTGAAAGTAAACTGCACTAACCTGACTGAGTGAAATACCTGTCTATTGTTTCACACGACCCTAGAGATTGACTCTTGATCTGAGGAGCAAAGTTGTCATGTTGCACGGTTGTTGGAAAGCTGAATCCCTTCTTGTCTGTGCCAGGGAAGCTGATCACTTCCCATGCAGAGAAGAAAGTTTCCAGTGACCTCTGAGCTAGTTGGTAACAAACCCAATTAAGTTTAGCATAGTCAGTGGAGGCCTGGAATATCCGCAGTTCCACGTCGATACTACTGTTTATGTTATTCCAATGCGCAGGGCCTAGTGGGAAACTAGGAACTACACTACATGGCGCCCAACGTTTGGTAAGGCGATAAACTAACGCAAGACGTTAGAGTAACTCAGTCGTGCATATTTCACACAGACCCCTTTCTCCCGTAAATACTCCAATAGACGTCTGGAGTGGGTGAAAGGTTAAAATCCGCCCGAACTCAGTAGGAAGAGATTCCTATGTAAAGCTCTGGTTTATTCAACGTTGAAGGATACAGTGTTCCAAAATATTGTGCACCTAATCTTTGTCTCCTTGGAGACCTACTCTGCAAACCTTGCATTTATACAATGCCAGGAGAAAACGGAACCACTGGGGCCGCAGCAGATGCGACTCAGCAGGGTCCCGACGACACAGTACCGGGTGCAATAATCATCCCGGCACATTTAAGAAAATCTATAACTTTAAAACGTATAGAAAACGGACTGACACCACAAGGTGGTACAGTAATTTTCGTGATAGAGGCTCACGAGTATCGGCAGACAGAGGTATTCTATTCATGGATAAACTTTCCAGCGGCAAACGCTACAACAAAAGAGTTTCACTATTACAAAATAGAGGAACCTCCGGAAGAGTACGCTCCTTTCGAGGAGATTGAAATTCCACTTAAATTTCAAGAGCACCTGCTCTGGTTTAATGGCGCCCTAAAACATAATGATCACATTACCAGGCTCGGTCCACTAGGTAGACCAGGAGCCACGTGGCCGGTTCTAGCCAGCTACACAACACATCCTGACATTGCAAAAATGTCTAGAGAAGAGCTGTTAGTACAGCTAAAAACACTAATAAAAATACATAGGCAATTAGTCCAATATGTAATGCGGACTGCAACAGTCCAGCCAGCTGTTAATGTACCACAGCTGACCCCTCATCAGGGGAACACTAATAAAATCACACCACAGAACATACAGTCATGTCTTGGTAAAACACCCGTAAAACGGGAACAAATTCCTTTCTGGTTAGCACAGAAAATCACTCAAATAGAGGCAGTATTTCCTGATACTACCCCTATAGAGAAACACAGAATCTTGACAATCTGCCTTCCTATGGGAATCGCACCACACGTGGAGGACTGCAACACTTGGGGTACAGTCTTTGCTTCCATTTACACAAAAACACACGGTGTTCCGTCTATGGCGGTAATACCAGAAGTGCTAAAACAGATTCAAAATGAATACGGTCCAGAGCCCGCTTTAACTCTAGGTATGAAATTACTGAAAGACTTCAAGCAGGTCTCGGCTATATTATTAGCCAATATAAAAGGAGAAGCAGCATCTGTGGCGATGCGCCAGAAGTTGAAGGAAACAGATATAAAAGATCAGCCATTTGAGCTTGCCAAAATCATAGAAAAATGCTATGAAGAATTAGGTAGAGACAGCTTGGGTGGGAACCCAGTTAAGCCCCAACTGCTCGAAAATCCTGAAAAATTATTTATTAAAAATAATTTAAACACTCCTAAAAAGAGCTGGGATGGAAATAAACAATCCACTCCCAAGGAAAAAGTTTTCCAGACCAGAGGAAGGTCTCCTCGACGGAGGGAAAGAACTCCGACTCGAGAACACCAGTCTCCCCAGAGGGAGCCCTCTGAGAAAAGATATAACCTTAGAAATAGGGATAATCTGAAAAAACCTGATAGATATCAAAGTATTGATACACGTCCCTCTCGATCTTTTCCACAGAAATCGGAAAGAAGAGGACGGTCAGACCCAGGAGAGCACACCAAGTCCAAAGACAAGGAACCTGCTCAAAATAAGAAATCACAATTTCCTAAAAAGAAGGTAGCCAGTATTAGAGTAATCAACCATGCCGAGAATACTGAGGACACAGTTGAGAAACTGGGAGTGGGCATTGACAATGTTGGACAGTGCAGCAGAAATCAGTATAGCGCGCAAGATCTTGATGAGTCATCTGGAGACAGTGGACACGAATGAATTCATTCAGGTTGAAACTGCCGACACCAGACTTAGCGAGCCCCATAAAATATACGAAAGTACATTGCGCATAGAGGGTGATAAGACTAGGAAAATAAAGGGTCTATTTTGGGATAAGCTCTCAAAAGGCTATGATATTCTGTTAGCTGAAAAAGATTGGCCCCCAGAGTTTGTCAGGGAGTGCCCTCGTGGCGAAGAAGTGATTATGCCTGCCTTCTCGAATCACATTCCGATTCACAAAAAATATACATATGCAAGGAAATGGGCAGTGGCCCAGGCACCTGCATTATATACAAATCATGTAGGATGGGATGAGGACTCAACTCCTCACAAAATCCAATTAAAAAGTGAACCAACTGCCCAACGGCAGTATCCCATTAAGCAAGAAGCTAAAAAACAGGTCAGGGAGATCTTAGATCAACTTGAATACCAGGGGGTGATTGAAACATGCACCTCTCAAATAAACAATCCTTTGTTTCCTGTCTCCAAGCCAGACAATTCATATCATCTAGTTTTGGACTACAGACACCTTAACACATGTTGTAAAACATTTGCAGTACAAAACTCGCATAGTGCAGCCCTAATGAATAACATAGTTAGGAAAAAATATAAAACGACATTAGACATATCTAATGGTTTCTTTTGTCAAAACATTGCACCGGAAAGCAGATATTTGACCGCTTTCTCAGCATTTGGGTCGCAGAAAAAATTCTGTCGACTCCCCCAGGGGTTCAAGAACAGCCCAGGACTATTCTCAGCTAGGGTAACAGAGTTACTACAAATATATGATGATGAGGCATTATCTTACGTAGATGATATCTATCTCACAGACGACGACTTGGATACTCACTTGAAAAGAGTGAACACCATTATACTTGGGTTCGCGGCAGAGGGTTACAAATTCAACTTTAAAAAGTCTCGAATTGCCCATCTGACAGTACTATTCTTAGGGTACGAATTATCAAGTGAAGGGAAAAGCCTAGCGGACAACTTCTTAGAGAAGTGCGCTGTACTCCAAGCTCCAAAAACGCTGAAGAATTTACAATCCATTCTAGGTTTTCTGAATTTCGGAAGAACATACATTCTAAATTACGCAGAGAGGGTTAAACCTCTCTACGAACTAATTAAACCTGATTTTAAACAAATCAATTGGACTCAAAAACACACAGAAATTTTTAGATCACTGCAAACAGACATGTTAGCTAAAACAAAATTAGATACACGTGACAATACACGCGATCTTGTAATCCGAGTCATCCCAGGAAGATGCGGATTCACATACCTGACCTCTAATGAGGGAGAAAAGGTACCAATAGCTTACAAATCACATTTGTACACAAAGGCTGAAATAAAATTCAGTTCAACTGAGAAAATTCTAACTGCGGTTCAGACTGCTGTAGCAAAAGAAAGGCCCCTAGCACAAGGTAAACAAATAATAATCGTAACACCTATACCGGCATTAGAAGCGGTAACTAAAGCAAGCATTCCTAATGCTAAGGCTTTGCATCCGAGATGGATCCAGTGGGTTAATTCTCTTGCTGCAACAGACGTAGTTTATGAATTTGTTCCTAACTTAAAAACACAGGAATTTTTACAATATGAATATGAATGTCCTCTGCCAATTGAAATTCTGCCTCTCGAAGAATACGGAAGTATTATATATACTGACGGATCAGCACAACCCGCAGTTGGGGGTAAGCAAGCTTACAGTGCTGCGTGCGCGATTGTAAAAGGTCGCTGGCACAAAGGAAAATTTAGACCACTGGTCACTAAAACACAATCTCTAGGAGATTGCTCGGCTCAACGAGCTGAATTAGTAGCATTTAAGATGGTGCTAGAAAATACCGATCGCGAATTCCCTACACTAATAGTGTGCGATTCTTTTTATTGCGTACAATCTTATAATGAATACTTGCAGAATTGGGTGGAAAATGGTTTCAAAGATGCAAAAGGTGGCACAATAAGGCATAAAATGCTTTGGGAACAGGTAGTTCTTTTACAGAAAGAACTACAAAAGACTCACGCGATACATACACTGAGTCATCAACGTGATGGCGTTCACGTTGCAGGGAATTCATTGGCTGATGAAGCCGCGAAGGCAGCTGTGCAAACGGCTTCCGTAGCTGCGATAACTCGGTCACAAACAAAAATAGACAGCGATATTCTACAAGCTGTCAGTGCGTCAGTAAAAAATGATAAGAAAACACTCCCAAAAGGCTTTCCTGAAAAGTACTTGTACTTAACAGATACGAATAATGTTCCTTTTGCTCGAATCCCTGGAGTGGGGGATAGGGTAATTCCAAACAGGGAACACAGGTTAGGACTAATCAAAGCGGCACACGAAGGGCTTGCATCTGCACACGCTGGCGTTTCCGCAACAATATCACTATTAAAACAGAGATATTGGTGGCCTCGCTTGGGAATACAAACTAAAAAGTATGTATTAGAATGCGATATATGCCAAAGGATGAAAGTATCAACAGTAAAACGACCAGCGCAGACACCCCTTATCTCGGATAAACCATTTGCATGTGTTACCTGGACCACTGTGGTCCCCTACAAAGGGACGGCAACTATAGATATATCATGGTAGCAGTGGATTCCTGTACGAGGTTCATATGGATGTGGCCCCAGCGCTCGGCTGACGCTAGAACGGTTATAAGAGATTTGCGAGTCTTTATCGGCACATACGCAATTACCACGTTCCATTCTGACCAGGGTCCTGCTTTCAGCTCTCGAGCCTATAAGGAGGCCATGCCCAGCATGGGAATTGGGTTGCGGTATTCTTGTCCGTCGCACCCCGAAGGGAATAGTGTGGTAGAAAGAAAAAACTGTGACATAAAGCAATCTATAACAGCGAAGGTATTAGGTTCAGGCGCTGGGTGGGTCAAACATTTAATAAGTGTCCAGACTAGTCTTAATAACTTGCCAAGAAATTCTCTAAAAGGTTTCAGCCCATACGAACTATTGTTCGGAATTAGAATGAACATTCAGGACCTCGATAGTCAAATGTCAGTGGTACAAGAAAAAACAACAGACTTTGACATCAAAGATCGTTTGGCTGTTTTACAGGAACTAAATGAAACAAGAAAATCCTTAAGCAACATAAAATTAAAGCAACAGCCATCTACCACTGACGAGGCACCACCAGCAACAGCCCCAGCAAGGCCTGTCTGGATTCCAAAGATTGGGGATCTAGTCAGAGAAAAGATTGCGGTGAAGAAGGAATTTGGGCCTTCTTACAGAAAAGCAGTACCTGTCTTGGCAGTCACCGGAACAAGATCAGTTGTACTACCGCCCCTTGCTGGTAAAAAGGAGAACACAGAGTTGTGTCCATCGACCTGGTAAAACCACAAGCATGTGGCCTATAATCAACAGTAGGCCCAGTGGACTCCCAAGAAACAACAGAATACCCAAACTTGCAACAATCCAAGAGATTCAAACTGAAAGACTAATCACATTCGATCAGCCTGCAGTGCACAATGAAGGACTATGCAATAATGCCATGGAACTCGTGCCTCTTGAGACACAGATTGAAACAGTTCGTCAAGAAACAACACCAGTCTACACTAACGTGGCATCAGAAAATGCTACCGAGAGACAGATTGAAAGAACAATCCCATCAATTGACAGAACTGCCTCTGGTTATTTCATCAACTTCGACAACTTCTCTGAAGATCAAAACGACCCCGAAGTGATGCCAGAAACAAAAAAGACTTTCAAAGAAAAAGCAACGGAACTCTTTCATCAACTAAAGGAAATATACCTTATTTCACCTTGGTTAGAGTTCTGGTTCGGTCTAGGTGTATTTTTCCTCCTGCTTTGGCTCATCATGGTACTTTGTTTGGGAAAATTCCTTGAGGGAAAATATATTGCAATGGACACAGCAAGTCAGAACATCAACCTAGTCCTGAAACCACACAGATCATCCCATGTGAAGAAAAGAGAACTGTCAATAGTAAATGTCACAGCAATTCCAATACCTGGTGGGGTAGTATGGGAGAAAACAGACTATGAGATATATGGTCCGGTCGAAATCCTGAAGTATCCTCATCAACTAAAGGTTTCCTTAAGTGACTTTGTAACACCTAGTACATTCTCTGATGATTGGGACTTTAACAGTATTAATGACATGATGTCTGATTTAGTAATGTCAGCTAGATTCACAGATCATGATTATTTACAAGGTCCATCTAGTTATGAGCAGTTATTCTGTTACACACACTATGGTGATCATTACTTGCATAAATCTGCATAGCCTAGAAATGTTTTTATGTATAATCAATGGGAACATTGTGCTACACCACCTAAAAGCAGTTCTAAAGCATTTTTTGAGAAATTCAAATACTTCTCAGGGTTTAACACCAGTGATGCAGAAACGTTTTATTACAAACTGTTAGATAAAACAGGAATGAAAACAATGCTGACAAATTCTAAATTGATATATTCAGAAGCATTTTATGACAAAATGATGACATTTGGTTTTGATTATTGGAAAAATAACATTGAAACGAAAACCATTTGGGGTACAAAAGATTGGCAGGTACAAGGCATTGAAGCACTATTTAGAACCTGCATGATACCAGAACAAATGATGTTTTTAAATGACACAATACAACAAACATCTTGTCTTGGCCTAGCTAAGATCAAAGACCTTAAAACACCGTCTATTCCAAAGCCAATACCTGAAAATATAACTGCAGATATTGAGTTAGACGTGTCAAAAATTTTACATTTCAACACATCCTGATTGGAAAAAGTGGTTAATCTGGCCTACTGACACAAACAACTGTCAAGATAGATTCCTGAATAAAACACAGGGGTTAAAAATGACCAGACTAGACCCGAGATACTCCCAGAGACAACATCCAGGGATAATAACAACATACAGTGTAGGGAAACTCTGCCTTGAATGGCTAACATCATCCACACTGGCTGAAATTAAGCAACACTTGTCTTTACTAAAAGATGGTGCTGATTTGCGCGATTTCATTCTTGGACCACGCAAACAGCGTCAAAAGCGTTTCATAGCGACCAGTATCTATGCTGCGTACAACGAGGCTTGGAAAGTCAAACAAATTGAAACAGCAGAAAAATACGAGAAATTGATCGCATTAATTTGGAGAAATCACTTTCTGTAGTAGACAATGGGTTAATGACTCTGTCTTCCAGAATATATTCGTTGGACAATATTGTATCCTCTGCCTTTGATGTGATAGACAGAGACTTGCTAATGTTACAACATGGCCAGTCGCAATTACGTTCTATTATACAATTAGGCTGGACGCTGCAAAATCTTTGTTCAGGCTATGTGCCTTGGCGTTTAATCAACACAACGTCATTATTTTCCATTTTTAACCTTACTGATAAACAGATCAGTTTGGCACAGAAAGGAGCAGACTATACAATCCTGAGCATCGAAAAACTTGAGAGATTACCATTGACAATGTCAGAGAGTCCTGCCATTGAATGGATAATACACAGAATTATCACTATTCCGATAACAACTTTCCGATTTAAAAAATGCCTTGAGTACATACCTGCTGGCCAGTATGAACAATTGGGTAAAGGATATGTAAAATCAGAATGGAAATTACCATACACACATTCTTGCTATAGTGACAGCGACAAAAATGTATTTCTTAGTGGTGAAAACTGTAAACATTCACTAAGCGGTATACTTTTGTGCCAGGGAAAAGTTATCTAGTAAGCGTAACATCCATGGTCAAATGCTGTATGCAGGCATTGTTCCCGAGTGGGCCTGCAGACACAGTGACTCCCATCTGGCCTCATCTGAACCTCTATTCTATACGAATTGATACTTTAAGCAAAATGAAGTCTGTGCTTTTGCAGACAACAGTGCCTATAACGTCATCAAAAGAGACGTATGATCTTCTAGTTGCAAGGACAGCTACTGAAGTTCATGAACTTTTATCAACAAATTGCCCCGTGCATTTCGTAGAAATGCTTAGCCAACTCCTTAACATGTCTAGTGCCACAAGCATCCCAGGCATATTTAAGTCGATTTTTACGGGACTACTAACACCCTTCCAGGCAATTTTGGGAATCGTTCCTAATTTTGTACACTCTGTTTTTGGCGGCATACCATTAATGTTGGGACTTGTAGCAGGGATTTTATTTTTGACCCTCCTGCTTCGTTATGGCAAGCCAAAGCTCAGACATAGCTCCCATGGGAATGGAAGAGACAATCCTAGCAATGCGCTACCGGGACAGGATAACTAACGTCCTTGGATTGGCCAGGCTGAGAGATCTAAACATGACCTGGTTCCTTTCATTCAGACCTATTTGGCAGAACTGTATCTTACCGGTACTTCGATGTATGCTATGCGGAGATGAGTGCGTGCTGGACATCTGTCTTTCACTTCCATCAGCAGTACCAATGGACGTCGATACTTTGCTCAGTCCAATAAGGGCTCACGCATTGTGTTGTCCCCAGCGGCTACCAATCCTGATGACGGCATTCGTTGAGACTCCTGTGCTACGACTAGGTGGTAACAGTGGAGCGAGTGACAAAAGCAACATCACCCAGGTACGACCATCTGTGAGCATTGCTGCTCCTGATTATGATGACAGCAATCATTCTCACACCTGCCAAGTTACAGCACTATCGAATTTGGTTGAACTGTCACCTGATTTTGTAGACCAATTCTTTGAGAGCCTGTCTGATACGATGTTCTTACCCACGCAAAAATAAGAACTTTTGGAGAAGCTTTCCGACACACAGCGTTCCCATGAACTCTGAATTCAGCCTTCAGTTTTGATCAACAAAAACTGCTAAAAGCGTTGGAACTCTATTTCCCCGTTCAAGCAATAATTCTTTTGAATTGGACATTTTTTAATATTGACCTTTTTTTGGCACGAACAATTCTTTGCTTAACGTAAAAACTATTCTTAGAGAACAGAAGCTTCAAACTTCTATTTCTACACACATCTAGAGACATAACAACTTACATCAGCCTCTAGCACAGTTATTGCAATGCATTTATATGTGATGATTTATCTCGCCCTTCTTCTGTTCAGAGATACTTCATGTGTAATTCTTTTTGCATAATCGTTCATTGATTTCATATGCAATAATTTTTGAATGATTTCTATGCTTCAAAAACGTACAGTACCTAAATTTCACGTATTACAATATACGCCTATTTCGAATGCATTTATGTATTTTGGGGTGGGCAATGTTACACATGCATCTAATTGCTCTAGTTTTAGTAATTTGATGGACATGAAAACGTGGAGTGGGTGTTGCGTGTTTATCTAGGTTCCTGATCGATACTGTGACCTTATGCCCCTATTCGGCTATAAATCCATTTATTCCCTATATTGGCATAACCGTTCAAGTGCGATATTCAGAAAGTCATCTCTGGCCTCACACGAACAGAGCCACATTCCAGAATAGTTCTCTGCCACTTCCTTTGCAACCAATTAGTGCAATGACAGAGCAGAAGTCACTATCTGATATTCCTAGATTAACACTCCGAGTTCTTCAACAAGATAAAAACTCAGCAAACCTGGAAATCCCCGCTTGCTGTGTTTTGATTAGTAATGGAACTCTAATGAGCAACTGATAGCTATCACTTCCTAGTGACATCTTTAATTGACGTCTTATGTCCAGCAAACTTGCGTCAAACCAGGCACCTGTCAGGTATAAATACTACCAACGTTGCCTTAAGCAATTGCTGGTGTCCCATTGCTGTTGTATGCTGTATGCAGTACGCTGATGCTGCTGCTGTCCCCTTGGTGGTGAAGCTACTGATACCATTATCGCTGCTCAAGCGCGAACGATGGTGTGGTGAGCTTAGGAGCTGAACAGCCGTCCCTCTGCGAAGAGCCCAGCAGATTCCAAGCTGCCCGCGGACGCTGTCCCCCCGCCTCCTCCTCGACGCGCTGAGAAGAGACGCTGCCTTTCTCGTGCAGAGAAATCCAGCTCCAGCGTTTCCGGTGTACCCTCGCGGGTGACTGGGATACCGAGTGCCTCCTGAAGGAGATACCAGACCTCCATCATTCTATTCAGAGGTATGGTGTTGACTAAACCCTTAGATGAGAATTCTTGAAGCAAACCTTGGCAAAACCAACTTAACTTAAAGCTACTTACTTACTCCCCTTCCACGTGTTAGGCTTAAGTCAGGCACAAGGGGGTAGGCTTAGTTAGAAGCACCAGTTGAGTATTTTAGCCTAATGTATATATGACTGTATATATGTTTTATTACTTTTAAACCATTGTATGGCTAAGAAACCATATCAATGCTTTTACAGTATTATTTCGCAATACTTATCTTACTGTACGTACTTTTTATAATAACAAGTCTTGCAATTGTGGCAATACATTTCTCTTGTACGAGAAGAAAGACTGTTCAATAAATGTTAACCCTTTATTGACAAACGCCCATCTCTCTATTCTCTACATATCGTGAAAGTAAACTGCACTAACCTGAGTGAGTGAAATACCTGTCTATTGTTTCACACGACCCTAGAGATTGACTCTTGATCTGAGGAGCAAAGTTGTCATGCTGCACGGTTGTTGGAAAGCTGAATCCCTTCTTGTCTGTGCCAGGGAAGCTGATCACTTCCCATGCAGAGAAGAAAGTTTCCAGTGACCTCTGAGCTAGTTGGTAACAAACCCAATTAAGTTTAGCATAGTCAGTGGAGGCCTGGAATATCCGCAGTTCCACGTCGATACTACTGTTTATGTTATTCCAATGCGCAGGGCCTAGTGGGAAACTAGGAACTACACTCAGTGTTTTGTAAAATACCCCTCACACACCAACAGTCCCCTTGGTGTCATGCTTCATCATCGGGGTCTTCGCACCCCTCTAGCGGGATGCGGCGTGCTGCGACCTGCGACTACGCGTGGTGCGTGTGATGAAAGTGATAGGGTATTAATGGATGTGAGTGGTGACGTATGGTGAAGGTTTAAAAAGTACCTGGCTCGTAGGTTTCAGGAAAAAAACTTTATTCACAACCTCGGGCTGGTACTAGTAAAAGAAGTGCAGTGTGAGGTTAGTTGTCGTAATTATAGACATTACCTCTTGTTGCGTGTTTATCTAGGTTCCTGATCGATACTGTGACCTTATGCCCCTATTCGGCTATAAATCCATTTATTCCCTATATTGGCATAACCGTTCAAGTGCGATATTCAGAAAGTCATCTCTGGCCTCACACGAACAGAGCCACATTCCAGAATAGTTCTCTGCCACTTCCTCTGCAACCAATTAGTGCAATGGCAGAGCAGAAGTCACTATCTGATATTCCTAGATTAACACTCCGAGTTCTTCAACAAGATAAAAACTCAGCAAACCTGGAAATCCCCGCTTGCTGTGTTTTGATTAGTAATGGAACTCTAATGAGCAACTGATAGCTATCACTTCCTAGTGACATCTTTAATTGACGTCTTATGTCCAGCAAACTTGCGTCAAACCAGGCACCTGTCAGGTATAAATACTACCAACGTTGCCTTAAGCCATTGCTGGTGTCCCATTGCTGTTGTATGCTGTTGTATGCTGTATGTCTTGTTTCTAACGAGCTTGGGACTCTGTTCCATAGCCAGAGCTAATTGAATAAATCTGGGATCCTCCTGCAGACAAAGGCTCCTGTGTCTTCTTTTTCTACGTATGAAGGGTATGGAAGACTTGGGCGGTTCCCCCGCCGCCGAGACACAGTAAGTGGGTTATTCCGGTTCTTCGCATATCTGAGAGTCTTCTCTTGAAAATGTTGTGTTCTTGTGTTTCCAAACAGGGAGCCAGCTTACCTCAGGCCCTTGGGGATAGTTACTTCAGGACACAGCACACAACAAAGTCCTTCAAGCAGGGGGACACAGCACAAAGCAATAGCCTTTCCTTGGTTAAAACAGCAAACTGCAGGCAAGCCCCAGACCGCACAGCAAGTGCAGTCCGATCCAGAAGTCTCAGTTGTTTCTTCCTTGGCAAAGACTCCTCTTGGTCCACGAAATAGCTCCAGTTTTGTTCACACTTGATCAAGCCATTCTCCAACGTTCAGGGGCTTCAGCTGCATAGTTATACCCCTCAATCGCTGTGAAGTCTTTATTTATTTTATTTATTTAAAAAATTTATAAAGCGCAGCGTATACCCGTGGGTGTCTTGGCGCTATGACTTAGCTAGCGGTCTCAGATTAAGCATGTGTCTAATTTAGGAAGAGTTGGCCTGATCAGATTATTGGTCAAATAACCAAGTTTTTATCAATTTTCTGAATTGAAGAAGGGAGGGTGCCAATTTTATTTCCTTTGGAAGCGTGTTCCAGAGTCTGGCTGCAGAGTTGGTAAAACATCTGTCGCCCCATGTGACCGTACTGGTGCGTGGCACTACCAGTAGATGTCTCTGTTCTGATCGTAGGGATCTTTTCGGTTGGTAGTGGAGGAGTTTCTGTTTGAGAAATGCTGGTCCAAGACCTTTCAGAGCTTTATATGTGAGACACAAGGTCTTGAATCTAATACGATTTTTCACCGTTAGCCAGTGGTAGTTCCTTATCGCATGTTTGGTGGACTGAAACTTGGGAATGCCAGCTAGTAGCCTTGCTGCAGCGTTTTGAATTAGCTGCAGTTTGGCCACCACCCGTGCCTGAGCATTTACGAACAGTCCGTTACAGTAATCAAGTGATGAGAGTACTAAGGAACTCACCACTGTTTTCCTAGTACTCTCAGGAAGATAGGGCAGGATTTTCCTAATGATCTTAAGCTTATAAAAAGCGGACGACGCAACCTGATTGGCATGGCTGGAAAAATTGAGATTGTCGTCGAACAAGATTCCTAAATTCCTAACCTTTTGCACGGGTTCTGGAGGGGCTCCGAGTGGTGTCGGCCACCAAGAGGTGGACGACTGTGGTGAAAGTTTTCCAAAAATCATTACCTCAGTCTTGTCTGAGTTGAGGCGTAAACAGTTCTCAGACATCCATTCCTTGATGGCCATCATGCCTTCTTGGAATCTGACAGCTACCTCCTCACCATCTTTCTTAATTGCGATCACCAGTTGGGTGTCGTCGGCGTATGAGGTAAGGCTCATCCGGTAGTTCTTAATTACCCTCGCTAAGTCCGACACATAGATGTTAAAGAATGTCGGACTTAGGGATGAGCCTTGCGGAACGCCACATGGAAGGGCGAGCTCAGTGGATTGAAATGCGCCCAGGGTCACTGCTTGCGTTCTGTTGGACAGGGGGCACTGACCCCCTACTCAAACCAGTTTTGGGTGCCTCCCTACCAGTGACACCTCCTTCCTTTGATTAGTGGGGTCTGTATTCTCAATTACTTACCAGGAGGTGGGACAATAGTTTTATAGCACCAGCCCATGCCTCTTCTCCTCTAGGCCTACCCCTCCCCTTACACACTCCAGATGAAGGTCATCCTATGCTATATAATAACAATAGGGGGGAGGTAGAGTATAGAGATTGGATTCTCACTCCACGGGCACTGTTACATAAACAAAAAGAATCCTATTCATAGTGGACAGGGAGAGTGTGGACCACAGAGGTGGGGGACACTCAGTGTTTTGTAAAACACCCCTCACACACCAACAGGCCCCTTGGTGTCATGCTTCATCATCGGGGTCTTCGCACCCCTTTAGCGGGATGCGGCGTGCTGCGACCTGCGACTACGCGGGAGCCCTGAAAGGGTAGACTATGTGTGGTGCGTGTGATGAAAGTGATAGGGTATTAATGGATATGAGTGGTGAGGTATGGTGAAGGTTTAAAAAGTACCTGGCTCGTAGGTTTCAGGAAAAAAACTTTATTCACAACCTCGGGCTGGTACTAGTAAAAGAAGTGCAGTGTGAGGTTAGTTGTCGTAATTATAGACATTACCTCTGGTGTGCGTCGACATGTTTCGTAACTTGTGTTCCTTCTTCAGGATGGGGGCACAACTTCTCCACCTTACTCACGTATCTCTATGAAAAAATGTAAATAACTAAAAGTGAAAATTATTTACAGTGATAAACTAAGGCTATGGTGTGCCTACAGCGGTATAGGTCTATGCAGTTGCATGACCTAAAAAGGATGAAAAAATAAAGAGTAAATTTGGTTGCCTCAATGGGCTGGCTCAGACAGGTGCAGTCACCTGGAGCCCCAAAGGATGCATTGATCCTGTAAGGGAAAAGACAAACACTACACACAACATATATGACACACATAAGGTCAAGGTATTCCTGTGAACATACTCATTATGCAATGTTGTCTGGCTTCATGAGCATTTCCAGAACGTCGGGGTTGGTTGTTAGATTCGTAATCTATATGGACAGAGAAGTGGTTTCAGTATCCTTTACTCACTGTTTTGGTCGAAATTGGTGAGTTTTTGTTTATCTACTCAATACTCACAGAATCCGGACGAGATTACCTCCGTGTTACCCCTTACACTGCTCCGCTGGTAATGGTTATGAGACAGAGCCCTGTCTTATATAGGCCCGATTCCTCTGATTGGTTTACCTGTCATACGTTACTTGTCGGATGTATGTCTAATGTGAATAAGGCCTGGCCACTAATGGCTGCCAGGGCTTGAAAGCTCACTACTTGCAAAGAACAATTACTCCTTTATAGTATTTCAGTATATTTAAACCATTGGTATTCAGTTCATTTTACAATTGAAATTAACATTTCCACAGTATAATTGCAAAGAAATCCAAATACACACAATCAAGAAATAATTAAATCATAATCAGTACATAAACCCAATGCATTTTGGGGCTAAAAAGCCCCTTCGTCGGGGGTCTCAATCTTTGAGGAAAAACTAATATTTTTCATGAAGCTAATTTCAGATATTATACTTGTGATCTGCAACTTGCTTTTAGATCAATCTGTTGGTAGAATGCCGTTTATATCAATGGTGTTCACCCTGTGGGTATGAGTAATCTGACATCAGTCTCGCTCGTTTGGTAATATAGACAAGTGCTTGCGCAGCCAAGCGTGAAGTCTTCACACTCGCCTGCTTCGTATTTTTAACAGTGTCCTGCGGTCCTACGCTGTTGTGCTTCGGTACCGCGGTATCTGTTCAGCTGTAGTCGACGAGTATTAGTAGTTTTGTCCGCCGAAATCGCGAGTCCTCTTTACTGCCAGGGTCAAGCCGAGGTTTCTTCTGTTAATTTCAATTGTAAAATGAACTGAATACCAATGGTTTAAATATACTGAAATACTATAAAGGAGTAATTGTTCTTTGCAAGTAGTGCGCTTTCGAGCCCTGGCAGCCATTAGGGGTCAGGCCTTATTCACATTGTTAGAGGTGTAAGCAGGCACCAATCAAAGGCAGCACACAAACGTACAAAACGTACTAGTTTGATAATAGTGTGCAGCACCCACACACATTCACGGATGTATGTCTAAGCCCATACATGGGTAATCCGATTCTACACCAGTTAGAACTGTCGCCTTATGTGGTGTTCGTATGAAATATATAAATCGCTGTGCGCACGCGTTCTGTTCAGTCTCTGTCGTTTTGCAGAGCGCATGCGTGCAGACACATCACGTTGACGCTAGCCTCTGCACATGCGCAGTGTTCCCGTTTAGTTATTCAAGGACTAGCGAGATCGCTCGCCATTGCGCATGTGTTTTCTTTCTTATTACAGTAACGCTAATCACAGTTTTATATGGTGGTGCCATGTGTTCAGTATATTAAGGCCTGGAGCAGTTTCTAAAGACATCTGTGAAATGTTATGGGTATTCTCTACAGAATGGTTGGTAGTTTGAATGAGGTGTCCATATGAAGTTTTCATAACACTCCTATGTCTTTCCACAATGTGAGTGGCCATAGGTCACTCGGGTTATGTTGGTAACACGTTGGTTGTGAGTGAGTGGAGATTGTCAGGTTTAAGGCCCAGATTAATTTAGATTTGACAGTTGGCCCCAGGGAACATCATCGTTGAGACCATGGATATGGGTACATAAACGGAACACCCATCGTTGCTCCTTTTGAAAAAGGCCAGTTTCGGATGGCAAATGTTCAATTATCGTCCATCGCAGATCATTCACACAATGTTGTTTTTCTAGAAAATGGGACGCCATTTTCGTGGTTGACTTCTTGCAGCGTATGTTGCTTTTATGTTCTCCCACTCTAGTTTTTGCAGGTCTGGTGGTCATGCCAACGTACTCTAAGCCACATGGGCATGTTATCATATATACAACATTCTTCGTATTGCAATTTGTGAATTGCCGTTGTTCCCATGTTGTCCCATTGCTGAATATCTAAGCATTGCTTTTTTGTGTGAGATGGCAGCTGCTGCAATTTCCACACGGAAAATGTCCTTGAAGTCCAATTGTGGTCTGCCTATTTGCCGGATCTTGTTTAGGTCTTGTGTGGACCAATATGTCCTTGAGGTTTCATGTTCTGCGATGTGCATGCATCGGTTTCTCGAGCGCCAGATTACCACTGTTAAGTATTCTCCAATGTCTGTTAATGATTTTTGGCACCTCATTTGACACGGTGGTGTAAGTCGTGACGCATATGGGTCTTTTGTTTGCTTCTTTTTCCTGTGGTTTGTCTTCTAGGAGTGCTTCCTTATGATTATTCTTGGCCCTTTTCATTGCCTTATCGATGGTTCTGATGGGGTATTGTCTTTGTATCAATTTCTTTTTCAAGTCCCCTGCTTGTGTTTTTAACTGGCTTAGTTCTGTGCAATTACGTCTTAAATGCAAAAACTGTCCATATGGTAGATTCTCCCTTAGGTGTCTGGGATGAAAACTATCATACCGTAACAGGCAGTTCCTGGAAGTTGGTTTGAAATGAGTGGTACTCTTTAGTCAGCCATCTTCAGTGTAGATTTTGAGATCCAGGAACACCATGGATACGTTTGAGATAGTACTTGTAAATTTTAGGTATGCATTTTGGTTGTTTAACCAGGTCACAAAGTTGGAAGCAGTTTCAAGATTTCCGTCCCAAATGATGAAAATGTCATCAATATACCTTTTCCAGGTATTGATGTGGGATCTGTATGGGTTATCTGTGTGTAGTATTTTATGCTGTTCTAGGTGGTGGACATACAGTCCAGCTAGACTTGGAGCAAATGTACTGCCCTTGGGTTTGTAGGTAGATGGTCTGGTTATACTGGAAAAAGTTCTGTTGTAGTGCCAGAGAGAGGCATTCCAGCACCAAGTTCCTTGGAGTTTGATACTGCCAAGAGTTACTGAAAAGTACTTCCTCTACGATTTGGAGTGTTTCTTCATGTGGAAGACTAGTATATAAACTCTCTACGTCGAGGCTTAGTAGGAGTTGTTTTGTTGGGTCAAAAGTTTTTTCTTCAAGTAGCTGTAGTACTGACTTTGTATCCTTCAGGTAGGTGTTGGTAGACTGTACCAAAGGGAGAAGGAAGGCATCTGCAAACTTTGACAAAGGCTCTAGGATGGAGCCGATCCCTGAAACAATGGGTCTTCCCGGCGGGTTGTTGATGTTCTTATGAATCTTGGGGATGCTGTAAAAGTATGGGATTCGTGGTGAGGGTTGTTGCAAGAATTCTGCTTCTTTCTTGCTCAGCCAATCATTGGCTAAGCCCTCCTCTACCATGCCTTCAATTCTGATGCGTAGTCTTTCAGTGGGATCTTCCTTCAGGATTCAAGTTTAAGTTTATTATGTTTTTGGCTCTCGAAAGAGGGCCACATAAAACAAACACATAGTTATGCACCTCTATTTACAATAAAATCACAAAGAACGAAGATAAAGGAATCACTTCATAGGTACTGGCCGAACAATCATCTACAATATCTCTAGGTATCATTAATAAATATCTAAAAACCCTTTAAAAAAGTTAAAAATTTTGAATCAGAACATTTCATTTGGTGGACAATAAAGTGCATGGAAACATTTTTTTACATTTAAGATTCCAAATTGTAGACAAATAGGTTTTAACCATTTAGAGCGTAGTGGACGTAATGCAGGACAAATAAACAGCACATGATTTCGGTCCTGCACTGCATTATTACAGAGATTACATACTGGAGATGATCCATTCCACTTTGCTAATAGAAGATTTAGTGGAAGCAAATCATGTCATAAAAGGTACCATAGCCTACGGACTCTATGAGGAATATTCCAAGTGAGATATTGCTGGGCCTGCTTTGGTGAGTACGTACTTAACAGTAAATCCCTTCCTTTTTTTCCATGTTGAGCAATCATATCCAGTTTAAAACAGAGCTCCCAAGATGCACATTTTAATTGAGACTTTAGTTGAGAAGGAGAAGGAGGAAGTAAAAACAAAGTACTTGCATCCAACTCTAACAGTATTACCGCTTTTCTAAAGTTTTTTACTAGTAGGGAAAACTCGTTTAAATTGCCCAGAAGTTCATTTTTGATGGATTCACGTAAGGAACACGATTTACCTCTGGCCAAACAGGCCACCCACCTTACTAGGGCAATCAACCCCTGTACCCAACAACTCCGGAGTCCAAATTCCAGCCGGCATGATGACACAGAGCAAGCTGTATTAAGGGAAGAAATTCTTCTTAGTACCTTTCCTTCCATTACCTGCAAGAATCCCCAGTGTCTTAACTCCACCAATTCTATTCCGTACAGTAGAGTTGCGGGGATCTTTGCTCTATATACTTCCAAAAATCGTGCAAAGTGTCTTTTCCCTGTAGCGGAATACAAGAAACATAACCCCATACCATGAGCCAATGCTTTACGCAAATTATGCTCAATGTGGGGTTTCTCACTTAGGTTTGCTGAAATTATTTTACCTAAGAAGGAGTAAGTTTTAACCACCTCTAGTTTCTGTCCTCCTATAGCCCATCTAAAGTTTTCAGACCTACATTTTTTCCTACCAAAAATGCACATGATTTTGCTTTTGGAAGTATTGATCTTCATATAATGTGCTTCTGCATATAAATGTAATGCTTGCAGGCGGTTAGACAAGCCCTTTGGAGTTAAGTCTAAGATGAGAATATCATCTGCATACATTAAAACGGAAATAGGTGTCCCTCAAATTATCGGGGCTAGCCCACCACAAGCTGCAATGGAAACAGGTAGGTCTGCAGTATATAAAGAAAACAGTATAGGGGCTAATATACACCCTTGTTTTAATCCATACGGAGAAGGGATAGACTGTGAAAGGCCCCTTTCTCCGCCTTGGAATACCTTACACCATGTGTTCGAGTGGAGGGATTTTACAAGATCGAGTAACTGTGGTGGCATACCCAAAGCAGCCAGCTTTCTCCACAGCGTTGGACGCTCCACCTTGTCAAACGCTGTGGAGAAGTCTATAAATGCCGCATATATTCCACCTTCTCGAACTCGTACATATTTGTCCACAATCACCTGAAGGGCTGTTAAATTATCAAGTGTACCATGCTCTTTACGGAATCCGGTTTGTTTCAAGGGTAAGATTCCATTAGACTCTACCCAATCAATAATTAATATTAAAAGACATTTAGCGAAAACTTTCCCTATTGAGTCCAATAAAGCTATTAAACGGTAATTCATTGGTTTATCCCGCTCTCCCTTTTTAAATATAGGTATTAATATACTTCCCCTCCAAGATGTAGGAACTAATCTCGATAAGAAGCATGCTTGAAACACTGGAAGGAGAATCCTACTCCATGAAGTGACATCTTGCTTCAGTATTGACATGGGCAACTCGTCCGGACCCATTGCTCCGGATGAGCGCATACTCTTTATCACGGAAGCTATGGATTTCTCGGACGGGAGCTCTATATTGTGCTCACTATTCAAGACAGGATCAAAGTCATCACCCTCTACGCTGTTAGATGCGTACAGGTTCGATATAAATGAAATCCAAACATCTTCAGCAATAGAGATGGGAATGGGGGAAGTTCTTGCGCCACATCCCTTACCAATTATGGACCAGAATTCTCTAGATTTACCAAAGACCGATGCCTCCCTTAAGCTAATCCAGAGCGAGTCTTCTTTTTCTCTTTTTAATTTTGTTCTCAGTCTGGTCCTCCTTCTTTTTAGTAAGGCTATCTTATGGTCATTTTCCCTGGATCTACATAGGAATTGTTGCCTCACAAGTTTATTTATTTCTTTATTTAAGGGTAATAATATACTAGGAACAAAGTTCAACTTCCTAGGATATCTTGGCTTCTTTGCAGTCGAAGTAAGTTTCTTCATAAAGATTTCAAAATGTAAGAATTCCCTACCCTGCCATTCTTCTAATTCAAGTAAAGTTTGTGCAAGGATGTTTTGCACATGCTTCATAGTGGTAGGGTCCCAGAAGCACCTTCCAGACTTACAATGAATAGAAACTCCTCTATTACTTAAGGACCAAGAGTCAGTGTCCGGAGGTTGTAATAAGACAGTTATACTGATCACATTATGGTCACTCAAGGAGGATTGAGAAATCATTATGTCTTGAATAAAAGAGAACGTATCATAGTCCGTAATTACATAATCCAGGATGGATTCACCCCTAGAGGACCTATGAGTGAAATTAGCGGGAATATCAGATGGCATCCTACCATTTACAATTAGCCCCTGTAAATAGCTAAGTTCTTCTAGCAATATCTTTCCTCTTTTATTAGTTTTTATTTTATTAGGAAAGATTGATTGGGGTATATTATATGCTTCTTCCTTAGATTTATTTCTAAACAAATCTATGCTTAAATTAGACACTTTGCTATTTAAATCACCCATAAGTAAAATATAAGGGGGCTGGTCAAGCTCTAATAGTTGTTTAACATAGGAAAACATTCGCTTCAAAACAGCATTAAAAATATCTTCGGTGGAATATATGCATTTATAATTACCAGAGAAGACTGGCTACCTACACTCGCTAGGCTATTAATAGTTATTGATTGAAAAAGATTACTTGAGTCCACATAATGGGAAAATTGCCATTGTAATGAATTAGATAAGAGGCAAGCAATTCCACCTTTTGTGTGACCTTTTTTCGAAGGTGTAGCTGCAGCCTCAAGGACAAAATAATCTTTCCCCCCGTATAGGATATTTTTACACCAAGTTTCTTGAATACATATCACATCTGCATTCAAGGAGAATAAAACATCGAGCTTCTCTGGACAATTATGTAGCCCTGCTGCATTCCAGGATATGACTTTTAAATGACTGTTAAAGATGTTGAAACAGTCTTGGGTTATTCGATATATTATTAGATAAAACTCCTGGCAACCAGTTCCACCGATGATTATCTTCTGTTATAGGCATAGTCAAATTCACGGGGATAGGGACTACCTGGGAAACCATACGTTTACCTCTAGATACCCAGATTTTTAGGTCTTTATTGTAAGGGGACGGATCTTCCTGCCTAGAACCCAACTTTGTGGCCCCTTCTCTAGAGAAAAAACATTTTCCATTATTAAAAAAGGGTAACACATCAATCCCTCTACATTGGAATGCTTCCGCTTGTTGAAGGACAAGATTAGCAATTATTTTAGAACAGAATTTTACCCGTACTCGTTGCCCATTTTCAAATCTTATTAAGGAAACCAAGTCAATATCACTCGACAAAATCAGTTTTAAACTTTCAATATCCTTAAAGCAGTTAAGTAACCATGACCTATTTAAGTTTAGGTCTGAGTCAAATAAGGGTAGAAAGTCCAGTGTCAAGGTATCCACATATGGATTAGGGGCTTTTAAGGGTACAGGGGATAAATTTGTGGCCACAACAACCGGCAGCCTGGAAGTAGGTGCAGAAGGATTAAGTGACCCTGGAACAGCAGGCATGGTTCTTGTCACTTCTTCCGCTGGGGCTGGGGGCACTGATCCATTATCCTCTTGACAAGGGACTCCCCCGACCGTAGCGCTAACTTCGAGGGGACCTTCAACAACAAAGCCAGTAGTGCAAATAGCAGCCTCATTAGAAGAAGCGTCCAATAATAAATTATCTACAATTTCTGCACCATTAAGCGCTTCTGTATTTATGTGCTTTTCGAAAATAATTTGCCTCTGTCTTTTCTTCTTATATTTACGAACAGGTTTCCTATTTTTCCCTTTATTCTTTCTACTTTTTTCTTTTACTGTTCCCTTTACCACTAGAGTTCCTTCAGGTTCTTTTTTATCCTGGTTGAAGATCGGAAATAATTCATTTCCAGTGTTCTGGTTATCCACCACCAAACTTTCTTCCTTTAAGGATGATTCAGATTCCTTCCTGCGATTTGAGGCGAATGGGGTAGGCATCACTGAGTGCTCATGTATGTCAACCTTTATTGGGATCCCCCCAGGCACATTTTTCTCTGTAAGTTATTGCTGTCTAGGACATTCTGGACAACAGTCTCCATGGGAGAAGTAGTTCCATTCTCAGTGTTTTTTACCAATAGTACTTTCAATATCTCTGTCACAGAGTCCAAGATGCAATCAGAGCTCCCAACAAATTTGCCTAATAAAAACAGTATGGAAGCCAGTAAGTGTTCTAGAGCTATCAGGGAATCAGAAATAGGTTTATCATTTTTTGGATACCCGGATGCAGAGAGAGAGCAGATACCAGATAGATTAAGTTGTGGAGACCTCGAATCATTGTGCAATGAGGGAATATCATTAGAAGTTATAGATGGATTACTACTATATAGCAATAATCCTGATGGCGTAGCTCCGTTTGGTGTTTTACTAAGATTAGGATGTTTCAAAATTCTCTCGTCCATATAGCGACCACACAATTCAAGATCGATACTGGACGGAATAGACTCTTCTTTTATATCCACTTCCTGATTTTCTGCGTCCTTAAGAATGTTAGGCAGAGGGACTTCCGTATCTGTTATCATAATCTCAGGGTGGTCTCCTTTTAGTGAACATACTGGGAGGTTAGCTTCATTGTTTCGGGACAGAGAAAGCAAGTGTTGTTCCGGAGTTAGCTCGAGATTAAGATCTTTCACTACTTCATTCTGTGCATCCGTCAATATTATCATCTCGGCATCAGCAACTATCGGGACTGCCATAGACTTATCAACAGGTTTTTCCCATAATTTCAATAGCTGCATCTGTCCCATTTAGTAATACACTATTATCATGTTTATTCCTCAAGGGATTAGATCTAGTTTTTATACATGACCTCCCCCCTAGGACTCTTCCAGAGCGTAATTTCTTTGCAGTCATGGTGAACAGAAGGGTAATCAACCAAGCAGCGGGATTTTTGCACCGAAAATATATTTAAATAACAATAAATAGTCCATAAAAGTGAATCCACAGAGAAATTGAGCTAAATGTTCGGCCAGTATACAAAAATACCTCCTTCACAGGTTACACTCCTCCAATTACTGATAGGGGTTGTGTAGAAAATAAAAAACAAGTGACGGGGCCCAGCCCGGCCTACCTCGGCCACTGAGAGCCAGAGAGGGCCCGCCCTTTGCCCGGGCTTCGCCCCGGGCGCTCCCGCGCGCTCCCGCTACGCGGGGGTGACGCTCTCTTTATGCGCCGCCTGGCGCGCTTTCCGCGGCGTCTCCCGCCGCAAGGCAGGGCGGGGGATGCAGTCCTGAGCCCCCCTCCGCTGGCGGCCGCTTTGAGATGACGGTTGCGTCGGCGGGGGGGGGGGGGGCGTAGACCAGCAGGCACCAGTGTCCGGAATCCGCGGTGAGCAACGTTTGCGGGGTAGGCTCTCGCTCAAATAAATCTTCCAGATTTTGCTCCAGGCACAGTGTCTCAGCAGTAGCACAGCGTCACCCGCTCCACCGGGGTGACGCTCTCTTTATGCGCCGCCTGGCGCACTTTCCGCGGCGTCTCCTGCCGCAAGGCAGGGCGGGGAATGCAGTCCTGAGCCCCCCTCCGCTCGGCGGCCGCTTTGAGATGACGGTTGCGGCGGCGGGGGGGGGCGTAGACCAGCAGGCACCAGTGTCGGGAATCCGCGGTGAGCAACGTTTGCGAGGTAGGCTCTCGCTCAAATAAATCTTCCAGATTTTGCTCCAGGCACAGTGTCTCAGCAGTAGCACAGCGTCACTCGCTCCACCGGGGTGACGCTCTCTTTATGCGCCGCCTGGCGCGCTTTCCGCGGCGTCTCCTACCGCAAGGCAGGGCGGGGAATGCAGTCCTGAGCCCCCCTCCGCTCGGCGGCCGCTTTGAGATGACGGTTGCGGCGGCGGGGGCGGGGCGTAGACCAGCAGGCACCAGTGTCCGGAATCCGCGGTGAGCAACGTTTGCGAGGTAGGCTCTCGCTCAAATAAATCTTCCAGATTTTGCTCCAGGCACAGTGTCTCAGCAGTAGCACAGCGTCACCTTCAGGATTCTTTAATTGCGTTCATCTGATAGTAAGCACATACACTCAGTATTGTAAGCATCTAGGGTTTGTAGAACAATGGCTCCGCCCTTGTCTGCCGGCTTGATGATTAGCTCTTTGTTGTTGGTTAATTCTCTTATGGCTTTTTGTTCATTGCCACTGGTGTTGTGGAAGGAATTTTTATCCCTCGTATTAAGTTTATTAACCTCAGTGATGACCGCTTTTTCAAAAGTCAGAATTTCCACTGGTATTGTGGAGTCAGGTGGGGTGAAAGTTGACTTTAGTTTTAGACCAGTGTCTGTTTTATCGTTGGGCGGTGGTTTGTATTGAAAAAAAGCCTGTAATTTCAGTTTGCGTCTGAATTCCTGAAGTTCCATATTTAGTTTGAAGATGTCGGGTTTTTGTGTTGGTACGAAACCTAGTCCTTTGTTCAGTACATTTTTCTGTATGTCTGTGAGAGGCCATGGGGTGAGATTGACCACTAGGTCCCTCTCTCGCTCGTTGATGGCTGGTTCGGGAGGGATCCGGTCATGCTCCTGGTTGTCCGTGAGTTGACTTGGTCCTGGTCTTCCCATGCGACGGTGTTGCCCTTCCGGTTGCGTCCCCGTGTAGCTGGGCGTGTGCCTAAAAAAGGCTGTTGCTGACCGTAATATCCCTCGTTGTAGTCAGGGTTCCACTGTGGATAGTTCGGTACTCCAGAGGGGGGCCCATATTGGAATGGGTTGAATTGCGGTGGGCCCACGTATTGTGAGTATTGTGTATGGGGTTGGTAGCCCCTCCATCCCCGTTGTCTGGGAAACTGTTGTCTCCTCTGCCTCCATCCCCCTCTTCGTTGTCTGGATCCTCTGTTGCCACTTGAGTTTGAGCCCGAAGATCCGTTATCCGAGATGTCACTGTCAGCATCACTGTAGGAACTTTTTGGAACATAATCAGGTTTGGTGTAAGGATATGCACTCTCTGGTGTGAATTTCGCCTTGTCCTTGGTTAATTTATTAGATTTGCTTTGTTTTAGGGTAAATTCAAAATCCGTCATCTGCTGGTTTAATTCATCCAGCCTGATTTTTAGGATATCAGTGACCACTCTTTTTTAAAAATGAGATCGTTTTGAAAGATAAGTCGTTCATTTTTTACGATTAAGCCTGGTGGCGCCATTTTGTTGCCCTGTCCACTACGAATAAGATTCTTTTTGTTTATGTAACAGTGCCCGTGGAGTGAGAATCCTATCTCTATTCTCTACCTCCCCCCTATTGTTATTATATATCTAGGCAGCGCAGAGCTGCAGGAGTCTCTTCCCGACACAGTACACACACATAGTGACACACACCATAGTTAAAGAAGCCAGCGGTCATCTCAACATGGAAGACGAACACGGCCTCACGTTTGGGGAGGACGAAATCGACAAAATTCTCACAGCCATCAATCCCTTGAAGGCCTGAGCAATCCAGAAACCGGTCCCAACATCAATGACTGGAATGAGTTGGTAAATCTCAGACGCAACCAAATAAAAGCAGCCCTTCATGGTTTGTTCATGACTGAATATCTGCGCAACAAAATGGCGCCACCAGGCTTAATCGTAAAAAATGAACCACTTATCTTTCAAAACGATCTCATTTTTAAAAAAGAGTGGTCACTGATATCCTGGCACTGCTCAAGAGACTGGCTAGTACTAATAGTCAAAACAGCGGCTAGAATAACCCAGGAGCTGAAAATTGAGATCAACAAAATAGAGGTCCAACTTAACACATACATTTCCCCAGCAGACCTAAAAATCAGGCTGGATGAATTAAACCAGCAGATGACGGATTTTGAATTTACCCTAAAACAAAGCAAATCTAATAAATTAACCAAGGACAAGGCGAAATTCACACCAGAGAGTGCATATCCTTACACCAAACCTGATTATGTTCCAAAATGTTCCTACAGTGATGCTGACAGTGACATCTCGGATAACGGATCTTCGGGCTCAAACTCAAGTGGCAACAAAGGATCCAGACAATGAAGAGGGGGATGGAGGCAGAGGAGACAACAGTTTCCCAGACAACGGGGATGGAGGGGCTACCAACACCATACACAATACCCACAATACGTGGGCCCACCGCAATTCAACCCATTCCAATATGGGCCCCCCTCTGGAGTACCGAACTATCCACAGTGGAACTATGACTACAACGAGGGATATTACGGTCAGCAACAGCCTTTTTTAGGCGCAAATTGAAATTACAGGCTTTTTTTCAAGACAAACCACCGCCCAACGATAAAACAGACACTGGTCTAAAACTAAAGTCAACTTTCACCCCAACTGACTCCAAAATACCAGTGGAAATTCTGACTTTTGAAAAAGCGGTCATCACTGAGGTTAATAAACTTAATACGAGGGATAAAAATTCCTTCCACAACACCAGTGGCAATGAACAAAAAGCCATAAGAGAATTAACCAACAACAAAGAGCTAATCATCAAGCCGACAGACAAGGGCGGAGCCATTGTTCTACAAACCCTAGATGCTTACAATACTGAGTGTATGCGCTTACCATCAGATGAACGCAATTACAGAATCCTGAAGGAAGATCCCACTGAAAGACTACGCATCAGAATTGAAGGCATGGTAGAGGAGGGCTTAGCCCATGATTGGCTGAGCAAGAAAGAAGCAGAATTCTTGCAACAACCCTCACCACAAATCCCATACTTTTACAGCATCCCCAAGATTCATAAGAACATCAACAACCCACCGCGAAGACCCATTGTTTCGGGGATCGGCTCCATCCTAGAGCCTTTGTCAAAGTTTGCAGATGCCTTCCTTCGCCCTTTGGTACAGTCTACCAACACCTACCTGAAGGATACAAAGTCAGTACTACAGCTACTTGAAGAAAAAACTTTTGACCCAACAAAACAACTCCTACTAAGCCTCGACGTAGAGAGTTTATATACTAGTCTTGCACATGAAGAAACACTCCAAATCATAGAGGAAGTACTTTTCAGTAACTCTTGGCAGTATCAAACTCCAAGGAACTTGGTGCTGGAATGCATCTCTCTGGCACTACAACAGAACTTTTTCCAGTATAACCAGACCATCTACCTACAAACCCATGGGACCAGTATGGGCAGTACATTTGCTCCAGTCTAGCTGGACTGTATGTCCACCACCTAGAACAGCATAAAATACTACACACAGATAACCCATACAGATCCCACATCAATACCTGGAAAAGGTATATTGATGACATTTTCATCATTTGGGACGGAAATCTTGAAACTGCTTCCAACTTTGTGACCTGGTTAAACAATCAAAATGCATACCTAAAATTTACAAGTACTATCTCAAACGTATCCATGGTGTTCCTGGATCTCAACATCTACACTGAAGATGGCAGACTAAAGAGTACCACTCATTTCAAACCAACTTCCAGGAACTGCCTGTTACGGTATGATAGTTTTCATCCCAGACACCTAAGGGAGAATCTACCATATGGACAATTTTTGCGTTTAAGACGTAATTGCACAGAACTAAGCCAGTTCATAACACAAGCAGGGGACTTGAAAAAGACATTGATACAAAGACAATACCCCATTAGAACCATCGATAAGGCAATGAAAAGGGCCAAGAATAATCATAGGGATGCACTCCTAGAAGACAAACCACAGGAAAAAGAAGGAAACAAAAGACCCATATGCGTCACGACTTACACCACCGTGCCAAATGAGGTGTCAAAAATCATTAACAGACATTGGAGAATACTTAACTGTGGTAATCTGGATCTCAGAGAAACCGATGCATGCACATCCCAGAGGAAGAAACCTCAAGGACATATTGGTCCACACAAGACCTAAACAAGATCCGGCAACTAGGCAGACCACAATTGGACTTCAAGGACATTTTCCGTGTGGAAATTGCAGCAGCTGCCATCTCACACAAAAAAGCAATAATTTGACATTCAGCAAGTGGGACAACATGGGAACAATGGCAATTCACGAATTGCAATACGAAGAATGTTGTATATATGATAACATGCCCATGTGGCTTAGAGTACGTTGGCATGACCACCAGACCTGCAAAAACTAGAGTGGGAGAACATAAAAGCAACATACGCTGCAAGAAGTCAACCACGAAAATGGCGTCCCATTTTCTAGAAAAACAACATTGTGTGAATGATCTGCGATGGACGATAATTCAACATTTGCCATCCGAAACTGGCTTTTTTCAGAAGGAGCAACGATGGGTGTTCTGTTTATGTACCCATATCCATGGTCTCAACGATGATGGTTCCTGGGGCCAACTGTCAAATCTAAATTAATCTGGGCCTTAAAACTGACAATCTCCACTCACTCACAACCAACGTGTTACCAACATAACCCGAGTGACCTATGGCCACTCACATTGTGGAAAGACATAGGAGTGTTATGAAAACTACATATGGACACCTCATTCAAACTACCAAACATTCTGTAGAGAATACCCATAACATTTCACAGATGTCTTTAGAAACTGCTCCAGGCCTTCATATACCGAACACATGGCACCACCATATAAAACAGTGATTAGCGTTACTGTAATAAGAAAGAAAACACATGCGCAATAGCGAGCGATCTCGCTAGTCCTTGAATAACTAAACGGAAACACTGCGCATGCGCAGAGGCTAGTGTCAACGTGATGCGTCTGCACGCATGCGCTCTGCAAAACTGACAGAGACTGAACAGAACACGTGCGCACAGCGATTTACATATGTCATACGAACACCACATATGGCGACAGTTCTAACTGGTGTAGAATCGGATTACCCATGTATGGGCTTAGACATACATCCGACAATTAACGTATGACAGGTAAACCAATCAGAGGAATCGGGCCTATATAAGACAGGGCTCTGTCTCATAACCATTACCAGCGGAGCAGCGTAAGGGGTAACACGGAGGTAATCTCGTCCAGATTCTGTGAGTATTGAGTAGACAAACAAAAACTCACCAATTTCGACCAAAACAGTGAGTAAAGGATACTGAAACCACTTCTCTGTCCATATAGATTATGAATCTAACAACCAACCCCGACGTTCAGGAAATGCTCATGAAGCCAGACAACATTGCATAATGAGTATGTTCACAGGGCTACCTTGACCTTATGTGTGTCATATATGTTGTGTGTAGTGTTTGTCTTTTCCCTTACAGGATCAATGCATCTTTTGGGGCTCCAGGTGACTGCACCTGTCTGAGCCAGCCCATTGAGGCAAACAAATTTACTCTTTATTTTTTCATCCTTTTTAGGTCATGCAACTGCATAGACCTATACCGCTGTAGGCACACCATAGCCTTAGTTTATCACTGTAAATAATTTCCACTTTTAGTTATTTACATTTTTTTATAGAGATATGTGAGTAAGGTGGGGAAGTTGTGCCCCCGTCCTGAAGAAGGAACACAAGTTCCGAAACATGTCGACGCACACCAGAGGTAATGTCTATAATTACGACAACTAACCTCACACTGCACTTCTTTTACTAGTACCAGCCGGAGGTTGTGAATAAAGTTTTTTTCCTGAAACCTACGAGCCAGGTACTTTTTAAACCTTCACCATACCTCACCACTCACATCCATTAATACCCTATCACTTTCATCACACGCACCACACATAGTCTACCCTTTCAGTGCTCCCGCGTAGTCGCAGGTCGCAGCACGCCGCATCCCGCTAGAGGGGTGCGAAGACCCCGATGATGAAGCATGACACCAAGGGGCCTGTTGGTGTGTGAGGGGTATTTTACAAAACACTGAGTGTCCCCCCCTCTGTGGTCCACACTCTCCCTGTCCACTACGAATAGGTCATCCTATGCTGTCTCACCTCCTCCCCTGGTTCTAGACATTCACCCTCGCTTTCAAATCCAGCCAGTCAATCCATAACCAGGTAGAGACACACAGAAGTGTTCAAAGCACAAAAACCCAGCCTCTTCTAAAAGAGTGGCTTACAAAAACACAATGTGAAAAACCATCTTCACAAAAAGATGTGTTATTGCAGGATGAGTGCAGGCATACTAAACTTCACCTTTCCATCTTAAGCCCTTGTGGAGATAGGGTGGAAAACATATTACTCAGTGTCCAGAGCATCTAAGTTGACAGCACATGTCAGAAAAAAGGTCTAGGGGAAAAGCAAAAAGTTCAGGGAACTTTAGCCAAAAAGGGCCAAGTCCCACATACACGCTTGCATAAATTAAAAAGGTTACGGATATGGATAATTTTATATTTCTCTTGCCCATTGCTTGTGCCCAATTTCATTTTACATTATGACTTCACGCCAAGTCAGATAACGCTGTTTCATTTGATTTGCTATGTTCCAAATCCTAAGAATATTTGAGCTGCCTCCTTCATGTTACGCGCTTTTTACATCCATCAGCGGTTGGGTGATCCTGAGCAATGCAATCTGTTTTTGGTACTGTGGTCATTCCAAGCTTTGGTGTAAAGTAGCTTTTATGGTAGATTGTTGGTTACTGCTTGTGCCACTTTGCTTCATTCTCAAAAGCTTGTTACCACTGAAGTGCCGGCAGTAAGCTATAGTAAATTTGGGCCTACATTTGGAGCTTGTCTAGACCTGATGGCCACTGATCTTACCTGTGGGTAGACAATCTCAGGTGCGGGTTCTAATGTGGCATCCTTCTGCTCATTCAACAGGGATGGGGCCTTGGGATCTTGCAACATTGGTATGCACACTGCCTGTATGGATATTGAGTGCTATGGTGATGGCATGCGTTTGCTTCACACTGTAGAAGGAGAATGAGTAGGGGCTGTAGGGGAATGGGTAGCAAGAACCATCTGGGACTAATCCTGGGAAACTAGGCTTATTTTCCCAATCCAAGATTGGTACCTGTAATGGTTATACCAATTGAACCTATCACACTACCACACGTCGATTCTTCACACTATCAATTATATGTTCTTCTATCTCCTCCCATATCCTCTCTACTGCTATATAAGGAACGTTCTCCTCTTTGTATCCAAATGCAGTCAAATGTATGGTTCAACAGGACTGTTGTATCATCTCCAACATATTTCTGTCCCACATTTCCTTTTTGCTTGCCCTACTTTCTAATCTTGCCTGGCAGTGTTCAGCTACTGGTCCACCTGGTCCTTGTCCTAAAGGTTTGGTATGACTGGTGGGATTTTCCCTCCTACTTCCGTTTCTTAGAAGACACCTGTTCCTGATACACTTACTTGCCATTGGAACTAGCAATCATTTCATCCACCATATGAGTTTCTGTGTTTTCTTACCATAAGTGGTGTTTTGAGTTTCTTGCAACAGATCTGTGCTAAGGAAATTATTCCATTGTTGATTACAATAGAAATGGGGTTCAGCTCACTTTGCTTAACATGAATAATCATGTTTCACAAGTGTTGTTGGGCATTTGTACAAATCTCAGACCAATGGGATATTGGAAATAACCAAGTATAGAAGACCAGTTATGTTGCAAGTGTAGGGCTGGATTCGAATTTGGATTAGATTAGAATTTGGAAAGTAGGGGCTATATTATCAAGAAAGGGCGATACATTATCACCGCTTTTATCCGCAGGAAACTGCTGCTAAATCAGCGATAATGGGCTTGATAATATGCCCTTGTGAATTCCCATAGAAGCCCAGATTAACACCAGAACCCGGGCTTCTATGGGAATTCACAAGGGCATATTATCAAGTCCATTATCGCCGCTTTAGCGGCAGTTTCCTGCCGATAGAAGCGAAGATAATGTATTGCCCTTTCTTGATAATATGGCTCTTGGTTGATTTAATTAAGGGTGTTTGGTCAGCAAGTTGTTGTGGTTTCTAAGAATGTGGTAAAAGTTAAAGGCAGTGACTCGTGAGGCAAGGGCCACGGGGAAAATATGACCTATGGAACCAAATACCTTTTTAGGGTCCTGAGCTTCCTGGAGACTTAGACAAGTCTGCTGTGAATGCCTTCAGTGTGTCAAGATGAGTGACCACAGATAGTGTGGAATGGGGGCAGAGAATGACACAGATGTGTGTTATTCGCCCATTGGTATGTTATACAATGTGTTGCAACAAATGTAATGGATGGAGGTTCTAGAACTAGTGAATCAGAATTTTAATGGGAACGGAAGAGCATGTGACTGATTTTGACAATCTGTAAGCTGCCTGGCCAGGCCTACTCCAACCATGATCACAAGCAACTCCATACTGGTTTAGACCTCTTCGGTCTCATCGGTATATCTTGAGTCCTGCAGCACAGAGCGTACGGGACCCATTTATTTTCTGGCATACTTGTTGCCCATAGGGTGTCTCCTGCAACAAGCAACAATGTGATGGAAGGAGTGGTTTAAGTAATGTCAGCCACTAGCAATTGCATGGATCCACATCACAGTGCATCATTTTTAACTCCACAGTGCCACTCTAGACACAGACCAGCAATGTACGAATCAGCCTTGGTCCTGCCCGATAAGAACATTGCAGCTTGAACTGCCAAGTCCCCTCCTGATGGGAACACAAGCTATACTCAGGACTCAAGCTGTACATCACTGATGAGGCGTAAGAAGGCCAAAACCGATCTTCGTTGTTTGTGTTGCTGTCTGGAGAGCACCTGGCCAGACAGTTTGGGCTGGACTGTTCTTGTCTGAACATAGCCATTTAGGTATGGCTGAGTGGCTGAGATTAATTCACGCATTTCTGCCATCACTTGATTGTTTCTTGTCTTTCTCTGCAGTCAGGACCAGGGACATAAGACAGTAGGAAATCTTTAACCTTTTTCTGAGCTAACATCTGAAAATACGCTGTTTCTGCTATTGCTTTTCGAATGTGGGATTCCTCTCAGCCTGTTCAAATTAATCTTTCTCCAACATTGATGGTCTTCTAGAAAGGATTAAAAGTAATTACTTCAAGAACGAGGCGTGTTTTTATTCTTTTTCGTATGCTGATTTTTTTTTCTTCATTTTTTGCGATGTTTCTTTCGCACAGCAACACACTGCCCCTGGGCAGTAGTGTAATGCAAGATCATGCCTACCATCCTCTGCAGAATGTGGTGAAGGCCGCTGAGGCTCTGTAAACCGACAGACATTTATTGGCTAATAGTTGAATTGGGGGCCCCCTTTGCTTTACGGCCCTGCCTCTGGGGTTAGAGGAGTGCTTAATAAAGAATGAAAGTAGATACAAATTATAACTCTGACAGTTAAACCACAAGGGTGGATCAGTGACACCTCACACTTGATTGGTAATAAAGTTGCGTTTGACTACTAGTAGCTCTTGGAAAGAAGAGCAATAGATTAATCTACACTACACCATTAAGGTGTCACTGATAACCTCCCTCCTTTCAATCAATCAGTAATCTTATAAAGTGCGACTACTCACCCGTCAATCAGTAATCTTATAAAGTGCGTGTCTCGTGGTGCTTAATGGGCGGGGGAAGTCTGCTTAGGAAGGAAAACATTCTGAATAAAATTGTTGCCATGGAATGTTGCATGGTTGTAATAAAGTATCAAATATTAATTGCACCATTCTGCGAGATTTATTACAATGCATCGTGACATTCTAATTACACTTATGAGAAGTCATTAGCAGAGGCGTTAATATAATATTTAAGGCTCATTTTATTCTGCTCTGCCTTTAGGGACACTGGTTCTTGGGAAGTTAAATAGGTAGGCACTTTGAAGGTGAGAAAATAATGTTGCTGCAGTTTTACATTGGGCACGTAGGAGTGGGAAAATCGTCATGCCTTATGCACTTCCTTACTTCATGCAACTATATATATCAGCAAGCGTGAGATAGTGGCAAATATTCCTGGAAGCCGTTATTAAAAAGAACAACCGGTCATTCATTCTGACAATGCTGTGTAGTCAATTGAGGACTTGTGTATAGTGCTTGTACGGCTTTACAGTCACAGTTCTAAGCAGACGGGATGGGGTGAGGGATGCTTGGAAGAAAACACTGTTAGTGGGAGACCTATATCGCAACCAGGCTGGAAGCCATTTGTTGATCGAGCCTCGATTGATGACCTCATTGTTTTGTTTAAAAACTCTAAAAAGGGGCTTTTAGCCCACCTATTGCTTGCCATTCATTGGCATGATTATAACTTTCCTTTGTTGTCTTCTAATGCTGGAGCGTGTGCAAGGTGTAACTTTATGCGTCACTTCCTTTCTGTCTGTAGCGCATGGGCCAAGTACAGATTAATTTTTGTTAACTAGTGTCTGTTCGGTACTATTTCTTCTTTTTTTTTTTTAGCTCCAACTCAACCCAACCCAAAGGTATTGTAGCACTTTACATCTGTGTCAGTTACATTACACAAGTTCACATTCATTTCATGAAGGCATGGGGCGATTAAAAGATTTTCCCAGAATCCCAGGATGTTGAGTACGCCATCCCTGCTTGAAGATTATACATAAAATACATATAAAGGTAATGTATGGGCTATAATCAGTATTTATAATACATGTGTGAAGGGTTAAAAATCCGAACACTTTTGTTTGCCTTCAACTAAAAATGAAAATATTTTTTTTAATGGCATCCAGCACATATGGTGGCAATGGTTTGAGGCTGTCCCACTTTGCACATTAATCTGGTGGGACAATGCGATAAAATGCTATTCTATTTTTGGGATGTCCTCCTTTTTTCACAGCCCTGTACGAGGACCAGTGAGAAGCATTTATGTGCTAATGCACATATGCCAATCAACCTGTTTCAGGTGGGAAACTCCTGATTTTTTTGGCTAAAAATGTTGGTATGAATGAATGGCTAATGGGATGACAGACATCTTCTGGTGTGGGGAGCAAAAGTCAGCAGTGTTGCGTTCTCCCCAGCCTGAGTACCTGCCAATGACTACGGCACACACAGAGATTAATATTACACACCTTTATTCTCCCATGTGTAACTGCAAACTCAACATTCTAAACTAGCCTTCATTGCATTCTGCTCCAACACTTATGTCACAGCTCTATGAAGTCCATCAGGAGTAAAAAGTTCAGTCATTGTTAACTCGCAAGCCACTACATCTCCCCCTCTGTTAAATAGAAAATGAAAATTGCCTAATATATACATATGTACAATTAAATCTTTTCATTCAGTCTTCTTGGCACTTTAATTGTATGACCTGATCTTGTCATGGCAAACTGGGAACTGTCACCATTACTCAATCTCCTTTTTTAAAGACAATGTTCTTCGCATGTTGCCTTTTGTCAGCATAGGCTTTCTTCTTTTGTTTATGAACCGAGGGGCATATTATCAAGAACGGCGTTAAAATTATCGCCGCGTTAGCGGCAGGAAACTGCTGCTAAAGCAGCGATAATGTGCTTGATAATATGCTCTTGAGAATTCCAATAGAAGCCCATGTTCACACCAGACCATGGGCTTCAATTGGAATTCACAAGGGCATATTATCAAGCCCATTATCGCCGCTTTAGCTGCAGTTTCCTGCTGCTAAAGAGGCGATAATTTTGACGCCATTTCTTGATAATATGCCCCCAAGTCCTTCCGAAGGGTTTAATTCTTGTTTCTCTCTCTCTGATTGGCCTATTGAGGCAGGTTGTCATTGATGTCCCGAACATCAATATCACATCTTTCACTTGTGGTCGAGTGAGGTGATAACGATAAGCTCTTAGGGTAGAGTTTAACACAGTCTTTAAATCGAGCTTCTCAAGAGTAGCACTCTGCACTGCTTTCTTTAACATACTCATAAGCGCTCAACGAGTCAGTTGGCCTTTGGCCACAGAGGTGTGTTCTTCTAATGCTTTATACTCATATGCTCTAAAATAATCACTAAACTATCGACTGTTGAAAGGCGGGCTTTTGTCAGATTTCAATATGGCGGTAACACCCCATGTCACAAAGATGCCATCTAGTCTCTCAATGAATCGGTCTTGAGTGGTAGATGAGAGACCTTTAATTAAATGAAATCGTGATATTCATCCACAATCACCATCAGGTGATGTCCATTGTTAAGTGTACTGAAAAAGTCAATTTGCGACTCTCTTCCATGCATGCTTTGATAGTTCTTACATGTTTAAGGTGTGTTGAGTAACTTTTGTAGAAAGGCAGTTACAAACATGACAGGCCTTTAATTCTTTTCCAACCCTCTCACCGAGATAAGGAAACGAGACTTGGTCTTGAAGAGCTCGTATTGTGGCAACGAATCCACAATGTCCTATGTGGGTCACTTCGATTATGTTCCGTCGCAAACTCTTCGAAATCAGGATCCTTGACCCTTGCAGCATAACTCCTTCCTGATTTATGGACAGTTCATCTTTGACATTGTTGTATTTTTGACATTCACCATCACTGGTGAGAGGTCGAGGTGTTTGCTCCAGAACTTATGTGTAATTATATCTTACAACTTTAGCATGTCACTATCATGGCTAATGGTATGGATAATCTGGGTTAATGAAATGACAGCTGGTGTGTTTGATTTTACAATGAAATTGATATAGGCTTCAGCCGTATTCGATGGATTACCGTGACCTTGTATAGGCACTCTGGAAAAGTAGTCGGCAGGGTTCTGATCCTTCCTTGGATGATGTACAATGGTATAATTGTACTCTTGTAATCGAGGTCCCCATTATTCAATGAGAGGAGACATCTTGGCCTTTGGATTGCAAAATACAGTCACTAAAGCTTGATGATCAGTTACCAGCATAAAAGGCTTTCCATACAGGAATACATGGAAATGTTCACAAGCACATTCTGCGGCTAAACTGCCTTTTTCAGGATGTGAATATACACTTTCTGTTTGGGACAAACTCCTACTTGCCTATGCCATAATATGCCTTTGAGCATTTGGGTGTCTGTTGTGCTGTGCAAGGATAGTGCCTAACCCGACCGGGCTAGCATCAACAACAACCTCTGAATGAAGCTTTGGATTGAGGTTTACCATTTCAGTAGCATTTTCAATGGTTTGTTTGATTTTCTTAAAAATGTTCTCACATTCATGTGACCAATGACATGAAGCATTCTTTTGCTTCAAGTTTCCCAATGGAGACTTAGTCTTGTATATATCTGGAACATCAACTGGCCATGCCAAGGAATGGAAGCACCAAAGAAACATCCTGTGGGGGAATCAACATTTAACAGCGCTTGTACTTTAGCAAAATCAGGGTTCATGTTCCCATCAGAGAAGTTATGGCCAAAGAATTTTAGCTTTGCCTTATAGACTCACACTTGCCTGCATTCAAAGTCAAACCTGCATCAGCAAGCAAACAACATACCTGTGTGAGAGCTTTATCATTGTCTTTTTGTGTCACTACGAAAACCAATATGTTATACCTATAATTGAACGCATTCTTGACAGACTATATGGTAAGTCGAATGATGATTTGAAGAAGTTCTGCAGCCGATGACACACCAAAACTCAGTCTTTTGTATCAAAACAGAACAACATGTGCAGAAAAGGTTGTAATGTACGTGCAATTTTCTTCTGGTTCCAACTCATGATAACATTTATTCAAATCACAGCGTGAGAAGACCTTCGCACCATTTACTTGCATTATCATGTCAGCAATGTGTGGAACTGGACGTCATTATCGGTCAACGGCCTTGTTTACCTGCCACATATCAACGCATATGCGTACAGCTCCTTCACTTTCCTTTTTGGGCACTACCACTATGGGAGAAACCCATGGCGTTGGACCAGTAGAATGCTCAACGATAGCATGCTTAAGTAACAATTCAAGTTCTTTTTCAACAGCTTCTTGTAAATGAAAAGCAATTTGTCTATGTCTTTGAGCAACAGGACGGACATTTTCATCAATATGCAACTTTACTTTCATAGTCTTAAGCTTTCCTAAACCACAAAACAATGAAGGGAATTGATTTGCTACTTTGTGGTGAGCATTCATGTTGTAGGTTACGGAAATCAGTCCCATCTCAGCCGCTGTGCTGAAACTGAGGAGCCAGGCACTTGACGCTGTACCTTGAAGAACATAAAAGGGGCTTGCACCTTAATTTTACTGTGTTTCATCCTTGCTATAAATGAACCTTGGATTTTAAGGGTGACGATGCAGCCTATTTAAACACTTTTTTTTTTCAAATAGTTTTTATTGAAAATCTTTGAAAAATGTAACACAAAAGGCAAGGAGACAGTGAACATAAGAAACATAAGTACTAAACATAAAGAAAGTGGTCTAAGCTGTAAGAGAAGCAGGCAGGTATTGCGAAGGTCTCTGTTGTTCTGTAGGATTATAATATCAAAATGGTTTTTGATGGCATAAATTGCATTAATTAATTCATTATTTTTCTCCTCAGCCATAATGTTTATTGATGCACCACTGTCAATAATGAAAGTTATCCAACAACCATTTATGTTCAGTGTAATCTTCGGACAATGTTTGAATGACTTTGGTGCTTTGGCATGTCAAGTTTCCTTTGACTGACATTTTTCTTTGTATACAACCATCTCAACATGCACATGCTTTTCTGAACGATCATCTGCAAAGAAAAGGAAAAAGTTCATAAAGGAGCGAAGACAAATGGCCCCCAGAAAGTTCCAAAAGCAACGTTCAACGCACACCCGTAAGGCCAATCGGCAACATTTGTTAAGACAAAGTTGAATGTCATCTCAACTTTGCAAACTCAACATTCTAAACCAGCTTTCACTGCATTTCGCTCTAGTCACAGATCTACCAAAAAGGTTCCGTCATTGCCAACTCGGAAGACACTACAAACAGGCCATTAGCAAAAAATGTGGGGACACTTCCTGCACTTATCAGAAACAAGAAGTCATTTTCAAAATCAAATAGTCATACTATGCCCATCACAGGTCACCCTAATGATCCGTTGTTAGCCTGCTCAACACTGTGGCGTGGCACTGCCTTCTCTCGACCCAAAAGCAAAAGTAAACCTTTGCTATAAACAATTTCACTTGCCGTTTAGCCATCTACTTGGGATTTTTATAGTCCCAAATTCTCACATTTAAACGGGGTTCCAGGCATAGCTCTGCTTTCTAATTAATTTACTGTACTTTTTGGTGAAATTACATACCTTTTCTGAGACTGTGTTTTTTTCTGGCAGTGTGTTCTACAAACTTAAGGGCATATTATCAAGCCAATTATCGCTGAGCTCGCTTAGCACGCTTTTAATTATCGCTGGCTATCGCTGGAATATATCGCCAAATAGCACTGTATTATCAATGTTTAGCGCTATGGCAATGAATATTCCAGCGATAGCGGGGTTTTCCATGGAACATCGCTGGTTTTCCAGCGATGTCCCATGGAAAACGGCGATAAGCTTGATGATAGGCCCTGTGGCCTAAGCCCTACAATCCACCTCCCATGTTAGGTATGCCTTAGTTAGGAATTCGCGATCTTTTCCCATGTTGTTTCCACAGCCACGCCTACTTTGCATCTCATTATCGATGCGAGGTGAGGTGTGTGAAAAATGGGAGCTAAGTCAAGGAAACACGCTCAGGCGTGTCCTTGTAAATAATGCGATAAAATTATCGCCGCTTTGCGCCCGAAAAATGGATGCTAAAGCGGCAATAATTTTATCGCCGGCCCTTGGCAATATGCCCCTTATTCTGTATAAGTGGAAGGAATTGCTATACAATATGGGGCATATTAACAAGGGTCTTATCTCCGTATTTTTACTTTAAAAGACAAAAAAGCAGAGATAATATTATTGCCTTATCTACAAGGGGATGCTAACATGCATTAGCACATGTTAGCACCCGTTTTCCTGAGACCTGGCTTTGCATCTCTAATGCAAAGTGGGCGTCACTGGGCAGTACTGCTTGTAAATTATCGCTGATGTGCACATTGTGATATTTACAAGGAGGCCCACGCATTTTAGCAGACGTTCGTTTTTGGCAGAAAACGCGCTTTTCGTCAAAAACTAACGTCTGCTAAAACGCTGACTTAGGTATACTTACCATTGGGCGTGGATTATGCTGATACGACCACAGGGTCGTATCAGCAAGGTTATCGCCGTTTTCCATGGAACAGCGCTGAAAAACCAGCGATGTTCTATGGAAAAAATAGCTATCGCTGTAATAATTATCGCCATTGCGCTATGCGTTTTTAATACCAAGTAATAGTAATGGGGTAACCCTCAGAACCTGGGCGGGTAATTAAACAAACAATAATGGTTCTGTCGGGATCAATGCGTTGTTAATACAGCGCTAGCATGGCGATAATTATCAGCGATAGCCGGCGATAAACATTTTCACGCTGAGGGCGGCCAGCGATAATTATCGCTGCCGCTTGATAATATGCCCCGTGGTGTGATTTAAGGAACTGGGCATTAAATATTACGACTGAATTTCGTAATTCATTTCATTGTGTAATATCATGTAGCTGGTCTATACTAGAGGTAAAGAAAAATATTTTTTCGCTCCTTCTTTCGCTGATTTTTTTCCACTCTTTCCCTTTTTTGCTCCTCATTTTCTTTCCGTCATTGTTTTATTTGCTTTGTTTAATCTTTTTTCATGCTAATTATACCATTCTTAGTTATACTTATCTTATTTTTGTTTTTTTCCTCTTTTCTACCATTTGTTTTTTTCTTATCTTCCTCTCCTTTCTTTTTTCTCTTCTTTCTCTTATTATTTCCTTCTTTTTCCTCTTTCTTTGTGTGCCGTCTCTTTCCCACCTGCCTGACTGCTCCCATGCACAAACCTGTTATTTCCCAAACTTCTGCTGCAACACCTAAACTATCAATGAGCTGTAATGTCACTTCCAAATATAATTCTCGCCCTCTCTATTATCTGAAGGAAGACCTTCCATTATAGGAAATTCTATGCTCCATGACTATGGAAGTGCCTTCCCAGTGTGTTTTTTTGGTTTGAGTGGTGTTGAGTGGTCTGCCATTTATTGAAGTATTATCCTTCTACCTGTGTCTGGTACTCTTTTGTAACATGCACATGTCACTTTTCTCTTGTAACTCACTGCTTGCTACCTCTTACATTTTGTTTGCTTTAGATACTTACACAAGTGCCACCATTGCCTACCTAACGTTTGTTCTTGTGTTTGAGTGTCTGCCATTTACTGCAGTATTATACCTTTACTTGTTTTGTGTACGCCTTTGTAACTTGCAGACGTCACTTTTTAGGTTTCGCCTATTATCATTCGCTTGCGAATGTAATAGGCGAAAATTCAAGTGCTCCATTCGACTCGTCAAACCACTGAGGTTTTTCCACAGTGCATGTGAATCACGTGACCACAAAAGCGGGTCATGTGACCACACAAGCATGCGCATCTCCCTAATCCGCCTGCCACACTTCTCCTCCCCTCGCTCGCATTCCCGCCCCCCCACCAGGCTCTCCCGCCCCCATCCGGCTTCCCTCCGCGCATTTCCCTAATCCGCCTGCCACACTTCTCCTCCCCTCGCTCGCATTCCCGCCCCCCCACCACCAGGCTCTTTTCTAAACATCTTCGCACAATCAATATGTGCCATTGCTTACACGTCAGCCATGGTTGAAACGTTAACACCACCACGTCTCCAGAGAATGTGCACAAATTATTATTGCAATGTACACACTCCAATGTCAATGAAATTAAAAGTACCACCGAATTCAGTAAAGGTAAGGTCCGGTAGTTTAGGTATTGGGTTTGTCGAACACTGACCATTTAAGCATTCTATCCAAAAATAGAAAAGCAGTTGTCATTGACAAACTGAAAGAAAAAACACCAAGCATGTTCTCGTTTCAATGTACGAGATCACGCTTTCCTTTCCTAAAATGGCCGCCACACTCGTGGCGTTTCTCTTTCCGAAATATGGTCTAATTTCACCCACGAGCTGTCACTCTAGAATTTAGTGACAGTCGCCTGTAACTCGATGAACGCGAGCGTAACAAAAATAACATAGAGCTGTAGCGTGAGTTTATACATTTCAGTATGACCTCCAAACGTAAACATTAAGTTCACATCACTACAAACCTACCTACTTCATTGTTGAAGGCGGAGACTACCATCAACGGGCACCCTTTCCCTAAAAATGCGGCTATGGGATTAGAAACTGAACGAGCATTAAAATGGCCGTTCAACCCTCTTTTAGCAAGTTCATAGAGCAAAATGGCCTTGCTCACCAAACGCGATCAAACCTTTTAAGATGTTGAGGGTGTTTATCAAAAACAGTAACGAAATTATGGATTTCCAGAGAATTCGTGATGATTCTTGCAAAAATATATTATTATTTAAGCGATATTCTAAATGTTATCACTTGAACAATATGTATGCGAGGTTGATATCTGTTACCAGTGAATGCCTATTTTTCGTTCCAAGTGACTTTTCTTCTATTTTGACAAAACTACGTTTTGTTTCCACGAAAAAAAGCATCATACTCAGTTTTTATTATTCTCATTTGAACGTGAAAATAATTCTTTTTTAAACGGAATATTTATCACTTTGGAGACTTTTTTTCAATTTTCTAGGAGGCTTAAGTCGACATTTTTTTAGAATAAACTCCGTATTGATCCTACCCCACAGCGGTTTAAGATGTTGTATTATAACATGCGTTGAAAAAAGCGTCTAGCAGCGCTAGACTGACTGCTTCACCGCCCTTTAATCACATCATGCTTCCCTGTCTCACTTTTATCAACACAATTAACACAATTATATAGCATTACGCTCCAGTTTGTAAACAGCCATTTAATTCAAACGTGTATGTTTGCTTGTACATTTTCCACGGTGGTTGGTACGCGAGTTGGAAACTTCTCCGGGCAGCATAAGTGCGCCATTCCAGGCAGCGGTGCACCATTCTCCTCCATTCCTCAACTACCGCTTTTGCGAAAGTGCATTTGCATAACGTGAATGCGCGCGCGCTGCCCCGTCTCGGTTCTAAAATACTGCAGCATTCCTTTGGCGGCAAACTTCTCGACGCCACTCTTGTTCGGCTTGATCAATTGCCTTCAGTTACCGTGGCAACCAGCAGATGGGGTTCATTGACAAAGGTCAGCGGGTCGGCTGGAGGCGGAGAGGTTAATTTTTTTTTCTTTATAAACCTCTTTCATCGCTGTGACAGTTCCGCCGTGGATGGGGCGAGGGGCAGTTATCAGATTACTTGTATTAAAAGCTAATTAAGATGTGTGCCAATCAGTGCCGCACGGCTACTTGAGTCCGTGATTTAGGTCGCCATACGTTTGGCGTTGGCGGAGTACGCCAGAGTTCTTAAGCAGGATGTTTTTTTATCAGGGCTCGGCCGGAGGTGTCACCACTTACTCAGCCAAGCAGCGCCCGAAACATGTTTAAGTTCAGGGCCGCGGCAGGTTGCTGCATTTCCTCCTCGCAGTTTGGAACAAAAACTGTACACAGTATGCACCGTTATGGTGCTTCGCTCGTGGAGACATTTCTATTTTTTGGCAGGAGTTAAAAACAAGCGCTGGCGTTGCCAATAGGTTTCGCATTTGGAAAGTTGGAGCTATTGGTTTTGTAAATGACATTTTATATTTATATATTGTTATTGACAATGCCAATAACGATATATAAATATAAAATGTCATTGACAAAACCAATAGCTCCAACTTTCCAAATGCGAAACCTATTGGCAACGCCAGTGCTTGTTCCTCCTGTAATGTACCGTTTGCTTCCTCTTGTATTTTGTTTGCTCGCAATTGTCACTTTTACCTCATGTAACTTAACGTTTGCTTTTGAACTTTGTTCACTTGTAATTTTCTCCTCATGTATCATTAACGTTCCTATTGTGAAACGCTCTGACACCTTCGGGAAAAGTCCGCGCTATATAAAAATGCATAGAAATAAAATAAAATAAAATAAACATCTATCCAGCTATCTCTATTAGCTCGCGCGTGTGTTTCCTTTTAAGACAACCTCTATAGCAAGAATTGCAGCGCCCCCTAAAGGTTGAAAACGGAATCGTTACATTTTTTCCCAGCCGTCAAGCTCTGGCTTCTATGCAGAAAACGTTCTGTAAATTCCAGCGTGTGCCAGCTCCTCTCAAAGGTTAGCTAGGCTCCATCGGTCTCTCAGATGAATAAATATGAATGTGGGTTGTTTGTCACATTTACAGATCTTTCCCCACTACAAGAAATTGCATCCCAAAGAGATTTCGGAGCAAAGTATTAGCATGTAAGTTTGGGAATATTAAGAATTTGTTTTCCCACATATTCTTATTTTTCTTCTGATAACTGCCCCCGCATTTCCACTGAATGTACTAGCGCCATCTCCGTGCAGCCAGGGCTACCTCCAGATTGCGTTGGGTTATGGGACAGTCGGAGAGTCTTCAGCACTACATCCAGCTGTTACTTTTGTCTAATCTCCAAAAGCTCAGTCAGTACCCCCCCCCCCTCCATGGTCCACAAAAGAGTATTCTGCAGTGTGCCTTCTGGGGCACCTAATACTCAAAGATGATTGCCCTGCCTGGTGTGGTCCTACAGTTCCAATGTCTCATCCATCTTCACTAAGCATCCGCGCAATTTTCAGGAAGGTCTCAAGGGCCTCATTTATGAGAAATTACGCATCGCTGCATGAAAGCAGCGATGCCTCACTTCTCAGTGCGGACTCCTTGCGACATTCCTGATGCGTCATATTTAATGTATGACGCATCATGTCGCAAGGAGTTACAGATACGTCAGTATTTCTGACGTATCTGTAAGCGCTAAAGTGACACATTGCTGGAGTGTGTCACAAAAGTGACACAACTCCAGCAATGCGCCCTTTCACATGGGGCAAGCCCCATGTGAAAGGGCCTGCGTCAGTCTTACGCCTGCTGTGAGACAGGCGCAAGATTTTGACGCAACGGCGTCCTAAAAGTGACGCAGTGAAATCTCATAGATTTCACTGCGTCACTTCTACGACCCTTCCTTGCGTCAATACGCCCCCCTTGCATACATTATACCTGGCGCAGGTATAATGTGGCGCAGGGGTTTACAAAGTGACGCATCTACCTAGATGCGTCACTTTGTAAATATGGCGCAACAAGGAGCATTTTGTACACCACTGGTGCGTCACAAAAAGTGACGCACCAGCGGTGTAAAAGTGACGCACAGCCTCATAAATGAGGCCCCAAGTTTCCTTGTTGTTCAGTTGCCTTAATTTGCTCCCTTATTTCCCCCCTCTTCCCCCAACTGTCAGCACCCTAGTTTCAAAGTCCAAGTTTAATTTATTGTTTGAGTTGATGGCAGACAGGCAATACAAGCATTGTTTACGACAAACAACAAACATATCATATTATAAATTAAAAACATTATTCTTTTTGAATGTTTTATTTACATGTTTGATAAATATAAACAACACGCAATCCAGACACCAGGGGGCACAGTTCATTTTGAATCCTTTTTTTTTTTTTTTTTTTTTTTTTAATTTGTAGGACACTCGCTTTATAAAGAATATTACAAAATACACAAAAATAATTCCTACAGCAATCATCTCAGGCTCACTACATTCTTCTGAGCAGGTTTGTTATTTCAAGCTAATAGTTTTGTCCTGAGGAGGTGCCCATTTAAGCATGTCATGTATTGATCAATAGCTGGTCAGAATTATCAGGATGATTCAGTTCAGAATCCTCTCATTTCAATATTTGTGATTAAATTAACAAAATTGCAATTTATGTAAATTTGTAGCTCTATCATATGCACAGACAGACATGAAAGCTTTGTAAAGAAGAGTATTTAACAGTATACTAATAGCATTTTTTTCTAAGCAATATTCCAATCAACTAATTTCTCATGGAGCACATTTCAATGCAGGTTAAAACCAATAAAGAAAACAAAAGTAAAACATACATATACCATGAAAGCATTGTATACCACCAAAGGCAAATAGGAAATCTGATAAGCACTCCTTCAGGACAACTTGAGGATGAGAAGCTAAGACGTCACATCACGGAAATCGTACTCAATTAAGCAGTATTGAAAACTAGTATATATGCACAACCCAGCAGTGCAACGAAAGTCTGGTGTGAACACCCTCCTTTAAAAAATAAAAAATTTTTTTTTTGACAAGACTCAGAAAGAAAACCGAGCCCACCCAGACCCTAGCAAAAGCATTGCAAAGACAGACCTGAAATTCTTATGTTTGGGTGTTGGGAACACCTACAAATCACCAACGGCCCACTGTAAGTTCTCCTAGAATTGTATATTATTGTGCGTTTCAGAACATGCATCCTTAACAGAAAAGAAAATACTACTGAAACATAACGTGCCATCTTAAGGATTGCGATTCACATATTAATGATGTTCACAATACAAACATTGTTTCAACAAAAAGTTGTCCAACAGGCTTTCAATACAGCAGAACCATGTTGATAACTTGCACATAACAACGTGTTCAGCAAGTGGCAAGTCTTGTTTTCTCAATCGTAAAGTAGTAAAACTTGCTCGGGGCATTCACAAAAATTGAAGCAGTTCATTTTGAATCCATTACATTTTGGCACAATATGGTATCTACCCCACACGAACTGTATTAAAATGAGTAACATGTTGTAGCCGGTCCGTGATTAAGGTCTACTGCTACACTTAGTAGGGGCTCAGAACAATATTTAAGGACTTACACGCTCGCGACTCAGGATCGACTCGTGCTGCAACAGGAAGGATCTGAGAGGTTTCCAGAGTTGTAGGATTCACAACTGCAATGCATTTGCCCTTCCGTTCACTACAACACTTCATGTCCGGAGGCCATGCTGTTTGTGTGGAAGGTCTGGTGCCACCAGTCTCTTAACCAGATGAAGTGTCTTGCATACAAATTTGTGAATTTTGTTTTTGGAATGTACTCCGTGGCCTGGAGCCCAGTATGACTAGCACTGGTAATGGAGCAACAGCTCCCCTAACCCCTGTGCCTCATGGGAACAGTCCCGCCCGAACTGCCAAGCCAGGTCTTCGTGAACCGGAAACAAGCATCCTGGGACCGGTTTCGGGGTAATACCCGTCATCAGCCAACCAGCCATCATCTGCCAGCTTGAATCCAGTGGCAAAGTGAGCAAGGAACCCACGTCTGGGTATACCCTGCCACACTTAGGGCGAAAAAAGCAAACACAAGGAGATGAAGGACAGCTTTGTAAAATGACTTTATGGAAGACCATTTGTTTTTGATAACATTTTGAAACATTGTAATTTATCGCAATTTATTCCTGAATTTGCTTTGTGAGAACCAATGTTATCTATAATGTAGACTGGAACCTCTCTTTTTTATTTAGATAACTGAAGCTCTTCAGTTGCAGTCCAACGGGAAAGCATAACGAAAATATAGGTTTCTGCTGTTTCTTGGATTGTTTTCATTATTACTTGACATGATCAATTTTCATTCCCTCATTTTCTTCACTTCACATCGAATTATGCCCCTGAGGCTGATTTTCTGGTTCTTTTTATTGTGCAATATGCAGGGCTAGGTGCATCTCACCGGCACTGGGGTATGGACAAGTGTGGTCGAGGATGGGCAGTTTCTCCTCTGTGGCTACTTTGAAGAGTTGGTGGCACTGCTTGGACTGTGCTCTGTGATTGTCGATGGCTGATGTGGCCTAGCCGATCTTGGTTTTGGAAGGTTAACACCTGGGCTTAGAAGGCAGTGATGCCTGTAAGCTTACTGAGCAAATGTCTATATCTGAGTTTTCTGAGTTTAGCTTGCCTTTGTATCAGGGGAGTATTTTTTCTTTTTCTCAATTTAGCAATATTGGTCAAGTGAATCTATGATGTGGTAGTGGCAATGAATTGGAGCTACCATGCTGGCGAATGCTGTAGAAGAAATGGTTCCGATCAGGTACTGCCATGATACATGTTCTATAAAGTATCCCAGTGGTAAAAAATTATTATGTTTAATTCGTGGAAAAGGTGTCCGCGTTCACATGCAAACCACTCCTTCAGAAACTTGGCCTTGATTCAAGTGGCTGCGTGGGGTATCACCTAGGTGTGATTCTCACATTTCTTGGCAACGTGATAAGAACACTCAACTATATTAGAACTTCTTGGAAGACAAGTTTGTCTCTGCCTCTTACCAATCAGGCTTTTGAAGTCAGACATCACATGAGCTGCATGAATTATGGCAGCAAATAACCTTCCCATGTCATAAACTCCTTTCAATGTCTTCCTTTTTATGTTTCTCTGTGACTGTTGGCACCTCTGAGTTTAAGTCTTTATTCGTTGTTCTAGTGAAAACTTAAATGTTACACTTTTACACAAATATATATTTTTATAGTATTTACTAGCATCCCGTCCCGACGTTGTCCTGGTATGACAGACATGTGCGCAATTAGAATGCGCCCCAGTGCTATGTGCAGGCGCCAACGATTGTGTACCTGCTCTGAAGTTCTGGCCTTACAGTCTGCTCCAGCGATATGCATCTCTTGCCATCCTGCTGTGCACATCGGGCTCTCGTACCCGGCCTCTGCATCAACAACACGGCGTGATGCACTGAGATGCCACACGCTGCGTCTACGTCACCCGACGGCGTACTGAGCTGCTGCGATAGAACGCTGTTCAAACGCTCCATACGTCACCCGACGGCGTACACAGGGATAGAACGATATTCAAACGCTCCAATCGTACGCACAGGCCCACCTCAGAGCCGATGCTACTTTCAAAGGACTACTTTGTCACACCACGTGCTTTTACCCTTCTAATGTATATGGTGGGCTGCTGTGTAGCCTATGTCCATCTACTGAAACTGTCCTTTCCAATGTTGTATTGGGTGTTGTGATTGGCACTGTGGTTCCTGAGCTTACCCGCCTCAAATGTTTGGGCTCTCTCTTTATAATATTAGTATGGATTATCCTATTGTTAGACCTGACAGCAACTTTTCTGATCTTGATTTTGCTGGTTTTAGGACTCTGCATATTTAATTTGTTTATAAGTCCTTAGTAAAATGGTGCCTTCTATACCCAGGGCATATCAATTAAATGCTACCAATGGACCTGCACAGCTGATTGTGCCACGCACTCAAGTAGGCCTTTAACCATGTCTCAGGCCTGCCATTGCACACTGTGTGTGCAGTTACACTGCCATGTTGACCTGGGCCCAGCCATTCCCTTTTTAAATATATAAGCCCCCCCTAAGGTAGGCCCTGGACAACCCAGAGGGCAGGACGCAATGCATTTAATAGGCAGGCCATATGCTCCTAAGTTCTACATGTCCTGGTAGCAAAAAACTCTCAAAGTAGTTTTTCACTACTGCAAAGCCTATCCCTCCCTTAGGATAACATTGGGATTACCTTATTATATTTTGCAATTGTAATTCCCAATTGGGAAGCGATAAACAATACAAATCTGCTGTCTCTGGAATCCTAATTTAAAATCCTATCTTATGTTGCAGTCAGATTTTAAATTACAATTCTGAAAATGTCACTTTTGGAAAGATGGCATTTTCTTACTTTAGCCATTTGATCCCTGCTGCCTGTCTCTGATCAATCTGAGATGGGTGAAAGCTGTGCTTTGTGTATTTCCCCTAGACAGCCACACATAATAGGAGCTTAGGTGTGACTTGATGGGCCATCCTGGCAGGATGGGATGGAGGAGCTGGATCCAGCCTCACTTATACCTGAATAGGCTGTGCCTTGTACCCACACAAAGGGCTGCATACCCACTGTAGGGAGTCTGGAGCCAGGACAGGACGGGCAGAACCTCTGTGCACTTCAAATGCATGTCTTTGAAGTCTCCCCCACTTCAAAGGCTCTACTGGGTATACGTAATGGACCTTTGACACCACCACTTCAGTGCACTTCTGGACCTGTGAAGACTCTGCCAGGAAGAAGGACTGCTGTGCTGCCAAAAGTACTGCCACTCTGCAGGACTGTTGTTTTGCTGTACTCCTGCCTTGCTGTGCTGACCTGCTGCTTTCTTGCATGTGTTAGTGGACTGGATAAGCTAAGTCATTGAACCCAGAGTGACTACAAGGGCTAGGTAGCTGGGCTTCTGATCTGACATCTCAGGGACATAAAAGACTTCCAACCAACCTGTGTCTGCACCTAGACTCTGCCATCTGTGAGTCTACCTTCCCAAGTGCTGCCACCCCAGTCCTGGACCCTTGCAAGTTGGCCTAAGTTGTTTCCTCCAGTGTAACCTATTCATACTCCGCTGAGCGACTCATCCCCGAGCAGAACTGACCCATTTCCTCGGGTGAGCGGCACAGCTACTCATCTTCAAGCAGAACAGACACATTACCACTGCTGCTTGGATTGGACCTGTTGCAAAAGATTTGCATTGCCACTACATCCCAAGTCTTGGGACTGATGCATCGCCTTCTGAACCGCCACTGCACAACGCGTTCCCTGGTGCAAGCTCCTTGCATCCCTTGTCGCCTGCAGCCTCAATGACGATGATAACCTTCTGCATCGCAGCTTCACCGCTCATTGGAACCAATGTATTGTCTTCACTGCAACTCCCAACCTCGAAACCTGCCTTTGCTTCGCAAGCCCAGTTGACAGGGTCCTCAAAGACAACACATCAGGACCTTGCACCACAGCCTCATCATGTCTCAGAATTAATGTAAAGCCTCTACTGTGAAACACATCTTTGACCTGGATCCACGCAATCACTCCACAACCAGGATTAAGGTACTTTGGCTCAGCAGGCCTAAGTGGGTCCCTGTAGCCGGCCGGGCTCCATTTCGGTTGGCATGGACATTTGAATTTCTCATGGTCCAGCGCAACCAGATATTTACAAATAGCACTTTTGCTTCTACGTTCTATTTCACTTAAAGCATTTTGAATTCAACATCTCAAGGTCAAATTATTGTATTTTTTTGTTATTTTGGTCTCGTTTTAATTATTAAATTTAGCTCTATGTATCTCATCCAGTGTGGAATCTTTTTATGTGATGTTTTCACTGTTTTACTGTTTGAAGTGTTACACAAATACATTGCCTCTAAATTTAGGCCTAACTGCTCTGTGCAAAGCTACCAGAGGGTGAGCACAGGTTAATTTAGGGTCAGCCTGACTCTTACACTAACTAGGATTATGGTTCTTGCTTGAACAGAGCTTGATTTTGGTCAACCAGCAACCCAGTTTCTAACAGCTATTATTTCATAGTAAAGATGTGAGAAGGAATTATGTGTTCACCCTTCTGCCTTGTATTCCTTAAATATACTAAAAACTGTGTTGTCCCCATAGCTTAATTTGTGAAAAAAATCTAGGCAATCAGAGATTATTTGTCACATCAAATGTCCGATGAGTAGGGAAGAAGATTTAAATGTCCCACAAGGAGTAGGAGATCTTATTGCATCAATTGAGTTAGTGGTAGATTCAGTTGGATATATGGGGAAAAGCTGTAAAAAGATGAAAGACTTAGAAAATCATGTGAAGTACACATACAAGTGACGGATTGAATACCGGAATTAGTCTCGACCACTGGTAATTACTCAGGTTGCATCCCAGTGGATCGTTATTTTGCACACCATGCCACCTCAGTTTGGACCCAGCCATATGCAAATCATATGGTGCTCCAAATCCCTTTGACTGTTTAAGATGGCTCCCGTGGGCCATGAGCTGACGAGCTCTCTGAGCACCTGCGTGCTGAGAGTGGCACTAACCCTGAGGAAACTGCGGCAGCATGTCCAGCGACCTACGAACATTTTTCTCCACTGATGAAAGAGGAATCTAGAAACACGTGTCTGGGGATACACTTGAAAAGAATACTGGTACTGGCACTGGCCAACAAACTGTGAGAACTGTGTGTGAAGCGAGCAACATTGAACCACATCGACCATGATGCATGAGGTAAATCAGCTGTGACGTGTCAGCAGGGCGTGCTGAGAGTGGCACTAACCCTGAGGAAACTGCGGCAGCACGTCCAGCGACCTACAAACATTTTTCCCCACTGATGAAAGAGGAATCTAGATACGCGGCTCAGTGATTTTTAGGGTGAAGGAGGCGGGCAGAGCGCTCGTGAAGCCATCAGTTCCTTTTGGGGGATAAATTACGAAGGGAGGCTCAACGAACCTCCGTTCCTCTGCAATAATGTGCCGATGAGCACACCGATCCTCCTCCACGGCCAGCAGTTACAAATCACGCACTCAGTAGCAAATAAAGCACGATCTTCACAGCGTCTTGTAGTTTCTGGGGAACCAAGACAGGAGGCCAGCTCTTCTCAGACCCTTGGAGATTCTTGCAGACATAGCACACAGAAAAGTCTGGTGTTCAAGCAGGCAGGGGTCACAGCACACAGCAAGGTCCCCTTCTCCTCTCCTTCAGTTAAGCAGCAAAACAGGTCAGCCCCAGAGCACACAGCAAGGGCAGTCTTCCTAGTTTCTTCAGCGGTTCTTCTTCTGGCAGAGGTTCCTCTTGTTTGTAGAAATCTCAAGATCTGTTGTCAGGGGTCCTTCTCTTATACCCTTAAAAGTCTTTGTGTAAATGGGCCCTGAGCCCGGTCTAAACCAGTTCTTGGTGTTTCTGGAGTACATTGTTTTCCTGGCTTCTTCCTTCTTTTCAGAGTTAGGGGCAGAAGTCAGCCACCCAGCAGGAGGTGGAGCCAACATTGTGGCAGGCAGGAACAGCCCTATTCAATCCCAGGTGCTATCTCAGACAACCTCCTGGGGGCTCCCCAGCCCAGGTCACCCTCAAACCAGACAGTCAATCCACAAGCAGGTCCAGGCACACAGAAAGGTCAGACAAGAGAACAGCCACTTTCTAAAAGTACTGTTCTCAAACACAGACTTTAACAACCTTTCCTAAAAGATGTGTTATTAAATTCTGAGTTCAGGGATATCACTCACTTATGTCCTATCTTGTTCCTATGGGAAGATAGGCTGGTAGCCATTGAGACCAGCCTCCCCCATGTTAGTCTATGGAGCAAGATAACCTTGCAGCAGTGATCACACAAAATGGGTGCTGTTCACTACCAGAGCATGTTACCTTCACTAGTACATGCTCTACCTTTCATATACACTGCAACCTGCCCAAGGGGGTACCTTGAGCCTTTCATAGGGGTGACCAATGTGCACAAAAAGGGAAGGGTTAGGCCTAGCTGGTGGGGACACTGACCAGGAGGACATGGCAGTTCATTGACTTCACACAGGCACTGCGGTGGCAGGCCTGAGACACCATTTTAGGGCTACTCATGTGGGTGGCACAATCAGCGCTGCAGGCCCACTAGTAGCATCTGTCATCACCAGCCCTGGCACACCCAGTGCACTTTACTAGAGACTTCGGGGTGATACAAATATGCCAATCAGGTACATCCAATCAATATGATAATTTCCATAGGGAGCACTTACACTCTGGCACTGATCAGCAGTGGCAGAGTGTCCAAAGCATCTAAACAAGCAAAAACGAAATCCAGCACAGCATAAGAAATACAGGAGGCAGAGGCAAAAAGATAGGGGAAAAACCACGCCAAGGGTGTCAGGTCTAACACTCAACATTGATGAACTGTGCGGATATATAAAACGGCGATAATGAAAATGTGATAAGTGCAAAAAACTACGCCAACATACTGCCTAATAAAAAAAACGGGGTAATTGCAAAAATAATTGCATCTCTGTCGTAACTGTGGTGTAGATGTGTAATATGACCATTAAAACATTGCAATGATGTAAACCACCCGATCTTTCAGGCAACAAAAAACAACCATGTGGACCAAAGCCCTGACAAAAGTCATAATCTTGTTAGGTTAAATGCAAACAGTTCACAGTTCAATTACAGATAACATGCAAATTCAATGCGGTTGTTAAGACCATTTGGCTTGCTTGAGTTCATCCTATAAACCCAGATGTTCTCCTGCTGTAATAAATATTTACTAATGTCTCTTCCTTCTATTCTCACTGCAGTTTCCAATACCAAAAATTTCAATTGAGAAACATTGTGATGTTCCTCAGAAAAATGAATAGCCACTGTTGACTTCTGGTTATGTGTCCGGATGTTTGATTTGTGTTAATTTATGCGTGTCTTAATTTTCCTTTCGGTCTTTCCGACATAAACTTTGCCGCATGGGCATTTCAATAGATACACAACGTTAGACGTGTCACACGTGGCATTAACTCTCAATTTGATATCATGCCCTTTCATAGGGTGTGTTATTACGGAACCTCTAATGATGTTGTTGCAGTTCCCACAATGCATACATGGTCTGGTCCCTTTGAACAGTGTCGGTGTTTCTGTTTTGGATTTGAGTATCTTTCCTATGTTCTTGCTCCTTGCGTGAGCGAACAGTGGTGGGGTGTCAAAAATTGAATTGAAGTCGGGCTCTAGATTTAAAATGGACCAATGTCTCCTGATGATTTTCTTGAAATTGGTGCTCGATGTTGAAAACTTCGAGACTACTACCATCCTGGAGTTATCAGTTTTTTTGTTTTCCTTCAAAAGGTCTTTTCGCTTCATAGAATTTACCTGTTTTTTAGCTGTGGTGATTATTTCTTGAGGGTAGCCTCTGTTGATGAATCTTTCTCCCATCTCATCTATCCTCTGTGTGGCTTTTATCGGATTAGATGTAATTCTCTTGACTCTCATCATCTGTGATGTTGGGAGATGTTGTTTAAGAGCAGTTTGGTGAAAACTGCTATAAAGCAGTGTGTTATTCTTATCAGTGCTTTTTCGGAAAATGTCTGTTTCCAAACCATTCTCTGATAAGGTGACATCCACGTCTAAAAATGTTTCCTTCTTGTTGGAAATTCTTGGTTGACCTCCACTGATTGAAGTCTCAAAAGAAAATCCGTTGTATCCTTTACGTATGTGGCCATGTTCCTTACTGTGGGTTGCATGTATCTGTCTAGGAATTGTCCCATTGGTTCATGCAGGCTCCCTCTTGTTGATACTATTGGTCTCAGAGGGGGATCCCTCACGTTTTTATGAACCTTTGGTATCATGTAAAAACTTGGACTTTTCGGATTTTGTTTTAACAGAAAACCTTTTGTTCTTTCTCTTATCACGCCTCTCTCAAATGCCCTCAGGGCATAATGAAATGATGAAACAATTTCATGAATGGATTTCTACAACAATGAATAAGGAAAACAAATGAAGTTTGAAATTTAAAAAAAGAGGCAAATTTCATTTACGGAGTCCTAGGTGTAATACTAGGAACAAGAAGGTGTGCACAAGGGGATGCAACTAATGATTTATTAGGAGCACATGCATCAGAAAGAGTGCAGTGGCACATTTATTTATTTATTTATTTTGAAAGTTTTATATAGCGCGAACAAGATCTTTGCAGATATCAGAGCGCTTTACAGGACACGGGGGTGATAGAGTAATACAATGTAATAGTTGAGGTAGTTAGGTACAAGGTGCGTAGTTACATAGGTAGGTCAAAAACATGAGGTAGGTCATAGGTTAGGTAGTGTCGGTGCAAGGTGCATAGTCAAGCAGTTGCGCCGATAATAAAAAGTACAAAAATAAGGCGCATATACTTGTTTAAGCGTGATTAAAGTGTTTTTGGAGATAGCATAAAGGTGGGCATAGTTGAGGTGGGTGAGTGCAGGATGTATAGTCACACAGGTGCATCAGTAGTACAAGAGTAGGGATCGTTGAGGTGGTGTAGGAAACAGTGTGCAAAGTCAGACAGGTGCGTCAACAATATAAAAATATACAAAGAGGGAACGTATACAATCAATATACAACGAGGGAACGTATACAATCAAGTAAGTCGATAATACAAGTAATACAGATAGACCAAGGGGTAAAGCAGGTCTTACAGAGAAGATTCATGAGAGATACAGAATAATAGATCATGTGTATTTAGCCATGAGGATCGCTTTTACTTCTTTCTTAAAAAGTTTGTTGGAGGAGAAGAGCCTGGTTTCAGGTGGGAGTGAGTTCCAGATCCTGGGTGCCATTCCTGAAAAGGAGCGTTTATAGGTTTTTTCCTTCCGAAATCTTCGAGGCTTCAGCAGAAGATTGTTTGTGCTTCTAGTAGTTCTAGAGCCACCCGAAATTGTCAGCTTTTGAGTGAGGTAGGCGGGTGAGTTCATGTGTACAGCCTTGTGTGTCATGCAGGCGATTTTCAGATGTATTCTGGCTTCAAAAGGTAGCCAGTTCAGGGATTTAAATGCGAGTGTTTTTTTGAACCAGTGATGAGTCTCGCTGCAGCGTTAAGGGATGCTCTTAGGGGTGCCGTTGTAGTTAGGGGGAGCCCGCAGAGGGCGGTGCTACCGTATTCTATGTGCGGGATGACTATAGATTGTACTGCAGTTTGGAAGTCTTTGGCAGGAAGGAAGGGTTTAAGTTTTCTCAAGGTATTGATTTGGAAGTTCGCTCCTTTGGTTGCCTTGCTGATGTGCTGCTGCATGTTGAGATTGGCGTCAAGTGTTATGCCTAAAGATTTTGCTGAGTCTACGACGGTAGGTTGTACATTTAGAGCCATTAAGTGCTTAAGCCATGTTTGAGCCGTAGAGATTTTTGCGGGAGGTGAGATCTGGAGGAACTCAGTCTTCAGCGCATTGAGTTTGAGGTGATTCTCGGCAAGCCAGGATTGGGTGTTTCTGATCGTGGTGTTCAGAAGCATGATGTCCTTGGGAGATTGTATTTTGAGATAAAGTTGGGTGTCGTCGGCATACATGTGAAAGTGAACATTGGATGTCTGTAGCAAGGTAGTGAGAGGTTCCATAACTAGGTTGAACAGTGTTGGGGAGAGGGAGGATCCTTGAGGGACGCCTAGCGATACAGGTACCGGAGAGGACATCAGGTTGTTACTTTTGAATCTTTGTGATCGGTTGTGTAGAAAGGAGGTGAACCACTTGAGAACAGTCCCAGATATGCCCATTCTTGTGTTTAACAGATCGAGTAAGTTCTCATGTTTAGCTGTATCGAATGCTGAGGAGAGATCCAGAAGGATGAGGAGGCAGGTATCGTTTTGGTCTAGGATTTGGAGGGCGTCGTCCACTATGTGAGTCATGGCAGTTTCAGTACTGTGCCCTGCTCGGAAGCTTGATTGATGAGCGTTGAGGAGATCAAACTTATCTATGTGTTTAGTCAGTTGTAGCTGTACGCATTTTTCCAACAGTTTAGCAAGGGTGGGAATATTTGTAATAGGGCGGTAATTGTTTAGGTCAGTAGGGTCTGCTGTTGTTTTTTTTAGCAGCGGTGTGACTTGCCCGACTTTGAGGGCATTAGGGATGGATCCTTGTTGAAGAGAGCTATTGATAATCTTAGTCCAGAGTGGGAGGAGCAAGGGGGTAAAGTCTTTTACAGCGTTAGCAGGAAGGGGGTCAATGAGGTGATTGGATGGTTTCAGGGTGCTGAGCAATCTGCCAATTTCTTCTTCGGAGTAGGTGCCAAAGGATGACCATGTAGCATTGTTCTTTGGTTCAGGCACTGCTGTGTGTTGGGGGTTGGAGTAAAGGATTGCATCATTGAGGAGATCGCTTCTTATGTTGTCAGTTTTTAGGTTAAAGAAAGCAGAGAAGTCTTCACAGGAAGGTGTAACGCCCATGGTGCTGAGTGTCTGGGGTTGTTCTTTGGATTGTGTTCTGATTAACTCAAACAGTTTTCTTGGGCGGTTTTTTGCTTGGGCGAGCTGGAGGCTGAAGAAATCTCTTTTTGAGCGTTTTATTTTCCTGAAGTAGGCGTTTCTCTGTTTCTTCAGGCTTTTTAGGTGCAGTGCAGAGGGGGCTGACCTCCAAGTGCGCTCTGCCATTCGCATGGCCCGTCTATCCTCATTGAGGCTCCCGTCATACCATGGGTTGGAGATCTTGGATGAAAATCTTTTCAGTTGCATGGGTGCAGCCTCATTGATTATTGTGGACATAGCATTGAGATAGTGGTCAGTCAGGAGTTGAACGTCCGTAGTGCCAGAAGGGGGAAGAAGGAGATTGCAGCTGTTAGGCGGTAAGGAGTTTGGGTTGAGTTTCTTCAAGTCTCTTTTCCAAACTTTGGGCTTAGAGTGTTGAACTGGGTTAAATTTAATTTTTTCATTGATGAGGAAGGAGACAATATGATGATCTGACCAGTCACAAGGTTGGATTGACTCAAGTTGAATAGCGTCCTCTTTGGAGATGATAAGGTCGAGGATAGAACCTCTCTCATGGGTCGGGCTATTGCATATTTGGGTGAGATCAAGTGCGTTGAGGAAGCTTTTGAGGCTGTTTACCACTGTGTCACTGCTGTCATTCCAGTGGAGATTGAAGTCGCCAAGGAAAATTTGGGTGTTTTGCCGTCCTGAGTTGGTTGATATTGTATCCATGAGTTGTTGGAAGAAGGAGAGCTTGTCCCCAGGTGGGTGGTATATAATGTGTAGTGAGCATGCTGGTTTGCTTTCGCTGGTTACATCAAGGCAGAGGTATTCACAGGAAGTCAGAGAGGGGGCGGACGCTTTAGTGACTGAGAGGTTGCTTCTGTAGATACAGGCAATTCCACCGCCTGTCTTTTTGGTCCAGTCAAGTCTAATGATACAGTAGTTTGGGGGGACTAGGATATCCAAGATAGGTGTAGAGGAATCAGACAGCCATGTTTCAGTCAGAATGGCTAGATCCGGTTCCAGAGACATGATGAGGTCGGCGACCTCAGCGGAATGTCTTTGGGCTGATCTGCAATTGAGAAGTATGCATTTGAGGCTGGGGGTGCAAAGGGTGGAGGAAGGTTCTATAGTGAGGGGTACATTAGTGAGGTTGTTGGGAACGGCGCCTCTGTTGTTATCCTTTTGGTGCCTGAGGGGGTTAGAGATAATCGTTGGGATGGACATGTGGTTGGTGGCTAGGCGATATTGGGGAGCCGGGACGTAGGAGTGGAGAAGGGTGTGTATGTCATGGTCTGAGATCGTATTGGTCGTGCGTCTGGGGCGATTGCTGGTATCGCAAGAGGGGATAGAGGTCCAGTGTGGGGAGAGTTGTGTGATAAGGCGAGTAGGAGAGGAGGAAGTGTTGTTAGGTGTAGAGGGAGTGTTACGCATGGTGGTAATGTGATTGCAAATGGTGTTGCGATTGGTGGTATTGCGAGGGGGGATAGAGGTCCGGTGTGTGGAATGTTGTGTGGTAAGGCGAGTAGGAGGTGAGGGGGAAGTGTTATTAGGTGTAAGGGTGGTGGTGGGAGGAGGGTGTCTGGGGTATGTGATGAGCAACTCTTTGATGGAGTGTAGATCTTCTTTCATTTGGAGGAGGGTGGACATAATCATGTCCAGCGTGGTGATGGGCGCAGCGTTGGGGGGGGGGGGGCTGGTGGTGAACAGGCGAATAGGTTGCTGGAGACGGGAGGGAATCGGGGTGGGGAGGTGGAGCTGGTGAAGGGGATGGATGTGTTAGCGAGAGGATAGGTGTTAGGGTTGGTGTTGGTGTTATTGGGAAGGGCATCAGTGCTGGGGGGGAAGGGTAAATGGGGGCAGTGTGGAGGCTGGCTGTTGTGGGGAGGAGGTGGGATAATGGGGAGTGAGAGTGGGGGGTGAAAGGTTGAAGGAGGGGTGAAGGCTAGGCGTGACGGGAGTGCTAAGTGTGGGGGGAGATAGGCGGAGAGAGAGTCATGTTGTGTGGGGTGCATTTGGGGGAGGAGGGGTGTTCTGAGAAGATTGGTGTGGAGGACGGGACGGGGGTGCCAAGTGTGGGGGGGATATGGGAAGATGAGCGGAGGTACGAGGGTTGGTAGGGGGGATGGGGGAGCGGGTGGTGTATGAGGGGGCGAGATCTATGTCTGTGATTGATGGGTGGGGAGGGGTAGCTGCAGCAGGTGGGTAATTAACTATGGTGCTGGGTGTGAGGGTAAGGTGAGTGTCGGTCTGGTGCTGAACTGGGTTAGGAGAGTTAAGGGTGTGTGCTGTGAGGTCAGGGGTGGTAGGACAGGAGGTGATATGAGTGTAAGCCCGAGGGTTGGATAGGTGCTCTTTGAAAGTGGGGAACACAGGTTCCTGTCTGTCGATTGAATTAGGACAATCCCGTTATTGTAAATAGTGATGGTGGTTCTGCCTGGGAAGAGTTGGGATGGTGTGATGGAGAGTGTTAGACCATGGGCGGCTTTCCTGGTGGTGGAGACGGTGAGTAGGGTGAGGAACGCTTTTTTCCATTGAGCTCTGCGTGTGGTGTGGAAAATGATGTCGGTGTTCAAGGGTCCATTGACCGATGAGAAGTAGGTGTCGGCAAAGGGGGTTTCTGGGTGGGACCTAAGAAGGTCATGTTTAAAGCGTTTAGCGGCTTTTTTGGTGAGCACGGATGGGTAGTTGATTTTATATGTGTACCTGCCTATGAGATCCATGTTGGTATGGCAGCAGAGGTAGTGCGCGAGGGTGAACAATAATGATATGCAGGAGCAAGATGCAAATGCAAACACAACAGGTTACATGGATCAGAAGTGGCACTAGCGGGCAAAAATGACACTAGTGAGACCACCAGCATATAAGAGGTAGCAATCGGTGCAATACAGGAGAGAAAAGTGAAGTGAGTGCAGGTTGCATAAATGTGCTGAGTGCAAGATACAGAAGCCTACACCAGCTTACGCGGATCAAGAATGACCCTAAGAAGCGAGAGTGACACTAGTGAGCGACCACAATATATGAGGTAGCAATCGGTAAATTACAGGAGAGAAAGGTGAAAAAATGGGTGCAGGTTGCAGAATTGTGCAGAGTAGTGCAGAGTACAATTGGAGGAATAGTTCTGATAAGATATAAACCTACAATATATGAGGTAGCAGTCGGTAAATTACAGGAGAAAAAGTGAAGAATGGGTGCAGATTGCAGAATTGTGCAGAGTAGTGCAGAGTACCATTGGAGGAATAGTTCTGATAAAAATGTAAACCTACAATATATGAGGTAGCAGTCCGTAAATTACTGGAGAGAAAAGTGAAAAATGGGTGCAGACTGCAGAATTGTGCAGAGTAGTGCAGAGTACAATTGTAGAAATAGTTCTGATAAAATATAGACCTATAAATAAAATATAGAAATATAAAGCGGAATACAAATGCAGACGGTAGTTGGGCTTAGTCTAAAGTGGTGAGTTCTTAGTGTCAGTTCAGATAGTGAATTAATTAATAGCTCAGCAACAATGACTAGTCCAAGATGGCGACCCGAGAGAGAGACTGGACAAAGATGGCCGCCACATAGGGGGGAAGGAGACATTAGTCCTCTGTTTATTGCGATTGCTTTGTGAGCAGGGAGGGCAGTTTCACTTTCATGCTAGCCCAGTTTCAAGGTTGCTGTGATGGAGTCTTATCTTGAAGGAGCCTCGTGGGCCAAGGAGGTGATTTATTGCCTTAGTTTTTTAGACCCCCCCATTTTGAACAATGGATGGAGATTTGAAAGTGAGTACCGGCGAATGCAAGTAAATACCTTTTTTTCGTTAAACTGTGCTTAGCTCTCGCGGGTCCGCTGCGAGAGATTGTGACACCCCTGTGTCTGCCAGCAACCAGCGTCCCAGGTCCCTCTCAGCCCTCAAGTCCGCTAGGATTCCTCTGCTGCGGAGCGGGCGGGGGGGGGAGGGTTGCGTTGTCGTGGCCTCGTCCCGGTGCTGCGACCAGCGTCCTTTGCTGCCGTCGGGAGGGGGTCCCTGCTTCAGGTCGTGAGTGGGGGAGGGGTCCGGTGATCGTCCCGCTCTGGTCCTGGTGCCTGCTGTCCGCTAGCGGAGCTCTGCTGCGGAGCAGGCGGGAGGGGGGTGGGGGAGGGGTTCCGTTGTCATCGTGGCTTCGTCCCGCGCTGATCCCGGTGCTGCGACCAGCGTCCTCCGCTGGCGTCGGGAGGGTGGTCCGTTGTTGTTGCCTCGACCCCCTTCGGTCCCGGAGTACCAGCCAGCATCTGCCTCTGTTCGGGAGTGGGGGAGGGGTCCGGTGTTCATTCCGCTTTGGTCCCGGTGCCGGCTGTTGAGGTTATCGGGGTAGCAACTACTGACGTCCCAGGCCTCTCTCAGCCCTCCTATGCCACTTGGACTCCTCTGCTGTGGTGTGGGCCGGTCACAACGTTGATCTGCACCCCAAGCCTTTCTCAGCTCTCCGTCGCTGCAGGGGCTCCTCTGCTGTGGTGCTGGCGGGTCACAGCGGTGTTGCACAAAACATTCCAAAAACGTTGCTCCTGTTACTCTTATTCCGGAAAACGATCGCTGGCTGCTGCTAACAGGGATATACCCGGTTAAGGGATCCCAAGCACGGGGAGCTCCTTCAGGCAGCTCCTACCAGGCGGCCATCTTCCCTATGTTTTTACATGGTAGAGTGAAGTTGTGCAAGGTAGAGTGCAAAGGTGTAGAGTATAGTGGTGCAGAGTTCAGTGGCGTAGAGTGCAGTGGCTTAAAGTGTAGTGGTTTAGAGTGTAGTGGTGTAGAGTGCAGTGGTGTAAAGGGGAGTAGAGTAGTATAGAGTTGAGTGGTGCATAGAAGTGTGCAGCGCCAATGAGTGCAGTCATGCAGAGTAAAGTGTCAGAGTGCAGGATTGTAGAGTGCAGGCTTGTAGAGTGCAGGGTCATAGAGTGGTGCAGAATGGAGTGATGCAGAGTAGAGTGGTGCAGAGTAGAGTGGTGCAGAGATCAGTGACGTAGAGTACAGTGGTGCAGAGTAGAATAGAGTGGCGTAGAGTTCAGTGACATACAGGGCAATGGTATAGAGTGACGTGGCATACAGTGGTGTAGAATATTGTACAGTACAGTGGTGTAAACTGCAGTGTTGGAAAGCGGTTGGTATAGTTACAGTAGCATAGGGTGCATTGGTCTTGAATAAAGTGGTGTAGAGTGAATTGGCACAAAGTGCAGTCATTTTGAGTAGAGTAGTTTAGCGTAGAGTGCAGTTGCATAGAGTGGGGCAGCATAGAATGCAGTGGAGTAGAGTGGAGTAGTGCAGAGTATATTGTTTTAGAGAAGAGCTGAGAGGTGCAAGGTAGAGAATCGTGGTGCAGGATAGACTGCAGTGGCATAGAGTAGTGGCAAAGAGAAAAGTGGCATAAAGTAGAGTGGCATAGATTAGATTGGCATATCATTGATTGCAATGGCGTAGAGTGGAGTAGCTCAGAGTGGAGTAAAGTTGGGTAAAGTGCAGTTCTGTAGATTGTTTCAGAGTAGAGTGAGTGGCATAGAGTGTAGTGGTACATGGTAGAGTGGAGTGATATAGAGAAGTGGCATAGAGTGAATTGGCATAGAGTGTGGTGTTGCCTAGTGGAGTGGCCTAGACTGCAGAGGTGGTAGACTGCAGTGATGAAGAGTGCAGTTGTGTATAGTAGAGTGGGGTAATGTGCACTGGCATAGAGAAAAGTTGTGCAGAGTAGAGTTGAGAGGCGCTGAGTGAAGTGGCATAGAGTGCATTGGCATAGAGTTCAGTAAAGTGGCACAGAGTGGTGCTGATTAGAGTGCAGTGGCTTAGAGTAAAGTGGCACACAGTAGAGGAGCACAGAGTAGAGCAGCGCAGTGGAGAGTGGCATAGAGTAGAGTGGCATAGAGTTCAGTGACAGAAAGTGCAGTGCTGCAGAGTAGAGTGTCGTAAAGTGAAGTGGTGTAGAGTGTAGTGATGTGGAGTAGAGTCTAGAGTGTAGTGGCTGACGGTTATGCAGAGTAAAGTGATGTAGGGTGCAATGGTGTAGAGCATAGTGGCATAGAGAAAAGTGACTCAGTGGTGCAGACCAGAGTGGTGCAGAATAGAGTGGATGCAGAGTAGAGGGGCATAGAGTAGAGTGGTATAGAGTAGAGTGGCATAGAGTTCAGTGCCAAAGAGTTCAGGGCTGCAGAGCAGAATGGCATAGAGTGCATTGGTGTACAGTGCAGTGGTGTACAGTGGTGCAGAGTAAAGTGACATAGAGTGCAATGGTGTATAGTATAATGGCGAAGAGTATAGTGGCATAGGGTGCAGTGGTGCAGAGCAGATTGGTATAGAGTGCATTGATTTAGAGTAAAGTGGTATAGAATGCATTGAAATAGAGTGCAGTGATGTAGAGTGGTGCAGGGTAGACTGAAGCTGCACTGAATGCCATGGCACCGAGTGCAGTGGCATAGAGTAGACTGGTTCAGTGTAGATTGTAGTGGTGCAGATTAGATTAGAGTGGCATAGAAGTGTTGCATAGAGTGCACTGGCGTACATGGAGTAGTAAAGAGGTATCACTAGCGTACAGTACAGTGGCATAGAGTGCAGTGTTGCAAAGTAGGGTGGCATAGAGTGAAGTGATGCGGAGTGTTGGCGAGTGCAGTGGTGAAGAGTGCAGTGGTGCATAGTAGAGTAGAGTGGGGTAGAGTGCATTGGCATAGAGTGGAGAAGATTAGAGAAGAGCGTAGTAACACAGTGTGGAGTGGTGCAGAGTAGAGTGCAGTGGTGTGGAGTGTTGCAGAGTAGATTGGACTGGGGTAGCATGGAGTTTGCATGGTATGGTAGCGTACTGCCATTTCAGACAAAACATCTTCAATTGAAATTACGTTTGCATTTGCACTCACAGTTTTATTGATAAAAGTATACAGCACACAAATGAGAATGTGTGGAAATGTCATCTCCCAAAGTATTGATTTAATCACCAGCACAGTACATTTACAGACATTTAAACGTTGTGTGTTAGGAAAAAATAACATCTCTCACTTTGAAGTCAGAGAAAAAAAACTAAACACCAAGCGCCGTGGAAGACACAGCCTGACAATTGACATCTTTCTTTGAAAGCACAGCAAATGTGACAAGTTAAGAGCAAGATGTAAAGGCTTTTTTACACAGAGCGAGTTTATGGAAGAATACAGTAAACAAGGTTTGGGCAATAGGAGGGATGAACTCGAGCTGGACAGCCTAAAGCAAATAAAGCCAGCAAATAGAAAGCCATAAAATGTGTGTTACCAATCCAATCCAATCCAAAAATTCTTTATTTCGGCCATTTAGGCCATAAAAGATGCATAAAAACATACAAACATACAATCATTTGATGACATTTAAAATGTGGGCATATGAAATACATAAAAACATACAAGCAACAATCATTTCATAACATTGGGTGTGAGGGTAAGACATAGTGTATTGGGAGACATTGACCGCGAAAGCTAAAGGTTACAATGGCACAGGGGGGTAGGCATACAGTCCTATGGTGGTCTTGCTTTGAGCAACTTGGACCTAATGCGCCACATGGCCAAAAGATATTTTGCAACTGCGAATACAATGTGAGGGGAAGAATCAGTTTTCAGTATTCTGAACGATGTTACACAGTTCCTTATACCCATGTTCCTACACAGGGGCACAAGCCAATGTTTCCTAGGTGACTTGTAGGAAGGGCAGAAAACAGAACATGGATTTCCTCCTCATCGCAGGAATTACAGCCAGGGCATATTTTGTCCCCTCCAATGGTCCATTTGCTAGTAAAGGATTTAATAGGTAGGGTGCCAAACCGCCACTGGATAAATAGCTTCCTTGCCAAAGTCGGGTAAATAAAGTCCATAAAGGTTTCAAACTTATAAGAATTTTTGGATTCAATAAAACGTTGGGTTAAAATACCAGTGCGGGGTGCAAGCACATGGGAGGCAAGGCTTTGTTCCTTGTAAGCTTCTACGAGTCTTTTCCGGGGGACCCTATTACAGCCTAATTCCGGGGCCTCCCACAACTCGTTGAAGCCCAGCCGGAACAGTTCTTGCTTGACAAAGGATAGCCAAGGGACCTTGTCACTATGGTTTACGTTCATGACATGCACAAGATCTTGCCTGTAGTGTTTTAGCTCATTTGTTGACCAAAGTCTGTGCCAGAATCTTAATGGTTTAGATTCAAGGTCCTCCCTAATAGACGGTAGACCCAAATCTAGGCGTAAGGGAAACAGAGGAGTTGCAGTTGGGAGGGCCAGAAGACGCCTCAGAAAGTTATTTTCCACACACATCAACTCATTTGCAGCTTGATGTCCCCATAGTTCGCTGCCGTATAGTGCAGCTGACTTCGCTTGTGTTTTATACATTTCAACTGCAGGAGCTATGGGTTTATAAGTTGAGGTGTTCGTGACCCTTAAAATAGCCCCGGACAGTTGAGAAAGCCTTATTCGCGAACTTGAGATGTGTGGTCCCCAGGATAGGTTCTCATGCAGGGTTACGCCCAGGTACTGGAATGTTTTTACCCTCTCCAGTACTGTGAAATTCAGGGATGGGTTGGGTCTAGTTGTGGGGGAGGGGTTGAAAATCATGAATTTGGTCTTCCCTGTGTTGATCTCAAGACCATACTTCCTACAGAAAAGATCAAATCCATCTAGGATTCGCTGAATTCCCATAGGGGATTTGGAGAGCAGGAGGGTGTCGTCAGCAAACATGATTGCCGGCACCCTCCTGCCCGCCAAAACCGGGGCGTCGTTGTCCCTAACGTTAACTAAATGTGTGATGACATTATTAACGTAAAGGCAAAAGAGTGTAGGCGCCAGGACGCATCCCTGCCTAACCCCCCTGGAAACAGGAAACCTTTTTGACAGAACTCCACCCCTCCCACATCGTACCTGGGCAAAATTACCCTCATGGAGTCTTATTATGGCCTGTAGTAGGTGGGTGGGAACTCCCAACTCCTTAAGGACCTCCCAGAGTTTTTTCCGTGGTACCAAGTCAAATGCTGACTTCAGGTCTACGAACACCATGTACAATCTCCCTCCCTCAATCCTCACCGATTTCCAAAAAAGGAGGACGAGGCGGAAGATTTGGTCCATGGTGGACGTATTCTTCCTGAAGCCAGCCTGGAGGGGGCTTAGGATGTCATTCTCCTCCATCCAGTCCAGGAGTTGGTCCAATAGAAGTCGAGAATAAAGCTTTTGGGGGACATCTATGAGGCTGATTGGCCTGTAGTTGGATGGGAGCAGAGGACAGCCCTTCTTGAAGATAGGGACTATCTCTGCCCCCAACCAAGTACAGGGGATCGCCATTCCACGTGCAGTTGAATTGAAAAGGATGTGAAAGTATGGCGCCCAGATCTCTGGTTGGGACCTAAAAAGGTCACCTGGTAATTCATCAAGGCCCGGGGCCTTTCCCAACGCTAGGCCGTCTATTGCACTGGCCACTTCCCCCAGACTGAACTCCAAGATGTCTCCAGGGAAGGATAGGAGTGCTGCGACAACATCAAAGGTATTCTCTGAGCTATCTACGTAAAGTTTACTAAAGTGATCTTCCCATATGGATGCTGCAATATTGGGCTCAACTGCAGCTTTGGGTTCTCCTGAGCCAGTATTAGCTAGTAACCAGAATCTTCTAGAGTCCTTGGGTCTTAGGGCTGTTGAAAGGTCTTGCCATCTATCCCAGTCCCAACCTGACCTCGCACGGGCCGTTGTGGCCTTATACTGGCGCCTCAGGTCGGCCACCCTGGTCCGAGCAACACCTTCTTTAACTGCGGTGATTAGGTCAGATTTAGCCTTTCTACATTCAGAGTTATACCAGGAGGAGGTTCGGGTCTTTTGCTTAGGCTTCACCACCTCAGGGTAGAGAACCTCACCTAGAGCTCCCACTAGGTCTTCATGAATAAGAGCTAAAGTTTTGTCAAAATCCTGAGAACTAGATTGGCTAACTAGCTCACCCAGAGCCTCAAATTTTGGCAGCACAAGCTCGAAGATTTTCCTAATATTTTTTTCTGAATTTGAAAATTTCTCCCATCTCACCCTACGCCTATTGGAGGTTAATACCAGATTACCCAGATCATCTCTATCTTCGAGGGGTAGAGGTCCGGGATTTGCTGGGGGATGAACCAAGGAGAGTAGGAGAGCATTGTGGTCACTATCAGTACGGGGGATTATTTTAAAATCCTCTACCTTTGGCCAGAGACTAATATCTACGAAAATGTAGTCTAGTCGTGACTCGTGATTTTTCCTATTGAATGTGCATTTTGAGGGAGTGTCTGAGGCTGTTCGTCCATTGCAGGCTCTTAGCGCAAAATTGAGGGTCAGGGACGTAATTTGGACCGCGAGTGGGGACCAGGATCTGGGGTGGGGCGATTGACACACTGGAACACCCCAGAAATCGTCTTCTGCCGTAAGAGCCCCTTCCCTCAAGCCCTCTTAGGGCTCGAAGTGGCAGTTAAAATCTCCACCCATTACCACCTTATAATCAGTCGGCAACTGACCCAGAAAGGACGAAAGATCTTCTAGTGTGGTGGACTCCGCCGTAGGGCCAACAGGGCGGGAGGTGACATTTATAATTGCCAATTTGGGGGCACCTGGCCAGTTCAGTACAACACACTGAATGTCTTGCGAGGACGTGGCTATGGTCTCCGCTGTGCAACCAATGTGACACGCTATCCACACCGCCAGACCACCCGAGGGCCTCCCCTTACCATTCCAGGTAGCCTTGATTTCAAAAATTGCGTAACCAATTTTAGACATGGGTTCCCTCGCCCATGTCTCTTGAAAGAGACAGATGTCACTATTTATTACTAGGGAATCCCAATCTTCAGTGTGTATTTTATTGGCGATGCCTGCAACATTCCATGACAATACCTTCAGGACTTTAGAAGGAGTATTAGGTTTGGGTCCCTGCGTCCCCGTAATGCCACTATCATTGTTTGCATGCAAGATAGAGATCCCAGGAAGAGGAGATGGACTCTGGTTAGATGGAGCTGAAGGAGTTGGAGTCGGGCCAGGGGAATCACATGAAGTCTGTGGAGGGGAGTGTACACCAGAGAAATAAGATTTATCATCTTTTACACATAACCCCCTCTCTGGAGCAGGAAGACTAGGGGAGGTGCCCAGGCGTCAATCGCAGGAGTCCAAACCAGAAAATGCTTCGAATCTATTGCTAACTTCCAAGGGAGTGAAAGGGATCAGGTGATCCATCCCCCCTGTTTCATGAGCATAGTCCGACCTCCTAAAGTTGATTCCATAACCCCTTTGCGGAATGGTTTCCCACCCAGATACATTCTTTGGGGCCATGGGGCCAGGCAACGGGGGGAAATAATGATTGTTATGTTTATGGCCTAGGGTGCCTGGCTGGGCCATAGGTGGCCAGGGGCAAGACATGGGAGCTACTAAGGCTCTTGGATAAAAATAAGTGAGGTCACAGGGCATAATTGATTTGTCTAGGTTCCCAGGCATCCAGCTCAAAATATGCCTAACTGCTTCAGGATCCCTAAAGTTCACCACAATCAAATCGCCCTCAATGTCTTTCTCCCGCCCCCCCAACCAGGGGAGTCGGCGCACGTGCACAATGTCCCCGTTAATATTGCCCGGGAGTGGTCTATTCTTGGACAACCAGTACATAGTTTTATTTTTAAGCTGTTGAGGACCTTCTCGCTTGTCTGGGTCAAGTGTGGGAACACCCGTGAGCACCACCACATAAGGTAGTGCTTCAGGAGGAAGTTCAACCTGAGGAATCCTACGTTTTGCCACTCTACTTAGAGATTCCCTCTCTGCAATGGTCTTGCAGCCGAACTGTTTCCACCCTTTGGGATGGCACCATCAGCTTGCGTGGCTGGTCGGGATGGAATAATAGAGGTTGTAGTCCCTTGAGGATTGTGGGTCACTGTTTTGATAGGAGCATTAGGCTTTGGGAATAAAACCGTTGTGGTGGTAGTGGATACAGTGTGAGCCGCCTTGGCTGAAGTAGGTTTTAGGGTATTGGGTAAACCAACCGCAGCCAATGCTGGAGTAGGAATGGGAGGGGCCTTCTGTTTATCCGGTTTGTTAAGAATAGCCAGTTCCAAATTCCCCAACCGGTGTTCGATAGCCAGTAATCTGTCTAAGATAGGAGAAGTGAACGTCCTGAGTATTTGCTCAAGAAGCTCCAGGGTGGGGGCAGTCGGCTGAGTGTCCGTGATGTTAGCACTTGTAGAGGCAGTGGCGATTGTAGGTGAAGTTTCTTGTGGAGTCACTAAAGTAATTTCGGGTCTTGTGTCCACTATTGGTTTAGGGGCAGGAACTAATCTCCCCCCTTTCCCCTTGCCGAATTCAGAGTGACTAATTCTGCCCTTTTGAAGAGAACCCCCCTTCCTCCTTCTCTTATTGGGAGGTGGACCATGAACTTTCGGGACCTCTATCTTCCTTGATTGATTTTTAGCGATGTTTTTAGCAGTGTGGAGGGCAGCTGATGTAACTTCCTGGCCTACGCCAGATTTACAGGATGGAGAGGGAACGGTAGTAGGGGAGCTATTTAGGGCCCTAGGTAAAGATGGTGAAGGTAAAGGAGAAGTGTCCCTGAAGAGTTCAGGAATTCCCTGGGTTGCAAAAGAATCCTCAGTAATAGGGGCCACCCCTGAACTAGATGTTAAAGTAAGCGGGGTTGATGTCAGAGAGAGTCTAGCTTTATAACCTTCGATGGAACAGCGGCGCTCCACCCTTCTCTCAGCTAAGGCTTCTTCCCTGTCTATTTCAGAAATCGATTTCTTAAAATAGTTATCTAAGGTGCCCTTATTGAGGTTTCCCCCTGGAGTACTAGGAGAAGCAGTGTCCATATTGGCAGGGGATTACACGACTATGGAAATGCTGGAGCCTGGGCAGGAATATCAAATCAGAAACACAAGATACTTAGAAACTTTGGCCCATGGAAGGGTAGAAGACAAAGAAGAGAAAAAACCTATCCAAACAGTGGTACTGAGACAAAAACTAACCCAGAATAGGTGAAATCGCCAAACGAAATGCTACACACAGGGTAACTGTCAGCACAGCTATTTGTATAGTGAACTCAGGTCTATGGGGAAGCAAAATGGGGGAGAAAGAGACAGGGCCCAGCCCCGCCTCCCTCAGCCACCTAACGGCCACACAACGGCCCGCCCTTTGCCCGGGCTTCGCCCCGTGCTCCGTCCCGTGCACGTCCCGCGCACGCGGGACTGAGGCGGGTTAAATACTCGAGGTCTGTGTCATCAAAGGGCGGTGGGGGCGGGAAGAGACGCAGGTGCGCGGGTGACTCTAGCGCGGTTCCTGCTGGTACTCGCAGTCCCGCCCCAAACAATCCACAGTCAGCAAAAGCTTCTCCCAGGGTCCAGGGCACGGAATTGACTCTCCTTCCAGGGACAAACGGGAAAGCACAAAGTCTGCACTACGGCTGCGAGCGGCCACGAAACCAATGCTAAGCAATGGGTGGAATGCATCCCTAGGTCAACTTTCTGAATGTGCCCAAAATGTCTTTAGGAAGCCAGACAGCTGTGCTTACTGGTAGGCTGCAGCCTAAGAAGCAGTGATGAAAGAATAGAACCCTGTGGAACACCCCGATTGAGAGCTCTATTTGTAGGTTGCAAAATGAAAGCTGTACTGACTTGAACCCTGTCTGTAGGATATAAAGAGAGCCAGGCAAGGGCATCATCAGAAATTCCTTCTTATTTAAGTGGAGAAGTGTGGCTCAGGGGTTAGAGGCTGCAGACCTGGAAGCTGAGATCGGCCCTGGACCAGGGTTCAATTCCCCGCATCGGCGGGTCTTGGGCTAAAAAATTCCACGGACTCGATAATTCTCGTTCCGGTGCCTCCTCGACTCATGGGTTCACACTCTGCGACTCTGGGCAATAGCTTGCTTAATCTCCACAACCGCCCCTCGCGGCGGGATGCCTGGCTTTCACTTGTGGATACTCTGCCGGGATATCTCACAGGGGAATACAAGGACAGGTTCCCTAAGCAAGTGCAGGGAAACCCAATGTGAGTAGCTGTGCGCTATATAAGCTCAAATACATTTACATTGACATTGTAATGAAGATAGAATGACCAATGGTGTTGAATACAGCTGATAGGTCATCAAGGACCAAGGCTGGCGTCGACTATCTACTAGCCGACATATATATTATCCACTACAGACAGAACCACAAGTTCTGTATTCCTGCCTGAATGAAAACCGCAAAGAAGGGGGCCCAGAAGATCGTGTGACTCAACAAAATGCTGGACATGTTTTTCAAGGGGTTTAGACCAATAGGATAAAAGAGAAAATGGGCAAATATTGTGCCTATCAGTGGGATCCAGGGCAGATTATTTCAGAAGCGGTTTTACTACTGTAGTTTTCCAGCATTTACGTACAGCTCCAGACGGGTTAAACAGCTTAGATATTTCTTCAATGAAAGGAAGACTGAATTCTCAAAATTAAATTGCTGGACCCAGGTCTAAAGGAAAACGTGAGGGTCTGCACTAAGAAATAACAATGGGTAGGATATGACCTGAGATTAGAGCAAATGTATGAAAACCAAGATCATGAACAATAATAAGAGGAGAAGGGTCACATTGAGTATGTGCAGAAATATTCTTGTTACCAATATTAATCATAATAAGATTGAATATATTCGTAAAAATAAGGGCAGTTATCGCAAAGTGAGACAGAGCCAGGGTTTGCATTTTACGTTGCATTTGGAAATTGCAGTTCCTTCACTATATGAAAAAAAGTATTTAGCTAAATTGGAAGCCTGGGTAATGTGCGTGTTATAGTACTGGTAATTGTCATCTTTTATTTTTTTGCCTGTAGTGTACTCTGCATTCTTTACAATAGAAATAGCTTTTTACTTGGTATCATAATTTCTTCTCCAGCGTCATTCAGCTTGTCTGGAATGGATTCAAGCTTAAGTTTCTTTACTTCTAGAGCAGACCATTATTTCTTCTGGATTTGTTTAATACTTTCCTTTGTCATGTCTACAGAAGGCCTGCTATAAAGGATTAGTGGGTATCCACTTAAAATAACATATCAGAAGTAGCAAACGTAATAAAGGTCTAAGGTAAAAAATGATGAGGTGAACATTGATCAGAAATTGCGTAGAGATAACAAAATAAAATAATGCATCATGAAGGTCTTTTTATGAGCATATTGTAAAGGACAATTTTTATCGTTTTTTGTTTTAATTTGACACCACTTCTAGGTAGCGCCCTAAAACATCACCTTGTCTCATGAAAGAGCCGACTCAGTATAGGCGCTGGAAGCAGGCATGCGGAGGGTGCAGCACCCCTAGCAGCAGCCTTTCCAATAGAGCAGAGGAGCACCCCCAGCCACCAGCAGCAAATAAAATGATAATAAAATGGGTTATAAACCTGTTTTATTATCATTTTATTTTAATCCCCTGGACCCGCCCCCAGAAATCTGACGAGTCTTGGGGGCAGGTCCAGGGGATGACACTGCTAGTGGGAGAGTAGTGGGCACTCCCTTCACTGCGATTGAGGGTTTGGCCAGCCAAACCCTCATGCACAGTTAAGCTCTCTTCAGCCCGAGAGAGCAGGCACAGGCTCCCAGTCTGTCTGGGAGCACAAGTTACCGGCGCTCAGGTCAATCCTGAAGCTGCTCTCATTCGAGAGCAGCTTCAGGATTGGCTGCAGGGCAGGCTGGGAGCCTGTGTCTATGGCTAGAAGCAGGAAGGGCGTGATGCGGCTGCGTTAAGGTACGTTTTTTGTTTTTTTAAAAACTTTTTTTCTCCACCTAACCACCTCCCGCCCCACCTCCCTCCTCTGGCCTGGCCCACCCCGCCACTTTGACAGGGGGTGGGCCACTACTGAGCACCCCCACAAATAACCATGCTGGAATTCAGAGGTTCAAGGAGAGAGCTTAAATGGCAGGCTATCAAGTTGCTGTTTATTCATTTAACATGGAGATTGGGGTTTACTTTTCATTCTCTGACTAAGCAGTGAGAGGATTTTGTAAATAGAACTATGTGACCTTTTTGCTTGAGTACAGGGAGTATGAAAGGAAAGGATGCAGGGTGGTATATTTTTTCTAACAAAACTAAATTTAAATACCTGTAAATGGACTGTACGAATATTTCAAAATACATCAGCAGTTAACACAAATAAAGCTCTTTTTTGTCATTATGAAGTGTGATGGAAAGAAATACTTTAATGTGACCAAAATAAAATCAATATACTAGATGATGCCATACCTACACTTACTTTTTGTGCACTGGATAGTTTTATTAGTAAAACCGTATGTCTGTGTAAATGTAAGGGTCATTTCAATTGTAAATGTGGTATCTGTATTGGCAGTGTGCTAGCACACCATACATACTCCACTCTATGCCACTCCAATTTACTCGGCACCACTTCACTCTAAGCCACTTCCCTCTATGCATCTCTACCCTATTCTGCACCATTTTACTCCAAAGCACTCACATCACTCTACTCTACATTACTCCAGTCTAGGCCGCTTCACTCTGCTCTGTACAACTTCACTTCACACCACTGCACTCAATGCCAATACACTCTATGCCAATGCACTCTACTCTGTACTACTCTGCTCTATGTTCCTGCACTCTATGGCAATCCACTGTATGTCACTCTAATCTACTATACACCACTACACTATATGCCAATGCACTCTGCCTACACTATATGCCAAGGCACTCTGCACCACTTTATTCCATTGCTCTATGCCACTCTACTCTATGCTACTGCAATCCTGCACCACTATATTCTACACCAATTTACTCTATCCTGCACCTCTCCACTCTCCGCCACTTCACTGTACTCTCAAACAATCTACGCTATGCCATTCCATTCTATGCCACTCTATGCCACTCTATACCACTCCACTCTATGCCACTCCACTCTATGCCACTGCTCTCTATGTCACTCTACTGTACTGCACTGCCCTCTGCGCCAAAGCCCTCTATGCCACTCTACACCACTGCACTCTCCACTCTCCACCAGGAGCTACTCTACCCTACTGCACTCTATGTCACTGCACTCTGCATTACTCCACTCTTTGCCGCTACACTCTAAGATACTATACTCAACTCTGCACCACTCTACACCACTGCACTCTATGCCACTCTACTCTGCACAACTCTATGCCACTGCACTCTACCCCACTCTGCTCTAAGCCACTCTACTCAAGTCTGCACCACTGTACTCATGCCACTGTATTCTATGTCACGGCCCTCTATGCCACTATACTCTGCACCACTGCACTCCACGCCTCTGTACTGTACTATGAACCACTCTAATCTATGCCACTGCATTCTATGATACTGCACTATATGCCGCTGCACTCTGTGCCACCGCTCTCTATGCCACTATACTCGGCAAGACTCTACATCACTCCACTTCACTTTACGCCACTGCACTCTACTCTGCTCTGCACCACTTTACACCACTACACTCTATGCCACTCTAAGCAACTGCACTCTACCCCACTGCATTCTACTCTGCACAAGTGTAATCAACATCACTGCACTCTATGCCACTCTACTCTACACCACTCTATGCTACTTCTCCCTACACCTCTCTACTCCACTCTGCACCACTTTACTCTATTTCAATGCACTCTGCCCAACTATACTCTACACCATTCCCGTCTAGGCCACTCCACTCTACTATGTACAACCCCACTCTATGCCACTCTACAACACTGCACTCTATGCCACTGCACTCTATGTTAATACACTCTATTCCAATGCACTCTATGGCAATCCACTGTAGGTCACTCCAATCTACTATGGACCTCCGCACTCTACCCTGATTACTGTATGCCACTCTACTCTATGATGCTTCACTCTACTCTGCACCACTCCACTAATCGCTACTTCACTCTACTCTGAAACAATCTATGCTACACGACTAAACGTTACACCACTCAACTCTACGCCATTCCACTCTATGCCACTCCACACCACTCCACTCTATGCCATTCCACTCCTCTCCATGCCACTGCACTCTATGTCAATACACTCGATTCCAATGCACTCTATGGCAATCCACTGTACGTCACTCTAATCTACTATGGACCTCTGCACTCTACCCTGATTACTGTATGCCACTCTACTCTATTATGCTGCACTCTACCCTGCACCACTCCACTATACGCTACTTCACTTTACTCTGAAACAATTTATGCTACACCACTAAACGTTACACCACTCAACTCTATGCCATTCCACTCTATGCCACTCCACGCCACTCCACGCTATGCCATTCCACTCCACTCTATGCCACTGCACTCTATGCTTCTCTACTTTAAACCACTGCACTCTATGCTGCACCCCTGTAGTCTATGCCACTGCTCTCTATATCACTCAACTGTATGCTACTGCACTCTACACCAATGCACCTCACACCACTCTACACCACGACACTCTACTCTACAATACTGCACTCGCTGGCCCCGATTCACAGAACTAATTTAGGACAAAATCCTAAATTACTTCTTTTGGTATTCACAGAAGTTAGGATTTTGTCTTAAGGACAGACTTAAGACAGATTTAAGTTAGGATTTTGTCTTAAATTTGTCTTAAGTCTGTCTTAAGTCTCTTAAGTCCATCTCAAGTCTATCTTAAGTTTGTAATAAGTCGGTCTTGAGTCTGTCTTAAGAGAAACTTAAGACAAAATCCTAACATCTGTGAATACCAAAAGTAGTAAGTTTAGGATTTTGTCTTAAGTTAGTTCGGTGAATCGGCCCCTCTGCCACTGAACTCTATGCCACTCTACTGCAGTACTCCAGTCTAGACCACTGCAGTTTACCTCACTCTAATCTGCTCCACTATGCCCCTGCACACTACGCCACTTCACTCTATGCCACTCTACTCTATTCTGCACCACTGCACTCTACGCCACCGTAGTCTATGACACTGCACTTAATGCCACTCTACTTTGCACCATTACACTCTGTACCACTACTATAATATGCACCACTCTATGCCACTACATTCTAAGCCACTCTACTCTACTCTATGCCACTGCACTGTATGCCACTATACTCTGCAATATTCTACACCAGTCCACTCTACTCTACGCCACTCCACTCCACTGTGCACCACTTCACTTTAGTCTACTCTACACCATTTTACACCACTGCACTCTATGCCACTCTATGCCAATGCACTCTATGCCACTGCACTCTACCCTACTGCACTCTACTGTTCACTCCTCTACGCAACACCACTGAATTCTGCACCATTCTACTCTACTCTATGCCAATGCACGCTACCCAACTCTACTCTACACCACACTAGTCTAGGCCATTCAACTCTACTCTGCACATCTCTACTCTACGCCACTCTGCAACACTGAACTCTACGCCACTGCTCTCTATGTCAATACACTCTATGCCAATGCACTCTATGGCAATATACTGTATGTCACTCTAATCTACTATGCACCACTGCCCTCTATGCCACTGCACTCTACACCACTTTGTGCCATTACTTTAAGCTACTCTACTCTATGCCAATGCACTCTTCCCCCCACCACTCCACTCTACGCTATGCCATTGAACTCTACACCACCCCACTCTATGCCATGCCACGCTATGCCACTTCACGCCACTCCACACCACACCATCCACTCCAATCTATGCCCTTGCACTCTATGTCACTCTACTCTAAACCACAGCACTCTAAGCCATTGTACTCTATGCTGCACCACTTTAGCCTACGCCACTGCTCTCTACATCACTCTACTGGATGCCACTGCACTCTACTCCAATGCACCCTACACAATTGTATACCACTCTACTCTGCAATACTGCACTCTCTGCCACTGAAATCAATGCCACTCTACTCTGCACTACTGCAGTCTATGCCACTGCACTTTGAAGTACTCCATTCTAGACAACTGCACTCTATGCCACTCCACTCTTTACCACTCTACTCTATTCTGCACAACTGCACTCTATGCCACTGAATTCTACATCACTGCACTCTATACCACTCTACTCTACATCACTGTATGCTACTGCTCCCTACACCTCTCTACTCCACTCTGCACCACTCTACTCTATTTCAATGCACTCTGCCCAACTTTACTCTACACCATTCCAGTCTAGGCCACTCCACACTACTATGTACAACTCCACTCTACGCCACTCTACAACACTGCACTCTATGCCACTGCACTCTATATCAATACACTCTATTCCAATGCACTCTATGGCAATCCACTGTACGTCACTCTAATCTACTATGGACCTCTGCACTCTATCCTGATTACTGTATGCCACTCTACTCTATGATGCTGCACTCTACCCTGCACCACTCCACTATACGCAACTTCACTCTACTCTGAAACAATCTATGCTACACCACTAAACGTTACACCACTCAACTCTACGCCATTCCACTCTATGCCACTCCACACCACTCCACTCTATGCCATTCCACTCCTCTCCATGCCACTGCACTCTATGTCAATACACTCGATTCCAATGCTCTCTATGGCAATCCACTGTACGTCACTCTAATCTACTATGGACACCTGCACTCTACCCTGATTACTGTATGCCACTCTACTCTATTATGCTGCACTCTACCCTGCACCACTCCACTATACGCTAATTCACTCTACTCTGAAACAATCTATGCTACACCACTAAACGTTACACCACTCAACTCTATGCCATTCCACTCTATGCCACTCCACGCCACTCCACGCTATGCCATTCCACTCCACTCTATGCCACTGCACTCTATGCTTCTCTACTTTAAATCACTGCACTCTATGCTGCACCCCTGTAGTCTATGCCACTGCTCTCTATATCACTCAACTGTACGCTACTGCACTCTATACCAATGCACCTCACACCACTCTACACCACGGCACTCTACTCTACAATTCTGCACTCACTGGCCCCGATTCACAGAACTAACTTAGGACAAAATCCTAAATTACTACTTTTGGTATTCACAGAAGTTAGGATTTTGTCTTAAGGACCGACTTAAGACAGACTTAACTTCGGATTTTGTCTTAAATTTGTCTTAAGTCTGTCTTAAGTTTGTATTAAGTCGGTCTTGAGTCTGTCTTAAGAGAAACTTAAGACAAAATCCTAACATCTGTGAATACCAAAAGTAGTAAGTTTAGGATTTTGTCTTAAATTAGTTCTGTGAATCGGCCCCTCTGCCACTGAACTCTATGCCACTCTACTGCAGTACTCCAGACTAGACCATTGCACTTTACCTCACTCTAATCTGCTCCACTATGCCCCTGCACACTATGCCACTCCACTCTATGCCACTCTATTCTGCACCACTGCACTCTACGCCACCGTAGTCTATGACACTGCACTTAATACTACTCTACTTTGCACCATTACAATCTGTACCACTACTCTAATATGCACCACTCTATGCCACTACATTCTAAGCCACTCTACTCTACTCTATGCCACTGCACTCTATGCCACTATACTCTGCAACATTCTACACCAGTCCACTCTACTCTAAGCCACTCCACTCCACTGTACACCACTTCACTTTAGTCTACTCTGCACCATTTTACACCACTGCACTCTATGCCACTCTATGCCACTGCACTCTACCCTACTGCACTCTACTGTTCACTCCTGTACGCAACACCACTGAACTCTGCACCATTCTACTCTATTCTATGCCAATGCACGCTACCCAACTCGACTCTACACCACACCAGTCTAGGCCATTCAACTCTACTCTGCACATCTCTACTCTACGCCACTCTGCAACACTGAACTCTACGCCACTGCTCTCTATGTCAATACACTCTATGCCAATGCACTCTATGGCAATACACTGTATGTCACTCTAATCTACTATGCACCACTGCACTCTATGCCACTGCACTCTACACCACTTTGTGCCATTACTGTACGCTACTCTACTCTATGCCAATGCACTCTTCCCCCCACCACTCCACTCTACGCTATGCCATTTAACTCTACACCACCCCACTCTATGCCATTCCACGCTATGCCACTTCACACCACTCCACTCCACACCACACCATCCACTCCAATCTATGCCCTTGCACTCTACGCCACTCTACTCTAAACTACAGCACTCTAAGCCACTGTACTCTATGCTGCACCACTTTAGGCTACGCCACTGCTCTCTACGTCACTCTACTGTATGCCACTGCACTCTACTCCAATGCACCCTACACAATTGTATACCACTCTACTCTGCAATACTGCACTCTCTGCCACTGAAATCAATGCCACTCTACTCTGCACTACTGCAGTCTATGCCACTGCACTCTGAAGTACTCCATTCTAGACAACTGCACTTTATGCCACTCCACTCCACTCTGCACCACTCTACGCCACTGCACTCTATGCCACTCCACTCTTTACCACTCTACTCTATTCTGCACAACTGCACTCTATGCCACTGAATTCTACTTCACTGCACTCTATGCCACGCTATGCCACTCTACTTTGCACCACTCCACTCTGCACTACTGCACTCTATGCATCTGCACTCAACTATGCACCAGTCTAATCTATGCCACTGCATTTTATGATGCTGTATTGTTTTCTGCTGAAGTCAATACGGCTGTACTCTTTGTCACTATACTCTACCACACTCTACATCGATGCACTCTGCACCTGTCTACTATACTCGATGCCCCTCCACTCCACTGTACACCACTGCACTCTACTCTACTCTGCACCAGTCTATGCCACTACATTCTAAGCCTCTCTACTCTACTCTATACCACCGCACTCTACTCTGCACCACTGCACTCAACACCACTGCACTCTACGCCACTTTACTTTACACTACTCTTCATCACTGCACTCTATCTCACTTTATACCACTGCTCTCTACTGTACTCTGCACCACTTCACTCTATGCGACTGAACTCTATCTCACTCTATTCTGCACTACTGCATTCTAGGCTATTGCACTCTACGCTACTGTACTCTATGCCACTCTACTCTGCATGAATCCACTCTACGGCAGTGCACTCTGAACATTCCACTCTACTTTACTGCACTTTATGCCACTGCACTCTACTGCACTATGCTCTACTATGCACCACTCCACGCCATTCTGCATCACTGTACCCTTCACCACTTAACTCTACACCACATCACTTTACAATGCAACACTCGAGGGACAACTGAGGGCTACTTGACTCACGTTTTGTAAGCTTTTAATCGAGTTTTTAATGATTCTGTGATATATAACTATACTATATTACATACTGCTTTTGAATTTTAATCTGACCTGTGTTGTTGGTCAACGCCATTCTCTGGCACAGTGGGAGGTGGGGGCAGCTAAAAATCTCATAGGGCTGATTGTTTTAGAGTGCTTGTGCACTGTGGCCATTTTTACTTCTAGACGGACAGCAAGAGCAGCCATTTTTAATTGGTTAGTGCACGCTCTAGCTTACCTAAGTCTCCCGATGTACTTAAACAATGATGCAGTGCAGGCGCGCCAACTGCGTGCTAAAGGTGTGCCTAAGACAAGCCTGTCAGCACCCACCCGGGCCTGGCAGCGTCCAGTGCTAGCCAATATGTTTGAGCCACCATTAAAGGTACTCCATGGCTTTCCAAAAACCCCTCTCAACTTTGGGATCAGGCTCCAACCCCGACTCACATACCCTTTGTTCTAACACTCTATATTCTATAGAGATCAAATGCACCTCATGAGATTTCCACACCAATCCAGGGACCAGTTTACAATAGAACCAATCAGCGCTGATCTCTACCTTTGTAGCAGCTTTGATTAATTCTTGGTCCCTTTCAAAACATGCAGACAATGTTCACAACCTTCTGTATGGGGAGGATCTTGACACTCTCTTTATAACAGAAACCTGGTTTACAGGTTCCTCTGGCCCTGACATCTGAACGGCAGTTCCCAAAGGCTTTACAATCTTGAGGCAAGATCGAGACAATGGTAGAGGGGGCGGGGGAGCTAGCGATTATCTATAAGCAGTGTTACACCCTTGTCCCCCTGCCCTCAATAAATTTGGATAGAGTGGATGTTTTAGGTCTTTGTTTCTCCCTCCCCCTAATCAATCTGTGTCTGTGGCACTAATTTATAGGCCCTCAGGTCCCACAGGAGGGTTCATATCCTCCCTATGCGATGGTTTTGCCCCACTTGCCCTTAGGTATGTACATTGCATCCTGTGGGGAGACTTCAATCTACACATGCAATGTGAAAATGTACGAGAAAGTTTGTACTTTTAGAGAACTTGGTCGTTATGGGCCTTACCCAGGCAAACTTTTCTCCAACTCATCTCCCTGGTCACACTCCAGACCAAATATTTACTTCTCTACCTCTTGAAGTTGACATTCTTTTCCCTATGGTCTGGCCAGACCACCACATGCTCAGGTTCAGATGGGTCAGGTTTAGAGGCCCACCTGCTAACAAAGGAGACTTATCCTGTATGGTAAGACCCTTTCATAAAGTTCAACCTGAAGCTCACTGCAGTAGGCTGGAGGAGGGAAAACCCCCTCTCATTGGCAAGGTCAAAGACAACGTTAGCCTTTTTGATAGTTGGATCAAGCCCTTCATTTAAGCCGTAGCCGCAGTAAGACCGAAACAGTTGCATCGGACTAAGCCGTCTTGCCCATGGTATAATCATTCTCTCAAAATAACAAAGCTAGAATGTAAACATAAAGAGAGACAATGGAGGGTGACCTACTGCCCTACAGCAAAAGTGGAGTATAAAGCAGCTCTAGGAAAATATCATAGAGAAATTAAATTAGCAAAATAATTCTACTTTGAGGCAAAAGATTTAAATGTTGGAAATCATTTCAAAGAGAATTTTAAAATTATTAAATCTTTCACTTCTCCCAAAGCATGTACAAACCATAAAGTACCTTCCCATGAATGGTGTGAACAACTCGCCCTCTTCTTTCATGAGAAAATAGCTAATATCCAGGTTCGATTACTTGGATTATGGCATAGATACGGTAGTCAACACAAGGAGATGATGGACGGAGCACTGAAACTTTTCAGACACCCACCCCCAGTCACAGATCTGGGTTGAAGCCATTATCATGCTTAAGCTCACTTTGCCACCCCAGTTCAGACCCAGTTATATTCAAATGCCAAGCCATGTCTTCCCTGGACCGGAAACAAGCATCCTGGGACCGGTTTCGGGCTAACAGCCCCCATCAGCCATGCTAGCTTGAATTCAGTGGCAAAGTGAGCAAGGTACCCATGTCTGTGCATACGCTGCCAACTTAGGGCAAACAAAGCAAACACAAGGAGATGATGGACGGGGTGCTGAAACTTTTCAGACACTCACCCCCGTTCACAGATGCAAATCCATCATCGTTCTTTAGCTAACTTCGCCATCCCAGTCCAGACAAAGCTATATGCAAATCAGTCTTGACCCTGTGCCTCATGGGAACAGTCCAGCCCGAACTGCCAAGCCATGTACTCCCTTGACCGGAAACAAGCATCCTGGGACAGGTTTCGGGCTAACAGTCCTCATCAGCCAGGCTAGCTTGAGATACGGTAGCCTAAAGGGAGGATGAGGAAGTGTACAGTCCAGCTTTGGATCAGTTAGAATCCCCTCCTAAAGATTAGGGGCCAGATGTAGGTAAATCTTATTTACCGATTCATAAATACCGAATTTTACCGATTCGGTATTTATGAATCGGTAAATAAGATGTAGGTAAAAATTCAGTAATTTTTACCGAATCGGTAGGATTCGTTATTTACTGATTCGGTAATTACCGAATCGGTATTGCCCATTGATTCCTATGGGCCTTGAAGCCCATAGGAATCAATGGGCAATACCGATTCAGTATTTACTGAATCAGTAAATACCGAATCCTGCAAGGGTGCAGGGGGTGTCACTTTGACACCCTCTAGCACCCCAAGTACAGGCTTGTGTGCCATGTGGCACACAGACATGCCCTAAGGGCATGTCTGTGTGTCACATGGCACAGGTGTATGTGCACAGATGTGCATGTACACCTGAATTCGGTATTTTACCACCCAATTGTATTGGGTGGTAAAATACCGAATTCTGAAGGCCTGTAGCACTGTCAACAGTGCTACCTACATAGCAAATTACAGATTCGGTATTTTTACCGATCGGTAATTTTACCGAATCTGTCAAATTTACAGAATCGGTAAATTTACAGATTCTGTAATTTTACCGATTCGGTAGAATTACCGAATCTGTAAGTTTTTCTATCCCCTACATACCAATGTCCAAATGCCGGTCGGTATTTGGACACCTACATCTGGCCCTAAGTCATTTTTAGGTCTCGCCTGTCGATGCGCATGCGCATCGAGCTTGGGAGACTATGGGGGCTTAAACAGTCTTTAACCAACTTGCAAGGAATCGTGGCTATTCCTTGCAGTGCCCGTGAAATTCAAGCTCAATGCGCATGCGCATTGAGCTTAAAAGCGCGTGCACATTCCCCCAGCCGCCTGCCTTGCAAGTACTTCCTTCTTCGGCGTCCTGCACCACGCGCAGAGGAGTCCATGCGCGCACAGAGACCCCCCGATTAGCACGGATTTGTTCCGTCCTCAAAAGCATCTCTTCGAGACATGAACGTGGAATAGATCGCTTTTTTTGAAGGGAAGCTTTTCTCGTTTCCAAAAGAGTAAAACAATACATGAATTTATTCCGCTCTCCGAACTTCCTTTCGGGATAAAAACGTTGAATAATGGAAGCCTTTTCGGTTTTGTTAAAGAGGAACGTTGTACTGGAAAGTAAGACAGCGAAGCATTAGCGTAAATAGGTTTACGCTCTCTTTTTCATCAGGAGCCCTGCGCCCACCTTCTGCTTCAGACGAAGTCACGGAAATCACCGTCCCCTTGTGCCCTTCCACACCACCCTCACACCCTAACACTGTCTGTCCTGAGGAAGACCCCGCCGTAGGGCTATAGCGTCGCCTGCACGTCTGGGGTCGAAACGTCGACACGCCCTTGTTTGTTCCCACCTGTTAGCAACGGATCATTTATGACTGTGCAAGCTGTAACAGGATAGGCTCTCTAGTATCAGAATCAATAAATGACAATGTAATACATGTCTTATGTGGTAATAGCTGTGAAAAGTAGATGAGACCACAGACTATCTAATTGCATAATTGGTTTGACTATTTTGTACTATTCCTACCTTTCACCCTTCCTTTCCTTTCCACGCCCCCTGTCCTGGGCAGGTTATTGAATTTCTAAAAAATGTTCTGTTGTAAAGACATTGCAATTATTTTGCCAAATGAGGATGTATATTAAATAGCATCTCTCTAAGTTTAATCTTATGAAGTTTCTCTATTGTTCACTTTATGAAGTTATAAGTTTGTACTTTTGATTTAATTTTGTATGAACTGGGACCCCCCTTCATATACCGTATTTTCCCTCAGGCGCACTCCTCCCACACCACCACTCCCGTGCCTGCCATGTCGCATTTCTTCAGTTCCCTCAGCCGCACTCCAGGCCCCTGCTGCTTTCACACCCTCTCCCCGCTCCGCCCCCTCCCCTGCCCGCCGTGTCGCATTTCTCCTCCCCCTCCCCTTCTCTGCCTTCCCTCCGTCTTGTCTCTTTTGGTCTTATTCTTGGATGTCACCAGATGATCTGTAGACTGTACCTGAGCTGGAACAACAACCTCCAGCAACAGTCCGTGCGTGACTCTCTTGTGACGCTCTTGTTTAGTGGTTTTATTATCTTTTGTTGATTGTTTATTGTATATTGTCTGTTGTATGTTAACATTTGTTTTTACTGTCAGCCTTTGGCAGTTTTCAGCAGAATGGTGCTTGTGCTAATGACCATCTCGCTGCTAGATATTCACAGCCCTTTGCACCAGCTCCTTGCCTGCTCAGATTGACACCTAGAACCGCCGGATAATTCCAGATATCTGTATTTATGCATTGCTTACTTTCTCAGCTGAGTATTGAGCCCGTCTTTATTAGTTCTAGTCTCCGCTAGCGCGAAGCGAGAACTTTTGTAGGGGCTGCAGAAAATGCTCCCAAAGGCTTTGGAAAACGGCTCGGCTGGCGGAGAAGCCCACAACTACAGCTTTTGCCACCAGCCACTTCACGCGCGCCTCACTCCCCCTACTCCTCCCACAAATTAAGACAAGAACATCAAAGCGACCGCAGCCGCTTTGAGGTTAGCGGCCGCGGTCGCTTTGTTTTTGTAGGCACGCAGCTATTACTTTTTTCTCATTTCATTGTAGTCTTCCTTTAAAGTGTTGAGTGCGTCATGGTGGAATTGGTTTTCCCTCACTTTAATCGGCCTGCTCTCTTCCTCTTGTTGTATTTCTCCTCTTGTCTTTCACCCCCTCTTCTCTCCTATTACACATCTGCTCTCAGAGCTCACACCTTAGTGCAGGACCTCTTCCCGGAAGCTGCTCTGATAATGTGTGCCTTCCTCTTCCTGGTGCACTCACGCACTACAGATCTCACTCATGCAGACTTCTCTCAACGGCCACCTCCTGCCTCTGCCGAAGACTAGAGAGCACATGTCCTGCCCCCCGTGCCACATCTCTACTACCCCCTGCACTCCCCTGCCCCGATCTCACCACTGTTCCTTTACCTATGATTCCCCGGCGTCCCTAATGGTGCACTTGTGTCCACGTGCACCTGGCTGGACTGCGCCCCCCCCCCCCCAGCCCTTCGATCTCACCAATGTTTCATTACCCATGATTCCCATGTGTCCCTTTGGCCTGTGTCCCCTTGTACCCACACCCACCTTTAGCCAGATCTGCACTGCCCTTCCCCCCGCCCCCAGATTTCTCCACTGTTCCTTTACACATGATACGCCTGTGCACGTCTATAAGCCGCTCCCTTTTCCATGCCTACCTCTTTCTAGCCAGGGCTGTGCTGCCCACCTTTCTCATGTGTTCACATCTCTCCCCTCTTGTGTCCTGCCTTTGTGGGGAGTGCTCTACAGTATCTTAATCGCCCTCCCTTTACACTCCTCTCGTCTCCATTTCTTCCCTTGTTCTACCTTGCCATGAGTGTCCGTGTGAGCACAAACTCGTCTTCACTATACAAAATCCACAGCTATTGGCTTTGACCATGCTCGGCAAACTTTTATTATTTTCTCCTTCTTAAGCAAATATTTCCAGTTAGCGCTTTGATAGGTGGCGGAAGTAAATCTGCCTTGCCTATTCTTTTACTATCTTTTCGCCTCTGGGCTGTTTACACAGGTCTCCGCTACTTCTGTAGTCTGCAGGGGGTACAGTGCTGCGAGCCATTGTGGGATTAACCATTGCTTTATGCAGTCCTGCGATACAATGCAGGGCGGTGCTAACTCCGCCCCTTCTAGTCGCTTATCTTTAAAAGCCTCCAGTTTCATGATAGCACACGGAGCTCCGCTTGTGTGCACAGCCCGTCTGTTACAGGTTTGTGCGAGCACACAGAGCTCCGCTTGTGTGCATGGGCCGTCTATTACAGGTTCTCGCTAGCACACGGAGCACCGCTTGTGTGCACAGCCGGTCTGTGTTCCAGGTTTGTGCTAGCACACGGAACACCGCTTGTGTGAACGGCAGGTCTGTGTTCCAGGTTTGTGCTAGCACACGGAGCTCCGCTTGTGTGCACGGCCATTCTGTGTGTTCGTCTGTTCAGGCTCGAGAGCATGTGCACAAATCTGGGTTTTGATTGGAGGTGGCCACCAGGGCCCGTCCCCTCGAGGTGCACGCCAGTTTGCAGCTGTGTGAAGTTTTCCCACTTCAGTTAGTCTGGGTTGAGAATTGGTGACGCTGCTGTAGCATTTTGATGTACTGAGGTTCAATAGGACAGCCTGGGTCTTCATGTCCAGGTGAGCTGTGAGACATGTAACACAATTACACATTGCTTCCTTCTTTACTCCGGACAGCCCAGGCCCCGACACCATCAACACTCAGCGCCGCACCACCATCACTCGGCAACACCACAGCAACAATCAGCAACACCACAGCAGCACTCTCTGCCACAACAGCATCACTAAGCACCACCACAACAACACTAAGCACCACCACAGCGACAATGAACACAAGCACAGCACCACTCAACAACACACAAAATTACCACAAAAACACTCTCCACCAACACAATATTAATAAAAACAATAACAGATTAAATATGCAACAACACTGCGCCACTAAAAACAAACACAGCATCATTAACAACCACCACAGCACAACTCAGCACCACCACAATAACATTCAACAACACTACAGCAACACTTATAAATTCACCATCCAAATGCCAAACAAAAAAAAATGCGAAATCAAAACTCACCACAAAAAAAAAGTCAACCTACAAACAAAAAATTAACAAACAATCGGACACAACACTCAAAATGCAGCCTCAAAATAAAATCTCAAATTACTACCTCAAAATGCAATGCACCACTACAAAATAACACTCAAAATATAAACTCAAACACCAGCATCAAAATTTACGCTCACTCAATATATCGCCATACACAAAAACATAACACTAATACAACGCCCTCTCTATAACACTATATCAACATCTAGCTATTGCCCTCTATCTATCTATCTATCTATCTATCTATCTATCTATCTATCTATCTATCTATCTATCTATCTATCTATCTATCTATCTATCTATCTATCTATCTATCTATCTATCTATCTATCTATCTATCTATCTATCTATCTATCTATCTATCTATCTCCCTCACTCTATCTATCGCCCCTCACTCTTTCGCCCCTCACTATATCCATGGCACCTCACTCTATCAATCTATCGCCCTCACTCTATCAATGTATCTATCACCCCTCACTCTATCAATCTATCGATCTATCGCCCTCACTCTATCTATCACCCTCACTCTATCTATCGCACTCACTCTACCTATCGACCTCACTCTATCTATCTATCACCCTCACAACATCACTCAATGCAACCATTCAACAACAACTGGTTCAAATATGTTCGATCAATGTTTAAAGCTTTATTACAAATGTCACAAAAATATGTTAATATTTCACCTCTGTTCTTGGATTTTCGTCACAATAAAATACACTGAACATATTCTTCAGAAAAGTTATTTAAAATAGTTTTAGATATTGCTATTATAAATTACAATCTTTTTTATTTCAGTCTTAATTAATTAAAATGTTTTAAAACCATTTGTATTTGCTAGATGAATACATCTAAGTCACGTACATACAAAACATGTTGCATTAGAAATGCTATAGGTGTCACATTTGAAAAAGTTTAAAGTATTGGCATTGTAAATGAAAAAAAAAATTGCTATTTTCAATACCCACACATAAAAAAAATGTCATTTACAAAACCAATAGCTCCAACTTTTCTAATGCGAGACCTATTGCATTTCCAATGCTTGTTCTTGAGTCCTATTCTCCGATCCCCATGGAAGACTCTCTTTCAGCATTAAGGTGCCTCAAATCAGATTCCCCCTTGGATCCAGGTCCCACCTTTAGCCTATCCTGTGGGGCGGAGGCTATTAACCCACTTGTGAATCAGCAGCTTAACAAATGCCTCTTCAGCTATTATCCCCAAAAATGGAATCAGGCGAAAAATGTGCCTCTTCTAAAAAAAAAAAAACAGGCGGACCCAACTGATAAGGCCAATTACAGACCGATCTCTCTCCTTCCAGCTCTCTTGAGAGTTCTTGAAAAACATGTAAATCAACAGCTATCCTCTCACTTAGAAATCAATAACTTGTTACATGCTAGTCAATCAGGGTTTCACCCCGACTGTAGCACTGAGACAGCATTGCTGGAAGTAGTCGATTTCATCAGAATTAGACTGGATGTAGGTGATAGGGCGCTGCTGGTTTTGTTAGCTCTATTGGCTGCTTTAGATACGATCTCTCACCATATCCTACTGGCCTGCCTCTGCTGGGTAGGAATTTCAGTTTAGGCCTGGAATTGGCTTACATCCTTTCTGGAGAGAAGAGGACAAGAGGTGTGATGATCCCATTTTTCTGCCAACTTTCATAATTGAGGGCAGGAGTGCCACAGGGCTCTGCATTGAGTCCCACACAATTTAATGTGTATCTTACTCCTTTGCCTACCCTGGCAGAATCCCTAGGGTCCAAAATCGTGTCATATGCAGATGACACCCAACTGCTATTCTCTTGGAGGAAAAAGGAGGCATTTCCAGGTGATGAAATCCGTAATTGCATAAGTGTAGTGTTTAGGTGGCTCTCTTTAAATTAACTCAAATAATATGCTTGGAAGACCGAGCTCCTCTTCTTCGGTCATGATGCAGAGGTATATTGGCAGTCTTTCTGTGCATCTGATACCCCCCACACCACTTACCCAAAATTATTAGGTGAAAAACGTGGGCATTAAATTTGATGGACAACTGCTGTTTCGCACCCAGGTCTACTCGGTGATGGATACTCAGCGCTGGGATGCCTTCGGGTAACCAGGCGCTATACATGTATGTTGCGACAGTTTCTGTATCTTTTGTCCTGGACAGCTAGACAACAAGAGGTCCAAGCCCTGATCACAACACGTTGGACTATGGGAGTAGACTCTACATGAGCCTACCCGACTACCTGATGGACTGGCTGTAGCTTGTCCAGAACACAGCAGCTCGAGCAATATTCGGGTAACCCTGTAGTTCCCATGCAACATGACTTCTTCATGGTCTTCACTGGCTTCAGTTGAGGAAAAGAATGATCTTTAAGATCTTGCTTTTTACCCAGAAAGCTTTATACTGAACTGGCCTGGGCTATCTATGAGCTAGAATTAAGTTCTATATCCCCCTGGAGAAACCTTCGATCTGCAAACCTTTGTCTTGCCAAAGTTCTGTGGGTTAGGAAGGCAAGGTATAGGGGCAGATCTCTCTTTCTCCTGGACCCATCTTTATGGTATAAACTTAAGCTGACAATCAGATGCATCAAGGCTACCCCAGTGTTTCGAAAAAAGCTCAAGACTTGGCTATTTTCTAGTTCCTAAGGCCAACCCTCTTATTCCCTCAATTGACCTTTTCTTCTGCATTAGCACCAGGACACTCCTTGGAGTAACAGTTGCACTCTAGAAATAATCTACAAAAACATAAACATAATCTATGCCACTGAATTCTATAATTCTGCATTGTATACAGCTTAATTCTATGCTGCTGAACTCTACTCCACTGGACTGTACACCATTATACTCTGAAACACTACTCCAATGCACCCTACACCGGTCCACTCTACTCTCTGCCACTTACCTGTACTTCCCTCTAAGTGACTCCACTCTATACCACTCCATTACACAACACTCTATGCCACTCCACTCTAGGACACTCTGCTCCATTCTTCGCCATTTCACTCTATGACACTCCACCACACTCTCTTCTATGCCACTAACTTTTAACCATTCTGAACAGCAGCCACACTAGTGTACAACATGGCTAAAACACATTGGCCGAGCCAATAGCTCTTTCAAAGGCGAGACCCGAGACCTATTGGTTTTGCCACTGCTTGTTAGCCTTTCGACTATCTAGGTCCAGCAGAATAAAAATTATGGAAATTCAGTTGGTTATTAAAAAAACATACTCCAACCACTGGACACCAAGGGTCATATAATGCATTGGTCCATGTTATGACAGTGTATGGTAGTACGGATTGAGGATGTCTATTTGATGATCAAAGAATATCACTGCCTGCAGCACATGCACTAACTCAACAAGATATTGCATGCACTGCAGCAAGTGCAGCACATAACGTAAGAGGGTTGCCTACAAAATGAGTAGTTTGTGTTGAATGTTGAAATCATTGCCTCTTCCCTTAAGAGTACCACAGAGAAACTGTTCACAGTCTTTTCTGTTTGTGTGCTGGTTGCTCCAAACTTTGAGGAGGAACTGATGGACCCATGCAGGGGCGTAACGTGCAGTGATGGGACTCCACTGCACAATTCAAGGACGGAACCCTTGGCCTTCCATATCTCACAGATATGCATCTACCTTGGCCTGCATGGGCGCCCTGAAAGGCAGTGGGGGCTGGTACTTTTACCATGGAGAGGGTCCACACATGCACACATACACCTCACTCACATCCATGCATTCACACATGCACGCACACCCATTCACACTCACTAACAAATACATATGCATTCATACATACATGCACGAAACATTAAAAAAAATACAATTTAACGGAACTACAGCTCTCAGAGAGGAAAGCCCTGAAGGTTCCAGAAGGGTTGAGAATGCTGCTTTCCCTCATTTACTTACCTTAGGCCATCCAATAACATAACGTGTATTTGTAAAGCACACCTACACCTGTAGGCCTTTTGGCACTGAATAACAGATGTTTATTGTTACCCAGCTCAATGGTCCTCATTTTAACAACCTCAGAAGGATGAAAGGGGGAGTGGACACACTTAGATTTGAGCCTGTGACTATGAGGTCGAACACAAGCCTCTACAGTGGTTGCATGAGTCCACTAAGCCAGCAGACCAGGCTAGGAGGTAAGGCAGCAGTCCCAAGCCTCAGAGGTCCCAGGAGGGTTGGGACTGCTGCCTTCCCTCATTCACCTACAAAAGGCAGCAGTGCTAACCTGGTACCAGAGTGGGGATGGAGTCAGTGAGACCACCCTGTGACGAGCTGTCATTGATTAACACTCAGCCCTGGGCACTTCAGGGCTTAAAACTGAAGCACCCAGGTCTGAGGCAATCAGTGACACTCCCCCTCATCACCAGGGAGAGGACTTTGAGGCACTTTTGCTAGGCTGGGGAGGTCATGCCCACAGGGCTGTGAAATTCTGAGCTTGGCCACTGGAAGCCTGGACGTTTAGGGCATGTCCAGCTCCTGGCTCACTGGCCTGGACAAGAAGAGTGTCTTTCAGGCTGACCTTCGTTCATCCTGCTAGACACTCTTCTTGGCTGGTAAAAGGGGGGAGGGATGGTGGGGTGGCCCCTCAGCCAATAGGGATGGGCTGGTGCTGCATGAAGGTTAAAACGTGGTGGGGCCCTCCCACACCGCAGTGGCTGCAGGCTTTAGCGTTATGCTCCTTTCAACCCGGCGAGAGTGAGAGCAGTGACGTGCTACAAGGTGACACATGCCCTCTGAATGGACACTTTAAGTTTCACTAGCGCTGCACGGTCTTTGTCAGGGCACTCCTTGACTGTCTTTGAAGGGGGCACAGATACACCCACTGGCCTATCAAAATAGACACAGACGACAGAAAAAGAGAAAGTACAAAGACTTCTACTGGCTCCATAAACAGTCCAATGCTAAATCAGATTAAATAACCTTTTGGGACCTTGCCAATGTTATTTCGGAGTCTGTCTGCTCCTCCTGCCTGTTTATTCTACATCGCCTCCTTGACGCCTTATTTTGCTGTCGTACTCTCGAATTCTTTTTGTCAAGTGAAGCATAGTGTGATTTGTCTTAGCCTCTGCTTTCTCAGTGTGTTGAAAGAGAGCCTCGGCGGAGACTGTGTGATGTGTTCTTTTCGGGGTGTGTCTGCGCATATTGTCTTTCTTTGCGTGCCAGAAGTGAGCTACCGCTGCTTGTCAAGGGGCGAAGAGAAGTCGGATTTTACTTGTAAAGCAACATACCTGAGCTCTGTTGAGTCATTCGCAGTCAAAATGAACCACTGGGTTTCGAGTGCAACTATTTCCTGACGTTTTTCCCCTTATTCCGCATCCTATAGATTCATATTGCAATTTTAAGATATATCTCGCTCATGACAGGCTGTCCTGGCGTGCCACACTGACTCTACCTTCCTTTAGTCTATTCAAGCAGATCTTTTTGTGTATGATACTACTCTTGTTACTTTCTCCTTAATTACCGTTACTAAACTAAAGACTTAAAATCTCTGCTAATGAAACAAAACCAAATACAACCAAATATTCATATACAACTAATTTGCGAAACACCAATGATTGTTTGAAAAGGACGTCGAAATTAAGAAAGTGATTTGCTGCCCTACTCGGTAGAAGGGATGACATACATGTTGATGATGTAAGGCGGGCTATCCATGGGCAGTAGTGCTCTGTTTGTCAGTGCGGTATGGGTGTTTTGGGACTGCATTTTTCCACTCCCCTAATCTCTCTTTTCCTCTCCCCCAGCAGTTGAAGGTGACTTCAGGTTGCTTTAACGGCTTTACAATTAACCGCATAACATGACATACAGAGGGCACCGCTGATATATCTAACCACATATATTTTCCTCTCAAGCTTTGTTTTGCCCAAAGTCATTTATATCGCAAAATGTTCTTGATGGTTCTGGCACTGGGAAATAAGGGGCATATTACTAAGCAATAGCGATAATTATCGCTATTGCTTGGTTAGAGACAAATATCTACCGCTGAGCTGCGGCGATTTTTACCGCAAATAAACCTTGGTATTACCAAGGTTTATCGTAAATGCGATAAAAATCGCCGCAAATGAATGAATATCGCTGAAAAGTCAGCGATATTCATGCATTACCGAGCTAATGCTCTTAGCCATGTTATCCACCTCCCATTGGATAACATGGCTAAGAACTGCTCAGGGCAGGTGTTAGCTTTTGGAGATATTCATGCTTAGCGCGAATATCTCCAAAAGTTGGTAATAGGAGATAGCGATGTTAGCGACTGTTTTCAGTCGCTAACATCTTGGCACACCCACTTTGCATGTCATTAGGGATAAATATCACTGACATGCAAAGTGGGGCCCAAGATGGTCGCTATCTCCTACTAGCTGTCGCTAACTGGTGTTAGCGACAGCTAGGTAATAGGGAGATCATTTTATCTCCGCTTTCTTGGCTTTTAAAGCCAAAAAAGCGGAGATAAACCCCCTTGATATTCCTTCAAAGAAATACCTTTTAGTATTTTACTACTCTTGAAACAATTACAGTCCAGAAAAAAACAGCACTTCAAATATTAGAAAATAAAACAAAAATGAGCTCCTAACTATGGACAAAGCACAGAATGTGCAGTGAAGAGATATGGGGCTAGATGTAGGTAATAGCAAATTACCGAATGGTAAATACAGAATTTTACCGATTCGGTATTTACTTATCGGTAATTGCTATGTAGGAAAAAAAATTGGTAAAAATACCGAATCGGTAAGATTCGTTAATTACCGATTCGGTAATTACCGAATCAGTATTTGCCATTCATTCCTATGGGCCTTGAAGCCCATAGGATTCAATAGCAAATACCGATTCAGTAGTTACCGAATCGGTAAAAATACCGAATTTCCAAGGGGGACAGGGTGTCACTTTGACACCCTGTTGCACCCCTTTTTCTGGCTTGTGTGCCATGTGGCACACATACATGCCCTAGGGGCATGTATGTGTGTCACATGGTACAGGTGTACATGCACAGATGTGCATGTACACAGAAATTCGTAATTTACCACCCAATAGTATTGGGTGGTAAATAACGAATTTCTAAGGGCCTGTGCCACCTACATATTGAATTACAGAATCGGTATATTTACCGATTCGTTTTTTTCCGAATCGGTAAATTTACAGAATCGGTAAATATACCGATTCTGTAATTTTCTAGCCCCCTACATTACAATACCCAAATACCGGTCGGTAACGGCCAAAATCGGCTGTTACTGACCGGTATTTGGGCTCCTACATCTGGCCCTTGGAGTCATAAAACAGATTGGATTATTAATTAAGGTGTGTAGCTGCCTACCTCAGGAAATCGTCACAATTCTTGTCAGGATGAACGCTTAAAATCCCTAAATTATCCTGAGGTCAAACCGCCTCGGTAGTCATGACAGAAGGCAGATAGGCATAACTTAGGTCAATAAGTAAAGTGTTAATGCAGTACCAACACAGTAATAAAGTTAAAATGCGAAACAATAGAAATTCAAACCAAATTGGCAAAATAGAGTGACAGTTAATAAACAAAATGACAGCAAAATTACAAATATCCAATAAGGGGAACCAGAGACATGGTTTTTTAAAGTTTCTAGAAGAAATAGCACCAAGAAAAAGTAAAATGCCAATGATAGTAAATGGTCATGGTGGATCAGGACATAGGTAAGAATTGAGTCAGTCTGCGATTCTGGGTCAGATCTATCCACCAGGTTTGTCCTGGTTAAAGATTTGACCTTCTGACTTAGGGCTTGATTTAGATCTCGGCAGACAAGCTACTCAGTCACAACAGTGACGGATATCCTGTCCAACGAAATATAAATCCCATTGGATATAATTGGATTTATATTTCACAGACGGGATCATCTTCACCGTTGCGACTGAGTTACCCGTCCGTCGAGATCTAAATCAGGCACTAAGTCTTTGAAGTCCCAATTAACCACAGGAGTACACTTCTAAAGGGAGGCACTTAGAGACTCCCAGGGGGTCAGGAAGAGGCCAACAGCAGGGTTCAGTCCAGGTCCAGTTGCCACTGGTCATCTGGGTACTTTCAGGAAAAGGCCTGTTGTAGTTTATTGTCTCCCTGTAGACACACAGGTCAGCCAACTTACCCTTGCAGTCCACTTCTTTGTCCTGGGTATAAGAGGGAGCAGGTTCAGTCCTTCAGTTCTCCTAAATGTTACATACAGCAGGTCAAATCTCCTTCTGATTTTCCACAGGTCCAGAAAGTGTTTTGATGTGGGTTTCACATTTGGTCCTGGTACTTGATTGTGGGTGGGGTGACTCCTGTCCCTCCATAAACAATGGGGTAATAGCTCCTAGGCCCTGACCTGCCTACCTTTGCATTAATTTCTGTTTGTCTTGCTGCAAACATGTCCAAAAGGCAATTGTTGGGGCAACTCCAAGATGACCACACTCAACGAGGGCTCGGATGGTTGAGGTCTGTGTGGGGAGTGTACTATGGTAATCCTATGGTTCCCACGTCTCACACTAACACCTCTGTACCCACAACAAACCCAGAGACAGACATCTGGTAGAACAAAAGCAGGGTTCTTCAGTAGTCAGACAGGGGATCCAGAAGAATTGTCTTGGAATCCTGTTCTTTCTCCCTCAAGCATGCCCAAGTGTTACATATGCTTCATTACATATGGCACAACAGACCTGTCAAGCGGGATTTGACACTGTAGTGTCAAAAGTGATGCCCATCGCCCCACCCTGCATATTCAGTGGAGTTCAGTTGAATAATCTCCGCCCATTGAGGTCTACCTATTGTTTGATCTTGGGTGGCATTTCACCCCTTTTCACACCTATTCAAGGCTGGGCACAATCATGAGAGCTGGTAGAGGATTATGCTAACTTCACTTTTGACCATTCGAGCAAATTAAGGATAGTTTTCTAAAAGTTGCTTTATCTTAATATTTATTAAAATCTAACTTCATTACTGAATTTGATTTCTAATAACTATTAAAATAGTTTTGTTATTATTGTATCTGGTTACATTCCCTAGATAGAGTATTTGTATTTTAATCTATACTCTGGTTTTCTACATAGGACAGCGAGTCCTGCCACAGTGTAAATAGTTTTCAGGGCCTAGTCACTGTAGAGACGAGGTAATATTAATTTTCTACGTCTCACTTTTAAATACCATGCAGCCTCCCTTGTGGACCATAGGGACTACGTTTGGGTTAAAAGGAGGTTTTTACCTGTCGGAAAAGGCTATTTTAACAGGTCATACTGCAGATTTAGACTGCAGTTGTCAGGCTACAATGGTATGCCTGAAACCATGTTTTCCTTTTCACACTAGTGGATAGCACAAAATGTTTTACAGTCTATGGGTAACATTTCACTTCCGGACCCAGGATGCACTTGTTACCAGGGCCGGACTGGCTGTTGCGGGCACCGGGCAATCCTCCGGTGGGCCGCAAGGGTGGGGGCGGGTTTTGGGCCCCTGGGGGCAAATTTTGTTACAGGGCCGATTTTGCAGCATAGCTGCAAAATAGGCTCTGTAACAAAAATGACCGAAAACCAACCCTGGCAAAGAGCTCGGTCGCACCCCCAACCCCTCCGCCTCCCCCGGGTGCCAGCCGAGCACTTTGCCAGGGCCGGTTTTGATTCCCAGTCCGGCCCTGCTTGTTACACCAGAAACTAGGGATTCACAAACTACTCATTAGTAATAGGCCAATTCAACCATGTTGAATCATGTTTAAAGAGGGAATACATGCACTTTGCCACTGGCTACAAGGGGTAAATTGCGCAGAGTTCTACAGCCAGCAACCAAAAATAGGATCCAGCAAATGCAAAATATCCAGGGTGGCTATTGAGAAAGGGCAGATTTCCCACACAAAATGCCTTTTGAAAGACCCTGGAATGTGTAAAGGGAAATTAAGCTGTTTCAAGTGAGAGTCATCTCTCCTTGCTAATGACCCCACACATAGTTAGATTCCAACATCTTACTCATGTTAGACATTCCTCAACTCAATTTTTTCCTCACCATTGACAACCATGGAAAAAGAATGTCAGTGTTTGGAGGCAACACAGCTCATGGCATATATTGGGAGAAAACAGTTAAATGAGAAAAATATGAGAGCTGCAGATATGGAAAAACACATTTGTCAAACAAACAATTTTCTTGGCATTCTCTTTTGAATTTTTTTGCCGCTTTTATACGTATTCAAATCCTTCCTGGAATGATGTGCTATGCTACTAGGGATGCTGCAGTTGTTTACATGTTTGTAATTATGTGCAGTGTCAAAATATGCTTATGTGTCTTGGACAAGATAGAAATACCACTCGGCACACAACCAATTAATGAAGATAAACATCAGTAGTCAACATGTATTTTTATTTTGAATGCCACACTAATGACCTTTTATGAGGTTGCTACTTTCCTGATTTAACCGCATCGCTGCAGCGGTTATTTTTCCGCTGTGCGGCTTTTTTCTAAAAGCCGGGTTGCTCGTCATCCGCACAAGACCACCGTAGCTGATGACGAGCTGAGCTCGTCATCAGCAGCGAAGGGGTTAAGTAGCCTACTTTAAGTCTGGTGGCTGTGACCCCTTCCCCCGCCAGAACTGCCGGCTGTGCAATGTAATGACTTTCTAGCGCAACATCTCTGAGCCTGGGAAAAGCCTCAGCTCCACAATTGAGGCTTCTTGCAAAAAAACATTTTTCCTATTTGACAGCCATTTGCCAAAGACATAACGTCACTAATCAAATGCCTACTCAGACAAGGGCTTTGTCTTTGGACTCAGCCAGTCAATAGAGGGATAGAAACTTAGACAAGACTCTAGTCCACCATACTACTTTTACTTTTAGACGTTAGCTTGTTCTGAGGCTCAAATATTAGCTCATATAAAGATTAGGTCCTCTTTCCCCCTTAACCTCCCAATCAGGTTCCTTTCAATTTCTTTATGTAAATTCTGAAAATACTATTTCAGTGGTCTTCAAACTTCTTAAGGTGGCGCCCCACTTGTAAAAAATTCACGCCCCCCCTCAATTTTCTCACAATTATTCTGCTAAAATAGCAATGTTTAAATATGTCTAAACATATTTAAACATTACAGTTAAGTTCTTTTATCCCTTTCACACATACTCTCAGTCAGAATATAAATGACAAAATATGTTAGTGATGGACCACTACACAGTGACTTACTGCTGCTCATGTTTTTCTCACTTAATACAAAGCATAATGCTTCTCTTAGCCAGAGCATGGTGCCTCTCCCCCTGAGATCACCTAAGGCCCCCCTGGGGGGGGGGGGGGGGGGGCGCCTCCCAGTTTGAAGACTTCTGTGCTAATGTGTTAGCAATGTGGGTATTGTTATACTGTTTGGCTAGCTTTTCTGAACTGCCATTCTGTCTCAGAATAGAAAACAGATGATAGGCTGACCATTATTCCTAACAATAATCTGCTCAAATCCTTACAGGATTTGATGATGAACTATGGTCCTCTTTCTATGATTACTTCCTTGAATACACCATAGCATGGATAGAGAAAGTATCTGTTCTAGAAATAGGTCAGCAAATCCTTTGGCTGTTGGGTCATTGCTAGAAATGTGGGAGCATATATACAAGGAGTTTGGCTGCACTGCCCTACGCTAATTTGAAATGACAGGAAAGAACAGTATTTACAAGATATGGTGCATTCCTGTCCTTTCACCTAGCACTGGCGCACGGTTTGCAGCTGTGCACCAATGCATGCACCCTTGCACCATGGTGCAAGGGTGTCTGTGTTGTTGGCATGATTCTTTTTGTTCGGGATGGAGCCTTTGTCAACATCGAGAGCCTACTGTGTCATCATTGCGATGCGCAAAGAGGGCCCTGCATCCTTATCCAATTCCGTTGAAGTGAATGCATTGCATCATAATCATGTAATGCAGAGCATCCTCGACAAGCCACGCCGGCTATGGGTCCGCTGTCGTTTAGCAGCCTCTGCATCTGCATCGAAAAGGGATGAGGTGGAATTTCTCATGCAGTCGAGACAATGCATTGGTTTTCGCAGAAATATTTTGTGTCATTTTACTTCATCAGAAGTGTCCCAGCGTTAGGAAGCCGAGTGCAGCAAAAGTAGAGCACAACAGGAAAAGTCTAACTAGAAACAAAAAACCAAAGGGAATATTTACAAAGGCACTGTGCCACGAAGAGTACATTTTTTTGACGCTCCGGTGGTGCTGTGCCCTCCTCCATATTTACATGGCAGTGCTAAGCTACTTTGCATTGCTTAACGCTGTCTTGTTAATATGGCCCTCCTCGATGCACTTTTCTTCGGCAAATGGGCGTGCAATGGGTATTGCTGTAGGTGTTCCCATGCAGCATCCATTACTTTTTTAAACTGCTCCAGATTTACATGGGTCTGTAAATCTGAGGCAGTACCAAAAAATTACACATCCTTGGGGGAGATGTAAGTGTGGCGCAACGAGGAGTACTACTTTTATTTCTCCTCGTTTGTTGCTCTTTCTTTGTGTGTTGCATTTTGCAGCACACATAGAAGGAACAAAACGCCATTGATGATTGTTTTTATGCAGGAAGGTGTCCCGACAATCATGCCTGCAATGCAAGTACCCTTGTAATATGGTGCAAGGGTGCCTGCGCTAAGCTGCTTTTTTTAGCTGGCTAAGGGGTGAGTACAGGAATGAACTGTATTGTTGTAAATAAGATGCATTTCTGCACTTAGCAAATAATGCAGCTTGGTGCAGTATAATTGCTTTTATAACTGCGCTGCACCATTTTCATGTACATATGCCTCCAAGTTTCAATATCTTTCTGAATGACAGTTCAGCGGGTGCCATCAAAAGGTACAGTGGTAGTGAGTTCCAAATTCTGGGAGCCAAGTAACTGAAGGCGCAACCACCAGCTCTAGCCTTCCTTGTTCTAGGAACGGAGGTCAGATTGGCCGTGGCCGATCTCAGAGTTCTGCTAGGAGCATAGTGAGTGACAATATCCTGCAGGTATTGCAGGATATTGACAGGAAAGAGCTTTGTAGCAACAACAGAGAGCCTTAAAGGTGATTCTCTATTTCACTGGTAGCCAGTACAACTTCTACATTGCAGTGCTTAGAGAGTCTCACCTGGAAAGCTTGAGTAATGTCTGAGCTGCCATATTCTACACACGTTGAAACCTGTTCAATCCCAACAGGAGACACCCAAGTACAGAATATCACAGTCATCCAATCTGGATATACTTAGCACCTGGATTACTGTTTTGTGGGTAGACTCAGGAAGAAGGAGAAGTATTTTTTTTAAAGATCTCCAAATCCCAAAATACTTTCAGGCAAGGGCATTAATCTGAGCATCGAACAAGAGCTTCTCATCCAACCAGATGCCCAAGTTCTAAATCTTGAGCTTGGGGATGGTAAAGTACCAAAGTTGTTTGGCCACTAGACGTTAGACCAAATGTTTGACTGCTTGCCCAGTACCAGGACCTCAGTCTTCTCAGCATTCAGTATTAAGCAGTTGAGGTCCATCCAAATGGCAACATCGAACAGGCACACACATGCAAAGAGGATGCCATCTGCTCATTATTGTGGGACAGAGTTATGACAAGATGAGTGTTGTCAGTGTATGAGATAATAGTTAAACCATACTACTCAATGCCCCCAGCCAGACATTAAAAATCAGCTGCAGAGCCTACTTAGAAGGCCCTGGACTAGCGCGGGGCACTTCAGTCAAGGGTAGGACTCACAGATGGCAGAGTCCAGCAGCACCAGCGGGATTGCAGGAAGTTTTTTGGGTCCCTGAGACTTCAGAACACAGGAGGCAAGCCAGCAAGCCTTTGGAGTCACACTAAATTCAAGAGGGATGGGTTGAGCCCTTGTCCTCAGCAGGGCAGAGATCAACAGGCAGGGGGGCAGCTCAGCAAAACAGAGAAGCAGTTCCTCAGAAGAGGCAGTCAAGGCAAAGTGGCAGACTTTACAGCACATCAGTCTTTACTCCAACAGAGTTCTTCCAAGGTCCAGTAGTCTACTGATTTGGTAGAGTCAGAGCCCTGGTACTTATACCCACAAGTGCCTTTGATGTAGGGGATTACTTCAAAATAACTCTCTGAAGTGCACATGGACTCATTGCAACCCAACTGTGCCTGCCAGGATATCTGTGGGGGTTAAGCAGCCCATTGTGTGAGGAAAGAACACAGCCTATTCAGATGTAAATGTGTGAGCTACCTTTCCCCCTTCCTGCCTAGGAAGTCTATCAGAATGCATATGAGTCCTCTGTCACACCCAGCTCTTCCTGTGTTTGAGATTGTCTAGAGAGAATGCACAAGTGTAGCTGCCACCCATCCCAGACATGTACGTCTGCCTTATGTAGGGTGGATGGTCTGATGTTCTTTCACAGATGACCACAAGTCTGTTGGCCCATTCATGTAAGGTTTCCAATGGTGGAGACAGCAGGGCTCTGCTGGAAAAAATATACAGCCTGCCTGATTCTCAATAGAGCGATTGAACTGTGGGTTTGGCACACAGAATACTCTGCAAAGTTTGTGGCAGTGTAGCCTATCCACCAAATTCTTAATGAGACCCAAAATACTTTTAAAAAGTGTGGCATAATAATGTAGGCACAGGCAATGAATACAAACACCTAATCAGTAGAGCAAGTCTAGCTTTAGATCAACCACTGGTATCACAACTCCTTTTGCATTTCAAGGTATTTTTGACAAATATCGCTCCACCAGGTATACATGGCATACAACTTAATGGTCTTCCAGATCCAGGAGAAACTGATATACACTAATCAACATACCAGGAAGGCATCTGCAAACGGAGTAATCTTTGTTTGTTTTCTGATGTACATGCTTTTAAGTATAATACTTTATGAAGCTAAGGAGTTAGGTCCATGTTATGTGCGGCGTAGGCTGGACCCTATTATATCAAACAACAAAAACTTTGCCACACCCAACTACTTTTCTGAGAAAATTATTTTTAGAAAGAGGGGCAAACAGATATTTGTGATTTGACCCGGTATTTTTATTTATACCTGTCTATTTATAAATTGTATACACAATTTTTTTCAATTTTCACAAAAAAGGATAAACTGTACATTCACTATATTACAATTACGTTACACGCATTTTACAAACACATATTTACAATTGTCATACATTCCACAATGAATACAATATACAAAAAACAAAAAATTGCAATTTTTCAATGAAATTAATCAAAATCTATGATAGAAGAAAAGACAAAGTCAAAAAGGAGCACAATCCTAAAGTAAAGATGACTTTGTGACCAGCCCATGCCAGTTCCAACACTTAATGGTATTGTTCGCTCCCTCAGTTGTGCCGACACGTTTCTAGTCCAGGGAAACTAGTTCCCGGACTGTCATCAGGGTTTTGTCAATTTTCTCTCAGTGTCTGGTGTCCCGGCCTTTCATGATGTCAAAGACCAGCTCAAGTTTAGCTTATTTTAATGTTTATTAAACAGATGGTGGCTTCAAGTGTACCTCAGGGCATGTTCATCAATAGTGTGAGCCGCTTAATATATCGGTGCCTCCTCCATTCCAGCGTGCATTTGGCAGCTGCCGAAGCCGGAAATAGGCAGACTGTAGGAGTGCTTTGCAATAGCAAGCATTTGACAAGCAACGCACCACGAAAGAATCAGCCAGTAAGCTTGAAAAACACACGAACGAGTGGCCACCGGCGACAGTACGAGTCGAACAGAGGCCATGAACATGCACTGAGGTACACTAGCATAGTCATCCTTTTTGACTTTGTCTTTTCTTCTATCATAGATTTTGATTAATTTCATTGAAAAATTTGCCCCTTTTTCTAAGAATAATTTTCTCAGAAAAGTGGTTGGGTGTAGGCAAAGTTTTTGTTGTATAATACAGCACACAATTATTGAGTATTAAATACAGTGGGACAACAATAGCTTAGCTAGTATGTCAACTATAAATATATTATGAAGGCTATGTTTGAGATGGTAAACAGGTAGATGGGTCATTTTGGATTGATCCACAAGTAACCTATTATTACTGATCAGCTCGAGCTTTTCCTGACACACAACTAGGATGCTTCATGGGACCACATAAGTTCTCAATCTGTGATCTCTCTATATATTTGGGGATTTATGTTTCTTTCAGACTACCTAATTTCATGGATTCAGAGGTGGAAGTGTTGGATGTGTTTTCTGGGAAATTATCAACAGAAGCCCCTTTCATGACCCGCCCTTTTGCTTTATATCCGTATGTATCTAAATGGGTATGTAATTTGTATATGGATGTTTGGGGTGTTTGTATAGTGCGAGCCTAGCCAAAAAAGGGGCAGAGTGCTGTTCAGTGTCAAAGGCAAGAATGCAGTCAACAAGTCATTGGAGAAGTAGCTTAGAGTGTATTCTTATTGTATTGAGATGTAGTGTTCTTTCAAGAGATGTCTTCAAATGTTTCCTGAATTCTAACAGTGTTGTGGTGGTCCTGATGTGTATGTGGATGTTGTTTCAGATCCCCAGTGCATAGGTGGAAAATGCCTGCTGCCTTGTTTTTAATTTGTTAAACTACTTTATCTCCATTCTGATAGTGTCCCGGGAGCGACCAGGTATGGTGACTTTGTAAACCAGATAGATTGGGCTGCTAGTGGGGATGGCTTTGTAAATGCTGCAGCTGGTTTTGATGATCAAGCATGCCAGCAAGGTGAGCCAGGGGAGTTCCATCATAATGGGAGTGCTGTGATCATATTTCTTCAGGCGCTTGATGAGATGTGCAGTGGCATTTATAATGCTTATGAGGCACCCAATGTGTAGTCTAGAATGTGAGAGTGTGGGGGTTGGACCAGCAGTTTTGAAGTCGCTTTCAGGGATCCAATCTGGTTGCTAAAGATATGAGCTCATCAATAGTTTTTAGGGGTGACATCACTTGAGTGAGAGCATCGTTGAACATGTCTCCTAAACCTCTTTAAAATCAAAATGCCCTTAGCTCACTGGCTGAGTTTTGTCTAATAGTTAAATTGGCCTATGTAGGTGATTAGATGACAGCTTCCCTGACTGAGACCCACGAGTTTTGATATGGAGGATTTTTCAATTGTATATTTTTCAAACATGGCTTTGAGTATCAGTCAAAATAAGTCATAACCATCAAGCAGGGGATGGCTGCAACCCATCAATGATGAACCTTGCCCAAGCACCGGCCACCTAGATTCATGAGGGGAAAACATCTTGACTTTCCCAAAATCTTTACATTGGGAAAGTTCATAAAACATAGGGGGTCATTAGGATCGCGGACGGACTTGAGTCCGTCCGCGACCCCTGAGTAGGAGGGAATGTCCGCATGGGCTGCGGCGTTCCCTCTGTGCAGATTAGCATGTGACCCCCAGGGTGGCGGTCACATCCTCTATTTTTAACATTGCGGCGGGTGGAGCTTCAAGCTGCACCTGCAGCAATGTTAAAAATGCACGCATTGCATTTGTATGTAGAAAGTGGCAGGCACTGCGCGGTGCCTGCCGCTTACTGCATACAAATGCAGGGGGGTACCATAGGTACCCCCCATGTGCACCCCCCACACCCCCCTTGACCTAGGGGGCCCGCAACGGGCCCCCGCAGTGAAGTTACACATGCTTTTCCACGGCGGAAAAGCCGCCGCGGAAAAGCATGTTTCCAAGCACATCCTAATCTGGCTGACGGTGTCTGAGAGACACCGTCACCATATTAGTGCTTTTCCCCTGCGGTTGTAAGCCAGCCGCGGCGGAAAAGCTGCGGACGGAAACCAGGACCCACCAGCCATGCTAATGTGGCGGTGGGTCTTGGTGGGTCCGCAGAGGATTTTCCGCAGAGGATTTTCCGCAGAGGATTTTCCGCAGAGGATTTTCCGCAGAGGATTTTCCGCAGAGGATTTTCCGCATCCTCCAGGCCGGCGGTGGCTTCCGCCGGCCCGGAGGATGCGGAAAATCCTCCATCCTAATCAGCCCCATAGTATGCACTGGTCAGGAAGAGGGGAGTTGTCTGGTGAAACAAGTGAGGTCACTGTGCCCTGAGCTGTGGTCGGGCAGAAGTTCCTACAATTACACTCCAGCCATCACTGTACAAGTACCAACTCCTAATCCCTGTGGGTGACCCACGTGAGTCCCCTTTCAAATAAGTGGTGGTTTCCACTTTATCTTGATGTAAAATTAGGTATTTATAGACAATTTGCAGGATCATGCTGGGAGGCAATGAATTATGTGTTCATTATATTCAGTATGGCTTTGGCCATACCTTGAATACCTTTGCCCATTGCCAGTAATGTTTGGGTTTCAAGGGACAATGCCTTGCTGCCTGTTGCGTACATAATCACCTATGGCTCAGGAGTAGCACTGCATGACAGGGCACTATCACTTTGGTCAACTAGAACACGCTTGTCCCATGGCCACACCAAGCTCAGTAAACTGGGGATTAATGAGTCTAGGAAGGCGTAAACCCAGGGGCTAAAACGAGTTATAACAGGAATCTTCCCCCACCTTTAGTCCACCATCCACCTGACCTATATGGCTAAGAAAGAAACACCACCTAAGTAATTGTTGTACACCAAGCAATTGCTTCTATGCTAAGAAAAGGGTCTCCATTATTGTTGAAATTGCATTTGTAATGCTGAAAAAGATATGAGGAGAATTTTTATCCCAAAACAAAACAAAAAGCACCAACTTTTAGATTCAGAAGTCAAAAACAGTGACAGGGAGTAGCATCCATGATTACAAGATAACTTCCTGTTTCCTTGAAGGACTAGTTATATTAAGTACAAAAAATGTGTTACTTCAGTGGAGCGGTTTTTCACAAGTGGGAATGGAAGTTGGCATTTCAATTGAGGCCACCATTTTAGATTGTGACAGAGATCATCATACTTTCCTCCGAGTTACACCACTAGTTGCCAGCCCCCTGTGCTTCTTCACTCCCCACAAATCCTATAAACACCATACATCATGGTTGCCATGCATCTCACGCCCCACCGTCCCGGAGCAGTACTCCAAGCAGGTAAGCATGCCCATATCTGATCCCTACCTAACACGTGCTGCCTTGATTGACAGAAAAGTGGCTAAAGGTGGCTTGTAGCGCTTGAAAGCAAGAATCTTCTTTCACAACCCACATGAGATCCGGGCTCAGGTGTGCTAGCGACCAAAAGTACTCTCCTGAGGTTCAGATTTTTACATACACCCACTTACAAATAGCACCACCAGACTCTGGAGAGGTCAACTAACCTTTTCCACTGTGCTCAGAATTAGAGCTCTCAGCGGAATAAAATCATCAAAACATCATAGTCTTTATTTATTTATTATTTATTTATTTATTAATACAACTTGTAGAGCGCATACGTTTGCCCGTGGGCGTCTTGGCGCTAAGATTACTATGACGAGTCTCTGGGTGATAGAAGCATTGAGGCAAGAGGAATAATTTACTATCAGTCAATGACGAGATGTTAAGATAGTTATAAAGGATTTTATTATCAATAAGGTAAGAATGTTATCTTTTGATTCCGTTTAGTAATTTACAGAAATAATGAAAGAGGGATTAGAAATCAGCAATAAAAATATTTGTTTGATAAACAGGCCGGACTGGCTACCGGGCAGTTTGAAATGCTGCCGAGCTGCTGGCTGATTTTACTGCAGTGGGGGCTGATTTTGTTTATTGAGACCTGCGTGTGCTTCGAAATACTGAAAGCAAAACGAATTTTGTTTAGCTCACGCAGGTCCCCATTAAGGAAATCAGTCCCCAGCTTAGCAGCATTCCAAACTGCCCGGTAGCCGGCCCTGTCCATAAAGGACCCCAAATAAACCAACTAAGGGACCTATTCTAAATAAAAAACCATAAAGAGTTCCATTGAAAAAGAGCTGTAAATGAAGATAGAACTTCTCATGAAGAGTAGTTCTCTGAAAACTCCCCAAAATTGCCATAGCAACTGTTTAAAGTAGTGATCTGTGCAATAGCATTGATCACAGTTTAATAAAGGAATCACTTCAAGATCTCTGGAAAGAAATTAACTCTCCATGAAGAAGAGTCTCAGGCCAAGGGGAAAATCAGCAGCAAGACTACAGGATGGGAAAAAGGGAAGTAAAGGTGTGGTGTGTTAACTAGCTAGGAACACTCGTTATTCTAACTTTTTAATACATGTATCGACTCCTTGATGATGCCTTCACTCGATATCCAATCTGAACAGCTCGTAAGGTGGGGTTGTCAGTCAAACAATTCATCTTCTTTCGATTCCCAGAGTCTGCACTCTCATCATCTGGCTTGTTACAATTTTCGAACATATTTGTTACATGAGGAAAGGTTCCCATGAGAACCCTCTTACCTAAGCTAAAGATGCATAGTGAGTTTCAATACAGAAACGAAAACTAGTCAGAAAATGAGAAAACATACATCAAGTTAATATTGAAGAACATTTATAAGTCCACATCATCATTTGTTCTTAGTTATTCTTAGTGGAAATTATCTAACATGGGGTGAGAGAGGAAATACATGCACATAATGGTGAACAGTCACAATATCGAATTTTTAATATCGAATTGGCAAAATATTGAGTTTTAAATATCGAGTGGACATAATATTGAGTCACAAAAATATAGTGGTGCAGAATATCGAAATTCAGGTAAGAAATATCGATTTTCATAATATTGAAGTTAGTAATATTGACGGTCATAATATAGTTGTTAAAAATATCGATTTTTTTAGTGTTTAAGTGTTAGTATATGTGTTAAAAGTATGTATTATTTTTGTAATGTATGTTTGCATTTTCTTGAAGTAATGAATGTTATGTTATTTAATTTTTGCGTAATTTAATTCCGTAGCGGGTTGTGGGTTTATAGGGGAATAGGGTGGGAAGTAATTTAATTGTAATTAAGTATTTTTTTTTATTTATTGATATTTATGAAAAATTGATTGTTAATTATTTATTTATTGGTAATTAATTTGCATTAATTGGTAATTAATTTGTATTCATTGATAAGTTGATAATTATATTAAATGTATTAATTTATTTGGGGTGGTTTGTGGGTTTATAGGAGAATAGGGTGGGAAGTAATTTCATTGTAATTAAGTAATTATTTAATTTTATTGATTGGTATTGATAATGTATTGTTAATACTTATTAATTGGTAATTATTTTTTATTAATTGGTCATTATGTTTTATTAATTGATTCATTGATAATTATATTAATTGTATTCATTTATTATTCAGAGCGAGTTGTGGGTTTAGAGGGGAATAGGGTGGGGAGTAATTTCATTGTAATTAAGTAATTATTGAAATTATTTTTGTGTATTGATAATTAATTTACTGTTAATTAATTATTAATTGGTCATTTCTTTTATTACTTATTATTTTTGGTATTGAAAATGAATTTGTTGTTAATTAATTATGAATAGGTAATTAATTTTTAATAAATAAAATGTATTGTATTTATGATTATTTAATTATTAAATAATTTGTAAATGGTAATTCATTTTTAATATGTTTTTGTTGGTATTGATAATTAATTTATATATATTTAGTTATTAAATCATTACTTTCCCTACTGTTTCACTCACTGGAGGGGGAATAGTAATGTTTACACTTACGTTATCCAACACTTTCTCTACTGTTGCACTCACTGGAGAGGGAATAGTAAATTTTACCCCAACGCTATCCAACACTTTCCCTACTGTTGCACTCACTGGAGTGGGAATAGTAATTTTTACCCCTAAGCTATCCAAAACTTTCCCCTACTTTTGCACTCACTGGAGTGGGAATAGTAATGTTTACCCCTACGCTATCCAACACTTTCCCTACTGTTGCACTCTGTGGAGTGGGAATAGTATTTTTTACCTACCTGCTATCCAATGCTTTCCCTACTGTTGCAATCATTGGAGTGGGAATTGTAATTTGTACCCTCCCTCTATCCAATGCTTTCCCTACTGTTGCACTCACTGGAGTAGGACTAGTAATATTTACCTGCCCGCTATCCAACACTTTCTCTACTGTTACATTTGGTGGAGTGGGAATAGTAAATTATTCCTACAGGCTATCCAAAATGTTCCCTACTGTTGCACACACTGGAGTGGGAATAGTAATTTTTACCCCTACGCTATCTCACACTTTCCCTACTGTTGCACTCTCTGGAGTGGGAATAGGAATTTTTATCCCTATGCTATCCAACACTTTCCCTACTGTTGCACTCATTGGAGTGGGAATAGTAATTTTTACCCCTACGCTATCCAACACTTTACCTACTGTTGCACTCTTTGGAGTGGGAATAGTCATTTTTAACTCCAGCGCTTTCCCTACTGTTGCACTACTATTCCCACTCCACTGGAGTGGAAATAGTAATTTTACTCTCCCGCTATCCAACGCTTTCTTACTGTTGCACTCACTGGCGTGGGAATAGTAATTTTTACCCTCCCACTGTCCAACGCTTTCCCTACTGTTGCACTCATTGGAATGGGAATAGTAATTTTTACCCTCCTGCTATCCAATGATTTCTCTACTGTTGCACTCACTGGAGTGGGAATAGTAAAATTTACCCTCCCGCTATCCAACACTAAAAATCTTTAATATTTTTTAATATTATTAAGTTAACATATATATGTATTAAAAAATAAAAATGCATGTTTATTTTTTTCATTACATTACATATTTATTAATTTTAAGGTTATTTAAGTATTTTTAAGTATGTTTTACTGAATCATATTCATTATTTCATTATTTTACATTACTTTTAAGACATTTTTTTTTTATATTTTTACATACTATATTATTTACAACAATATTTTGGATTCAATATTTTTGTACTTATCTGTTTGTAGATAGGAAGTCAATATTCTGTCATTCGTTGTTTTACCAGGTCGATATTTTGCTCCTCGATATTCTGTCAGTGATCCAACATAATATTAAAGTCAGCACATTGCTAGGCTCACCTCAATGTTAAGCCATTGCACAGTGTACTTTACTGTGAGCAGAGGTTGAAAAGAAAGTCTCAGCCTAGTCGATGCACAGGCTTAAATATAGTTGCTTGGTGCAAAATGTTGGAAACATGCAATTATAAATGAACATTTCTAATAATGTTTATTGCGTCCACAACTGTCACTCTACAATATTTTTCAGTTTTAATTATTTGTTTTACTAAAGGTAATTACACAATTTGTAAGTCACTTTTAAACGTCCATTTCATTAATTTACTTTAAACGTTTTAAGTTGCATTTCTAATGTGCTAATATATGTTGAATTATAATAATGTAGTCATCTCTCTCAGATGCAAGCACCAGATTCTGAGTAAGGTGGCTCTTTGACCTGCAGTTTTCCCTGTGCAAATGCCTTTTTGTATTACCTAAAGCAATTTGCATCGGTTAAACAGTCCACCAAGGGATAAAAATGAAACTACAAACTATTCTTACTTACTAAATATTACAGCACTTGGGGGAATACGATGCCCAGACCGTAACGGTATTCTCGCCAAGCGTTTCAGTCCTGCTAGCCAAGTGGAATGAGTGGGTAAGTAGACAATACATGATGGTTCACCACTGTAGTGGGCTTTTTGTGGGTCAGGTGAGACTCAGATGTAGCCTAGAGGCCGAGTAGCTGCTGCAGCATATGCTTACGGCTATAATCATTCCTACTAAGTAACTGTAGGGATAGTCATATCTCGGCACACGCTAGAGTTGTAGAGTACAGTGGCCCCACTGGCTCACCAGACCCAGCTGTGCTCCCTTCACCTTTTTGTCTGCTTTCAAGTTGACCCCAAAAGGGAGGCAGAGAAAGTGTAGGTGCACAGACACTGAGCAGGCTAAGGTACTCTTTAAGTCTTCGTAGACCACTTTGCTGAGTGTTAGGGTAGCGGAATGGCCATATGGCCTGGTACTTGCCTACGACCCCTTTTAAAGAAGAAACCCCCAAATCCGCCCCTGGATGGATGGGTCACCCCCTTGGGCAAGCATTTCACAACACACTGTTTTGGATTAGGGGGAGTGACCGCCTGGCCATATTTATTACATATTAAAACATTGATTATTAATATTTATTATGTACACTTTACGCAGAAAGTCCAGATACATTGGTAGACACATGTCACTTGTCTAACCTTAACATACTCTAATACAAATTCCACTCCTAACGTAATCTACAAATGTATATACTTTACTTCCTGCATGTCCCCTCTAGAGCCTACGGCAAGGTCAATGACTGCAGCCCCAGATCATATCCTGGTAAACTACAAATGCTACTACCGGAGTAGGCTTGCGTAGGGGGTACAGCTAATCGGACGGATACTTTCCCCCGGACTCCCCCTATGCCCTAAGCCTTAAACTCCATAACAGGGGCACTGGCAGCCCCAAATCTCGGTAGAACTACAAATACTACTCCACCAGAGTAAGCTTGCGTAGGGGGTTGAGCTTATCGGACGGATACTTTACCCCGGGCCCCCCTATGTCCTAAGCCTTAAACTCCATAACGGGGGCTAACATTCTGCATACGTGCGCAATGATGCGCATACCCACGTGAGGGTGCCACTGGCCAACTAGAAAGAGAGACTCCCCTGGCCCCCGCACCCTGATATCCTACTGACTGACTGTCACTGCCCCTGGAGTTACATGTTGCTGGCCGCTAAGGGCCGAAGACTATGCTTACCAATCATGACCTTACCGCTGACCAGGGACACACTACTAAAATACGACAAACATTACTTGCAACATAGACCTATAAACTTCACCTATTACTACGATATTTCACTGATATATCATTACATATTAACCAAGTATTCCAATAAAGTTACCTGTAACAAAAAATCATCATACAACACACACTTTTATTACCAAATTGCCAAATACATCAGAATTCACTTTGAACATATCACAGATACCTGCAACAAAAAATTAAGCACAGCACTTATTACTGTAATGCACATTCAAACTGCCTGCCCTAGGGATGGTGGGTGGGGAAAACAAGTTATAGGCTGCCGCTGGCCCAGGTGCGTTCCTGGTGGCGGCACAAGGAGCAAGATACTGTTCCTGCGCCTACCGCCCCTTTTTAAGAGAGGGCAGTCGGACCACCAGGCAGGAGGCTGGTCTAAACCAGTCTCCCCAAAACGTCCGGCGTTCGTGTGAACCGGAAACACTTAAAGTGCTTCCGGTTCACTGCTGGGGTCTAGCGCGACCTGCATAATGGCGGCAGGCACTAGATAGCGCTTGCCTTACCCATATGGCCTGGTACTTGCCTACGACCCTTTTAAAGAAGAAACCCCCAACTCTGCCCTTGGATGGATGGGTACCCCGCCCCGGCAAGGGTTTCAAACCTCACTATTTTGGATTGGGGGAGTGACCCCATGGCCGTATTTATTACATATTAAAACATTGATTATACATTTTTACTACGTACACTTTACGCAGAAAGTCCAGCTACATTGATAGACACATGTCACTTGTCTAACCTTGACATGCTCTAATACAAATTCCACTCCTAACGTAATCTAAAAATGTATATACTTTATTTTCTGCGTGTCCCCTCTAGAGCCTACGGCAAGGTTAATGACTGGCAGCCCCAGATCAGATCCTGGTAAACTACAAATGCTACTCTATCAGAGTAGGCTTGCGTAGGGGGTACAGCTTATCGGACGGATACTTTCTACCGGGCCCCCCCTACGACCTAAGCCTTGAACTCCATAATGGGTGCACTGGCAGCCCCAGATTCCGGTAGAACTACAAATACTTCTCCACCAGAGTAAGCTTGCGTAGGGGGTACAGCTTATCGGACAGATACTTTCTCCCGGGCCCCCCCTATGCCCTAGGCCTTTAACTCCATAAAGGGGGCTGCAATTCTGCATAATTGCGCACTGATGCACATGTGCGTGCGAGTGTGGCCACTGGCCTACTGGAAAGAGAGACTCCCCTGGCCCCCGCAGCCCGACAGGCTACTGACCGGCTGTCACTGCCCCCAGAGTTACATGATGCTGGCTTCTAAGGGCAGAAGAGTATGCTTACCAATCATGACTTTACCGCCACAGGCCAGCATAGTTTCCAGACTATCTGGCCTCCACCTGCGCTCACTAGGAGGTCATGCCCTGTGTCTGGTGCTCTCCAACCATGCTAAGACGTCTTCCATAAATGCTTGATTCCCTTTGGATGATAAGTGAAACACTGTTTTGTGAAAAAGAAGGTGCTCCGCCCTGCCTCGCGGGTTTCTCAAAAGACATTTTCTTTAAACGATGGACATATGAATGACCAACTACCCAGGTTTCCTGCTGTTCTGGGGCCCATGAATGCACTTGGGCCAACACCTGAGCTGTTCGTTCTTGGACTGTTGATCGCCGTCCATCTGTGTGACAAGGTGACTTCCTCCTGTCGTGATGATGGGCCGATGCAGACTTCCCCCCTGAGTCACAGGGTGAAGAAACTGCAGGCAAACGTGAAAAGAACAATCATCAGGCCACTGTCCCACTGGGGGGCTAACACATACACAACAGCACATAGCACTAAGTAACTGTGTACCTGCGCAAGCTTCTCTCTGAGTTGCAGAATGAAGAACTTGCAGTTAACTGTGCACGGAACCGATGGGTTAAAGCATGTGCAGCCGCACGCAGTACTTGTAGCAGTTAGAGGCCCGCCTGCTGACCCTCTTGACCTGCTCCTCCCTTAGATCCCTTGCCCTAGCTTCGGTGGCCGCCCTAGTTCTAAACGAGTGGGTCACTAAATTTAGCTGAAATCCAGGTGGGGGCGCAAGGAGCAAGAGAATATTCCTGCACCCACTGCCCCTTTTTAAGAGGGGCAGTGGGACTACCTGGCAGGAGGTTGGTCTAAACCAGTCTCCCCCAAACGTCCGGCGTTCGTGTGAACCAGAAGCACTTAAAGTGCTTCCGGTTCACTGCCGGGGTCTGGCGCGACCGCCATAATGGCGGCGCGCGCTAGATAGTGCCTGCCTTGCCCAGGATCAGTGTACTGCTGGTTGCAGATTTCATGATCAAATACTTGCCTGTGATTTTCTGTCCCATCCATACAGGTGAATGTGGTATTTCTTTGTAAATTAATTTACCTCTTTGTACCAATCGAGATTGTCACCTCTGCTTGGAAGAACATTACTTGTGATAAATATTCGATGTTGGGAACCAATCATATATGAGCATTATTTTGTACGAGATAAGTACCCAGGCCAGAGAGTCAGGTGGAGGCATTAATGTACATATGTATGTCACAGAACAAATGAGAGGGGTCTGGATTACCCCTACATGCACACTTTCGCCTTCACAACTGAAGGTAACCAGATTTCGGTATGTTAGCCCTCTGTTCTTTATCCAAACCTCTCTTCTTCTGTTTGCTCAGTGTCATCTTAATGATTTTTTGGGTTCTTGCAAATCATGCAGGCTACTACAATTAGCACATAAGTTGGAAACAAAATTCAAAGTTTTTACAAACAGGGGGCCCCAAAATATGTCATGCCAGGGGCCCCAAAAATCCTTAAAACAACACTGCTTTATTCCTGTATTCTTTTTACAAACGCGCTTACTCTTTCTCCTGATTTACTCTCTTTTTACATACCCCTTATTCCCTTTACCACTTTACTACCTTTTTGTAATTCCCTTACTCCCACTCTCACTTTACTTTTTTCTTGCAACTCTTTACTCCTGCTCCTACCATTTTTTACAAACCTCATACTCCCACTTTACTTCTTTTTTATACCATTCGCTTTCCGTCCAACTCCAATCCCTTTTTTCACGAACTCCCTTACTCACATGCCAGCTTTACTCCTTTTTCAAATCCCTTACTTTCCCTTTCGCTTTACTTCCTTTTTTATCAGCCCTTCACTGCCACTCCTGCTTTACACACTTTTTTCAAGCCTCTTATTTTCCTTCCCGTTTTACTCACATTTTTTTTTAACCCTTTATGCCCTCTATTACTTTACTCCCTTTTTATTAACAACCCCCTTCCTATTTAGTCTTCCCCATCCTGGAAATCCACCTTATTTTCCCGTCATACCTGGCTGACCTTTAAAAGTAACATATATCTTACACAATGAAAAATACTTTTGTGGAAAAGGTCTCTCCTCATTGCAACTTTTATCTGAAAATTAAATTGCATCATCCTGTTTTCTTGAGTCTATCTTTATTCTATAAATTCATTAAATGACGGATTACCGCCGCTAAGCACGTAAATAAGCGTAACTGTCACTAAGCTTAACTGGACTCGGTTTACCAATTTCGGAAAGACGACAGGCTAAGTCTGCCAGGTCACGATTCGAACTCTCGACCTACAGAAAACTCCAACCCTCAGCCAAGAGAGTAAAGGTGCTGCGCCGTCTGTTTTGTCTATAACGTTCACATGATTACTTACATCAAAACACTATCACGACGCGAATATAAAACAAGTTTGTTTGTTAACATCTCAGTTGGTTTGTTATGCCTCGCGCTGCGTTCACGCAACCTAGACAGCCCAAGGCCAAATAGGTTATTTGCATAGTGAAGTCTTGTAAAAACAGGGCTCTGGCGAGTTTGTGGTCATGGAACATCTGCATTTTTTCTACTCATTTGAGAACGGAAATCCCCCTCCCCCTCCCCCCGCGCCCCCTTAAAGATGAGCGAACAGGCGGTTGTTCGATTTAAGACTGTCATCTAAGTATGCAAAAGCATAGAGTAACCGAACTGCACTCGATGCAGGTGGGCAAACTGCAGCAAGGGAAATTCCCCAAGAGTTTGTCAACAAAAGAAAGCACATTTATTATTTCCTTCACGAACTGTTGGGGAAGAATGAGCCCATTCAGTCTTTATTATTTATTATATGTCGTTACAGAATTTAAATATCTACACAGTTACCATGATCAGGCAGAAACCAATCTGTATATAACAAACTAATAAAATAATAAATGGCCCTATTTAAAGTTAGTTGGGCCATGGTACAGCTGCATCCCAGCCATAGCTGGCCTGCCTCACTTAAAGATGTCTACGGGTTTAAAAGACCTATTTCCCCCCATAACAGCTCCCGTGTACTGCACCAGAAAGACTTCAAGGAAAAAACAAGTATTTTTTAAAGCAGTAGGTCTCGCCTAGGAAACGAGAGCAAATGGGTTTGCCAATGTTTATTCATGTTTCTTAGCAGTGCACCTAATGTCCAGAATGACTTTTAAAAAATCCACTAGTTCTTTCTTAGGCAAGACCTATTGGCTTTGCCAATACTACTTTCAGTAACTCAGTAATTGATTCTTCTTGTTCAAGACCAGATGATAAACCAGCGCAAAGAACAAGGGAGGCTGCAGTCGAACCCAACAGATCCTATTGAATAGATTGGCTTGAAATTGGCGAACGGCGGGCCGCAGCCTTCTTAGGGAATCGGAACAGATTTGGAATCCAAACACTGAAGATCGGACACGATAGTGTCACTTGGACCTAGATAGAGTAGTGTTGCTGAGGTACTCAACCGGATGCAACATGATAATACCCAGGGGCGCAACTAGCCCTGAAAGTCTGGGGGCTAGTACTAAAGTGTTGGTGGGGCTACCATTTCACACACTGGAGGTTGAGATAGTATTAGAATACACATTTGGAAGGCCAATAAGTCAGGGTTTGATGGTCTAACACATAGAAAAGGCATATGTCCAGGCCTGATCTTTTCTTCAGAGGCACATTAAAGCCAGATCTTTTGTCTTCACCAATGCAGTCCCCCAAGACACCGAGCACTGCTGGAGTTCAGACAGCCAGTCCTCCGAGCATAAGATGTCTTCAAGATGGTTGTTACCAAGCACGTCCTGTTCATGTAAAAAATGAAAGCACTGAAGGCTTACTGGAAAAGTGTCTTTTCTGATCAAAGGTAGAATAAATTGCATAATGATAACTTGCTTCCAGGGAACAAGAAGATGTGTGTGTAGGAATCTCCCAATGTGCAAAATAAAGAGTTCCCATAGACACTGAGAAATAGACTTAAGGTGTGAAGAATGAATAGGGATAAAGAAAATCAAGGGAGCATCTTTCTGGTTGTAACAAAATGAGGTTGGCTCACCAACAGCTCAAAAGGAAAGGGTATCCATAGAGATTAATAAGCTGGGTATCTGCTCACAATGTAAAAGCATGTATGTGTTGGCATTTCTATGGCATGGACCGCAACCGAGAGCAACAGAGCGTTGCCCGTTATGGGAGGTGACGGCAGATGATGCTAGATTGTATTCATCAAGTGGTGGCTTATACCTTTCTGTTGCACACTTGCATTAGTATCTCGAACATTTATAAGTTTAGGCACATTGTGAATAAGTTATTTCCCTGAACTATGCAATTTCCAGTCAATGCCAAGCTGTATTAGGTCCTCAGATCGACAGCTTAGCCACTAGACAGCTTCTTCCTTAGTTGATGTACTAGAACCTTTAAATGAAGCTTTAAACATTCAATATCACCACTCCTTGTGAACACTCATGGTCTGTTGATGTTTTAATATAGACATTAGGCTGCATTCCTCATGTTGTCTAGTGAGTGGACTGAATACATATTATTTTGTTATTTAGGTTTTATACATGGGTAGCACCTACATTTATTTTCTCCTACTTAAGGTTTATCTAGTTACATATACAGAATTGTTTAAAGTTCAGTACATTCAGAATATGCATAATGAGTAACTGTGAAACCTGTTCCAATATTACCATTGAGAGGTTCTGGTGATATTTTTGGGCCTGTGGTTTGTAAATGTCATCAGAAGTCTGAGATGGCAACGGCAAGCTGTTTTAATCAAAATGCGATCACAATGGGCATTGACTGGAATTCAAATGTTTTGGTTTTGTTAACCAGTCACAAACCCTTGATAGAACAATAGGCAATGGTGAGACCAGTGGATTTGTGTGACTCTGTGGCTGCAGAGTTTACAGCATAATTATGAATTTACTGAATTTGAAACGTAATTCCCAAAAAATGTTGATTTTACCAAATGTGTTTCCAGCTCAAAAGGATGAAACTAATTCTGCCTCACAAAGTGCCCCATGATTTGCATTTTTTGTCGCATAGTTTCGATAACCTTGGTTCTCAAAGCTGCATAATCCTAAGAGCCTGGATAATGTAAAACCTTTGCACAGTGGAGACAAAATCTTTATATCACACGTAACTGAAATATTTTCCCATTTCACTGTTGCTTAAAAATATGTGGGTTTAATTCTGCTGCTTTTTGTGCAATGAAAGCACCAAATCACGTAATACATGCATTTTTACTTGAAGATGTGACAACTTCTCAATAATCACCATTGTACTCAGTGTAGAGCAGAGATCGATGTGGGAATGAGAATCTCTTTATTGTGGCATTTTCTGTCATCCATGGGAGTGTTCAAATGGTGGCTGAATCTTTCTTCAGTTTTTGGCCCTGAAATACTTCTTTAAAATGGCTAAAAATAGCTGTGAGAGAAATTAGGCTATTTGGTAAATTACAACTATACAGCCAATTTCCATTTTGTTAGCTCTAAATTTATTTTTTTGTAAAAATGCACACTTACACCTAGGCTAAACTCGCACTCCGTTACTGTTTGTTTCTCCCCAAATGAAAGAAGGTTAGGTAAAGATGCATAGATTTGAATGTGTGCATGCTGCAACAGAAATTTATCATGGGAAATAGAGTTAGTAACCATATTATTGAAGGAACAGAAGGCATGCAAAAAATGCATTTAATCTTGTTATGGTGAGCATCGACAGCATAAGACACTTCTGCAGGATTCGATTGATATAGCCAGAAGGAGACCTGTGAGTAGACTCATTTATCTGGAAAAGTCTGTGCCCTTAACAATGCTGCACCACCCTCAAAGTGCTCCTGTAGCTCTAGCCAGTGCACAATGCCTGCTCTCTCAACTAGTGAGGAGCCTGTGCTCATTCACCTGAACAGATGCACTTCACAAATACTCATAACATAACATAACATAACATAACATAACATAACATAACATAACATAACATAACATAACATTCCCACTCTGTCTCTGTTCTTTTCCAGTTCAGTCATACTTTCCTAATTTTCTTCTTACCTTTCTGTCCATATTCACACACAATGTTAGTTCTCTTTCACTACTGTCTACCTTGTCTTTCTCTCTCTCTTCAATCAGTTCTCGCAATCTCTTCTCTCTCACTGTTATCCTCACTCTCACTTTGACCTCCTCACTCCTTAACAGGAAGATTAACCTGGGTGAGAGATGTATGATACTCCCACAGAATATTAGCTGGTCCTGGCTTCTCAGTTCACACAGTACCTCAGGTTTTACATTATATGAATGAAGGCTGAAACAGCTCAACTCTGGCTGCGTACTGTCTCACCTTGATATCTATGTCTGCACAGGGACTCACCACTTTCTGCAATGGAGCTCAGCTCCATACTTGGAAGAGCTCAGCTCTGTCTGCCCAGGGTAGCAGTGCTCTGTATGGATGAACTTATCTCCACCTCAGGGAAAGAAATTACCCATGGGTACACGGTCTGTGCTCCATTTGTGCATGGGTCCAGCACTATGCATGCAGGAACTCGGATGAATGTGTGCTGGAGCTCAGCTCTATCTGGTGGGTGAGTTCAGCTCAAAAGGATGATAAGGTATGTTTGTCGTAGAGCCTCACTCTCCCTGTATGCACAAGATCCTACTTTTGTCTGTGGAATGTATGTCTTCTAAGGGCCTGATTACGACTGTAGTGGTATGGCGCTGGGTCTGCCCAGCTGCCGCACCGCCTGCCAGAATAGGAGTTTCTCCTGTCTGGTGGGCTGGTTTTTGGCATTCCCACGGCAGTGCCTCTAGAAATGGGTGCTGCAATGGGAATGCCCAAAAAAGTTCCTGCACAGCATGGACTGAAAAGTCCATTTCATGCAGGAACTGGGGAGCATGCACATAGGGGTGCACATGTTGTGCCCCAATGCATGCATCCCCATGCGGAGGAGACAGAGGGGGCCCTACAGGGCCCCCTTTGGTTCCTCTCCGCCATGGAGTTCATGGAGGTGGAACCTCCATGTCACTGCCGGCGGAGAGAAAACTCGCAATATGCTTGGCAGGACAGCTGCGGTCTTGCCAATCATGTTGTGATCTCCTGTTGCTGCAATACCACCAGGGAACGACAGTTCCCTGGTGGCTACGTCAGGCTGTGGCAGTTCCACCGCCTGACTCATAATAGGACAGTCTGGAGACCGCTACGGCGTCGCCCCGCGGGTCTGGCGGCCCGTGGACTGCCAGACTCATAATCAAGGCCTAAGTGATCAGCCAATCTCAAGAAGAACAACCAACTTCCTTTCCTTAATAACATTAGCACCGAAATAAGCTTCTTGATACCAAGCAGACTTCACACTTTTGAATGGTGATGTATTAATGGACATTGCACTGCAAGATTTTGGACACATGGCGATGATCTCTATTTACCCTGTCTTCTTATCCCTCTCAATGGCACTCTCTTCCTTCACACAGTGGGATTTCCTGTGAAAGTAGGGGCGGCTCCTCCATGTGGGCAGAGGAGCGTCGCCCCACTGCTTTCTCGCAGTGCGAGAACCAGAAACATAAAATGGTTGTATTACTAATACCCCCGTTGGGGGCGGGCGGGTGGGCGGTCCTGCTTCAGGGCAGGGGATGACTGGCTCGCCACAGTCATACGCACTCTGTTTTCTCCATGTAGGCTGCAGCCAGCCTGCATGGAGAAAACAGCCTCCCTATAGACGCCTGTGCGGTCTGCGTCCCAGCCAATCACAATGCTGACATTGCAGCTTTGTGATTGGCTTAGGGGAGGGAGTCTGCCTGCTTGGCTGCTTCCTGTGTGGAGGAGAGGATGCAGGACGACGTGGGACTGGACCAAGCTGCAAAGGTAAGTTAGACTTTTAAAAAATGTATTTAAAATTAACTCCCCTCCATTCGACTCCCTCTCTGCGCAACCTGCCGCTCCCCCACCCGCGATTCATGCCGGCCGCGACTGTGTGAGCGTCTTCTTGATGTTCATTGCTTTTTTGTTATTTTGGTATGTTGTTTTAGTCTACATTCGTGTGAGAAAAAGTTGAAAGAGCAGGGAAGATCGGGCTGAGACAAGGAAATAAGAAATGAGGCAAGGTGAATTGTATCCAATGGGAAGGAGCAGGTTTAGAAAAATGAAAAGGGAGAATGACAGAGAACAGGCGAGAAGACGGCCACATGTGAAGAGAGTGACAAGAAGAACACAGAGGAGGATGAACAGTGCTGAGGTCCAGGTGACTATATATGGGCAATGCAATGCCTGTTTGGATTCTTTGAAATGTTAATAGCCCCTGGATTTGGAGCAGGCACTGTTCTTCCTTTGGCTCAAAGTTTTCCAACCACCAATTCCAACTTGCAGAGACGGACCCGGTAAGGATGATCAAGAGGTAGAACATACAAGGGCGTAGAAATCTTGTGAAAACCATGCTGCTGTGGTAGAAAGCTTTGTTGGTAGAAGTGACAGTTGCTGTTTAGCCACAGTATCAAATCAAATCAAATCATAAAACATTTATTGAGCGCACATATCACTCAAGAGTCTCATGGCGCTGGTGGATGTCTCTGAGAGGATAAGATTTTAGATGCAGCTAGATGTCAACAACCATGTCTTTAGATTCCTACGGAAACAATTGTGATCACTTAAGGTGCGTAGGTGTAAGGGTAATTTTTTTCAGAAAGACGGCGTAAGGTAAGAGAAAGATCTCCCTCCACTTGTATTAGTGCGATTCTAGGAGGCACAAGAAGTGCTTGATTGCTAGATCTCAGGATTCGACCTGGTAAATACTGGGTTAGTTTTTTAGGCCAGAAAGCTGGGCCCTTTACGTACATGTTCCTGTGCGTAAGACAGAGCAATTTAAAGCGTATACGTTTTCGTATGGGCAACCAGTGCAAAAGCTTCAAACTGGGAGCCGATGGAGATCTAGGTGGAAGATTAAGTACCAGTCTAGCTGCAGTATGTGGCAGAACCTGCAACCGTGATAAAATATTTTCGTTGGTGGAAGCCAGTAGGGCATTCCCATAGTCCATACGATTGATGATAACTCCTTGGACTAGGGGCTTTCTTGCTTCCATTAGAATCCACTTACAAATTTTACGCAGGCTACGCATAACTCCGAAGCAGGCATCAATAGTCTTATTGACATGGTCTTTCATTGACAATTTGTTGTCTAGTTGGAAGCCCAAATTTCTTACTGACTGAGTTGGAGTAGGACAAGGGCCAAGGCTAGAGGGCCACCAATCAGGTTTCCAATACTCATCTGCCTTACCAAAAAGCATTATCTCGGATTTCCCACCATTCAACTGAAGGTGGTTAGTGCACATCCATTTCTCAATTTGAGACATACAGTCTTTAAAGCGAGAATTAGTTTCCAATGGGTCTGGACCGAGAGTGACCAAGATCTGGGTGTCGTCGGCGTAAGACACAACTTCAAAACCAAAGGAACGAATCACTTTGGCCAGAGGGGTCACATAAAGGTTAAAAAGTGTAGGACCCAGAATGGAGCCCTGCGGTACTCCCATCTTAACAGATCTACTACAGGAGTTAGTACATCCCACCTGTACTATCATAGTACGATTAGTTAAGTAGTTTTTAAGCCACAGAAGAGCCTTTCCCCTGACACTAATCTCCCAAAGCCGGCGCTCAAGAATGCTGTGGGAGATGGTGTCAAACGCAGCATATAAATCAAGCAGGACGAGGATAGATGACTGCCCCCGTCCAATGCCCGTCTGATGTTATCAGTTACCTCAAGCAAAGCTATTTCGGTGCTATGGGCTGCTCTAAAGCCGGGTTGAGAAGGGTCAAGCAGTCCATGGTTCTCTAGATGGACAACAAGCTGTTTGTTGACCAAGAACTCAAGCATTTTACCGAAATGAGGAAGCAGCGATATAGGACGATAATTAGTTAAGAGTTTAGGGTCTGCAGTAGATTTTTTCAATATGGGCCGGACCCTGGCAGTTTTTCATGATGTAGGAAATTCTGATTCTGAAAATGATTTATTAAATAAGTCAGTGAGGTAGTCGAGTAGAGCAGGGGCAACGGTAGGAAAACATTTTGGTGACAGTGGGTCAGTAGGTGAACCAGTTTTTACTTTAATAAAGGCTTCAGTCACCTCTGCAGAGCTGCAGTGGGTAAATTCCGCCAAAATATGTGGGGGATCAAAAGGAGATATCGAAGAATTCCCCATATCATTAAAGTTATCATGCACTGGAAAGGAAGTATGGATAGCCATAATCTTGTCCTCAAAGAATTTAGAGAAAGAATCTATCCAATCCTGGGAAGTAGAAAGTTGAAACTGAGCAGGAGGAGTAGAAAATTCTTTAAAAATTTGATTGAGCTCTTTATTTGAGTTTGAAGCCTTCTCAATACGATTCAGGAGAAACATTTTCCTTGTATGCCTTATGTTTTCCATATACTTATGATGAACACCTTTGTAAAATACTCGGTCTGTCTGTTCTTTGGTTTTCCTCCATTTCCGCTCCGCGGACCTACAAGAGAGCTTCTTTAACTTTAGTTGGTCGGTAAACCAGGGAGCAGCTCGTGCTTTAAAAGTAACTTTAGTAAGAAGAGCGATTTTATCCAAGGTATTAATTATAGCTCTATCTAGGGAGATCGCACACGAATCAATGTTATCATTAGGGCTAGATGGAGTAGGCCTAAAAGTGGCAGAAAAAAAAAGCAGAGTGACTTTACTCTATGATCTTCTCCAGACTACTTCCTTACAAGGGACCACATTGATAACATGGTCAGGAATGATACATTTTAATAAAAAAATGATCAGACCACAATAATGGTATTGGAGACTCCACCCTAATCTCTGTCAAATTTGTCAACAAAGGATCGAGTGTGTGACCCGCAATGTGAGTTGGCCCGGTTACCAATTGAACTAAATCCAAGGTGTTAATAGTGGAAATTAGCCTTTCAGTATCGGTATCATGTAATAACTCAGCATGGTAGTTGAAATCGCCTAGCAAAAGTGAAAAATCAGAGGCTAATACATGAGGAGCGGTGATCTCCAGTAATTTATGTGGAAAATCATTTTTTGAACCTGGAGGTCTGTATACTAATGCAACTCTCCACGCTCCTCCTAACAGACCATCAATTTTAAAGACACATATTTCCATATTACATGTACTTATGGACTCTAAAGAAGGGATATTCACAGCCGGGGTAGTGGCAATGAGTAAACCACCTCCTCTCTTCTTTCCCCTATCCACTCTTATTACTTTGTGTTGTGGAGGAAACGCAATGACCACATCTGGAGAGGCGTGCTCATGTAGCCAAGTCACTGTAATAAAACAAATATCTGGTGATTCCGAGTCAATAGGACTCCAGATTTCCACAGCATGTTTGGGAACGGAACGTGCAGTAAAATAGAGTGCCTTTAATGGTCTGGAAACTTTAGTAAGGGTGGATGTATGAGAGGCTAAGATTTCACAGACAGGAGCTGGAAGAGGAGAACAAGGGATAATTGGGTCCCCACAGGATGAAACAACTGTTGAACCAGCTAAGTGTTTAGACAAAGAAGGATCAAGATCCTTAAACTCCTGACTGGAATACCTAAGCAAGGACATCTTGGCAGTGACCATTAGGGAATAAAATAAACATTTAAATGGAAAGGACAAGGGTCAGGGCAGCTGGCAACGGTCTGGCACGGACGGGCGCAGACAGGCCTGCCTTTGGTGCGCCGCTGCCCGCGTCCGCTGCACAGCCCGCCTTATGAAGGACAGAAGGCAGGTAGCAAAATGCTAGAAGGCAGACTACCGGAAGTGAAACTAACACCTCCTCGTCCCTCCACAGCAATCGGCACAATTTGATGCACAATTTGATCAGCCTATTCAGTCTATTATGTGTCTGTCCACCAAACAAAAAAGCGCAAGAGGCACACAAGGACCTTCTGGGAGGTGGAATGTGAGATGTCTAAGAGGTGTAGGTCAATTATGATTTCTTCACACAGGCACAGTCCTTTTTATTTAGCACACATATTGTGCATGCCTCAGGCAGCACACTCTACCTGCTAAAATGGAGCTGTCAGGGGACACATCAGTGCATCGCTGCAGCCAATGAAAAGCCTCAAAGTGCTGCTGGGGCAGTATTCTCTGCACTGTCCCAGCTTCTTATAATTCTGTGCTTCCAGTCCTATTAACAGGGCCACTTGAAATATGTGATTGTGTGGCTGCAGTGTGTTTTGGATAATTATGGTTTAGTCTCATTTGCCGCATAATTCATCAACTGCTGCATTTTTTTTTAAACACAGACTTTATTAGGCTTTACAATTGCAACAGTACAATGTTAAATATTGCTTCATACGTGTTGAATTTTCAATAATACGAGTCTCACATTATACAAGTAGCCAATGCAACCCACCTACCCTATCCCACCAGCGTAAACCCAACCCATAACAAAACGAAACCAAAACAAGTGCCGCTGTGTAGGTACTGCATTTTATCCCAGTAAGGGTACCAGGTGATAAGTACTACCGATTGTAGTGAGGAGGAAAGGGGGGGGACAACAGTAATGCGAGGGGCAAAGAAGAAAAAAGGAGGTAAGGAATTGGCTATCCACATTGAGGATGTTTGCTATCAACTAAGTCACTATGTGTGGGGGGGTGTCGATTATCTACTCCACTGTTTGTTGGTGGGGTATGTGAGTCTCCCGAGACCTCCTCCATCTCTGTTTTAAAAAGTTCTATCAAGTGTGCCCAGTCTAAAGATATTGGACGCTTTTGTAATCCCCTATATTCTTCCCGCTGTAGCACCTCCATTTACCCGCGCGTGGTGGCATGCAGGATTTCCAGTGCTGTGTAATCAGCCTTTTTGCAATCATCAGGGCAAGCATCGCAGCAGCATCCATCATCTGCTGCATAATAAACAAACTTTTTTCTAGCTCAAACGATTCAAATGTTACTAAAAACCCAGTGACATGTGTTTCTGCATACAAGAAGTCCCTTTGGAAAGGTTAACTGGTCACCGTTCTGCTGCTTATTGGTAAATGTAGGTATCACATTTACATTGGTACCAATGAGGTGCAACCTGTGCCCAGAAAAACAAGTATAAAAATGTCAAAATAATGAAATGATACTTTTACAAAATGTGCCGCATTACGTAATATAATTAGCATTTTCTTGCCACATAATTTAGTCAACCCTGCTGCATAATTTAGCCCTCCCCTTACGCATAATTCCAGGGGCTCTGCCTATCAAGTAGCTCAGGAGATATTGAGGTGGGTTCCCCTTTCCAATCCTGCCCTTGCTGTGCCACCCAACTCCTTGTTGGGAATCAAGGCTTGCCGATTCCAATGCCCAGCACAGTATTCCTGCTCTGCTGCTACCATGGAGCTTCCAAGATGCCACCTAAAATATTTTTCTCCATGCGTTTGTATATGTGTTTGTGACTGTGTTTGTGAGTGATTGAGAGTGAATGGGATTGAGTGAAAGTGTGTGTGTTTGAGAGTGTCAATGAAAATGAAAGAGAGAATCAGAGGTTGGATGAATAACTGAAAGTGAGTATGAGGGAGTGAGTGAAGGAGTATGAGTGGGTTAGAACTTGTTATTGATTGGAGCTTGTGCAAGGGAGTGGGAGTGGGTGTAGCTTTCAATAGTGCAGTAGGAGCAAATGAACCAGGGCCCAGAGTTAGTCAGTGTGTGTAAGTGTCTTAGTAAGTGAGAATGAGAATGAGTGAGTATGAGTACATGTGTGTGTGATTAACAGTGACTGAGAGGGAGTATGAGTGACAAGGGGAAGGTGAGAGAATGAGCATTAAGAGTAAGTGAGGTAAAAGAGACTAAGACTCAGATTATCAAAACTTTCACACAATGCAGCACAGTACCCAAAGTTTCTGCATTCCATGAGAGGGAGAGAGCAGGAAAACACCATATCTGCCAATATATGGCACCATCCTGCTCTCTCCCTAGCACACAATTAGGCTACCGAGCACCACACACACACCTTTACGCAATAGTGTAACGAAGTCTCTGTGAGTCTAGCATTGGTTTTGTACTGGAAGGGTGTCCTTCCAGTACAAAATACTATGCTTTGACTACCTTTAAACCTTTTCCTACTTTAGATTTATGCACTACAGTCCAGTACACATGCAAAGTGTTAAAGGTTAGGAGAAATAAAAGCATTTTTCCTTTTTAATGCCTGCTTTCATGTGTCGTTTATTTTTTGATGCAAAACACTATCTACTATTGTTAGTAGATAAGGTTTTATGTCAAACACCATGGATGATTACATGGGAATGCCCCCTGCAATGATCCTTTGACACAGAGTAACACAAGGCAGAGATTTGCACTGCTTTGCATTACTATCAGTAATACATGTTGCAGAGGTTTGCATCACTGCTGTGATGAAAATGCAAACCCAACATAAAATGGTTGTGAATCTGAGTCTAAATGTGAGTGGAAATAAGAATGAGTGAGGCAAATTTTGACAAAATGGGGTAAACTTCTGGGAGGTAGTACACCCACCACTTTCAAAGCTCACTAGCCACCACTGATGCCAATACTAAGTGATGAGATTTGATATAATGAATCTCAGCATCAAATCAACATCCTGTGATCCTGGGCAAATCACTTAATCTCCCAGTGCCTAAAAAAAGAAAAAATATGATTTTGTGTAATGTAGTCTGGTGCTCATACCTGTGGGCCAGGTTTGCTCAATATAAAACTGCACAGATAAACAACGACAGGCAGCCAGGAACATTTTACCAAGAGGACCGCAACAGCTACCATGGGCCCTCTTTGCTTTCTAGCCACCACACTTCTAATTTGCCAAAATAATTTAGCATGTCCTTATGTTTTAGTCAATCAGTAATCCTTTGTATATTCCGTAAATCATGTCTCAAGCATGGTAAATACCTAATGTAGAGTGTATAGTAATGTGTTTACTTCACCACCTGACGTGAAAATAAAATGCATGTGGTTTTAGAATTTGGTTTGTTGCATTCTCCTTGTTATTGTTTGAATAATTTATTAAGTATCATGAGCAGACTGTTGTTTTCATTAGCAGGCTCAAGAAATGATTTAACGAATATACAAAGAATTACTGATTGACCTCTTGCTTATAAATAAGGTTTAGGACCACTGTTTTTTGTACCAGACTGTACCCAGATCCAGGACCATTTTTGGGTGACCCCATTTTTTGTAATGGCTTATGTTTTAGTCAGTACTTTGTACTTTTAAAACGTAGACCACAAAATGCCCCTCATCACACCCTGTACTTGATAAAAAAAAGTCTGGCTTGCTGTATGGTCAATCAATTTAGAAAACAAAAAACTCTTCCTTCCCTTTGTAGCATGTATTTAGCGCCTATTACCCCATACATTAGTAGTAAGTACTATGTAAATGGAATTGTGATTCAAGGCAATTTGGGATTTCTGTCTAGCTTGCTTGAAAGCAGAGGAAGAAGGCTTTAAAGTGCAGATGCTGTCTCACATAACAAGTGTATATGGGCAAGCATTCTCTCTCTTTAAAACACAGATTATCAGTAAAGCACACTGCCTTGCACAATTCGAACCCACTGTGGATGTTTTGTCCTGGATGTTCTGAAGGACCTGTGACCCCCACATATTGTGTCCTTCTAGGATGCTGCAAGCAGCAAGATAAGTTGTCTATCAGAGAAAAGAAAATGTTCATTCTGACAAACTCTTCTCCAGCCGCACTTCACCCATGGCCAGCAACCCACACAGCTGCAGGCCTGTAGCCCGGGCTACGGAACACGACATGGGGGTATTGAAGCCCTTCCAGTCCAATAAGCATTACCCGCCGCCTGATATTACCTATAAGAGAATGATATCCAGCATTATAAAATGCACTTGCAGTTGATGCTTTTAGGGTCATAACCTTTAGTAAACAATTCCATTCAAATATTTCACACTCCTTGCACTGCATGAGCATCACTTGGCATATTGCATTTCTGTTGCAGATTGAAAGCATGGGCATTGAGTAACCAAAACAGCAGACGTGACATCACATACCTGGTGACCTTAATGACATCACAGGAAGGGACATCATATGGCCCCCTAACCAGATTTTTGCCAGGAAGGCATGTCACATGACCTAACACCACAACAATGGAGGATTTGCATTGGATAGTATCACAAATTAAGGCAAAATTGGTCTGAGCGCTGCTTTGCATTATTATGTATCAAGGGGCATTCCATGGATGGTGCATATGCGTTTCCATGCAACCACCCAGGGGTGTTGATGCAAAGCCCTATCTAGAACAATTGGTAGACAGGAATTTGCACCAAAATCAAATAGCATAACAAGGAGAATTTTTTTTTATTTCATCTTGTTTTTCCAACTTTGAATGTGGGCTGAGTTGTACAGCACACATATAAAGTGGGAAAAGCATAAAGCACAGTGTTTGTACTGGAAGGTACTCCTTCCAGTACAAAACCTGTGCTTCAGAATATGCACACTCTTTGCACTCTGGAACAAGGGTATGTGCATTGACGCATTGCTGCCAAAAGTGCAGCAGTGGATGGGGAGAGAAAAAATACAACATATCTGGACCATTTACTCTCTCACTTTGATGCAAGTCAGCGCAGAAACTTTGATGCAGTGTTGCCTTGTGTCAAACAATAGTAAATCTGTGTTGCAATCTCTCACAATTTCACTCACTACCTGTCACTCACTTTCACTCTCTCACACACACACACAGGCTTACACAAACAGATTTTTTTTTCTTTCTCACTCTTACACACACTCTCACTTAAACACACTTTCATACTCAAGCATGCATACGACATACATTTAAAACCATTTTTACTTGCCACAGCTGCCACTACAGGTCCTAAGTGTGCTCCATTTTTTATTACACTAATAGTAAATAATAGAATATTATTCACTTTTTAAAAACAGGCAGACAGTTTTATGTTCTGTTCCCATTACTTAGTAGAGCGTAGCAAATCATCCCAGAGGAATATCTCTGTGCTGTGCTGAAGTATGAGTCTAGTGGAACTAACGAAAAGTGTTTTTAACTTTCCTAGTGCTGTACACAAACACATTTGTAGTGGACGCGTATTCCGGTAGAGGCGTGCCAGATAGGAGAATGACCTGCCGCCGCATCTGGAGGTACGAATCTGAGGAATTTGAAGTAGGGCTTTGGCAATGGATCTCAACAGTCTGGTCGGAAGATAGTATGTACGTCTCTATTGTAAGTAAGCAGGAGGATTTGTGAGTAAGGCAGCACATCTTAAACATGAGCCTTTTCCTAATAGGTAGCCAATGTAGAGAGTGTAAAATAGGAGCAGAGGAAGAGACTGAAAGGAGGATGCACACAAGTCTGACTGCAGTAATCTGCATCACCAGTTGCACTTTAGACAGCAGGGTCTCATTAGCACCCATAGTCAAGAAGACAATAAGTAATGTGGAGCACTCACCCCCCCCCCCCCCCCCGTGTCTTTGACACTGATTTTACATTCTCTGATGCCTGTGGTAACAAAGGCAGTGCCAGGGTGCAAGGTCACAACTGCGACTCCTGGTGACCCCTAAATGATATCCATGATTCTAGGCATAGACAGGACATTGCAGCAGTTAGTCTTGAGAAGTGTGCATCAAACCCTTCCAAGCCCATGTATCCTCTATTAACTTGAGTGGGTGATGGAGGAACGACACCCAATCATTCATCACACAGTCTGGGTTTAACAAAGAACATAAAGATAAGCACAACACACATCAGTACCTCAAATAAATGCAGCCTAATAGTCCTGTACCACTGATGCTACTGCCCAACGTATTGGTATTTATAGTATCGACCTCAGAAAGTTTAAATGCTATGTTGGCCTAGAATTTAAACACTTTATTGTGGGGTTAACCACAGATTGCAGCTATTACCACTAAGATTTCTTATTTAAAACTGGCACTCTTGGGCATCCGGGCGATAGAAGAAATTGGGATGATTTCTGGCAAGCTAGTTCATCTGAAAGCATGGTGGGGCTGCTGCAGAATCAGTTCCACATAAGGCACCTGCATTTGACTCCACCTTGCTAGTGGGGTGGAACAGAATGAGTTGCTGTGGCAAACATTTCTTGACTCTAGCCCTTTATATGCAACAGAATGACAGGAATCCCAAGGCAGTCTTTCCTGCCTCTGCTTTTTGAGCAATACACTGCAAATACGTTTGTCACCTTTTTTTTAAAGCGCTGTGATGAGTTCCAGCTGGCAGCATCACTGCATTTTTCTTTTAATAGCGGAGGGTAGGGGGCAACATGGGCAGCGGGAGGAGGTGGGAGGAGGCAGGCGACAACACAGAGGACAGGAGGAGCAGGAGGGCCAAACAACAACAAAGAGGGTCTGATGAGACGAGCAACAACATGGGTGTTAGAGGGGGCAGGACGGGGCAAGCAACGACAGGAGACAGGGGAACAAAAGCACACTTGTAAGAGACAGGGAAGACGCACATGATGGAGAAGGCCTGCAAACATATGCACTCTTATGGAGTGCTTCAACAAAAAGAAAAAAGTCCCTCCTCAAGCATGAGCAGTGAAAGGACACAAGTACTTGGACCATGCTCAATGGGATGGACAAATCAGACCCTCCAGGAGTTCGTGATTTCGCGGTTTGCTGCAAAATCGGCACTTTAATAAAAATGCTGCGATTTTTACAAAAGTGCCCGCGAAATCGGCTCTTTTGTAAAAATGCCACGATTTTTACTTAAGTGTCTATGAAAATGAAGGAGGTGGGGAGTACTGTGGGTCAGCTCTATCTCAATTTCTCAGGGTCTCAGCTACTCTTTCCTGTTTGTAATGTGGAGGGTGGCAGATGATGGGCAAGGGAGAAAGCTGTACCCATTTAAAAAGACGGAGGATGGCAGTGTGACCCATTGGCAGAAAGGGCAGGAGGAAAAGTATCGGCACGCAGGCAGGCACAGTGCGGGAGAGAGCACACCCTGGTGGCAAGCCGAGCCTCAATCTGGTCGGACCGTATCTTCAACCAGGGACTCTCTCAAATGCTGTGGAGCCTAAGTCCGCTGCTCTCAGAGCTGCAGCCTCGACAAACCGCCGCCGGACACACAGCCTTACTGGAACCACTGTCCATAGGTGTGAGGGCGATGGCAGAACAGGCCTGATATGGCGGGCTCCATTGTCTCCTAGACGCCTGCTGTTTGTCGTCTCAGGACTCAATGGAACCTGGGAGGGGTGAGCAGTGAACGGCGATGGATGGGCAGCAAGGCACGGGGGCAGGGCGGCGTGAGGTTGGCGTTTTCAGTAGCTTTGGCAGCTCCTGCAGCTCGCGTGCATGTAGCTCCTCCTCCTAAGCCGAGTGTCTTTCCATCCAACTGGTAAGGCTTCGGTTTGCAAATCACATAAGTTACTCATTCCATTCCAATTATAATCAACAGGATCTAGTTCCTCCTTCTGCAGCACAAAGAGATAATCCCTGATGCATACTCTCAATTCGATGTATGTTTCTATTTCTTTACAGTGTGCAATGTTTTAGGTGAAGTTCCCTATACACAACATATTTAGCAGGTACACAATTAAATAAAGCATGTATTTTTTCCTATAGAGGGACATTCTATATATATGACTGTGAACTGGTTCAAAAGAGCAGTGAGAGAGAGTCTTAAAAACAAGAACACTTACAAAGGGTTTGACTTCTTTAGCACAAACATTTGACATACACTAAACGTTTTCCATTTTTAGTTTTTGTATAAGAATCACATTGCTGCCCTATACATCACAGGAAATGACATCACATCAGGGCCTCTTTCAAAGTATAATACTCTGCTAAAACAGTTTCCATTGTTTTAAAGCTGAAAATGAATGAATATGAGTAAAATAAAGTGCCGCAAAAATGGCACTAAATTTCCATAATTTGTGCTGCTAAATTTCCATATTTGTGCTGCTAAATTTGCTAATCCATGCCGCTATATCCTGGGAGGTCTGACAAATACAAGAAGAGGAAGTGAAGCCAGCGTGCACTGACCAAGGAGAAGCAAGCAAAGGATTGTGATGATGAAGCCTGTCAAGACTAGATGGTTTGAGAACGCTCCTCAGGACCAGGCAACGTACAAAATGGATCCGCCTCTCGATATCCCCAATTCTGCTTACCATAAAGGCACAGAATATTGGGGGGGGGGAATCAAGCGAGAGAAAGGGTATGGGATAGGAACAGCGTGGAATGAAAACCTAAAACAAAATAGTAATTATTTAAATTGTTACTGTACTAAAATGATGCATACAATAATTACTTAGTACCGGCAGTCAGACTATTTACGAAGTACGTGTCTCAAAAGGTCTCCCCCACTGGATAGTGTTACCACGAATGCGTCAGCTGAAAAACAAAGAGTACATGAAACACCAATGCATTCACTCCAGCAACATAAATACTTTTGACATTTGAACAGGAACTTTCGTACATACCGCAAGCATGGCTTTTCGTTTTGCCAACGAACACTCTATTCACAGGGTCTGCAGATTATCAGCCTTTATTTGCTTTGATCAACTTCACCAAAGACTTTTGCAGAACGACCTACTCAGTAAATATCTCAACAAAAGAAAAGGCTGCAGACTGCAATTCGCACTGTCAGCATGCAATTATATCAATGGAGAAAGGGTTAAGGCTAAAGCACGCTGCAACACAATTGATTCTCATGTCCCGCAATTAGTTGCCTTGAATTCTGCTTTGTTGATCCCAATTAAGTATTTCCAGGGCCCAGCACCAAGCGGTACTCAAAAGTTCAAAATAAGAATTGAGCTCTATTCACGCTTCCTTCAGCAATACACAGTATATCTCTATGGATTTGAAATTACGTTTCTTTACCTGGGATTCCGTTACTGTTGTCAGCCAGGAGTAAGGGAACCTCGTCGCCTCCTCAATGACACAAAGGCAGCCGACAGCGGGAGCCAGCAAACAACAAAGAAACAACAAGCATTTACAATGCAATGGTTTTGCCTTTGTTAAAGTTAGAGCGATTGGCATTGCTCTTGACATTATTTTTATTTATGTTTTTTTAACATAAATAAATGGCATTGTCATTTACAATGCCACTAGCTTTATCTCTCGCAAATGACACACACAAACACCCACAGAGAGCCCCCCCAAACACACACAGAGCCCCCCCACACACACCCACACAGAGCCCCCCACACACACAGCCACACAAAGCCCCCCCACACACAGCCACACAAAGCCCCCCACACACACAGCCACACAAAGCCCCCCACACACACCCACACAGAGCCCCCCCCCCCACACACCTTCTGGCCCATTATCTTTTCTCCTCATCAAAATAACTGCCACGCCCCTTTCTTTGTTCTGAAAATGGTAGGTAGCAAGCCATTTCAAATCTAGGGGGCTGTGGCCTAAAGAGAACTTTCTGAGGGCATGGAAAGAACAGCAGCCTCCTTTTTCATGGATGAGCGTCCCCTAGCTCGGTTCTTATGCTCCACCTGTCTTTCTTTGATACTTCCTCCATTCTTTCCATAGTGTCAACAGTGGGTCAATATGCTTTGTCCTTTCTTTCCATAGCATCATGGCCGCTGTTGGATTCGATACCAAGTACAATGCAACGGTTTTGCCTTTGACAAAGTTAGAGCTTTTGGCACTTTAAATGACAAATTGTTTATTTATGTGTTAGTTTTGAAAACAGATAAATAAATGGCATGGTCATTTACAATGTCAATAGCTTAATCTTTTGCAAATGCGAGACCTATTGCATTTGCACCCACACCCCCACACACACACACACACAGCCACACGCACACAGAGCCACACACAGAGCCCACCCCCACACACACAGCCCTACACACACACAGCCACACACACAGCATCTCACACACACACACAGAATCACACACACACACCGCTTCTCACACACACACACACACACACACACAGCATCACACACACACACACAGCATCACACACACACAGCATCACACACACACAGCATCACACACACACAGCATCACACACACACACACAGCATCACAGGGGAGCAAAGAATTATGTGACAGTGGAGCAACGAATTATGTGACAGGGGATCACATACAACAACGTGAACCAGGTTAAGGAAGATGTCAGGAGCTAAGGCACATAACCCCAACTAGCCCTTCGGCTCTCAAAAACAGTATTCAGAGGCTCTGCATCTCTTCTCACAGAGTAAGCACTATCTGCACTCACTGTATCAGCTTCCTGGGTTTAGGGCATGACTCAAAGGCAACGGTGAGTTGTCAAACTCATGAAGGAGAGTCACAGGGGACAAATTCTGTAAGAGGGACAGATAAAAAACATGTGCCTCGAATCAGAACCGCACATTCGTCAAAGCCAGGATGGCAAACCCAGGTTCCCTAAAGGGGTAATCCTTATTTCATTTTCCCCGGGTATCCCTCAAGTCCTGAGCGCTACTTACCAAACAGTTCACCCAAACTCGCTGGTAATAGCTGGTTTCACCGTTCCACAATCACTAGTTATCAACTGGGAACTCTCAGAACTCAGCCCGCTGAGATCCGTGTACTTGTGTCGCAATCAGGAATCAAAATCTAAAACAACAAGCTTCAACTAATACAGAGACAGACTCGCATGCTTACCACAGTCCACAACAGAGTCAGTTACACTCAGACAGAAAGACAACCTCACAAACACCTGGAAGCATGGTTTGTGCACACACCATAAGGAACAATGCAGCCCAACATGCTCGCATGAATATATGAAGAAATTAAATGACACATGTAGCCAGACAAGAAGCGACAAACCGACAAACAAGATCAGTAGACCCGAGTACACCACAACTCGTTCACACAATAGACACAAAATTGCCGCACACAATATATACATAAATTCTTGCGCACATTATAAGATAGGCAAAATAAGTATCCTGGTAAACGGACAACAGGCCAACCCGCACATCGCCAAGCACAACCTTAGGCTCAGGGAAATACTTCATGTCAGGTACCGACAGAAAACGGCACAGAGACACGCACTGGAAAAGGCACAAAGTCAAGGAAAGACAGGCACAGAGAAACGCCAACAAACGGACACAGAAATATAAAATCAAGCAGGCACAATCCACAAACTGGCACATAGAGACACATTCCAACAGTCATACAAATAAAAGGACAGGCACATAGAGACACTGCAACAGAATACACATACAGCAGCAAATACACAAAGATGGACAAAGAACTGCTCGTATAGTTTGTTAACTCCTGGGAAGCCCATGATACTAATATAAGAACGGAGTGCCCTGCCTTCCCTTAGATTGTGGAGAATAGCAAGTGAATTTTTAGTTCAGTGATCTCAAAGACAGGAAGACCAAAAGAGAGAGGACATTGACCTACATCACACGAGGAGAATGAGCGTATCACTCGTATCCGAGTTAATCCAGGCAGTGCTTTATGGAACTTGCAACGATGTATCTTCCTCTCAGAAAATGCGAAATGTTACTCATTCAACACTATCTTGAATTCATGGGCACCTTAACATATTAAACATGATAGGAGTGGCGGAGGTGGGAGCTACAACGCCAACTATTCTGCGAGAGTCTTTGAAGCGCTGCGTTCAGTAGGTGATAAGGATCTCTTGAGTGGAATGCAGCAGAAGCAAGAGCCCTGCGCCGCCCATAGGCCCCTCTCCAGGCCGCTAACAATGGCACTGTGTCCGCGCACTCCACAGAAGGGCGTACGCGAGGACAGCCAAGCCTCGGGGTCAAGGCAGGAATTTGACAAGGACGTGCCGCACACTCCCGGCCATGGCAACAACTTGGATTCTGAATGCGCACTGTTCATTCTGGTCCACACGACAAGAGACAGCTCCATTATTTCTACTAGTATCAGGATTTTGGGATATCCCATACGGACAACCAAACGCAATCACTCTGGGGCATGACTCAGGTGCATATTGCCGTCCAAAAGGTAGCGTGATCTATGCCAGAGGTATTTGCAGTACGGCAAAAAACGATCAGACCAAGGGCGAAGGTTGGAACAGAGCCAACACTTTCACTTGCACATTCTAGGTTCCCAATGCGAACAGAAGTTTTAAAGTCGATAGAAAAGCATTTCCTACAGCAAAAAGTGAATGCGTGCTGCATAGTGCTGCATTCAGTCATACAGAGAGTGTGTTCCAAGATGTGTGAGCCCACCCAGCACCGCCCAGGCTCTGCAGGTTTCTGAGGTAATGCTCTGATGACCCAGAGCGAGGGCCCTGCGCCTTGCTTATTTATGCCTGGCAGTCGAAGTCATGCCCGTAAAGCACCGGTACCTCTTTTTGGAGCGGCTGTGATTGATCGAGGGATTTGAACAGGAAATCCCCAAGGGCTGCTGCGGCCTTCTTCACAAATATGGTATTCACTTACTGTGACCGCAATCAACAAACGTTTGTGAACCCTCGAGCCACCACCTCGCGCCTGAATCATGGATGATGGCACCCAACCCTACTGTGCTAAAAGGCAGAGGATTGGAAGCTAAAACGAGCACGGGGAGGTTTTAAAGGGAGCGACTGAAAGCCAGGGTTCACGATTACCCTAGCCAACAAGGCACGGACAGCGAGAGGAGGGGCCGGCGGGAACGGCGGAGGGGGGCGGGTTAACGGAAACACAAACAAAGTTAAAAACAAATTAGACAGCGGGAGGGGGGGCGGGAACGGGTACACACTTACCTGCTCGGCAACATAAATCGCGCAGCCCACTCCTGCAAAAGGCAGGACGAGAGTAAACAAAACACGGCTCAATGCCGGACCAGATTCGGGGGCGTTCCCGAGAACTGGCTTTCGGCTGACGTAGCGTGACGTAGCCAAAAGCCAAAAAAGCCAAAAATTCTCGGGAACGCCCCCGAATCTGGTCCTGCATTGACGGACAAACGTGTCTTCCAATGGCTAGCCTCCATTGATGGAGCTAGCCAATGAAAGACGGGGGCGGATTCCCTGCCCCCATACTATACTCATTAGCTTTTTCCTAGCACATGCGTACTTTGTACGCATTGGCTAGGCAAAACCTAAAAAGTGCGTTTTTCCAGATTAATTATGCATGTCGGCTGGCGTGCATGAGCGCCTTCATATGCTCGAGCCCTGCCCAGACCAGCTGCATGTGATTACTGCCTCTCTGGTTCTTGGGACACGTAGTGCCCTTGAGCACTGTGCTAAAACAGAAAGGCCATTAGTAGACATGAACTTCAACAGCCCTGCCAAGTACTATGCATCAGGCGTTAGACTAACACATTTTAGGTGTGATATCCACATCACTGCCTTAACCCCTTCAGTGCGGCGTGAATTTTTGCGCTGTGCTGAACGTTCTAATGAGCCTATCGGCTCATGACGGAACGGTTCCGTCATGAGCACAGCTCAACCGACGCTCATGACGGAACCGTTCCGTCATGAGCATGGAAGGGGTTAAAATGCAATGTCAGGAATTTGCAGCACCCTGACTAAACATGCGAAGAGCGCAGGACTAAGAGTTATGTTCAAGCAGAAAGCGCCACGCTGCTTGAGTGCGCGCTGTGCTGCCTGCCTGCTGTCTAAAATACACAGCAGCACACCATTTTAATAAAGCATTTATGACAAATGTACCACAACACCATCCACACAGAAGTGTTTACTTTTTGGTGCTGTTGCCCCAATACCACGTGGTCTCTTATAGACCTGCTGTGCGGTGTAAACAAATGCAATAAGGACCCAACAGTGACTATGCGTTAGACTTGCCTTTTCCAACAGGTTCACACCCAGGCTTTTTGCTTTTTGGCCTTCTGTTTTTGACATTATTTTTGTTGGTTTTAGGACTCTGGGCACTTTACCACTGCTATTCAGTGCTAAAGTGCATATGCTACATATGTAAATTATGTTTATGGATTGGTGCTTCCATGTTTGGCTTATTTGATTTACTACTAAGTAAATAGTAAAGTGCACTGTGTGTGCCCAGGGCCTGTAAATCAAATGCTACTAGTGGGCCTGCAGCACTGGTTGTGCCACCCCCATAAGTAGCTTTTCAAAGGTGTATCAGACCTGCCATTGCAGTGTCTGCACGCAGTTTTAAACTGCCATGTCAACCTGGCAAGTGCCCCACTTGCGAGGCCCAAACCTTTCCTTTTCTTACATGTAAGGCACCCCGCATGTAGGCCCAAGGTACCCCTCTGGGCTGGGTGCAGTGTATCTGAAAGGTAGGATAGGGCCTGGTGTGTGTGACATGTCCTGATAGTGAAATACAGTGTATTTCGTATTTCACTACTGCAAGGCTATCTGTCCCATGGCTAACATGGGAGTTGCTTTGTAACACCTTACAAATATAACTTTCCATTGGGACATGGTAGAGAAATAGAGTTTGGGCTCTCTAATTTAATAACATATCTTTTAGTGAAGATTGGTTTTTAAATTGTGTGTTTGAAAATGCCACTCTTAGAAAGTGGCCATTGTCTTGATTAGCCATCCTATGTGCCTCTGTTGGGATGTGTATTGATTGTCTAGTTTTGGAGTGACAGGAGCTGGGGATGTGCATTTACAGGGGGTTGAGGCATGTCCTGACTTTCCTGGGTGACTCACAGCTGAGCTGATTAGGCCTGGGCTGTGTTTAGAGTAGTGGGAGGAGTTTTCCTTGAACCTGAATGGGCTCTGTCTCCCTTTCACAATGCTTTCTACACCCCCTGCCAGGAAGCTGGTCGAGAGAGAACAGAACTGGTTTGGACTAAGATAAGGGTTTTATTATCACAAGAGAACAAAGGGAAATGTGGTATAAATATTGGCGCCCAGACCCCAGAACTTTAAAACTCTTTTGGATCAAAAAACATGCCAAGAAGAAGAGCTGGAAAAGCTGTAAGGAGGAACTACTACTTTGCGGTGTGCTTTGCTATATTGGTCTGCAGTGTCTGCTTCTGTCTTGGGCAGGGAAAGGACTGGACTGAACTTTCTGCAACTTCTTTGTTTGAGTTTCTCCAAGGGCTTGAGGTAGAGCTTGCCTCCTGTTGAAAAACTCTCAGTAACACCAAAGACTGCAAGTTCATCTGCTACCAGCACTGGGAACTGTCTGATTTGTGCTGTAGCAGATAAAAAGCAACCCAACGGCATCAACAACGCTGCTGCCAGCTCCTTGTCTTTAAGGCACCATAGAGGGCACCGCCGCACTTCGCACCGAAACCCTTGTCTCATCGATGCTGCTGCTGCCACCGAGCTGCTGTTTGCAAAGCGACCGGTGGGCACTGCATTTCGCACCGCCTTGCTTCACACTGCCGCCCTGGTATCCCTTAAAACGCCGCTTACAATGCCGCCCTTACAACGCCGCTTCATGCCGACATCAATGCCGCTGCTTTCACTGAGGTTTGAGGGCACCGCTTGTAAGTTACACGACGCACCATCTGTCCCACACCGCCGCCTTGGCCTACCGACGCCGGTCCCATCGACTCTGGTTCGTCAGCCAACGACAATGCTTCAGCAACGACCACGCCGCTGCTTGCACCGAGACCTGCCAGCACTGCGACGAACACCGCACCACTTCGCACCGCAGCCCTGGTCTCACTGACACCGCTGGACAACCGTCAACCAGCCGCTGCCTGCACAGCGACCTGAGTGCACAGCACGCCACACCTCTGCATTTCACACTGAAGCCCTGATGCCCGCCGACGCCGGCGCTCCTGACTTCAACCGCACAGAGTTTGATCTGCCCGACGGCTCCTTCACTGATCTCCGCAACCAATGCCTGCTAATGCCGGCTCTTTGAAGCTCGCTGCGAGGTCCCTGACTCTTTGCATTTCTAAAGATACTGTATAGCGGTTGTTTCCGACACCGTAGTTGGCCCACAACACCGTGGTCAGCCAGAACTGTTTGGATTTGTTGTTTATGACACCACGATAGCCCTGGACGGAATTATCAACTTCAAGGAACTGTATTTTAAGGCTAATTTTGCTTATTGATAATTCTAAGAACTGTATGGTGGATTTGTATCATTTTTGGTTTTGTTTGCACAGATAAAATATTGGATATTTTTCTAAAACTGGTGTGGTGTCATTTTGTAGTGGTTTCACTGTATTACTGTATGTTATGTGTAGGCTGTCCGGTTTTAAGTTTAAACATATAATAACTGATAAAACCCCACCAGAAGGGAAATAGCTATCACCAATGTAAACATATAGCCACTGAAAAAAACCTGCACAACCACAAACTAAATGCCATTCAAAGAAAGGAAAAGGAGAGTGAAGGAGTCATTTTTATTTCTTTCTGAAGGGGCCAATACAATGTTACTTTGTTATACAAGATAGTAGTAAGAAAGACTGGGCTAACATTATTCTGCTTGAGTTTTGTTGTGTAGGGATGTCACTAAAATATTGTTTCTTCTTCCTTTTTTCAGTTATGTGGTCCTTGGTCTAAAGATCTAGGGGTTAGAAGCATGTTTTAGGTGTTGTTTATTTATTTTATAAACTGTAGAGAATCAGGAAATATCAAAATCATAGTTGATTTTTTGGCTACATTTGAGTGTTTCACTGTTAGGAAAAGTGTAGGTTTCATAAGAATCTTTCCCAATATGCACCATCACATTTACCCACAGAGAATGGGTAAAAATCCTTGATACATCATCCCCCATTTCTAGTGGGTCAGTATTGATAGCAGGTGATTTGCCAACACCCCAGGTTTTAAACATTCAATGCAAGGTATAGTGACAGGCCTATGTGAAAAGAGTGCAGTCACAAAGCATCTGGGATACTGGTGAAAGCATGAAACCAGACATTTGGAAAACATGGAATGCTGCTGCAAAACTTTCTTACCAAGTTCAACAAAGATTGGAGTAATAGTGTTTGTATTTGCAGTGATTCAGCTATGTAAATAAGTTGTGTGATGACCTGTCAAAAACGATACCTGAGCTGAAGTGCTTCCCTGTAAGGGATCCTTGCCACTTGTTAGATCGTTTTCTGAAAGCATATTTACAATCTTCAGAGTTAATGAAGAATGCTATTGACTTTTTAGTCCATTCTGGTGCACTGTTTTGTTATGCGCGGAAACTAAAACACAAATATTTCTCATTTTATGCTTTGTATGGCATCAAAGAAAGAGTCATCCTACCGGTGTCCCTTAGCTGGTGGTTCTCAGTTCTAGATGCCATGTGGCAACCTTTTACAGAACTTTTCCTGAGTGATGATGCCAAAGACAAGAAATGTGAGGATCTTTGGTCACATATTGATAGTGATTTGAAAAAAGTACACTACTGCATTCATAGATTTTTACAGGAAAGAATGACTGCTGTGGTGGACATAATAAAAAACTAGAGTCAGAAAACATCCTTGTCTACCAAGTGTTCAGCATAATTGGTGTAGATGTTAAATATCTCCTTGAGAGTAGGCTGGGCGACACTTTTAGTGACTTTGGCACTGCAACATGTTCCATGTTAGAGTTCTTGCCACTTGGTAAGCAAAGAAATGTTGAGGAGCAATTCAGGAACTTTTATTTTATAATGTATGAGAAATAGCCCTTCACCAACCATGACATTTCAAGTCAAGGAAGCCTCTTTGTGGTACTCTGCAAAAGTTATAGATCCCTTCCATAAGGCGAAATTTTCTCCGGAGTTTCAAAAATGCAGCCTCATTTTTGACTGCTTCAATAACCTTAAGGGCATATGCTCCCAGTTTAATGCATATGTTGCAGAGCCTGTCACAGAGAATCACAATCTTCAGGTGCACCAGTATTGGGATGGAAAGCTATGTCAGTGGCCAGAGTTAGCAAATTGTATACTGGCTATTTAGGCGTTGCATGTCTCAAGTGCCAATGTTGAGAGGGCCTGTTCATAGATAAAAGTTTACATGGGAAGGAAAGCGCGAGAGTTCATGACCAAAAACTCACTGAAGAAGTATTGTATGGGGTACTACGATAAGTTTGATTTGTAAAAATGTATTTGGACCTCATATACACTGTACTTAAACTGTCTAAATACCATACACTATCAATGCAGAAAGCAAGCAATAATAAAAGAAAATGTTCCATAAACACTGGAAAAACACTGGGGCATATTATCAAGCCTGTGCGCTAAAATTATCGCCGCTTTATCGGCCGAAAACGGCCGATAAAGCGGCGATAATGGGCTTGATAATATGCTCTATGGAATTCCAATCGAAGCACATGTTAGATGTGAAGACATCTAACATGGGGTTCGATTGGAATTCTACAGAGCATATTATCAAGCCCATTATCGCCGCTTTATCGGCCGTTTTCGGCCGATAAAGCGGCGATAATTTTAGCGCACAGGCTTGATAATATGCCCCACTGTTTCTGTTGTTTTTAATGGCATGAAAATGTGTAACCAGTGATAACCACTGCTTTTTTAAGGTGTGAAAATCACTTGAAAACACTGAAAAAACACCACTAGAGTTTACCAAAAATAGAAACTGAAAACAGGAAAGCCTAGTTATGTGCAAATGCTGTATAAAACGGCCTCTGAGTTAAGCCTGATTGCTCATGCTAAGCTACCAAGGGGATGAGCAGGGGTTATTTTAGAAGGGTATCCCCCTATCCTGACTAGGCAGAAGGGTCCCTACTTGGACAGGGTAACAATCTGCCAACCAGAGACTCCCTTTTCTGACACTAAGTTTAGTGGCTCTGGGGGTGGCGATTTGCCTGGTGTTTTCTGGCTAGGCGCCATCAATTGTATGACCGTGATGATGTCTGATTGGCGCTTTAGGCGGCATGTCTGGTTTTTCTTATGGTGGCTGCGCCACCCAAAGTGGTGCACCATGTTATTCACACGTGACCGATGTGCTGTTTATGCTGCAGATGAGGACGCATTCTGGCTTGTAGGCAAGATTCCGGGTCTGCTGGATGACAGTGAGTAAACACAACTTGAATTCACTTGCTGCCCTCTATGTTTCGTAGGGCTAAGACACACTTTTGTTTGGTGTAGGTGAGCACTGCGCCACTTGTGGAAATTCTCGAATTACGAGCAGAAAAATCAGTCACCCTGCCCCCCTACCTGTCCACTGTTTGCATCTCTTTTCATTTGCTTCTAGGCTACCACACAAAGCCACAACGTGCTGCTTCGTGTGACACTGATCTGACTTTCTGTGGATCCCTACAGTTTTGCACTCTTATTGGTATTTTACGAACATTTCCTGAGCAATTGAGATTGCACACGTGTGAACTTCTGGTGCAAAACTCCTTTTGAAGGTGAAGAGCAATCATACAGGACAGCTGATAGCGCCGCCACCAATCGCGCAGGTGCCAGCACTAATAAAGTAAGCCTGGCCCAGAGAGTCATGCGTTAATCTTGAAAATATCTCTCGCAACCATAGGAAAGTGTCACAGGACTACACATGACAGCATCGCCTCCCCACTCACTAATGTGGCACTCGTTGCTGCACACAGTTTGTAGGGTCTCCACATCAGCACAGTTCTTACCACAACAACAGATGTTCTTTCTGTCCAGTCACACCCATAGTGGCAGTGGGGCACATCCCTTGTCCAGGACCCGATGCTATAAGTAGCTGCTCCTATTTCCTTCGCGAGGTCTAGCTCTAAGTTGCTGAGTTGCCTTACACAGAAACCTCTGTTGCTCTCCAGATAAACCTTTGCTGTACGAGTAAATGGCACTGAAAGCATCTGTCATTGAAAACAGAAAGCATTTTTTTCCCCAATGATGATAACTAGTTTTACAGGTTGTGCCGCCAGTTTCTGATATTTATGTTTCCCTCGTCTTCATTGCTTGGTTTTGCTTGCGAGAAAGTGTCACTCATAGTTGTTGAAATGCCACTCATAATTACATTGAAATTATGAAAATGTTGCACATAGCAATCTGAATCCTTGGCAGCTATGCTTCAACACAGGGTACTGTGAACACATGAACACCCCCCACACCAACCCCCCCTTAGGTATAATGATTGATCTCGTGCCTGTTTCAGGGCCCTGATGGCGCCATGAAAACTATCACGCTCTGCATCGTTACTCACCTCCTGACAAAGCCAACAGATGGTAAACAATGTGTGGGCTCTAGGTCCACTTTAAGGTAACAACATGTCGCTCATGCAATGTTTCAAGTGAGGCCTAATGATCAATAGTGGTAAGACTGCATGATGTTGGTAATGTTCTTACCATAAATAGAATCTTCAAACGCATGGGTCATCTTTGGAAATAGCATAAATAGTGTCCCTGTGTTCTGGGAGTTTACTTCCAGAATGCGAGGTAGATTTTAAGACTTTTTCATCTGGGACCATCATGCTATTTCTGGAATCGATATTTTGGTTTCAATATTTTGTTCTCAATATTTCTATACTATGTTATTATATCTTCAATATTTGAGGGACACACCCACTGGGAAAGGGTCTATTCTTCCCATCCCAGCAATCTTTCTGCCCCCTTCCCACCCCCTCTCCCGTGGTGCAGGTAGTGGTAGCTCACACAAAGGAATCCACAGAAGTCACACCACTCCGGACTCCCTTGGGTGTGTAGTTTGCCGAAATGTATGGGAGTGGTAGGTTCCCCTGGGTGGTGTATGAGCACCCTTCCGCTCAATGGCACAGCCGTCGCTCTATGCCTTTGGTGGTGAAAAGGGGATAAGTATCCCCACCTGGCCCTCAGTGTGTCAGAAAGCCTACTAGACACGAGGAAGTGTTTAGCAGCAGTACAAAACTGTGGCATGAGCCTGTGCTCCGCTTCACCCCTAGACACATCAATCTTGGTGCACCCTCTGGGGAGGTGGACAGGGGAAGTATTCCCCAAAGGGGGCAGAAATCCGACTAACCCAACCAGGGAATATTTTATATTTACTGTATGGGGGAGCTGCCTCCTAGACATGAGCCTATGCTTCCACCCAGCTCCAGGCACAAGGGTCTTTCTGCCCGCCCTAGAGAGGGTATATGGTGTGTTTACCCCCAATCTGCCCCCATGGGTTGGCAAACAGCCCACTAGACCACCAGGAAATACTTGTATTTACTGTTTGGCAGGCGTGCGCCCTTTAGGCATGGGCCTCTGCTCCACTCTACTTGTGCACTACAGTCTTTCTACTACCAGGGTACAGAAAACCCACTAGACCGCCAGGCAATATTTCTATTTACTGTTTGGGGGCAGCAGCCCCCCTGGGCATGGACCTGTGCTCCATCCTCACCCCAGGGGACAAGAGTATTTCTGTCCCCAGAGGACGGGTTGTTGATGTTTAGCCCCAATCTGCCCCTCAGACCACCCAGGATTATTTTTATTTATTAAAATGTGCACAAAGTTCCTTATTCAAGCGAAAGACGAAAACCTAGAGTTCTTCGACTCCCTCTTCCCCACTCTAAAGACGGCTACTGCTCACTACCCTCACCAGCCACACACCTCCCCCCCAGTGGCTCCCGTCAAACCCCTAAGCCGCAGAGCAGGCTTCCCTCACCTCAATGATCCCCCCATGCCTATTCACATCACCAGTCATTCGCCTCCCCCAGCCCCGGCCCCCAATTCCCTACATCCCCGGCCCCCTCCCCGTCCACCCAACCTCCCAGAACTCTGCCCCCCCTCCTTCCCATCCGACTCCCAACCCTCCTCTCCACCAAACACAAAACACCCCAGGTCCCCAATCTACTACCCGTAGAGATCCCAGACCCTCTAGCAACTCCGAGTCACAGCCCCCTGCGCCAACCCCTAATCTACTTGCTCACACCATCCCACTCAGTGAAGATAACCACCTCTCCCAAAGGGGCCACAACCCTCCCCCCTCTCGTTTCCTCGAGCACCCGATCTCGAAATCCGAACCTGATCCTCCCACCCCTGTTATCCTCCGATCAATAACTCGCCACATAGCCCCTCCTCCTCATTAGCCCTCGCCTTTCAGAACTCCAATCCCGAATCAGACCCTCCCTCCCCTATTATCCCTCCTAACAGCAACTCGCCTCAAAACACCTCTCCTTCTCTAGTCCTCTCTAAACCGGAACCGGTCCCTCCTACTTCTACTCTCCCCCTACTAAGGTCTTGCGCCTTTGCCCCTCTCACTCAAGGCCCAGTTTAACCCCTCCCCCCCCCCCAGTTCTCATGACAACACATCGCCTGGACCTTCTAGAAGCCCAGATTGCCACGCTGACCATCGGACTGAAAGAAACCCTTTCCTCCCTAGAGAAACTCCAGCTACCCCCCTCTCTCGTCTCACCTCCCACCTCCAGCAACCTCCCATAAGGAATGACTCCTTCCCCCTTTCGGGTCCCTGTCCCCCCCAGGCTCCCGGCTTCCTCTCACTAAACTTTGGACTGAATCACGAGTTGACAGTCCCAGAAGAACTTCTCCCTCCCTCTACCCCCAGGAAGTGAGCTCCCTCGTCTCATCCTACAAACCCCCTCCTAACCAGCCAGCCCAAGTACTACCCCCGCACCCCTCACCCCTTTCTTCGATTCAAGTCATCACTGGAATGAGGAGAGACCCACCCCACCGAAAAGCCGCCAGACCCCCAGCCTATCTCTCCTCCTTACCCAGAGCGAATTCTGTCAACCTGAACTCGAATGCAGGCCCCCCCCATTAACTGCATGCTTATCAATTGCAGATCAGCCGTCAAACATGCAACGGAATTAGCCGAAACCATCCTCTCCCATGACCTAGTTGTAGCCTTCATCACTGAAACTTGGCTGAACACCTTATCCCCTCCCATATTGGACATGCTGGTGCCTCCCAGCTTCTCACTTATCCACAAAGACAGGCCCATTCGTAAAGGAGGCGGAATCGCAGCTATCCACAAAAGTGACCTCTCCGTTACTGAATCCCCCTCCTTCCTTTATAACTCCTTTGAATGCCTTTCGGTCAACATCAACTCGCCCTACCACAGCCCACTTCAATGCCTTCTCCTCTACCACCCTCCAGACAACGCTATTGAATTTGGCGATCAGCTGTCGGATCTGATCACTCAAACCGCTCTCAACAGTGACTTCAGAATAATTCTAGGTGACCTCGACCTAAGATGGAATGAAACCAATACCCCGCTCATCCAATCTCTCACCTCCTTTCTACAAGACCACGATATGATCCAACACTGCTCAGAAGAAACACACCATAGAGGAGCGATTCTGGATGCAATCATTGCGGACAAAAAAACTATTTTAATTGACCACATCATCCCAGTGGACTGGTCAGACCATCACGCCATCCTCTTTCATATTAACCATTCAGCTCTATCCCTCCCACCCACCCAAACATCTCCCAAGTGGGTCAGAAACATATCGAGAGTCCCCCCTGACAAGCTAGAAGATGCTCTTAGCTCACTCCTCCTGAACTCGACGGAGCTCCTCTCAACCACGGAACTCACCTCGCTTTATCATTCCAACCTGGAGCGCGTCCTGGATAAGCTAGCACCTAGAAAACTAAAAGAACCCAGAAGCATCCCCTCCAGGTCCTGGTTCTCCACTGACATCAACGAAGAGCGTAGACTCCTAAGAGCCATGGAAAGATCCTGGAGGAACAACCCCACCGCCCTCAACCGGGACCAACACAAGGCAGCTTGCAAAACCTACTTTAATCATATCAAAAACAAAAAGTCATCCTTCTTCTGCTCTGCTCTAGATAAGGCTAAAAACCGCCCCAAAGAACTCTTCAATATTATCAGGAACCAAACCTCCATTCCTACAACAGACAGCTTAGCAGCCTCCAAATCCCAATGTGATGACTTTGCTAGCTTCTTCAACAAAAAAATTGCCGCAATTGACCGATCTTTCAGCGACTTGCCCACCGCCCTCACAGAGTCGCTCCCCACTGCTTCTACCCTCTCAAGACTAACAAATGCAGCCACTCGCTGGTCTTCCTTCCGACCCATCCAAATTGAAGCGATAAGCGATCTCATTGCCACCACTAATCTCTAGTCACACTCCCTTGATCAGCTACCCTCGAGGCTGACCAAAGACCTGAAGCTTACTCTAGCCCCTATCTGGGCCAAGATCATCAACAGCTCTCTGAGCGATGGCTCCATTCCTGACTGCCTTAAACTAGGTCAAGTCACACCACTCCTAAAAAAACCCGGCCTCGATCCTAAGGTCATGAACAACTTCAGACCAGTTTCGAACCTTCCGCTTTTATCGAAAATTCTGGAAAAATGTGTGCTGTCCCAGCTAACCCATCACCTAGAGATCGCAAATCTTCTTGACCAACACCAGTCAGGGTTCAGAGAGGTCTGCAGCACAGAAACCGCAATCCTCAATGTGATGGATGACCTACACATGTCGCTCGACTCCAACCAATGTAGCCTTCTCATCCTCTTAGACCTCTCGGCAGCGTATGACACAGTGGATCATACCCTGCTACTCAATGTCCTCCAGAAGAGAGCGGGTTTGGAAAAGACAGTTCTCAAATAGTTTGCCTCCTTTCTCAACAACCGCACACAAAAAATCAAAATTGAAAGCTTCAAATCGGACCCCCTCCCCATTACTAGAGGAGTCCCACAGGGGTCAGTACTCTCTCCACAACTTTTCAACATCTACATGGAGCCCCTCACTACAGTTCTAAGGAACACCAACATCCCCTTTCACCTCTATGCGGAAGACACACAACTCTACCTGGAAACCACTTCGATCGCAGACATCCACAGACTAAACGGCACACTCACAGAGGTCCAACATTGGCTCTCATCCAACCACCTAAAAGTTAATGAAGAAAAGACAGAAGTGCTCCTCATCTCAAATAAAGAGGAAAACCCCCAAATACTTGAATGGCTCAAAGCCTTAAACGCCCTTACTGTTCCTCTTGTACCTACAACCTCCGTCAAATCACTGGGATCACTCTTGACCCCAAACTGGACATGAAAGAGCACATCTCTAAAACCGCCAAAAGTGCTTTCCTTACCTGAAACTTCTCTACAAATTGAAACCCTTCCTCCCCTCGAAAGACCTGAAACAGGCCACTCAGGCACTGGAACTCTCCAGAATTGACTATGGCATTGCTACTCTGACTGAAACAGCCAAATCTCACCTGGGACCTCTGACCACTACCCTAAACGCTGCAGCTAGAATGGTCACGGGAACTAAGAAATATGAGCACATCACCCCGGCTCATAAGGATCTGAGGTGGCTTCCTATTGATCAACGAGCCAGCTTCCGCACAGCTTGCCTCACACACAAAGCCCTGCATACAGGCAAACCAGAATACCTGGCCAACAAACTCAATAGAGCCGGTCAGTCTAGGAACTTCAGAAGCTCCAACATGCTCCTACTCATTCCTCTGAAATCACAGAAACATAAAACATCTAGTAAGTCCTTTGCGGGTAATGCTCCCAAGATATGGAACTCCAATCCCCCCCACATCAGGATGACCGCCTCCTTCACGAAATTCAAGATGCTACTCAAAGCCCTCTTTCTTGAGCGGGCTGGATCGTAACTAGAACCCCTTGTTTGACTTTGATAGATCACTATCTCTATGCTCCCAGAGAGAGCTGGATGTCTCACCCTTGATCTCCACCATGTTGTACGCTCATGTTGCTATTGCATAGACTTTTACTTCCCCCTGTTCACCCTGCCCTGTTTTCGTCCTACTCGTCTTGTTGATGCTTATTTGTATTTGATGTGAAGCGCTCTGATACCTTCGGGTCCAGCTAGCGCTATACAAAACTGAAATAAATAAATAAAAATAAAAAATAAAAAATATATATATATACATACAGACATGCAGTCGCCAGTGGTAGTTATAGTTACAACCAAGTTTCCGTAGGAAGAACATTTTTTGTTTTGCTTATAACTTTGGTGTTGTGAGGTTCCGTGACGATTTGAACCCGTGTTTTCAATGTTGTCGGAAATACATAATATTGGTATCAGCGAACCGCAAATGATCCATGTAGCATATCCTGGTGTTCTCGCTACGATACGAGCAAGAGTACTCCTGTAATGAACACATTTCTGATCTACCCACGGCATCCATCTTAGATCATGGCAGCCATTTTGTGTTTCTTGCCCTCACATACGCAATAACCTCTGATCACTTCATTTCGATTAAGGACACGTAGCCTTAGCCGGGGATTCACCTCTTTCATGACACGTGCACCTTAAACCAGATCACGCTGTAGCTACATGACTCGACAAAGGCTGCCTCCTCTGCCCGAGGCCAGCCCAACTGAACTGGTTCTCGTGTCCATTGTCCCGATCATGATTAGGCGGCCGAAGCCGGTAGCCTTGCCCATTTACAACCCACAAACATCTCTTATCCCGCTTTCCTATCTTCCACACCTGGCTCCGTTCCTTTCTTTCTGAATCTTTATTAGGGAGAGGTAACGAAATTTATGATGAGGCGGTCCGGCTCCTGAATGCAATATTGACAAGGGATTGTGATGAACTAGTGGGAACCCCTCTTCGTAGATGTTTGGTATCAGATTTTATCGACGGTTCCTGTGTAACGCCAAATATTTATTGTTTAGGACACAAGGGTTTTGGGAATGTACCAACATGTGAAGAATTCGCCTGAAGGCCAAAATTCAGTATATAAGGAGCAACCCTCTTTGTACAATTTGAACAGGCTCCTAGATACTGCCCATGCGTAGTTTCTGTGACTTCTGTGTCCCTGCAGTAATTAACCTTTGGTCTTTGACGCCACCATCGAGAAGCCCGTGTTTCTGTTCATTTGCGCACCAAGGCAGGTGGAACTCCGGGGTCTTTGGGTGTTGTTCCCTGACACCTCTGGACGGAACCAAATAGTCCAGAACTCCAATTGGCGCCCAACGTGGGGCGACGTCATTCGGTACCGGTCCAAAAGCCTGAAGAGTTCGAGAAGCTTCGTGTGAAGATTCCTGAGGGAGGCGCCCCACTTCATCGATCCCGGCATATCGCAAAAGTGGCCCGAAGTTCTCTTCCACGAGGGTTCCCGTTCAGGACGGCTGCAGTGGGCCGTTGCCTTGACCGTCGCCGTGTCTTGGACCCGAGGTGCAGTCCTTAGTACGGCGAAACGTGACGGGTTTCTCCTTGGTGACGTCTTCAGTGCCTCAGTTAAGTATTTAGTGGTTGCTAGCTAGTTGGTTACTTTGTGAGGGTTGTTAAAATCCTTTTTGGTTCTTGGTTTGGTTTAGTTTCGTAAGATTATCACTGATTATTCTGGTTACGATAATCTATTTGGTTTAGTTTGGGTATCGATACATCAGTTCGTTTTGGTAGGCCTAAGTTCTTGGTTCAGGTGCACATATCTGTTTCTTGTTTTGTTTGTTTTGTGTTCCGGACTGAAAAATGGTAAGTCGGAGAAACTGTATGTTGTCTTGTTTCGGTTGCAACAGTGATTCACGATTGGAGGACTCATGTCTGGTTCCTCCGATTGGGACTCCCCTATATGACTTGTACTGTAAACATGGTGTGGGTCCTATATCTTATAATGAGGTGTGGGTCCGCTACACTGAGAAAGATGGTGTCCTTAGTTGGCCACTGCATGGTAGTTTTGAACCCGAAATTCTTGACAATTTAGAAGCGAAATTGTTTAGGAAGAAAGCCCGGCCGGCAATGTTTGATTCTTTCCGTTACTGGCGAAAAGAATTCAAACAGAGAGAAATGAAAAGGTTGAAGAAAGAACAGAAAGAGAAAGAAGAGTTGACTCTAGAGCAAGCAACTAGACAGTTGCAAGATAACGAGTGTGAGAAGGCCATAGAGGTGGCCATTAGAGAGCATAATTTAGCGATCGACAAGTGCTATCCTGCCTTGCCATCGAAAACAGCTAAGATACTAGAGGACCCCGAAAACGATCCTCTGTTGTCTTATCTGTTACGGTCACCTCCACCGTATGCACAAGGTGCTACGGCTCCACCTTTACCGAATGTTCAATTACCGGTTGCTGGACAACCTGGTATTCCTGCTCCTGCCCCTCAGAATCAAGCTCCTGTACCTCCTGTGGTTAATGTGAATGTTCCTACGGCTCCTCCTCTTCCTGGGTTGCCGACTTCTATGCCTGTATCTGTCTCGCTTACACCTACTATTCCACAAACTATTTTTCTCGATACTCCTACTGTTCCGCTATCTGTTCCTACCTCTACTGTGTTCTCTACATCTGCAAGTGTGTTGACTCCACTTTCTGTTCGTCGAAGAATCACTGATTCTGTGTCTAATATTCTGTCTCCTTTCTATAAAACTTTAATCAAGACTCCTACTTCTGACTCTGTTCAAAGACGTAGTCAGCTTCCAAGTACTGAGGAACGGGGAATTTTAGATTCCACGGCTCTCAGATGGATTTCGAAGAGTAGGAGATATAGTACGAGAGATGTGCTAGATACATTTATGCAGTGGAAGGAACCAACGCAACGGTATGTCTTTGATGAGATGTGCTCGTTGTTACGTGAGGAGATAGAAGAAGATGATGTTGAATCAAATCTAGAAGACTTAATTAAGGTTCAGAAAGACTTTGCTGCAGGAATGATAGTAGGCCACAATATAGAAGAAGCGATGGAACTGATCTTAAGTTTTAGAAATGATCCATCTCTTCGTTCACCGAGAGATTTAGAGAAAGGTAAGACGAAGCTGAGTCGCCAATATCCAATGAGGGAGGTTCCTCCAATTTGGCGCGAAGCTGTGCAAGCTGATAATGTTCGTGGTATTGTAGCTGCTCCGGCCCAATTCCAAAGGGTGTGGATACACATTCCGTGGAAGCGAGCCGAAGTGCTAGCAGTGAAACAAGCCTTGCCAGATCTGCGTAAGAATCCTGCTGGATATTACAAGGAATTAACACAGACAGTTGAGGCTTGTATAATGAACTTAGCGGACATTGATATGTTATTTGGCAATGTAGTTCCGCAACCAGTGTGGGCTAAAATTCGTAGAGAGGATCATCAAGTTGCCTTAGGTGGTGATTGGGCAGCTATCACTGCAGCGGATGGTCAGCAAACGGGTGGTGCCAAACCCGAACCCCTAATTGCTAATCTTCCAGGTAGGATAATAGACTTAATGAAGACTCTGATGCCCGCATTACGTGTTAATTGGGACAAGTTATCTGCATGCAGGCAGAAAAAAGACGAGAGTGTCTCCGACTTTTTCACGAGGTTCGAAGAGACTTTTGTAGATCATAGTGGTCAGGATATGAGCACCGAAGGAGGACAGAGACTGTTTGTCGATAAATTTGTGCATAATTTGTTACCTGAGTTATGCAATAAATTAAAGGATTCAGAGAGTGCGTGGGCTGTTTCTACAACTGCGCAAATACTTGCAACTGCACAATATTACGAAAATAGGGATAAAGAGGAAAAAGAGAAATCAGACAAGAAAACGAAAGATTTAAAAACTAAAGTTCTTTTGCAACAGGCGTATCCGCCTCGCATGAATCAGACTAATACGCAACAGGGTTCGTATCAAAGGACAGATTATAGTTCACCGAGACCTCAATATCAGTGGAACCAGTGTGCGTACTGTAAGAAAGAGGGTCACTATAAGAATGAATGTCCGATCTTAGCGCAAAATAATGCAGCAGCAGCTCAGAGAGGTCGTGGTGGTTTTGTGCAGAATTCTAGAGGTCGAGGGCGAGGTGCTATGCCTCCACAGACGAATGATCGTCCTTCCAATCACTTTGATCAACGAAATGGACAGTCAGCCCAGCAAAATAGATCTCAACAATATCTTGTTGAAGACTATTGTGAAGTAGATGAGGGATTTCAGCAAAATGGGTACTAGGACAGCCATGGACAGAGAGAGGGAGTAGTATCAGTTCCAGTGGATCAGAGTGGGCCTTATGTCGCAGTAGCAACATCAGGTGTAGTCGAACCGTTTCTGTTGGATACTGGTGCCGCAAAAAGTTCTATCATTCATGCGAAACTCCCTGGCGCACCTTTGTCCGGCTTAACAAATGTTTCTGTAGGTTTTTCAGGCGCCCCTGTTTACAACCCCATATCTGGTCCTTTGTCTATTTCTGTTGGACCGTGCCAACTGAAAGCACCCCTGATTTTGACGACAGGTTGTAATGAAAATCTGCTTGGTTTAGACTTGTTAAAACGACTATATGCGACATTGTACTGTTCTCCGGAAGGGGTACAGCTTACATTGGGTAAAAGAATCATCTCTCCGATGTACTTGTCAATGGATGCACTCCCGCCAGAGCTGCGTTCACTCCCTGATTCTCTTTGGGCGACTGGTCCTAATGATGTAGGCCTCTTAGAAATACCACCATATGTAGTAACTTTGAAAGCAAATGTGAAATTTCCAAGAATTCCTCAATACAAAATATCTAGTGAAGGTGAGCGTGCGCTTTTATTGATTGTGCAGGATTTAATTAAGAAAGGTGTGGTTGAAGAAACTAGAGGAAATGTTTGTAATAGTCCTGTATTACCGATTTTGAAACGAACTGATCCTACAAAGCCTCCAGTGTATAGGTTTGTTATCGACCTCAGAGAAGTCAATAAGATTGTGGTCCCGCAGTTTCCTGTGGTTCCAGACATCACCGCCTTGTTAACATTGATTCCTGCTACAGCTACTTGGTTTTCAGTTATCGACTTAAAGAATGCCTTTTTCAGCATTCCGATAGCCGAGGAAAGCAGAGATATTTTCGGCTTCTGTCTAGGAGGTCGCAGTTTCAGATTTAAACGCGCTCCACAAGGCTATTGTGAGAGCCTATCTATTTACAGTCAAGCATTAAAGAGCCAGTTAGATTCCTTTGTCCTTCCTCCAGGTTCTGCTCTAGTACAGTATGTGGATGATCTTCTAGTGGCTGCCGATGACAAAAAAACTTGCAAAGTAGCTACGATCTCGTTATTACATCACTTGTCCAATTTGAATCACAAGGTATCACCTTCGAAAATGCAATACTGCTGCCAAGAAGTGACCTACCTAGGTCATCTCTTGTCAAAGGAGGGAAGGAAGTTGACCCCAGAAAGAATAAAAGCAATTACGCAGATGAGTGTTCCCCGCACACAGAGAGAGGTACGTGCCTTTTTAGGTATTGCCTCTTACTGTAGGCAGTGGACCCAAATTTTTCTCTTTTAGCGAAACCGTTGGTAGCTTTGACTGGAAAAAATGTTCCGAGTCCGGTGCCATGGTCTGATGAATGTCAGGAGAGTTTTACTGAATTACGAAAAGCATTGTGTTCAGCTCCTGTATTGGGTACACCTGATTACAGTAAGCCATTCACGCTCTACGTTCACGAGAGAGAAGGTTGCGCGTTGAGTGTTCTGACACAGATATTTGGTGATAAACAACGCCCTTGTGCGTATTTTTCATCGACATTAGATCCGGTAGCCAGAGCGTTACCTAGTTGTTTGAGAGCTACAGCGGCAGCTGCGGCTTCCATTCGACAATCTGCTGGTTTGGTGATGAACAACATGCTAGTGGTCATGGTTCCTCATGAGGTGGATACACTCATGAACCGAACGAAGACACAACACCTTACCAGTGCGAGACTATCTGGTTACAAGCTGACATTACTAGCGAGCCATATTCAGATCAAAAGATGTAATGTATTGAATCCAGCAACGCTGTTGCCGGCTAATCAAGAGTCGAGTGATTCCGAGCCACATGATTGTTGTTTTAAAACGGAGGAAGAGACAAAAGGACGAATTGACTTAAAGGATACTCCATTATCAGATCCAGATGGCACGTTGTATGTGGATGGGTCATGTTTTAAACTAGAGAATGGTGATGTGACTGCTGCTTACGCAGTAACGACTTTGAAGACGATTGTGGAGACTGCAAGAGTGAGTCAGAATTCTGCCCAAGCTGCAGAATTAATAGCTCTAACAAGAGCGTGTGTTTTAGCTAAGGGAAAGAGAGTGAATGTTTTTACAGATAGTCAGTACGCATTTGGCGTGGCCCATAGTTTTGGCCGTTTGTGGAGAGAAAGAGGTTTCATTACGTCCCATGGGACTAAGATTCAACATGGTCAGCTAGTTAACGACTTGTTGGAATCTCTAACCTTGCCGACTGAAGTTGCAATTGTGAAGTGCAGTGCTCATAAAGCAATCACGGATGATGTTGGTCGTGGGAATGCTTTTGCTGATGAGATCGCTAAACAGACAGCTAGAGACATGATGAGTAGAATGTATGTTGCTACGTCTGCAAGATGGATTGCTGAGTCTGGAATGTGTGAGGATACAATGGAAAGTGTGAAAGAGATTCAGAAAGAGGCAACTGAGGAGGAAAAACGTGTATGGAGAGAAAGTACGGGCAAGTTGGATTCGAATGGGTGTTGGATTGATTTGACAGAACAGCAGCGTTGGATGTTGCCTGATGCGTATGTGCTTGCAGTGGTGACGATGGCGCATGGAGTAGCGCATATAAGTTCTTAAGGAATCTGTAAGATGTTGGCTCCAGTCTGGAAGAATGATGGGATCAGTAAGTGTGCAGAGAGAGTGGTGAAAAATTGTATGGTGTGCCTGATGCATAATCCCGGCAAGGGAACTCCAACTCCTGCTGGTCACTTCGCTCCTCCTTCCTGCCCCTTTGAAGTGATTCAGTTAGACTTCATTCACATGGATCGCTGTAATAATTTGAAATATGTCCTGGTGGTAGTCTGTGCTTTTTCCAGGTGGATCGAAGCATACCCACTAAAGGACAACACTGCCCTATCAACTGCCAAAATTCTTCTCAAAGAATATTTCCCTAGATTCGGTATGCCACGGATTGTATGGTCAGATAACGGAAGTGAGTTTATAGGGAAAGTTATGCAGAGTGTGTGTGCCGGCCTAGGTCTGAAACAAAAGTTCCACAGTGCGAACCATCCCCAGTCTGCTGGTTTAGTGGAGGGTTACAATGGCACCCTCAAACTGAAACTAGCTAAAATACAAGCATCCACAGGTTTACCGTGGCCAGACGCACTTCCTTTGGCTTTGTTATCAACGAGAGCAACCGTACATTCTAGAGTGGGGCTTAGCCCGTATGAGATCGTTTTTGGCCGCCCGGCAAATATTTGGGGTGTGCCGAGGCCTAAGGAGTTTTGTTCTCTAGAATATCCTATGTTGATAGACTACCTTCACGACTTGACTGCTAAATTGAGTCTTATTCACCAACAGGTTTTCGATGCTTTACCAAAGCCTCCGTAGAGTCCAGGGCATCAGCTGAAACCAGGCGATCAAGTGGTAATAAGGAATTTCGCGAGGACGAAGAACCTTCAGCCCAGATACATCGGCCCCTTCCAGGTCCTGCTTGTGACAAGAACCGCAGTTCGTGTAGCTGGTCGCAAGCATTGGGTGCACGCATCTCATGTTAAGCGTGTACCTTTGCCACTTCCTTACGACGACTGGGTGAAGAAGGGAATTGGTGCCTCCGAATTTGAACGCACGCCAAAGTTCATCCCTTTCAGCGATACCGAATTGATCACTGACACTCCAAACTCTGACTCTCCTCCTGAAAAGACTCCTTTGAACTCTGAACATTTGTCCCCTGCATCAGAAAAAACTCTGTCATCTGCGAACTTGAACACTGCAACAGCTACCAGGGATACGCTATTTTCCGATCAAACAGTACCTGCGAAGCAAAGATATAATTTACGACCTCGTAAAATGGACAAATAAAGCAGGCAACTGCCCATTGTGATATTTTGAAATTTTGAACTTTTGCCTTCAGCCAGGAAGTTTGCTATTGTTTTATTGTTTTTAAAATTGCCTTGCCGTCTGGGTAGCCGTAGGGTCGTGGCTGTGTGCCTAGTTGAATCTGCGGGGGTCTGACACAAGGTCGATCTTTCTGTTGGTTCTGGGAACTCCCAGGGCTGATAGAGGCATTTTCATCTACGTACACATCATCAGTGGTCGCGAGCGGATTGTAGAAGATGGAGCTTCCTGCGCTGCAACGAGAAAATGTGATTTATGTTCGCAGAAACAGACTTTACAGAATCCTTCACAGCAAATGCTTTTTGATACAATGTGCCATTACATTTTTAATTGTTTTGATAACGTTGATGGGTGGAATCGTTTTCGGTATAAGTTTGATTTTTGTGCCAGTAACTACAGTACCTCCCCTTGATCCTGTTACTTCTACTGTTTCCTCTATACACTCTTTTCACTCGTTTCCTGAACATGAGCAAGCCCGACGCTCAGAATTCATTAATAACACTTTTGTACAGCTCTTGCACCAACACCAACTGATAGTTAACACTACAGACTGCTGGGTGTGTGGCTTGATACCCCACACTATGGATAAAGGCATTCCCTATCTGGTTTTGCCTTTCAGCTACAATGGATCATTTCAGGCCCTTCAAACCATCTTTGCTTATGCCCTTGAAACCTATTCTCCGCGTCCACCACGTTCCACTAAATATAACTCTGCCAACAAAGCCTTAGTCCAGGGAATTATTGACATGATCAAAGACGTCAATAATACTCCATCTTACCCTAGAGACGAATTGCGAGTATATTTAAGTTGGAATTCTTCAGAGTATCGCCTTAGTTTGGGAGAAAGCAAGCGTAAAAGCCCAACTCCAGTCTGGGTCGTACCTCACCGAGGTCAGGTCTGTTTGCAAGGTAATGGGAGAAATCCGAGAGCTCAGCTAGGGAGGAGTGAGTGCGTAGAGACTTATGTGTTTCCGGCTAACTCTTCCCCTGCCTTCCTTACTGCTAGGGGTACCTACTTCATCTGTCGAGACAGAGCTTATACATGGTTGCCTGCTGACTTTTCAGGTTCATGTTATATTGCTCGATTGTTACCTCCGACATACACTGCTTCATCTGATTACCACAAGATCAGAGTAGCGAGAGGTGTCTTCAGCAAGGAAGATACTGCTGGTCAGGAAGCTGGAGACTTCTTCAAAGGCTTCCTTCCTTTCTGGGGGCCTATGGCCAATAGTAGAAACATACGTCAGCTAACACGGGTAGTTGAATCTACTATTACCGAAACTACTGGTGCCCTTAGCAATTTGACAGCTGAGCTTCAGGCGGATAGACTCATGACGTTGCAGAACCGTATGGTTCTAGACGTTATACTTGCAGATCGAGGTGGGGTATGCAGAATGATCCAATCGAGCTGCTGTGTCTTTATTCCCAATAATGCTCCAACAGTCTTCGAGGCGATCTCTAAGCTACACAAGATTTCCGACTCTATACACGTAGACAAGGGAAACTGGTCCTTCATGGAATGGTTTTGGACTCTGATCTCAGCGTGGGGATGGAAGGTTCTAATGGTCATTGGTGTCATCTTAGTATTCCTCTTCTCATGCTGCCTGATTATCCAGTGTGGTCCAGCCCTGTGTAGCCTTTGTGCTGCAACCTGTTTTAAGAAACCACCTGCGTTTGGAGAAAAGGCACGAGAAAGGATGATGATACAGCAGCATGTCACTGACCTGATGAGCATAGAATTAGATTCTGACATAGACTGAGTAATTGCCTATGTAAGGGCAAAAGGAGGGTCTGAGGTTCCGTGACGATTTGAACCCGTGTTTTCAATGTTGTCGGAAATACATAATATTGGTATCAGCGAACCGCAAATTATCCATGTAGCATATCCTGGTGTTCTCGCTACGATACGAGCAAGAGTACTCCTGTTATGAACACATTTCTGATCTACCCACGGCATCCATCTTAGATCATGGCAGCCATTTTGTGTTTCTTGCCCTCACATACGCAATAACCTCTGATCACTTCATTTCGATTAAGGACACGTAGCCTTAGCCGGGGATTCACCTCTTTCATGACACGTGCACCTTAAACCAGATCACGCTGTAGCTACATGACTCGACAAAGGCTGCCTCCTCTGCCCGAGGCCAGCCCAACTGAACTGGTTCTCGTGTCCATTGTCCCGATCATGATTAGGCGGCCGAAGCCGGTAGCCTTGCCCATTTACAACCCACAAACATCTCTTATCCCGCTTTCCTATCTTCCACACCTGGCTCCGTTCCTTTCTTTCTGAATCTTTATTAGGGGGAGGTAACGAAATTTACGATGAGGCGGTCCGGCTCCTGAATGCAATATTGACAAGGGATTGTGATGAACTAGTGGGAACCCCTCTTCGTAGATGTTTGGTATCAGATTTTATCGACGGTTCCTGTGTAACGCCAAATATATATTGTTTAGGACACAAGGGTTTTGGGAATGTACCAACATGTGAAGAATTCGCCTGAAGGCCAAAATTCAGTATATAAGGAGCAACCCTCTTTGTACAATTTGAACAGGCTCCTAGATACTGCCCATGCGTAGTTTCTGTGACTTCTGTGTCCCTGCAGTAATAAACCTTTGGTCTTTGACGCCACCATCGAGAAGCCCGTGTTTCTGTTCATTTGCGCACCAAGGCAGGTGGAACTCCGGGGTCTTTGGGTGTTGTTCCCTGACACCTCTGGACGGAACCAAATAGTCCAGAACTCCAATTGTTTGATGAATCTTCATGAAATGTTCCAAACTAATTCTTTGTTCATATCAGCTCCTATGTTGAAAGTTTGGGGGTGATTCATCAAGGGGGGGCCAAGATTAAAGGGGTGTCCCAAAACAGTTTTTTCCCATGTTGATTTCCATTTGAAACTTTAAAAAAGGCTACAGGTTGAACGGGTGAACGAATTACCCCAAATTTGGCAGTGAGAAGGGTCTTGGTCTAGAAAGCACGCTTTTGTCTATTTGGTGTAAATCCATTCAGTAGTTTTGGAGAAATATCAAAATGTACAGATATCGATATTTGGGAATTTTGCCATCTGATTGGCTGGGGCGTTACGAGCACGAGCTTGCTGCTTAGTGGCTGCGAACGGTGCAAGCGTTTGCAACTAGGAAGTGTTGGCCGCCATTTTGTGATTCCGTTGAAGTGAATAAGAGGAAAAAGGGGCAAAAAAAGGAGGAAAGGGGAGGGTAGGAGCACTGTAACCTCTGTGGAGGAGTGCGAAGGGAAGTAGTCACTCCTACCGGTTTGAAAGTGCGGTGTTGCTAAGAGTGACATGGTGCTGAGATGAGATCCTGCTACACTCGGGTATGAAACCGAGAGCCTAACCGTGAGCTCATTACTGTAAAGTGATGTGGTCTGGTATTTGTAACATACGTGTGGAAGTAGTGTTAGTAGGCGTTTATACCATACAGGGAGTGGGAAGCGAACTACTGACCACTACAAAGCATTTATACTATACAGGAAGTGAAGTACTCACTCCTACCAGTGTGAAGACTCGGGGATCAAACCGAGCTGAGTGGTGTAAAATGATGGGCTCTGGGCACTGTAGCATACTGGCTGCTGTAGTATAACTGTGTAAGTAGTGTTAGTATGCGTTTATAGTATAGAGGGAGTTGGAAGCAAACTAATCACCCTAGTGGTCTGAAGACTCAGGGATTAAACTGTGAGCCTAAATCATGAGTTTATTGCTGTAAAGTGATGTGCTCTGGGCGCTGTAGAATGCCTAAGGAAATAGTGTTAGTTTGCGTTTATACAATACAGGGAGTGGGAAACGAACTACTCACCCCTATCGGTCTCAAAACTCTTGGATGAAACCATGAGCTCATTGCTGTAAAGTTATGTGCTTTGTGTAGTATTCCATTGTATTCCAATGTAAGTCATAGTAAAATGTTAGTATGTAATGCTAGTAGAATGTAAGTATGTAATGTTTGAATGTAGGGCAGTCATGAGGCGAAACTTGGGGACTATGTACACGGTGCTGGAGAAGATGGTTGCCTTGCTGTCTGGTCCTGTTGGTGGCTGTTTAAGCTGTCTTGTTTTCATGCAATAAATCTAGTTATCGGATCCACTGTTGTCTGCCTATTCAGTACACCAATTTGGGGACGAGCGGGAGAAGTTAAAAATAAGGCAGCACTCACTAATGTTTTGAGCTTGCTTGCATTGGGCTGAACACCCGTTTTCTTTGTGTAGCTGTTTTGCTCATCCCAGGGTCGTCGGCTCATTGAACTATGTCATCCGACCTCTGGTAGGATTTATATTTTTAGATTTTGGGCTTCCTCTGCCTCTTCAGTACACTCTGGTTGTTGTACTACACGTGTGCAAGTAGTGTTGGTATGCTTTTATTTTAATTCTGTAGTTATGCAGTAACCAATGCATTTTGGTCCTAAGGAGCGCCACGTCACAGACGCAGCTCATACAATGTCCCGGGGTGTGCATCTGCGGAACATTTATGTTTGCTAGTACAGGGCGTGAGCATGGCTTCCACCCTGTGATAGCAAATCCTTGTTTGGCTCATTGAAGTGAGAGGAGGAAAACTTCGTATCGCTTCAATAAAGCGGATCTGGATGGTAAAAATGGAGAGAATAAAAATGAAGCGAGGTCTCAGCCATTCATTTAAATGATCCCCCTGGTGGGTAATGTTCCATGCAATCCTATTATTATCTTGCGGGTGTGCGCAGAACTGGGGACCTTAATCTCACATGTACATTAGGTGCGGGAGAGCACAGAGGCGTTTCGCTTCCCAGGTATTGTTCACTAATTGTTCGGGGGGACTTCGAAGGCCAACTCAAGTCCGGGGATCGCCACCCTCCGGGGTTTTACTTAACACCTTGGCTGCTTGAGAGGATCTTCTCCTGTGCTGAAGGTCAATGTTAATGAGTGTGGTCATGACGAGCTCAGCTCATCATGAGCACAGCTCCACTGTGCCTCATGACGAGCTGAGCTCATCATGAGCATGGAAGGGGTTAAATATGCAGGGTGGGCCTCGGCAGTCCCTGAAGCCTCAGTGGTCCTAGGCAGTGCCTTAATGGTTTGTAATCACACGAGCAGTACTCATGGTGTTGTAATAAAGTGATACACGCATAGAACCCTTGCAGTAGTAGAATTCCGAAGGATTCATTTATGTAATAGTCTGTTGGTTTATATTTGGTAGGTGCACCACAAAATTACAAATGTTTTTCATAATAAACAAGAAAAAGAAGACGTATACACTCAATTATTTATTGGTAAAAAAAAAAACCTTTTTTAAAACAACACAAATAAATTGAACGGCAACTTTATTTGAAGAAACAACAGTGCAACATGAAATAAGTGGCTGGGACTCCTCCAGATGCAGCGTACAAAACCTGCAAGGCAAATAGGAAACATAAGTATGTGTGCTATGTTCAAGAGAAAAAAAAAAGTAGTCAGAATAAAAGGAAGATAGTGAGAATGGGTCAGAGAGGGAGTGGGTGGAAGGGAGAAGGGGAGGGAGTGTCAAAAGAACAGAGGTAGGAGGAGACAAAGCGTCGGTCTACTGCACCCAGCTCTCACTGTGTACCTCCCGTCACTCGTGTGTCTAGGACGCTGGGGTCCGCGATAAAGAGTGCAGTCCAGAAAGTCCTTAAAATGAAACAGGTATGAATTAGGACAGAGATTACATTATTAGCTACGGGAACATCGCTTGCCTGCACATGTGCACCCAGGGTGCTGTACTTCTGCACTGTGCTCAATTGTAGTTCCTGCACACCGAGGCTTCACTGCTCACCTGCCACCATCGGTGTGTTCAACGACGTGCTGGTGCAAGCTCCGATTCCGGGGTGCCTCTGTAGGGTGGCACAGCAGGTCTCGGTCAGGGACGGTATCTTTATACCACAATGGAAGGCGTCAGAATGCCTAGGGCATCATCAAGGGATGGGTACCAGCTCCACCCATTTCGATGCAACAAATTCAGTGTCTGAAAAGGGGGAAAAAAAATAGTGGTGGAAACGTCTGAAGGTAAATGAAGGTTTATTTGAAGATTAATAGAGAACACCAGTTGAGTGCATCTTTCCTTCTTGAAGTACAATCTACTAACTGTTAGTGGTAATCGTGGTTCAAAGAGGAGTTGGAGTGCACGAAAATACACAAGGTGAAATAATATTATGTTATGCCAACATTCACATACAAAGGAACAGAGCACATGCTAGAAGCATAATCTGAATGTGAAATGCAGTGGCGCAAGCCTGTGTTCATGTACACCTAGTACTCAGCTCACTACAGCGCCCTAAAAGGCAACGCCACGTTTCTGTAGGGCTGATTCAGAAAAGGGGGTGGTGATGAACAGAGTGTCTAAATTAAGCAGACCACTCTTACCCAGTCCAAAGATCAGGGCTTGATCCATCACCGTTTTTTAGCTCACTGCACCATCCCAGCTCAGAACTTGGCTATATGCAAATGAGTCTGACCCTGGCCCAGTGCATCATGGGAACAGGGCAGACCAAACTACCAAGCCAATTCTTATACTGGGAAGGAAACAAGCTACCGGGGACCGGTTTCTGGCATTTCAGACGTCTTGCCAGAAACTGGTCCCCGGTAGCTTGTCTCCTTTCTGGTGAAGAATTGGCTTGGTAGTTTAGTCTGCCCTGTTCCCATGATGCACTGGGCCAGGGACAGACTGATTTGCATATAGCCAGGTTCTGAGCTGGGATGGTGCAGTGAGATAAATAACGGTGATGGATCAGGCCCTGATCTTTGGACTGGGTAAGAGTGGTCTGCTTAATTCAGACACTCTGTTCATCACCACCCCCTTTTCTGAATCCACGTTTCTGTAGGGCAGCGCTGTGCGCTGACTTAGGCCTACAGTACGGTCCAGCAGGTCCTTAAAATGAGAGAGAGATGTGATTGAATGAGGTCAGATATGACATAATTACGCACGGCAACATCGCTTGTTCGCAGCTGCGCACCCAGGGTGATTCACCCTACCCCTCCCGCAGCAGTGCGCTCAACACGTGTCAGTAGGGCAGCAGTGCCCACAGGCTCAGGCCTACAGTGCGGTCCAGCAGGTCCTTAAAATGAGACAGAGATGTGACTGAATGAGGTCAGAGATCAAATCATGATGGAGGGTAACATCGCTTGTTCACACCTGCGCACCCAAGCTGATGCACCCCACCCCTCCCACAGCAGTGCGCTCAACACGTGTCTGTAGGGCAGCACTGTCCGTTTGCTTAGGCCTACAGTACAGTAGGATCGTCGGAAGCGCCGGAGGGACTCGGCAGTAGTGGCTCACATCATTGAGGAGCCATTGGCAGACGCGTGATCTAATGACACGGAGTCCAACAGGTGGTGACCGGTATACACTGATTGGTTCACCACAAGGTCCTATGACATACTGTATATGTGAAGTTTGAGAATAGAAAAAACCCTCATATGCCCTGAAGAAATTGCATAAAATAAGAGCAATGAAACATGTCGGCTTGAGGAAGAATCTGCATGGTATTTAATTAACCATTTTTAAACGGGAGGTGTTTGCAGCACCAGAATAAAGGATAAGTAGCTAGCAAACCTCTCCCCTGTTTTATATTTGTTTGTGTGGGGGTCTATGGTTACACGTTTGTGTTTAGTAGTGTTTATGTGTACACACTGGTTTGTCTTTGTCGATATTCTCACGTGTGCACTCTGTAGTGTGTAGATGTGCACTCCTGCTTTCTTTTATACAGTGAGTGACCAATGATGAGAAGTGGGTATACCGGTAATTGCTAGCCGGGAACCCCCTTGGGTGTTGCTACCATGAGGCACTCACTCTATTCTTCACATATTTTTAATATTTTTCATATTTCTCACATTCTTTCAAAGTCTATGAATGTGGTGGCCCGTGTTGTTGTCTTTTGTGTGTCAAGTTACCTATACATCCTGACCATTGAAGTAGTGTTATTTTACACACTTTTGGTATAAGTATTAAATTAGGATACTATACTTTTTGAATTGGTCTGGTATACGGATGAGTTTGATTTGGTGGGGCATCTGTTGTTTAATCTTGGTCTGAGTGGGGGGTAGCCCTACCGAATACTTTCCCCCTGCACCCCTGTTGATGAACTACAGAACGGTCTAGCAGGTCCTTTAAATGAGACAGACATGTGAGTGAATGAGGTCAGAGATCATATCATTACGCATGGCAGCATCGCTTGTTGGTACCTGTGTACCCAGGGTGCTGTACCCTAGCTGCTTCCCCGGCACTGTGCTCAATTGTAGCTCCTGCGCACCGAGGCTTTACTGCTCACCTGCCACCATTGGTGTGTTGAACGACGTCCCGGTGCAAGCTCCGACTCCGGGGTGCTTCTGTAGGGTGGCACAGCAGGTGCCCGGTCGGGGACGGTGTCTTGATACCACGATGGAAGGCGTCAGAATGCCCAGGGCATCATCACGGGATGAGCACCCGTTCCGCCCATTGCGGCGCAACCAATTTATTGTCCGAAAAAGGAGAAAAAATATTTTGGTGGAAACTTCTGGAGGTAAATGAAGGTTTATTTCAAGCTTAATAGAGAACAGAAGTTCAGTGTATCCTTGCTTCTTGAAGTAGGATCTACCAACTGTTAGTGGTAATCATGGTTCAAAGAGGAGTTGGAGTGCACGAGAATACACAAGGTTAAATAATAATATGTTATGCCAACGTTTACATATAAAGGAACAGAGCGCATGCTAGAAGCATAATGTGCGTGTGTAATGAACTGGTGCAAGCCTCTGTGCATGTACACTTAGTAATCAGCTCACTACAGTGCCCTAAAAGGCCTACAGTACGGTCCAGCAGGCCCTCCTTAAAATGAGAATGACATGTGACTGAATGAGGTCAGAGATCACATCATTATGGAGGTGCACTTGTTCGCACCTGCGCACCCAGGCTGATACAACCCACTCCTCCCGCAACACCGCGCTCAATTGCACCCAGGCCCCACTGCTCACCTGCTGTCATTGTTTTGTGTCCAAACACCACAGGCAGCAGTGTTCACAATTCAGATGCAGTGATGATTGCAGGATGATGTACACCTCATGGATCCCTTTTGTAACATGACGTCCAATAGGGTTCACAATTGATGTCCAGTGTTGATTGCCAGGATGACGTACGCCTTATTGATCCCTTTTTTTATTGAGTATTGTGATATGTGAGGTGGAAGCCGCCAAATCACATTAGGCAGTGTGGAAGAACTGGGACATGTGGCGTTGTCGTAATCCTATTTCTATGTATCCAAAGTGGGCTCGGCTTGCGTACGCCAAGCCAGCGTAGGGGTGTGAATATTTGTTCCGGGGACCTGGCGTTGTTCACTTCCTGCCTGGCCAGGATGTGTACTTATGTGTGTTTCTGTTGCAGTTTTGATGTCGCAGAATGCGCAGTTTACATTAATGTAGCATGTACCGGGAGGGCGGCAACTATCGCTAATGAGATGCTGTTAGTAAACATTGAATGGCCAAAAAAAGCTCTCTGAGCAGAAGGGGTGTGTCTCAGCAAACGCTGTAGAGAGAATGACTAAAATTGGTGGGGTTCTCCAACTGTTAAAATGGGAAATGTTATGAACTAATCAAATGCTTTTTTTTAAGGTTTGTGGCAATCGCATATCGAGGTGCAAGGAGGTTAAATGCACTGCTGATGACGTCACATATTACATCATTCATTTCATGGTCTGTGACATCACTGATAAGCATGGGCGGAAAATCCGTTCCACTCACGGATTTCGCGGATTTTCGGTAAATTCGCAATCCGCGAGATTCGCGAAATTCCCGCAAAATCAGCGAACGGAACGGATTGGGTCAAAAGTTCAAGCTGACTTTTGTAACTCTTTTAGAATGACGCCGGCAAGCTGTCAGAGCCATTCTAAAATAGTTACAAAAGTCAGCTTCAACAGGAAGCTCTAATAGATAAAGTAAAACAGGTGCTGCTCAAATTCAGTTACACAATCATTAATCACCCCAAACTTGGGGTGATTAATGATTGTGTAACTTAATTTGACCTTCAACTGGAGCACCTGCTTTACTTTATCTATTAGTGCTTCCTGTTGAAGCTATTTCTAGCTATTTTAGAATGGCGCTGGCAGCTTGCCGGCGCCATTCTAAGTGGGGCTGAGGGCAGAAGGGGACAAAAAATGAGTGGGGCAGAGGGCAGAAGGGCACAGAAACGAGTGGTACAGAGGGCAGATGGGCATAAAAAACGAGAGGGTGGCAGTGATTAAGCAGGCATAAAAAAAAAACCTCGCGAATTGCAAAGCGCCTCGCGAACACCCGCGAACACGCAAAGCGCCTCGCGAACACGCAAAAACAAACAAATCTGTAAATTTGCACGAATTCACGAATTTTGCGGATTGCGAATTCGCAAATCCGCAAATTCGCGAATTGCGAATTCGCAAAATTCGCCCATGCTTAATCACTGATGCCATCACTGATGACATCATTCACGTGAAAATCTGATGCACCTCATCTGAGCATAATATAACACTCAATACCCCCACTCTAAAATACAGACTATCATTTTCAAAAGCATGAACACACCAATACCAGTTAGTACATATCCACTCACTAATTCCTAGGACTACACATACATCCATTCATTCACCCATACAGTCACTCACACATACAGTCAGCCATCAATGCAGCATTATCATATCCAGTCACATATTTATACAGACATTCCCACACCGCCTCTCATTGATAGAGTTGTTCACACACCTAGTCAGTCATGGAAATAATCAATCAAACTTTCATTTACTCACCTGTACAGTTATACACCTGCCACCTCACTTATTTATCCATACAGGCCCTCTCAATATCTCAGTCTCACATATACTCATTTACACACTCCAACACTCATATATACTGCCTTTTTGCATATACAGTTACTCACACATGTACCGCTCAGGCATCCATTCACTCACCAAGACGCTCATACACAGACTCACCCAGCCATAGAGCCCTTCACAGATATAGACTTGAACACATATACCCAGTGAATTATCTACTCACATATCTATGCACAGAGTCACACCGCTCACCCACCCACAAAGACACTCAGGCACCCATACAGATACTCAGACAAGCAATCCATAGCTGATATAGATGCTCATTTAGCTGCTAACCAAACCATGCAACTGCTTACACACCAACTGACAACCTGAGCTGTGTGAATGTCTGTATCAGTTGGTAACACATGTATTAAGCAAGACATAATGAATCACTCAGTTACACAGTCAGTCACACACCTACTTAATCATCCATCCTGACTCTTATACACCCATTCATTCTTTAATAAACCTTGGCATATGTATATAAAACATATTTACATTTTAAAGAAAAACACATTCACTGGTTGATGTCATCAGTAATGTCATTTGAGATGTCATCAGTGATGTCACTGACCATGTCATGAATGATGTAATATGTGACGTCATAAGAAGTGCATTGCGGGGCGCAAGTTATAGTTAGCTCAACTAACTATAACAAGCACATTTCTCTGGTTCTCTTTGAGTCAAATGTGCAACTGGTATACAGACAAAATATCGAAATTAAAATATCGATATACAATAATATCGATGTTTTAATTTCGACAGTATAGAATATCGATGTCCAAAATATCGACAGACAGAATATCGTTTTTTTAAGGTATGTATGTTACTAATATCGAATTTTACTAATATCGAAATTTTGTTTAGTGTTATGTATTTTATTATGTTGTTTATATGTTTGTTAAACATGTTTTGTAATGTATGTTTGAAAAAATGTAAATTTGTTTACATTTTGCGTTTTAGTATCAGAGCGGGTTGTGGGTTTATAGGGGAATAGGGTGGGAAGTAATTTAATATTAATTAATTAATTAATATATGTGTGTAAATAATTTTAATTAATAATTAATTGGTAATTAATTAATATTAATTAGTTAATTAATTAATATAATTTTGTACATATTTTTAATTATTAATTAATTGGTAATTAATTAATATTAATTAGTTAATTACATTAATTAGAGTAATTTTTTTATATATATAATTTTTTGTTATTGTTAATTAATTAATTGGGAAAAAATAATATTAATTATTACATTAAATTAATTACAGCTAATGTGCTAATATATTTACTTTATTGTTATTGTTAATTAATAATTAATTGGTAATTAAATAATATTAATTAATTTTGGGTAAAGGAGTATTTTTAGGGTTCAGGGTCAGTTTTGGGTTTTTGGGTAAAGGAGTATTTTTAGGGTTCAGGGTCAGTTTTGGGTTTTTGGGTAAAGGGGTATTTTTAGGGTTCAGGGTCAGTTTTGGGTTTTTGGGTAAAGGGGTATTTTTAGGGTTCAGGGTCAGTTTTCAGTTCTTGGGTAAAGGGGTATTTTTAGGGTTCAGGGTCAGTTTTCAGTTTTTGGGTAAAGGGATATTTTTAGGGTTCAGGGTCAGTTTTCAGTTTTTGGGTAAAGGGGTATTTTTAGGGTTCGGGGTCAGTTTTCAGTTCTTGGGTAAAGGGGTATTTTTAGGGTTCAGGGTCAGTTTTGAGTTTTTGGGTAAAGGGGTATTTTTAGGGTTCAGGGTCAGTTTTCTGTTCTTGGGTAAAGGGGTATTTTTTGGGTTCAGGGTCAGTTTTCAGTTTTTGGGTAAAGGTGTATTTTTAGGGTTCAGGGTCAGTTTTGGGTTTTTGGGTAAAGGGGTATTTTTAGGGTTCAGGGTCAGTTTTGGGTTTTTGGGGACAGGGATATTTTTAGGGTTCAGGGTCAGTTTTGGGATTTTGGGGTACAGGCGTACAGGGTAAAAATAAAATAAATTTAAATTAAATCAATTAAATGAAATTAAAAAAAATAAAATTACAATAAATTATTACGTTTTTAATTTATTTTAAATGTATACTTATTAGTTTTAATTTTTAAATTATGTTTTAATATTTTTATTTAATATTTGTAAAATTATATGTATTTTAAAATAATTTTTACATTATTATTAATACATTTAAAAAAACGATATTTTTAATTTCGATATTTTTGTACTACGATATTAATTTTTCGATATTTTTGTACTTACCTTTATGAAGATATGACTCCGATATTTTTGATTTCGATATTTTTGTGTCGATATTTTTGTATGTAGATATTCTGTCTGTCGATATTATGTCAGACATTCGTCCAACTAACTATAACATCCCTGAAACCTATGTTTTTTTAGTGAATTTCAAAGTTTTTTTTAATGCTAATTCCTAACTATAATGTCTGTAAAACCTATGGTTTTTTCAGTGAATATATATCGTGGCACCTTTGGGATCACGCTTATGAAAAAATAATAAAAAAACTCTGCTAAACCTACCACGCAGACTTTGAGTCCGTTTGTTCTCCTGGAGAGCGCTGTCTTGTGCAGTGTGCTGCGGGAGCGTTAGCGTATATATATATATATATATATATATATATATATATATATATATATATATATATATATATATATGTATATATATATATAGTCAAGGTACAGATATGTGGATTTAGGTATAGAACCTCTACACTTCCTTTATATGCACATACCTTTTGTTATTTTTTTTCAATATTCTGGCCTCGATAGTTCTATGCTATATTATTATATCTTCAAAATTCAGGAGGCTTGGAATGGGCCTCTTCTTCTCCCCAGCCCAACAGTCTTTCTGACCTCACCCCAGCAATGTTGCCGGCAACCGATGAATAACCTACATAAATGACCCCTTGCTGAATTCCAAATTTCGCTTAGTTTTCAGAAATGTATAGCTTTCCTGGTTTATCCTTCAGTTTTACACCTGTTTTCACCATGAGGTAGGTTGAAACTGAAAAGAATAGAAAACATTGACTACCAATTTGAAAAATGCAAACACTGGGGTAAAATAATAATTTTCTTTATCAACTCTGCTGGTTTCCGAATGCTAGGAAGATGACAAATATAACACAGAAAATCTTTTGTTGATGCTATTTTTAGGGGGGGAAACTCGCAGTTTATTGAGCAAAATGTTGTCCCATTTTCCCATTAAAAAAAACAATTGCTATATTTAGGCTATTTTCTCTGTTTCCTCTTGGGGTATCCATAAACTCAAGGTACCCTTAGAATCCTCAAAATGTGTGAAAAAAGAATACCTTTTGTGGAAACAATGTTATGTAGACTTAAGTGCTCAAACATAAAAAAAAAGTGCTCAACACGAGGGTGGGTAAAGCCTCAGAAGCTAAGGAGTTAAAGCTAACTTTACCTGCATCAGCAGTTACTGAGGAGTTCTTGACAATAGGCCAGGTCTTCATTTTGAGGTCTGCAGGCATCCATTAGACCAGTGGTTCCCAAACTTGTTTGACCTGTGGCTCCCTTGACCTAATCGGCAGTTGGCCGTGGCTCCCCACCATTTTTTTACCGGTGGGCCGGATGTAATCCGACCTCGGGAGTACTTACTGTTGTCTTCCTTAAAGTAATTGGGACGCAATGAAGGTATTATAATCATATTTGTAACAAAACAAGATGATAACAGTTGTTTAATAAAAACTCGTTAAGTGAGAAACAATACAAGATTAATAGCCAAATATCTTTACACGCAAATTATTTTAACCACACAACAATAGTTTAAAAACTTCTGTATAATAAAATATACCCCCCAGTCTAAATACCCCCACCGCATTTATGGTTCCATTCCTACCCTCCCTCTCACTCCTGGAGGGGGCTTGAGCCATCTGCAACATCCTGGTGGGCCTTACTACTGGTCGAGAGGGCCCATGCCTCCCCCACTGAAATTGAACGGCATTTGGTAAAACCACGCGCTTACCGCACAGCAGTCAGCACCAAAACAGGGCATCAAGGGCCAAGTACAGAATGCTTGCATTAGTGCAAAAACTTAAGGCACTGTGCATGGCACCTGTCATAAAGCAACAATGGGAGCGCAGCAGAACAGCTTTGAGCCGCAGATAGACTGGAGTCATGAACAGAGAGCATGTTCATCAAAGTATTGCTGCATGGAGGCGCCCGGGACATGGTGGCCCCTGGATAAGCCACACTCCGTTTACCAGTCACTAGTTTCACCAGGGAGTGACAAACTCGCCCGGCTCGGGGCCTTTTTCTCAGAGAAAACCCATTTTGTCTGCATGTGTTCGGGAGCCACCACCTCCTCCCAGGCCTTCAAAACTGACCTCAAAGTTCTCCTCCTTGAAAGACACTTCCAAATTTAACTCACACCCTCTCTATTATCTGAAGGAAGACCTTCCAGTACAGAAAATTCTATTCTCCATGACTATGGAAGTGCCTTCCCAGTGTGTTCTTGTGGTTGGAGTGTATGCCATTTATTGCAGTATTATCCTTCTACCTGTGTTTGGAACTCTTTTGTAACATGCACATGTCACTTTTCTCTTGTAACACTGTTTGCTACCTCTTACATTTTGTTTGCTTTAGATATTTGCACAAGTGCCACCATTGCCTACATAACGTTTGTTCTTGTGCCTGAGTGTCTGCCATTTATTGCAGTATTATAACTCTACTAGTAGTTTGTACATTTTTGTAACTTGAACATATGTCACTTTTTCCTCCTGTAAGGTACCTGATAAGATGTCATCCATCAATAAAATGCATCCTGCCTGCTTGTCCTGGGTAAAAGGAGCAAGCAAGTCCTTCCTATTCAGAGTCGGATTTGCATGTTGGTGTATGAGGCAAATGAGCTGATGGTAGCGTTCCTCGTGTTTTTTTAATGTTCTATGTCTTTTCCGCAGATCCGCATCTCTGGAGGATCTCATTTATTGCAAAAAGGCTTTCATTTACTTTTTTCCTTCTGGATCACAAGTAATTTCCAACAAGTTGTATGGGCCTGTGAGATGCGTGTTAATACTAATTGATCCAATACATTTATTGGCGAGGTAAACCAGCGTGCTTCGAAATTATATTGCAATTTAAGTGTTTCTCTTAGGTAGGTGGTAAAGACAGGACATCTGATTTTACATGATTTCATTCTAGTCATATTTTTTTGGACCAAAATCTTTCATAAGGAGGCAACAGTGCTCCTGTGTGCAACCTCGTCATCGAGGCAAATGCATCCGTTATGTATTACCCATAAGAGACGTTAAGCAACAAAGATACATACATAATTTATTTGGGCTAATGCAATTTTATGCTTCAGACTCAGTTATAATAGCAACAACTGGTGCCTCCATACAGGTTTATTTTCAACACTGGGGGTGGCGGTATTGCTTTAAATGTCGCATACCACCCCCATGTTCCTATCTGAGAATTATTATTCAGGTGAGAAATAATACGGTCTGGCGAGGGGGAGAGAAAATAAGGAAGCTAGTGCTGGGGAGTCAGGCAGCATAACGTGTCTGCATAGGGAGAGTGTAGTGATGAGGTATTTGAATGAGGACATATTTTGACGCTGACGATTTTGTGTGTTACATTTCCTCGTTTGACTGGCTGCCCGGGCCACCAAAGGTGGCCACCTACGAGGGCGGCCACCCTTAGTGCCATAGTATGGCACAGACCTATTTGCGGTCTAGTGTTGGAGGGACCGGATGGTCCCCCAGTGATGTCACTTCTGGCCTCGGAAGGGGTCCTAGGGGGGTATATATCCAAGGGGGCGAGGGTCAAGCGCCCTCTTTGTTCCTGGTTGCTGCGACATGCTGACCACTGCCCTCCCGGACCCCGAGCTGGCGACTGCCCGTGCGCTGTTTTAGTAAGAAGGCTCTTTGGTTATGGTGTGTGGGGTCGTTGCTGCTCGGGTTATTGTGCCTTTTGCTGGCGGGCGGTGGGGAGTGCGGGTATTCGTTCCGGGGGGGTGCTTGTGACGTGGTGTGGCCCCGTGGTCGCTGCTGATAACGCCCGGTGTAACTGACTTTCTCTCTCTGTGCGGGGGGAGGGCAGGGGTGAGGGAGGTGGTGGGTTACTCAGTGCTGGCGGCACGCGGCCTCAGCCCCAGGTGCTCTGGTCTTCGTGTTTTGCTGGCCTGGGTTGATGGGTGGCAGGGTGGGGGTGCGGTGGGGGGCAGGGCTGGCTTTCCCCGTGCACGGGTAGAGGGTGCCCGGCGTTTGATGTGCGGCTTTGTCTTGCATGCGGGCGGGAGGGTGGCTCGGTGCCGGTGTTGCTCCTGGTTCGCTGTCTCCGGGGATTGCTTTGGGGTGGAGGCGGGATGCTGCGGGAGGGTGGTGCTGCAGGCAGGGGGCTCACCTTGCTCCTGCGCTCAGCCGGTGCTGGTCCAGGGCAACAGGGTCTTCAGGGTGGCCTGTGCTGGATCTTCTGCCTCCTCTCTCGGCTTGCGGGCTGGCTGGGGTCTTCCTTGAGCCTCAACAGGGGCAGCGCGCACCTTTCTTGTGCTGGCGCTCTCTCGTGGGGCCGCCCTGCTGCTATGCATGTCCTCATGGTGTCGGGTACACGCAGTACAGGTTTTGGCTCGATCTTGCTTTGCAGCTTGGGGATGATCCAGCTTTGGGCAGATCTCGTAAGGCCAGTCGAGGATCAGGTGCTTTTCCCTTGACCTGGTGTCGGTCCTCGTGGTTGGGGCCCACGTAAGACTTTGTATTGGGCGCAATATGGCCGCTGTCTTTGTCGCGGACTCGCGCACGTGCATTTTGTGCGCATGCGCTGTCCTCGAGCCCTTGACATAACCCCCCCGGGGCAGCATTGTTCGCCACGCTCGTTGCTGCGGCTCGGAGGGGCTGCCCCCTTGCCCTTCGCGGTGCAGGGGGTGGGCTTGTCTATGTTTTGGGAATTTGGTAATTCGGGGTTTTGTTGCGCTTCACACGCAGGTGTCTGGTATTATTAGAACAGTATCACCTTATGGGTACTAGGCCCCCTCGTTGTGATACTGCAGGGAGCCGTATTATGTTTTAACGATGGTGGGGGGGGTTTCAGGCTTGAGGAATTTTACGTGTTGTTTTGTCTTTCAGCAGGAGAGCGGCAAAGAGAAGGTCGACAAACACGAAGTGAACGGGGCAGTGTTGGGTGGTGGGGGGGCGGGCATAAGGTATTGATTGCTTTAATTTTTTATCACTGCAGGACTTCAGCAAGATGAGTTTGTAGGATCACACATCGTGGCGGAAATCGAATGGTTAATTTGGTTTATCACACTGTGGTCAGTGGGCCGGCTATAATGGAAACAGTTGCTGCAGGATTGTTCGCCAGGAAGTTCTTTGTCATTAAAAATGTTGTCACATTTATTCTTACTTTGCTTGTAAAGCTGTGCTTGCAGTGCTTGAGATTGTGGCCTTCTGCCTGTGTTGCTTCAACGCTTTTGTTTGTTCTATCCCTGTAACAGTTATCTGATGTAACGTAACTGGTTATATTGTACAGTGCCCTGACACTTCTGGGTATATCCGTAATTGATGAAAGTACACTAAATAATAAACACAAATAAATTAAATCTAGAAATATCATTGGTACTGCCGCAAGTAGTAGTACATATTTAGTGTCAAGATTATGAATAGCTAATGCGGTACACCCACGGTATAGGTCAGGTAGCCTAGGTGGGCTACACAGGGATGAGGTAGTGATGGGTGAGTTGAACATACTTTACTCCTCCACGCGACGTCGCTAGATGGGGGTAAGAGAGTCGAGTATTAGGTCTGGAGTAAATTAGGGAGCATATCTAAAGGGAGTTGACAGAAACATCTATGCTCCTGTTGAGTTTGTAATTTACATCCATATTTACACATGTTGAGCTATTTTTCAAACCAAGGGCAACACTTACCCAGGGAGCTCTCAATCTAGCTGTTGGTAATATGAGAAAGGTAACATTTAGTTGCAGTTATACAACCTTATCGAGCAGGTTTTAGCCATCAGCCCTGCCCCTCCCTCCTCGATATGGAATTTAATCCGCAATATATGTCTGGCTGCACTATGCATAGGAAACCACGTTGTGGACTGACAATGTACAATTTTATTAGTGACATAGGAAAAGGGATATAGTATTCTTTTCTCCATGTGTCCACCACAACACCTGTAGGACGTCAGGAGGCTCTAATCGTTGTATTATTACATTGACATAGCTTTACTGCCACTAGGTAGAGCTCTTTACACCGGGCAACACACTGCTGCTGTACCCAATGTTAATTTATTCCAGTGGTTATTGTTGCTCATTGTGATTTGTATTGCACTCTTAAGTATAACATGAAATGCTTAATCTGTTTCTAGTTGGTGTATATTACATGAATAGGCACTAGGCATGTCTTAGGAATCAATGCATATGGGGAGTTGTTGTGTCAATTATATGATTACATGCCAAAGGTTACACAACACCTTGAGAGTTTATTCCTATGCATGTTCTCGAGCCCGCCCAGCCTCCCCAGGTCCTGCTGTGTTGAGGTGGAGGGGAGGGGTCTGGGCTTGGATGCCCATACAGGTTTATTTTCAACACTCGGGTGGCGGTATTGCTTTAAATGACGCATACCATTCCCATGTTGCTATCTGAGAATTATGATTCAGGTGAGAAATAATACGGTCTGGCGAGGGGGAGAGAAAATAAGGAAGCTAGTGCTGGGGAGTCAGGCAGCATAACGTGTCTGCATAGGGAGAGTGTAGTGATGAGGTATTTGAATGAGAACATATTTTGACGCTGACGAGTTTGTGTGTCACATTTCCTCGTTTGAGATGTGCTTGCTTACCGATTTTAGTTGAACAGGGTCCCACGAGGAGAGGAGAGGCACGGCACGGCAGTGCAGGGCAGGGCAGGGCAGGGCACGGGGGTCAACAGCAACGTTTCGTCCAACGGTACAAGCTTGCTAAGGCAGTAATGGTGAGCCTACGCAGGTTAACTACGACGCGTGAGTGCGTACGTACACATGGATGCGTATGGCTTTGCTGGGCAAAATCATTCCGAAGATGGCATTTTAACCCCCCCCCCCCCCGCATGTTGGGCTGCAATTTATATCACCCACATCCTGCGTGGCGGCGTGGTGCCCCTGGCTGCTCATCACGGCGCACCGGGTTGCCGCGGCGCACACTCACTTTGGGAACCGCAGCATTAGACCTTCAAAGTGGGATTTTTGCCCTGGTACTCTGGGAGTTTTCTCTGAGGATGTGAGGGTCATTACTGCCTTTCTAGCGTGGAACACAGTGCTGTGCACCACGTGCTAGATAGGAAAATAACTGGTGAGAAATGCATTGTAAGGCTCATGTAAAGTGGGCAGTTAATTTGAAAGCATTCTTGCTGGCAGATGGGACAATTTTTCACAGTGGGGACAATTGTGTCTCTCCTATTGGTAACACACTGGTTCCCCCACATCTAAATCAGCCAGGGGAAACAAAAGCTTTAAGGAAAGGGCCACCACAACTTTTTGGCAGATAGCCCATTATATTCCAGAAGGGGCATATTTACAAGCCTCTATCACCACCACCACGTCTCTTTTTCTAATGCTGTGGGGGTAATAGGCGCATCGCCTTATTTACAAGGCAGCGTTAAGTCACTTAATGTGGCTTAACGCTGTCTTGTAAATAAGGCCACCTTTCCCGCCATATTTAGCGTGCAAGAGGTGGGCAATGGGTGTTGTGGTGGGCGTTCCACCACAACACCCATTGATTTGATGCTGCCCCATATTTACAAGGGTGCCATAAATATGGGGCAGCGCCAAAATGAAGACCAGGGAAAATCTGGTCTTAACCTGGAACATCAAGGAGAAATTATTAATGTCTCCTTGTTTTTGCTGTTTCCATGCGTGCTGCATTAAGCAGCACACATAGAAGTTAGAAAACACCAATTCAGATTGTTTATGTGCAGGAAGGGACACCTTCCTTCACATAAACAATCTTCCCCTGCAATGCAGGCACCCTTGCACTATGATGCAAGGGTGCCTGTGTTGGTTCTAGGCGACTAAATTAGTACCAGTGCAGGAGAAAACACAGGGCTGCACTGTATTCTTGTAAATGGCATTAAGCGTGGCATTAAGCCAAGGAGGCTAACGCCGCGCTCCGTCACTTACTCGTAAATATGCCCTAAGTTTCATATATGTGTGCAAAAATTGTCAGCTGCAAATGATGGATCCAGTGTCAGAAATTTGTACTTGTAGTAGGAACTACTGTGGAAAATTCACCAGTGTGGTGGATTTTCCACCGGTATGAGTTTAGCTTTCAAGGTGAAAACATGGGTGCTGTCAGTGGAGTGCTCGGCATTCCTTAGGTTAATGATGCTTTTTCGATTATTTTCAAAAATTCTTAATAACTCTTTACACCCAATGTATTCACTTTGGTGTAAAATATGTAATTGTGCATTTAAGAGTGAAAATCCCCATGCATCACTTTTTTGGCGGTGCAAGTAGTGGATTTATTTAGTCGGATATAATTCTTTGCATGCTTCGAAACCCCCTGTAACGCTACGGATTGTATGCACCCTGAACGAGATATAGGAGTGCGTGTATGGAATAGTAATATGTCGGTCGATATACAACTTGGGTAGATTACTATAGATTCTTCTGGGTATTTTTATAATGACTCAGAAATGCAGACATTTTTAAAAATTGTATGGAAGAATCTAAAAGTATAGATTTCCTTATGTTTTTGAGAATCGTCTACATCCATGCAGCATCACTGACCTCTCTGGCTTTCCAGTGGCGGAACAGGCCCTAATGCAAGGAAGAGAGATGTGTTCCCTTCACACTGTTTAAAAAATAGCCTCACTACGCCTTGTTTGGGTAGTAAAAGTCATCCATAATTGAAGCTCAGTGAGCCTCTCACGCCTTGGCGCCCTGGTGCTACAGCACCTGCTGCACCTTTGGGGTCTCATTTATGTGGTTTTGACGTAGGGCAGTGCGGCAAGGAATATTGATGTGCTGCCGTACATCATAACAAAAGTGCAGGAATGAGCTATATCTATGTGGTATGATGCATTGCTGTCCTTTTACCCAGCGCTGGTGCACAATGGGCTGCTCTGCGCCAACACAAGCACCATTGCAAGGGTGCCTGCGTTGCGGGGCTGATTGATTTTGTGCAAGAAGGGACACCTTTGTGCACAAAATCAATCAATTCAGGTGATTTCCTTTTCATATGTGTGTTGCAGAATGCAGCACACATAGAAAAAGGAAAGCAAGAGGAGAAATTGAAAAATTTCTCCTGGTTGCGCCTCCCTAGGTTCAGAAGCATTCCCAGGTTTACGATTTCTCGTAAATCTCGGAATGTGTCAGATTGCATGGGTGTTGCTGGGAACACCTACAGCAACACCCATGGAACGCCCCTTTCACGCAGTTTTCTGCGTGAAAGGAGCACATATTTATCAGGCCATGAAAAGCCACGTAAGTAGCTTTACGTGGCATTATAAATATGCCAAGGCACATTGCGCCACCGGAACTCCAAAAAAGTTACGTTCTAGAGGTTTCAAAAGGGCCTTCGTCTGTACTCCCCTGTTGTGTTCAGGCAGAATGGCGCACACCTGCTTTGAGGGCGTTGCACAGACTCCCACCCAGGCGTGTAACATTCTGTGCCTTTTCCCAAACGCAGGAACTCCTAGTTTATCTCAGAAAGCCTCGTTGCCGCCAGCGCCCAATGCTGCACCGCCTCGGCTCCGACTCCAGCCTGTTCCAACTCGCCGGCGCTCGCCTCCCTTCCGATGCTGGCCCCCTCCTGCGAATCTGTTTGTGGTGGCAACATGCAAACTAAACACTGACTGTCCGTTAACTGCCTCGAACAGCCGAAAATGTGAAGAGCTCGCCTCATAGGCTGCTGCCACTCACAATTAAATAAACGTTGCACCGCTGCAAGATGGCACCTCTGCTCAGCTGCACTGTTTGCTATCGCTTGATAGAACATGGCTGAAACGGGGGCAGGTGCCACGAAAGTGTGAAGGGCTCGGCATTTTCACTGTTTTTATGGGATTGAACTTTCTAAAGTGCATACACATCTAACTCAGAATTGTTCGGCGTTAGTGGTGAATGTACATGTAATGCAGACAGCACAGCTAGAAAACAATGAGCAGTAATGGACTCTCTCTCTCCTGCACACCTTTTTAAGACGGCCTCTGATCGTGCTCTGATCCCTATAATGAAGATTTTTTTTGCACCAGAATAAAATAGGAGAATACAGATTGTGAAGCAATTGAAATAAATAAACGGCATTAAATTTTCGTACAAATCATGTTATATAAGTATTGGCTATTAGTAAAGAAAACAGCATTTTGAGTACCTACCCGATTTATTACTATGTAGGTTGTCTTATATATACTAACATCTATTTCATGTTTGACTTTATAAAAGTGGAGAAAAACGTATTTGTGCAGTTATTTATTATGACCGCTCAGCTTCATTCCGGAATTTTTCATCTAAAAGCAAATCTGTTTGATACTTTCCTTATCACACTTGTAGCAAAAACAGCGCAAAAGAGAATTTGCTCCATTTTTGCTCCAGTGCACATTTTATTCAATGTGTCCCTTAGTTGGCTTTCATGGACAGAGGCTCTTTTTCTGTAGAACTTTTGGTTGCAAAGGCCATCCAGGGATATACTCGGGTCACTGGAATTATGCGATTGTGTGCCGGTGGCGATTTTCACATAATTATAGATTTTCAGCATTTGGTACCTAATCCATCCTCCGCCATATAATCTGAAGATTTTTACTCCTCAAAAAAATTTCTAACTCAAACGCATCTCGTTACTAAAGTGCAGCAACACGTGTTGCCGTGCAGTGAAATGTTCTTTGCAAAGCTGAACTGTTCACCTTTCTGTTGCTTATTGCTATATTATGGTATTAAACTAGTAGTAGCGTTCCAGACAGCTTTACCATATTTAACAAGCATTGGCATAGCCAAAAGGTCTTGCCTATCAATCAATTAATCAATAATTTCAAAATATCACCCGAGGGTTATCTGGCTGCTAAATTTGCTGCGTCTGCGTTGCAAAGCCAGTTCTTTCTGAAGTCTGCCAGGGAGGTTGCCATACAGAGGTGGAGGTCATTCAAGGCTTTGGCAGTAATGTTGGAGAATGTGCGGCCCCTGCTGTGGGTGGGATGGATGTAGGGGACATGTGTGAGGGCGAGTGAATTGGAGCGCAGGTGTCTCGAGGGAAGATGAAAATTCAGACGATGGTTGATGTAAGATGGTCCTTGTTTGTGGAGAGCTTTTAAAGCGTATGTGACCATCTTGAACTGGCTTCCTTTCTGGACAGGGAGTCAGTGGAGGTTTCAGAGGTGAGGAGAGATGTGGGTACACTTGGGGAGGTCAAGGATGAGTCTGGCTGCCATGTTCTGTATTGTCTGGAGTCTTCTGAGGAGCTGGGTGGAGATACTGGTGTGGAGAACATTGCAATAGTCAAGGCGGCTGGTGATGAGGGCTTGTGTGACGTCTTTCTGGTGTATACTGGAATCCATCTGAAGATTTTACCGAGCATGCAGAGGCTGTGGAAGCAGGAGGAGGCAACTGCTTTGACTTGTTGTTTCATGGTCAGTTGGCTGTCCAGGACTACATAGTGGTTACGAGCGTAGTCAGTCGGTGTGCGTATGGGTCTGAGTTCTTCCAGCCACCAGCTGCAGGGATGTTCATTCCGAAGATCAGTACCTACTTTTTGTCAGAGTTTAGTTTGAGGCAGCTGTCCCGTATGGGTCATGTATATGTTGAACAGAGTGGGTCTGAGGGAAGATGCTTGGGGTATACCGCATATGATGTCTTTGGGAGCAGAGGTGAAAGGAGGTAGACGGGTGCTCTGGGTGAATCCTGAGAGGAATGAGATGATCCACTTGAGGGCATGCTGTTGAATGCGATGTTGTGGAATCTGTCGAGGAGGATTTATTTGGTGATAGAGTTGATTGCTGCAGACAGGTAGGGGAGGATTAAGGCCACTGTACCTGCTTGGTTGAGGATGGTTCTAATGTCATCTGTTGCGGCGATAAGTGCGATCTTGGTGCTATGCTTGGCCATGAATCCTGATTGGGATGTGTTGAGTAGGCTGTTTTGTTCCAGGTAGTCGTGAGCTGTCGGTTGATGGCCTTCTCGAATACATTGGTTGAGTATGGGAGCAAGGAAATCGGTCAGTAGTTCTTGAAGTCCCTGGTATTGGCTGAGGGCTTCTTTAGAAGGGGTCTGATTTCTGAGTGATTTCATTCGTCTGGGAAGGATGCTGTGGTGATGGAAGCATTGAGGAGTTTTGTCGGTTCAGGGCTGATTGTGTTGCATAGGAGGTTGAAGAGATGGTGGTGCAAGGGGTCGGTTGGTGCCCCGGAGTGGATGGAGGCCATGATGGTCAAGATGGTCTGCATGTCGACTGGAGAACAGGTTGGTATGGCTGGACTGGGGTTCGTTGGTTGGATGAGGTTGTCGAAGCTGAGCGAGGTGGTTTAGGGGATAAAGTTGTTGTAGATGTCAGCAATCTGGCTGTAGAAATAGTTGGATAGGGAGTCGCAGAGATGTTGGGAGGGATGTAGCATGTTTTCTGTGGGAGTTGGGTTGGAGAATTCCTTGATGATTTTGAAGAGTTCCTTGGTGTGGTTAGCTGCGGCATCGATGCGGTCCGTGATGGCTGCCCTTTTGGCTTCCTTGATGCGTCGGCGGTAGTCGCTGAGTTCTGTTTTATGTGCGGCTCTGTCGGAGGGTGTCCTTTGTGATGTGCCATCGCTTCTCAAGTAGGAGACAGTTGCATTTGATGGCTCTGAGCCCTGGGGTTGTCTTGGTGTTCTATATATTTTTGCCGACTTCAGTGAGGCGACTTTGTCGGCGCACTTGTTGATCCAAACAGAGAAGAACTGGATGGCCAGGTCAAGGGCAACTGATGTGTCGGGAGGTGTGGTGCTGAGATTCCAGTTACTTTTCCCAATGCGGAAGTGGGTGGTGCTTTGGTGCTGGGTGATGGTGTGATGGGCGTTGGAGATGGTAAAATGGATGATTTTGTGGTCGGTCAAGGAGAGCTCTGTGGTGTGGGTGAATTTGATTCTGTAGCTGGAGGAGAAGATGGTGTTGCAATGTCGGTTAGAGGCTAAAGGTTGAGCCATGTGTCGATGATGAAAGCACAGTCTTAGGTAAGGGTGGTGACGGTGTCCCAAATTTGCGTGGCATGTTTGCTAAGGGAGCTGGAATTGCTCCCTCAGTTGTTGTTGGTCTTCTCTGAAGTAGTGGTGTTGGGTCCCGTGTGCGTAGGTGATCCTGTGAGGCAGGAGACGCAGCAGTGGAGACAGGTGAAGGATCCTTCAGTGGAATTATGGGAGGAAATGTAGCAGCGGGAGTCTTGGCGTCCGGTGTTGAGGTCCAGGAGCTCATTGGTGGAGTAGTAGTGGATGGTGGGAGGACCAGGGGTCCTGGCACTGGGCACAGTCCAGGCACAGACGGGCATAGATGGGCTTGCCTTTGGCACACCTTCAACACGCCTGTGGCTTCGGCTGCTCTTTTGCCGACTTCAGTGAGGCGACTTTGTCGGCGCACTTGTTGATCCAAACAGAGAAGAACTGGATGGCCAGGTCAAGGGCAACTGATGTGTCGGGAGGTGTGGTGCTGAGATTCCAGTTACTTTTCCCAATGCGGAAGTGGGTGGTGCTTTGGTGCTGGGTGATGGTGTGATGGGCGTTGGAGATGGTAAAATGGATGATTTTGTGGTCGGTCAAGGAGAGCTCTGTGGTGTGGGTGAATTTGATTCTGTAGCTGGAGGAGAAGATGGTGTTGCAATGTCGGTTAGAGGCTAAAGGTTGAGCCATGTGTCGATGATGAAAGCACCGTCTTAGGTAAGGGTGGTGACGGTGTCCCAAATTTGCGTGGCATGTTTGCTAAGGGAGCTGGAATTGCTCCCTCAGTTGTTGTTGGTCTTCTCTGAAGTAGTGGTGTTGGGTCCCGTGTGCGTAGGTGATCCTGTGAGGCAGGAGACGCAGCAGTGGAGACAGGTGAAGGATCCTTCAGTGGAATTATGGGAGGAAATGTAGCAGCGGGAGTCTTGGCGTCCGGTGTTGAGGTCCAGGAGCTCATTGGTGGAGTAGTAGTGGATGGTGGGAGGACCAGGGGTCCTGGCACTGGGCACAGTCCAGGCACAGACGGGCATAGATGGGCTTGCCTTTGGCACACCTTCAACACGCCTGTGGCTTCGGCTGCTCTGTTGCCTTCATTAAATAGGCCTAAGGGACAGAGTTGGAAAATTAGGCAGAGCTGAAGGCAGGAAGAGAAGGGCGAGTGTGACAAGGGCCTGGGGGGGTGAAAGCCTTGGGAGAAAGTCAGCAGGCACTTGGGCCTGGAACCAGGGAAAGAGGTCTGCTGTCAGCGGGGCAGCCTCCTAGGGCAGGAGCAGTCCAAGGACAGCAGTGGCAGTGGGGAGAGCTAGTAGGCGTATACAAGAGCTTGTGGCTTTGGCAATGTGCTTTTGCCATGCAGCAGTGGCAGCAGGGAGACATGGGAGCCTGCTCAATTAGGACCAGGCTGCTGCCTTCATTAAATAAGTCTCAGGGGGACTGGGGAGGAGGGAGTGGGGAAGACTGGGAGAGGGGACTGTGGGCAGACAGGAGGCAGGAACAGGTGGGCGAGCGGCGAGAGCGGCGAGGGACCTAGTGGGCTGTTAGCATGGAAGGAGAAGTCTGCTGACAGCAGGCATAGGGGCCCGGAACCAGGGAAAGTGGTCTGATGGCAGCGGGGCAGTCTCCTAGGGCAGGAGCAGTCCAAGGACAGCAGTGGCAGTGGGGAGAGCTCGGAGGCCTATACAAGAGCTTGTGGCTTTGGCAATGTGCTTTTGCCATGCTGTACAGCATTGTGGCTGATGTTCAGCATGGCTAAAAGTTAGTGAGTTGGAGTGTCCTAGAGTGGAGTGGGGGGCTAGAGTGTCGTTGACTGCATTTGTTGGAGTAGAGTGTCAAAGAGTATAGTAGGGGAGTAAAGAGTCATAGAGTTGAGTCGAGGAGAGTAGTAGTCAGTGGTTCAGTGGTAGAGAGTGTAGTATAGTCCAGTGTCATAGAGTGCAGTGTTACAGAGTAGAGTGGAGTGGCTTGGATTAGGGTGGGTTGAAGTGGAGTAGGGCGCAGTGAATTGAGCTAATGGGGTGGATTGGATTGGAGTGGATTGGATTGGGGTAGAGTGGGTTCGATTGAATGGAGTGTGGTGGATTGGAGTGAGTGGGCTGAATGGGGTGCATTGGATAGGAGTGGGTGGATTGAAATCGGGTGAGATGGATTGGATTTGGGTGGATTGGAGTGGAGTGAATTAGATTGGTTTGGGGTGGGAAGAATTGGATTAGAGTAGGGTGTTTAAGAGTGGGGTGAATTAGAGTGGAGTAGAGAGGGAGCATTGGACTGGACTCGAAGGGGTGGATTGCATTGGAGTGGGGTGGATTAGATTTGCGAGGGGTGGATTGGAGCAGGGTGGATTGGACTGGAACAAGGTGGATTGGATTGGAGTGAGGTGGATTGGAGGGTGGTGGGCTGGCTGCATTGGATTGAGTGGGGTTGGGTGGATTGGATTGGGGTAAAGTGAGGTGGATTGGTGTACAGTGGTGTAGATTTGAGTGCAGTGCAGTGGGTGGATTGAAATTGGGTCAACTGGATGGGGTGGACTACAACGGAGTGGGGTGGATTGGATTGGGGTGAAGTTGGGTGGGGTGGATTGGAGTGGAGTAGATTGGATTACAGTGGAGTGGATTGGATTGAGTGTGGTGGATTGAGATGGACTGGGGTGAACTGGATTGCAGTTTGGTGGATTGGGGTAGGGGTAGATGGGAGTGGGGTGGATTGGAGTGGGGTAGAATGGATTTGGAGTGGATTGGAGTATGGTAGATTAGATTGGAGTGGGGTGGATTGGATTAGGGTGAGGTGGATTGAATTGGGGTGGGGTGGATTGGAGTGTGGCAAAATGGGGCAGATTGTTTTGGATTGGAGTGGAGCAGATTGTTTTAATTGGAGTGGGTCAGATTGGAGTGTGGGCAGAGTGGTTTGGATTGCAGTGTGGCAGATTGTTTTGGATTGGAGAGGGTCAGAGTGTTTTAGATTGGAAAGGTCAGATTGTTTTGGATTGAGTGGGGCAGATTGTTTTGGAATGGTGTGGGGCAGATTGGAGTGGGGTAGATTGCTTTGGATTGGAGTGGGATGGATTGTGGTGAATTAGATTGGAGTGGGTGAGGTGGATTGGGTTAGGTTGGATAGGGGTGGATTGGATTGGATTTGGGGTGGATTGAGGTGGGAGTGAGATGTATTGGATTGGGGTGAGGTGGATTGGATTGAAGTGGGTAGATTGGATTGGGCTGGAAGGGGTGGCTTGGAATGGTGTAGGGTGGATTGTGGTGGTTTGGAGTGGGGTAAAGTGGGCAGAGTGGGTGGTTTGGAATGAGATGGATTGGATTTGAGTGGGGCAGATTGGAGTGGAGCAGTTTGGAGTGGGGCAAATTGGAGTGGGGCAGATTGGCATGGGGCAGATTGTTTTGGATCGAAGTGCGGAAGATTGGAGTGGAATGGATTTAGGTGGAGCCAATTGTTTTTTATTGGAATGGGGCAGATTGTTTAGGATTGGACTAGGGCAGATTGGAGTGGGGTGGATTAGAGTGGGCAGACAGTTTTGGATTTGAGTGGGGTGGATCAGAGTGGACAGATTGTTTTAGATTGGAGGGGTGGCAGATTGGAGTGGGGCAGATTGATTTGGAGTGGAGTGGGATGGATTGGAGTGGGGCGGATTGGAGTGTGGTAGATTGTTAAAGGAAGTGGTGGGGTAAATTCTCGTGGGGCAGATTGGTTCTTGATTGGAGTGAGGCAGATTGTTTTTGATTGGAGTGAGGCACATTTATTTTGGATTGGAGAGGGGCAGATTGTTTTGGATTGAGTGGGGCAGGTTGTTTTGGATTGGAGTGGGGCAGATTGTTTTGGATTGGGTGGGGAGGATTGGAGTGGGGCAGATTGGAATCGGGAGGATTGGAGTTGGGTGGATTGGAGTGGGGCAGATTGGAGTTGGGCAGGTTGGAGTGGGACAAATTGTTTTGGATGGGAGTGGGGCAGATTGGAGTTGGACAGAGTGGAGTGGTGCACATTGTTTTGGATTGGAGTGGGGCAGTTTGTAGAGGGACAGAATGTTTTGGATTGGAGTGGGGCAGATTGAAGAGGGGCAGAATGTTTTGGATTAGGGGCAGATTGTAATCCACTGGAGTGGGGAAGAATAGGCTGGGGTGGGGTGAGTTGTGGTGGATTGGTGTGGATTTGAGTGGGGCAGATTGAAGTGGAGTGAATTGGAGTGTACCGCACTATTATGTGTTAAAGCATTATTTCAGAAAGTACACATAAGAAAGAAATGATGTTGTTTTGCAATAAGGTAAGTCTCATCGTTTGAGAACAGCTCCCATAATCAAAAACAAAAGACAACATGAGTGCAAAGTGAGAAAAGAAGACTTGGCAAAATAAAAGAAAGTTAACTATACTAAGTAACTCTTTGCAATTTTGTTTGTCCTCCTGGGTATGTCATTGCCAGTCAGGCAATCACACACCTTCTGTTGGCAGGACACTAAACGTAAAAAAGAACAAAATGGTACCTCAATCACTTCGGGAGCAGCGGACGGGAACTGATTAAGTTGAATCAATTAATGCTTGGTCCCTGATCCACGGAGAGGAACGAAAATGATGTAAGCCCAGCCTTGACGAATTATGAAACTGTAAAGAAGAGTGCCACATAAGCCAACAAATGGTAAGCAACAGGCGGGCACCAAGCCCATTTTGTTATCAACAGTGTCTCGCATGGCAAGACACATGAGCTAGCATATGCTCTCGCAGGCTCGACTTTAAAAATGACAAATTATGAAGTAATACTATTATAAAATGCACTGCATTATGCCGCAGAATTAGCTTTTTCTTTCTGCATAATTCACTCAAACCTGCCACATAGTTTACTCAATCCTGCTGCATAATTCCAGTGTGACGCTTGATATACTGTTACCCAACAGTTATGATATTACCCTGGGCAGTTTTTGCACTCAGTTCCTTGTTTTTCCTGTCAAAATGGATACTTTAGGGGTATTTATGTGGGGGAAACCCTGTGTGCAAGAGTAATTAGTGCTCGACTCAGAATGTGACATTAGACTCAATTATCACCTGCCCCCATTTTTTAATATTAATGTGGGGCACATAATGAGACAATAAATGTGTTTATTGGCTTATTTGCTTAATTTATTTCTCCTCCTTGGCATCAATTTTCTGCACTTCAACTAATTTTTCTTAGTAAAGCCAAGGTAACTCCAGGGAGAGGGACTTTAAAGGCAACATTGTAGCAGTAATTCAAAGCATCTGTAGCATGAAGTGCAAAGCCTATTTTGTGTACTTGAAGCAAAATTTTGCACCTTGTCTGTCACCTGTGAATGTCTCTGCGACGTTCCTGGATCTGCACTTGTGTGATGTTCCCAGAGTGAAGTTTCTTCCACTGTTATTTGATTGATTCTGAGTGACCATAGGGCTAAGCTATGAAGACTCTTGTGGTTTTGGTAGAGCGATGCATGTGTACATTATGTGGCTGGAACATGAAAGTAAGAATCCATGGAGTAAAGCCAATGATGAAATGGCCCGGCTGTGTGTGGACTCCATCATTAATGTGCAAGTTCCAAGTGCTAGAGTGGCAAGGGGGTGAACAAAGACTTCAGCAATCAGCAAATAATGTACCCACCCAGAACCTCATGAACATCAAGCAGCCATGATTGCAAGAAGTCTGCAGCTCACAAGAAAAGAAAAAAACAGGAGTTGGAGCCCAGAGGACTGATGGACTGCCAGCTGCAGCATTGAGGGGGGCATGAGGTTTGTGCCAGATGGAGAGAGAACTGAGAAATGTGAGTCGGAATTTTTCTATGATCTTTTTACAACCTAACAGTGACTACCTAACTTCTGCTTGAATGGTAGTCCAGAATGAATGGTGGGGGGTTTCGTTTCCGAAACCCATATTTCTGCTTCTATAACATAGATATCTTTAAATTCTGTGAATTACATTTTAGGGCAAACTCACCCTATTGAAGGTGAAACCTAGGGCCATGGACCTCACTCATATGTTGGCCAATTATCCTACATTAAACCAGTGACTTCTCTCGCACAGTGATGGACAGGCTGTTTGACTTAATCTGAACCACCACTCTCTGCTGTGTTCTAGGCCATTATTTATATTTCTTTATATTTAAAACATATGTATATTAATCTTGGCCACACCACAAAAATGTACAGTCCAGCCCAAAATGCTAGGACAAGTCTCCTCTATAGGGAACAATTGCAACTCCTACCTGGTTTCAGCCTCCTTTAGTCCCATCAGTGAGCTGCAGCTTCAGTCCTATGGCACAGAGAGCTATGAACTGAAATTTGGGCTTACCCGTACTATTTAGAGTTATTCACCCACAAAACAAAAAGTAATGGATGGGATGTATGAATTAATCTGAGACACTGGTAATTACTCTTGTTTACATTTCAGTCCATAATGTTTTGGTATGTTGTGCAAGTACATGCAGAGATGTCCCATATGCAAATCAGTCTTGGCCCTGTCCCATTCACTGTATAGGGGAGCACAAGTGCTGGCACATTGCTGTGTGCTCCACAGGAGTCCATCCTCAATTTTGTCACTACCCAGTTGAGCAGCCAGCATAACAATGCAATAAGTGGGATGGACTGGAGATTTGGTACTTTGCATTGCTCAGTATGAGTTAAATAGAAAACAATAGACATAGTGTAATAGAGGAAAACTAAAAGAACCCATAGACATAGTGTAATAGAGGAAAACTAAAAGAACCCTACTTTGCTCAGAAGGAAATTACTATCTTATGCGCGGTATACCCCAGATATTTGCCTCTATTTTTTTATTTACGGGCTATAGAACGCTGTGCATTTAACCCCAACTAAACTGGCATTCCCCTGATTGGCAAATGTAACATACATACAAGTCCCTAATATTTGGTACAAAAGAAAACCCACGACCTGTCAGTTAAATTCCACAAGTGGACTGCAGTTTCCATTGTGCCATCCATTACAGTGACAGTGTAAACATGACTGCATGTATACATTCTATAGCCTCACTGTGCAGTTTTAAAACTGCAAGTTCAACCTGTCAAACAAAAAACCTTTTACCAGTCTGAAACCTTTCTTTTAAATATGTAAAAGTCACCCCTTAGTAGGCTTTATTGCCTATAAGGCAGGGGGCATGGTATTTAAATGTAGGATGTGTAAACATTTATTTGACATATCCTTACAGTGAAAAGGCCCCCAAAGTGATTTTCACAATAGCAAGATATGCTGTTCCATAGGAAAACAGTGGGATCCAGCATTAAATACGAATATTGCATCTTGGAATAGCACTAGCTGGAAAAATATTTAAATACCTATTTTAATAGTTATTAAAAATACAATTTAAAGGTGAAATCATATTTCACCCAAGTATAAAGGAAAAATAACATTTAGAAAGTTACTTTTTACCTACCTGAAGTTCCTTGATGCTAATCTGAATTTTGCTCTCCCAATTCTTCCAACCAGTAATTAGCATTTGAATAGCTCTCTTGATGAGTTGTGAACTTGTTCCCAGAGTTGTGATAAAGGATTTGGGTTTAGGGAGGATTTGTTGTGCCCTTGACAGGCTGGCCTATTGACTGGGCCCAAAGCTCCATAAACTTCCCAGAGGCCTACCTTGTCACAAGCAGATGTAGCTAACACCCAGGCCTTCCCATTCATTTGTCCTCCCAGTCAGACAGGCTTCAATAACAGTGGGCCTCTTTTTAACATTACAGTGTCAAATCTTACTGGAGCCTCAAAACCTGCTTGACTGATCTGCTTAGGTTTTTCATATAAAACCTGAGGCGGGCTTCAAAGGAGGCTAACAGAATGCCAAACCAATTCTTGTGTATCTACTGTCTGCTTGCTGAAAGCACTTCTTTTTGTTTTATCAGACTTCTGTCTCCAGGCTTATTGAGTGGTACAATGGCTGCTTTGACCTGGACTTTATTTGTAGATATGGGAGGACATTAGGATTGCCATTATTCACCCCCTCCACACACATCCAGTCCTCTGACCCCATGTTTAGTGTGTCCAAAGACATTTGGCGTCTTGAAATGCCCAAAGTGGGTAGTGTTACCTCTGGAAACCTTTACCCTATTGTTTACCCCATTTCCAGAGGTCATCCCTACTTCCCCAGCCCGAACGAGCTTGTGCACAAGGCATAACACTGTCCTCTCTCCGCACCCAATTCAGAACACTCCTGGACCTGTGGAAGAATAAAAAATGACTTAATCTTCTCTCTGAAACCTGACAAGAGCCCTAAAGACTTGATGAACTCTCTTCTTGTAATCAGGACAAAGTGGTGCACTCCAAAGACATAAGGCTGGCTTCCTGTTGAAGAGACAGTGAAACAACTAGCTACAAGAGGCCATACCTGCAAGTGCCCTGGTGACCAGTGGCAACTGGATCTGGATTAGACCCTGCTGTTAGCTTCTACCTTCACACCCAGTGAGTCATGGGGGCTTTTAGAAGTGCACTCCATTGGTGTATTGGCACTTAAAGGTCTAAGTCAGAACGAATCTGAATGGTGCATCTGGCCTGCGCACCATAGTGGTCAGCGTCAAAGTGCACCTAAGCTCTGATCTACTGCAGCCATTTAGTTGTTCACTCTGAGAAGGATAATGATTATTACTTGAGGTGGATACTTACCTTATGCCATTTTTTAAGGAGGGCCTCAGTTTCTTTTAATAAAGCATCATAGTTCAGTGAATTAATTTCCATTATATTGGAAGTTAGCTTAATGCCTAGGTAAGTAGCAGAATAACATACTCCTACCACAGGTATTGGCGGTTTATAATTAGCTATTATTTGTGTTTTATCTAGGTTTAGCTTATAACCTGAAACTTTTCCAAAGATTTCTGCCTCTTTAACTATACCTAACATGGATTCAGTCACATCGCTTGTATAGATTGCCAAATCATCGGCGTATGCTGTTATTTTAAGAGAGTTTGCCCCAAAGGTAAATGGTTTTATCATAGTTTGAAGCTGTATGGCGTTGATAAAAGGTTCCATGGAGAGGGCAAATAAAAGGGGTGATAAAGGGCAACCCTGCCGGGTTCCTCTTCTAATGGGAAATTTAGTAGAAAGTAGTCAGTCGTATCCAATTAATGCATTAGGTAAATAATAAAGTGCTTTTATCTTGGTAATGAACTTACTTTTAAACCCCATTGCTTTCAAAACTGACCACAGGTAGTCCCACCCCACTCGGTCAAATGCTTTTTCAGCGTCAAGTAGTATAATACCGAGTGGGGTGGAGTTAGCTGCGGCCATGTCAAGCACTGTGATGGCCGTATTTACATGCTGCGTCGTATCTCTACCTGATACAAAACCATGCTGATGTTTGCTAACCATTCTCGGCATAATAGGGGACAGTCTCAAAGCTAATAATTTGGCAAAAACCTTGGCATCAGCGTTGATCAAAGAAATTGGGCGATAAGATCCACATTCCGTGGGAGTTTTATTCTTTTTTAAAAAAAATATAATTTTGGCGGTATTCCAAGATGACGGGGCCCCGTCTTCTGTAACAATCTGATTAATAACCAAACAAAGTATAGGCACAAGCTCTTCCCAGCATAATTTATAAATTTCAATAGGGAGGGTGTCATCTGCAGCAGCCTTTCCAGATGGAAGGGAGAAAATGGCTAATTTTAATTCTTCTTCAGTAACATCTTTTTCTAACTCTTCCATACATATCGAATCATTCTCCGATTGCCAGTTATTTCTGATATAATTCTCCACCAAATCAGTTGGAGGCACATTCTCGGGGGTATACAGCTTAGTATAGTAATCAGCAAATTGCTGCAGTATCTTATCGGGTTGAGTATAAATAGTACCTTCTGTTCCTTTTATACTCTTAATTAGAGATGTGGCTCGTTCGTCGGCTATTTTATAAGCAAGTATTTTTCCTATTCTGTCACCGCTCTCATACTGTGTAATTTTATATTTGTGTAATTTAGCAGTAACTTCATCTCTTAAGAATTTTTTAGTCTCGCAGCGCAGCGTATTTATTTTAAGTTCAAGTCTATCTTTGTTTAAATTATTCGGGGCTCCTGCGCTTTCTTTTCTAGCAATCTCGGCCAGGTGTTCTTCTAACCCTCTAATTCCTGAGATTAAGCATTGAGTCTCTGCTTTCTGATTAAAATTCTGCTGAATAATATATTGCTGTGCAAATCCTCTAATACTGGCCTTGCAACAATCCCAGACTGTAGTAATCTTAGTAGAATCAATATTAAACTCTAAAAATTCCTTAATGTGAGCTTTCAGAAAAGAAATGAACGTGTTATCAGATAAGAGGTGTCTGGGTAAAGAAAATAGCCTGGGTTCTTTCTTTGAAGAGAGTACCTTAAAAATTACCATTATAGGGTTATGGTCCGACGTTACCTTTGGGCAGATCTCCATTTTACAGCCATTAGTGATTTGGCTCGTTGCCCAGGTCATGTCTATACGGGAATACATTTTATGAGGTATAGAATGGTAAGTGTATCCCGCCAATGTAGGGTGTAGCTGTCTCCAGATGTCTTTTAATTTATGTATACGGGCCAGCTCTAAAATGGATGCCCTAGTCTTACACATTCGCTGCGAGGGGGTACTCTTGGTTGTGTCTATTGCATAGTTTATAACACAGTTGAAATCCCCCATGTTTAATATCTCTCCCTCCCACCCTAGCAGTTCTATATTTAAACGATCAAAAACTGCAGCATCATCATGATTGGACCCATATACTGCACATATATTATACTTAACAGCTGATAACGCGATTTGAGCGATGACCCATCTACCCGCTTTGTCAGAAGCTACCCTATTAACCTCAACCTTGAATGTTTTTTTCTTTAGTATAGCTACCCCACGTATCGAGGTATTTAGAGATGTACTAGCTATCAACTCATACCCCCCTTGCGCCAGCATTTTCCTATCTCGGTATCTTATATGTGTTTCATTTAACAGTGCCAAGTGAGGGTTATACATCCTTAACTCTTCAAATACAAGCTGCCTTTTACTCCTATTATTCAACCCTGATACGTTCCATGCAAGGCAATTAACTTGACACATTTCTTAAATCAAAAATGTTCGGAATAACCGCTTCTAATGGCATATATACCCCCTCTGAAATTATAAATTTGTAGCATAATTCGTTCCTGCCTGTGATCTTCTTTTTAGTTAACCCCCTCCCCTCCCACAACCACCCCTAGGTCTGAACCTATGTCCCTCCCCCCACCCTGTACCTACCCGGAAGCCTAACCCTATCTTCTGCTGCCGCTGATTGGGCAGCGAGACAGTGTGGACCCTCCCAGGATCCTTCCCCTCCGCGTTCTATCATACATATTTAAGTATCGTATTATCGGAGTAGAGAGCAAAAAAACGAAAACAAATTATTTCATATAGTAGTATCAAATTAACAAAGATAGAGGAGAAAAGGAAGTAAAACAACTAATCAAGTCTCTTAAGTAATAAAGTACAATACTTCTGGTGTTATTAGCGATCATTTGCTAATGATGCGAGAAATTGTTCGGCCTCTTTGAAATCATTAAAAATGCGGGTGTGACCTGACTTTATGATTTTTAGCCTAGCATGTTCTTGTAGATAGACCATCACCCCCTTCGATTTCAAAGGATCTATCAATTTTCTCAGTTCCCATCGCTTGTCCATTGTGGCCTTGCTCAAGTCGGACTTCGTGAAAAACGTGATATTATCTACCGTCACTGGAGTATTAGGTCTAGCCTTGATGGATATTGCTTGTCTCAGTAAAAAATTCCCCAGATAGATCAGGATGGGCCTTGGATATCTGCTATCCTTGGTTTTAGCGAACATGGGCAATCTGTGAGCTCTCTGTACTTGGGAGTCCCAATCCCAATCAGAGAGATCTGGGAAAGCTTTGTGCAGTAGCTTGACCATGTACGCCCGAGCGTCGGCCCCTTCGGATCCCTGGGGAATTCCAAAAATGCGCAGATTTTGGCGCCGCTGGCGATTTTCCAAGTCTTCAACTTTATTTTTAAGCATTACAATGTCTTTGTCCTGGCATTCTGAAGAAACAACCGTAGTAGCCAAAGTTTCTTCAACCATAACAATCCTCTGTTGGATTTCGACTATCTCCTCTGTAGCATTATGTAGTCTACCTGTGACCTCCTGCAGACAACTCTGCATTTTACAATTATCTTCCCTTAACTGAGAGAAGTTATGCAGAACCTCTTGAAGGTGCTCCAGAAAGGTCTGCAAAATCAGATCCAAAGAAGTACCCACAGCAGCAGGAGCTGTTGTAGATTCTGGGTGTGATTTTTGGGGGAGAGTTAGTATCGCAGAAGGGCAAGGTGTCAAAAAAGTGGCTTGGGTTGAATCAACACAGACAGAGGGTTGAGGAGATGGTGATTCCACTGTCTCACCTTCTGTTGTATCTAAAACAGAATCCTCATCATCTACCACTCTTGGAACACCTGCTGTTAATGAGTCAAAGGGGGTCTTAGTATTGCTCATACCCACCGTGAGGTTATTACCAGAAAGACGCTTAGCCAAGGTTTTAACACCACCCTTGGCTTGTATCCACTTACGTAATGGACTCTGATCTTTCAAGAGTTTCTCCCTGGCGCTTGTAGATGCTAGTGTCGATGGCATGGGATTAAAGTTCAAGCTTCTGCCCTTTTTGGTCTTAGTTTTTGCCTTCCCTCCCCTTTTAAGTAGACTGATAGTCTTGCCATTCATGACTGTAACAGAGTCATCCTCATTTTCATCACCCTCAACCCCTTCCTCAATAACCAGATCCTCATATTCATCCTGATTAGACTCTACACCGGAAGCTCCTGAGACATCAACTTTCGCAGAGTCCTACCCTTTCCTAGATAAAGATCAGAGCAGGACGTTTCCCGCATTTACAATAGTCACACTCGTTGTATCTATGTTTGTGGAGCCTAAGTTTCGGTTGCTTGGCTGGTCTTTTAGATTAGAGACTGCGTCTTCAGCGTCTTCAACAGTCACATTAGCTCTCTTCATATTAGTATCCATGTCCTGAGTCTGTGCTGACTTAATTGACCCCTCACTAGCTCGATGTATCTCTACAGGTTTTTGAGTAAGACCCCCAGTATCTCCTGGCTGGGTTAAATTAGCTTCGGCTGTAATAGCTGTAGTGGACATAACTGTAGGAGCTGTAGAGGGTGCTATAATTTCATTATCAGTATGAGAGCTGATTGTATTTGTATTTGTATTCTTGTGTCCCCCAGTGCTGGAAAGAGCCAGAGAGTTAACCAGCGCTTTGTTATTTGCACTTTCATTTTTCCCTGTCACTGTCACATTTTTAGCTGCATTTACTACTGGTTCATCCACTCTAGAACCGTCAGCTACTGGTGGACAAATGGTCACTTGCTTACCGCTTTGGTTGCCTTGTGCGATGAAGGGAGATCCAGCGATTGGTTTATCGGCTGCTGTTGGGGTTTTCGCGGTTTTTGCGGTTACTACTACCGCTGCTTGCATTATTTCTGCTACTTCTTTTGTAAGTGTAGCCGGCTCTGCAGTCTCTTTTCCTTCAGTGTTCTCCTTGTGCAGTTTATTCTGCAGAGGAGGGTTCTTGGGTACATTTTTAGGAGCCATTGTAGCACTGCCTCCCAGCTTTTTTTTACTCCTTGTTCTCGCCACTTTCGTCAGTTCTGCTGGCGTATTTCACGTCTACTAATGTCTCTGTCTCAATCTCAGATATCTGCTGCTTGGCTGCCAATCCTCAGCCTAATCCACTTTCACCAGTTTCGAGCCTTTCCACTTTCCACTTTCCACTTTCCCCTTTCACAAGTTTCTGCTACAGGGCTACAGAGTTAGGCACCCCCTGCTAATAGTAGTATGTTTCCTTTTGTCTGTTTCAGCCGTCTGCTTCCGCCCCTTTAGTCAAGTTATTCGGCTTTATTCAGCCTCCGCCTCCGTCTTCCCCCTCCAGCAATATCACCACTGCTGCTGGTTAGGGCGGCGATGGTCCCAGTATTTTCATTGGTTTTTCCGTGGTTTTCCGCAAACAACTCCGCTCTGCACCGCAGAATTGCAGCAAACTTCGCCTCTCTTTCTCAGCCCCGCTGATCTCCGTCTGGCAAAGACGCAGGCAAAGTGAGACGCCTTCAGCCACCGCCCGCCCGCCTAAGCGAGCAGAATTGCTCCGGCAGCCAGCTCCGCCCCCGCTCGGTCAATCCCGCTGGTCAGCCGATTCAGCCGATTCCGCCGATTCCGCCGATTCCGCTGTCCCAGCAAAGGAACAAGCAAGGAAAGGTAGAGAGTCACTGTTTCACTTCTCTCGCTTGCGTTAATCAGAGCTCCGCTCCATACTGTGTAACGCTGTTCTGATCTGTTCTTGCGGAGGTAAGGGAGGTCCCTTGGAAGCGTCCTCACTGCAGCGGCTTCAGTCTGCCATCTTACACCACCATCTTATCGGGAGAATTAACCTTATTAAAATGAATATCCTGCCAAAATTTTTATACTTATTCAGATGTATACCGTTGAAAATAAACACAGTCTTTTTCAGAAAATTAGATGGCATATTGGGCAGCTTCATCTGGGGTTATAAAAAGAACCGAAGAGCACTCTCCTCTCTGAAACTTCCGTTTATAAAAGGAGGGCTTAATTTCCCAGATTTCCGATTGTATTATATCGCATCATTTCTGGGGCGGGTACAGAGCTTATTTAATTCCAGCAATCCATACTTTTTTCATCAATTTATGCTGGGGCCAGATTGCTTGCAGTTTTTGGCTAGAAGTAATGACCCAAACTACTTCAAAAGAGTGAGGTTTAAGACTGCAAAGGACATAATTAACATCTGGAGGATAGTTATGAATCAGAATAAGCTATCATTTTATCACCCATTCTTAAGTCTTTGGAACAACCCAGGTTTACCTAGCATTTTTTCTGATTCTGGGTGTAAAATATGGGTGAGACAAGGTATATCGAAACTTGGGGATCTTTATGGCTCCTCAGGTTTTTTGGAGTTCGAAACATTAAGGTTATTGTATTAACTACCAGAGCATACTTATTTTAAATATACACAAATTCGCGACTTTCTTGTAAGACAATTAAAACTGAAAGAGATTCTGGATTCAGATTTCTGGCAATGTTTGTACAAGGGAGAGGAAAATCAAATAGTAACTATTAGCGAGGGATACAAGTGTCTTACTGAAAATAAACCAGACGAGTGTCCAAAAATAGCAGAGAAATGGGCCCTTTGCTTTCCAATAGGTATCACCTCGAATGAAATATCTTACTCCTTAAAGAAAATTGATACGTTGGTTCACTCTTCAAGCTTAAAACTGCAAGCATATAAAACAATTTGTCAACTGTACCACACTCCTCTGCAAATAAGCAAATGGTCCTCGAATAATGTTTCTAACGATCGAACCAAATGCCCCAAATGTCACCTACAGGCGGCAGATCTAGAACACATGTTGGTTCTATGCCCTGCGTTAGCTTCATTTTGGGAAAGTATAGGGAAGACACTGATATTGAAATTGTTAATTGATGCACCTTTAACATCTGAAATGATTCTGTTAGGTATACAGCCCAACCCTACACCTTTTCAAGATTTAATTTTTATTGTGCTGGCATGTGCAAGGTTAGTTTTGGCCAGAGCTTGGATAGCTGATCAAGCTCCTAATGCGAATGAATGGTGGTGCTTGGTTAAAGAGATACATCATATGGAGCTATCTCTAGCCAGAAAAAGAGGAGTGAAAGCAATGATTAAAGTAAAGAGAATATGGGGAGGCATGTTTTATACACCTGATACTAACTAACTTGAATTGAAGCCGTGCTTAACTCAAACTCAGATAAGATTGTATTTATTTGTGTAAACCCTTCTCTAATTGTTTTTTATTTGTCCGTCTGAGAATTGACTATTATTTACTAGCTATGGTAAACTGCTTTTTGTAATAATTTTTAAAGACACTGGAAATTATGCACAACAAAATTTTGATTATTCTGTTTAATTCTGCCTGTGATATCCTTTAATAAAAAGGTTTTTTAAAAAGAAAAAAGAGGTGGATACTTACCTCCATCAACTAATAACTACATTTTCTACAACAACTAAAAATCTATTATAGTTAAAAGTGGGAGGTACATTGTCTCTTACAATGAAAGCAAAGGTTAATATAGAAAATAAATCAAAATGATACAATTACATGGCCATGATGTATCCAAACAAAAATAAATGGAACATCATTTTACTAGCCGGATTTTCACCTTTAGAAGCCCACAGTTTGTGTGTTTTTTTATTTTTTATGAAAACATATAATTATAAAGAAATGGAATTACATGTCAGCAATCTAAGTTGCTTGCAAAGACCTGTCCCAGTGATGGGCCACCATTTGCTTATCCATTATTAGTTAGGCTGTATCCTGCATTTCAGCCCTCTCGGCGATGTCACTGGTCATGCGATCAGCAGCAGTAAGATGTGCTACTCGAAGAGTGGCCTTCAAAACTCAGATACTAGTGACATGATATAGCCGTAATCTGTTCTTCTGTCAATAACGCATCACAGTGGCTCAATTGTTGGTGGTTCCGTGTATACCCACCGATTGTGCAACTATAGGTTTCCCGTGCCTTCACAAAATCCATACAATCTTTGTGCAGAGACCTCAAGACACTCAATATGCCTCTGACTACTCTAGGGGAATCTCATTTTGACCCTAACATCCTACATGTGGACTCTCAAAGACTTCCTATTTTGGATCTCAAAATATCCTCCATTTACATCTCAACCTCACCTTCAATTTGACACAAAAGTATCATCAGGTAAATATCAATTCTCACTTTTTGGCTAGTCTTGTAGGAATCCTCAGCCTTACCAAAGAACTAACAATATTATTATTACGGTGCATTGCCACAACCCAAAATAATAAGCCTTTACAGCACAGAGCTGAGGTTTAAAACTTGGCTCATCTGCACATTGAACTAGAACATAGAGGCAATTAAACTCACTTCCAGGGCTGTGAAAAAGGACTTTTCTAAAGCTGCCAGAGTTTTAAAGAGTCCATGTTTGCTGGATGTACGAGCGATAAATAAAAACAAAGGAGTTTTTCATTTAGAATATACAATTTAATTCTCAAGCCCATATGTGTAGGGTGGGAGTGCTACATGAAATGCACAATCTAATTAATCTTAGTTTAGAAATCACCCAAATAGGATTGATAGTTTATGAGAGCAGCATCTTCTGATCTCTAGATAGTGAGCGCATTGTTTTCCAGTTCATTTTGATAGTTCTCTCCCAAACCTAAAAGATATGGTATGCTATCTGGATTGTTGGGGGTCCATTAAACCCTGATCTGTGAGTCACTTATTTTTAGATGCCTCTGGTAGTTGTTGACATATGACAGGCCTAGATCACTGTGAGTAGCTTATTCGTAGATGGGCTGTCAGCATAACTGCACCACATATTTCAAGACATATCATAATTCTCTGTATGGAAGTCCCTTCCGGTCGTTGCTTCTCAGGGATGGCACACCAAGACGCCTTGTAGGAGGCTTTGAAAGGGCAAACACTCAAGCAGGTGTTGTTCTCTTTCGAAGGCGCTGCACATTTACTGTAATTCTAATAATTGCCGGGAACACCTACAATTACAATAAGAAGGTGTTTCCAGCTGTTTCCCAGAATCTTCAAGGAATTATGGCATTCATACAATGAAGATATCTCGAAATGAGTGCATGCTAATGTGCTAAACCTTTGCATCCTGTGCTGTGCTAACTTTGTAATATACCGGCAATCTTTAATTGTGGACGTGGAAAGCTTGCACATATTAAGAAAAAAACCACTGTTTTTGTAGAATTTGCTTAATTCATAAAATATCAAACACTAAAGCAATAAGGAATCGCAAAGGTTCTCAGGTTTTTATGTGGTATCTGGAGAAAAATGTGGGACCAGTTAATACCCCACTCAAAGCATAGTGTGAACATTTCTAACAACATACATTCCACTCATTAAATTCACACATAGCAGGAACAGAATGTTTATTGCAGTAACACTTTGAAGGAAAAAGTATTAGGCAAAGTAAACATCCATCCAGATAATGTTTCCAAACACAAAGATTAGTACAATAATCTATGTTTTTTGCTGAAACAGGTTCAATGGCACCCCAATTATATTTAAAGTAAATGTATAAAAAATGAATATAAATGTAATTTATTGGCACAGTCAACAGTTATGGATCCAGGCCCTTAGACCTACTTTGGACATACCTAAACTAAAGTATTCAAGGTAAAAAAAAATCCAGATATTGATAATTTACATTTGAGATCTAATACATTGATTTCTGTTCATCATTTTGTGAAATGCTATTTTAATAGCTTTTTTCGCACTTACAAGTACGAGTACACAAGTTATTCATTCACTGGGCATTTTTAGCAAGCTAGCACCACTTTATAGTCAGTTTATTGTGTAAGAGATTAGAATATTTGCAGCAAAAGAATATAAACTCTGAAAAACTTATTGTCAAAACCATGCGTGATACCAGTGAAAGAGAAGCTTCTACCTTGCTCATGGAAACCAAGTGACAAAATCAAACTGGAGATTAGGTTAAAAAAAAAACTTGTACAAGAGTTACAAAATCCTGGAACCAACCAAATTATTATGAACAATACTGTGTGCTAACTAAAACAGTTAGGGTTAGATGTATGACTGTTTTTTGCAGTAGCAAGCGCGAAACAGTGACTTTTAGGAAGGGACATGTCAAGGGCATCCCTTCAAAATAGCGAGTCAGAATGGTTTGTACCATTGTTTTGCTACCGCATTTGCAGTCGCAAAACATTCGCAGTTTACCACCAACTTCAAGTAGGTGGTAAGACACTCGCAAATGGAAATGAGTCCCCCGGGGATCCCTTCCCCTTTGTGGATGGATGCGAAAATAATTTTTAAGAGCAGACAGTGGCCCCACGGACCAATGCCTACGCTTAAAAAATGAAACAGAAATGTTTTTTTTTTTTTTTTTAAATCCATCCCGTTTTCCTTTAAGGTTAACAGGATGCATTTAAAAAATAAAACCTGCTTCATTGAAAAAGCAGTCACAGGCATAGTGGTCTGCTGATCCCAGCAGACCACAATCCCTGCGGGTGCTGGCCATTCCTAATGGGTTGTAAATTGCGACCTGCCTCATGGATATTGATGAGGTAGGTCATTTGCGACCCCATTAGGAATCACAAACAGTGTCCGAGACACTAATTGTACATTCCATTTTTCTAGTCGCAAAACGTTGAAATTCCGACTTGCAAAATGGACTATCGTACATCTGGCCTTCAAATTGTCACATGACAAGAAAACCAAATGGAATCCTGACATTCAACAATACTTGATAAGAAGGAAAATAAAAGAACGGATTCCGAATTGACAAACTTTATTGTGGCACTTTGAGGCGCAAGCAAGAGCAATTAAGATACTTAATTCCAGGCCGTGATTCAAAGATTTAAAATGTATGGATTTTATTTTGAAATTGCTCTAAAAATCGAGATTTAAACAAATAATAATTATGCAGGGTTTTTCACTGTCACAATCCTTTGGTAAGCCAAATGTTCCCTTTGCTAGAACATTCTAGGATACCACACATCAATACTAATTTTTCTTACATTTCCCAAGTGAAGTGCGTTATGTATGAGCTAATTTAGAGTCAACAACTTATTAGTACAAACAAGTACATATGAACTTCAGCTTAAAATTGTGTAAGATCAGTCTGCAAGAGTTTGAAGCAGGAACTGCCTGCAGCGATCACAGTGAACCATGCATCATTACAGATGCTCGAAAGGCGATCTGGTTGCGGTATGCTGCCAAAGGGCACTTACACAGGTTCTGGAGTACTGTATGACTGTGATATCACAGGGGACTGTGATAGTCTTTAAACAATCACAAATGTCATGCATTCTGGTATCTTTAACTAGGAGTTTTTGGTACATCTCTCTCGCAGCTACTGTGGACTTTCCACTTTCATAATTTCTTTTTGTTATCTTGTTTTTGAATCTCATTTATGTTTAGCGCTGCCCAATGAAATAGCAGAGAAGTGGGTCAGTGAGATGCCAGCGTCGTCCGATAGGCGGCAAACTGCTATTATGGCTGGAGGCGTGGACTATCCAGTCCATAATGCAAACCTGCACTAGTTGGTATTGCCGCATCCTATGCCCTGGCTATCCGTAGCTCACAACTTAAATTACTGTAGGGTTTTAGCCTAAAGATTGGAAATAAATCAAGGTAATCAGACCTTTCACATAGCTGGAGTTCCAGTGATCTAAATGACAGGGCAGTGAAAGGAGGTAGCAGGGTCCCACAGTTACCTCTGTGAAATTGTGCTCTTCCTACACAAAGCTGTGCAGATATGCAGCACTTGAAGACATAGTGCAGTGGGGCACAGACCATTTAAGTGCTGAATCCAAAGATGTAACAAAGCCTCAGCAGAGCCTTGACAATCTGGAGATTAAGTCTGAAAAGACAAGGGGGCATCTTGGTGGCCCACTTCTCCATTGTTTCCTTTGGTTGTGCTAAATCTAGAGGAGGTTCGGAAACATAAATAAAATGAAGAAAAACAGGAAAGTGCACAATTGATTTACAAGAGAAGATGATGTGTGAAAAGTCACAGTCAAAGAAAAAATAATATATCATATTTTTGATGGTTTAAAGATATCACAAGTCATTTAAATGTCACAGAATCATGAAATGTGAAAACTCCTGAACTTGGCAAATTGCCCTTTGTGACCAAACCCAACAGGAAGAAACATACAGCCTGATTCTTATAGCATAATTGCGCTCGCAAAGGGCCAGATTCTGAGAATCTGGCCCTTTGCAAGTGCAATTCTTGCTTTTGGGATTCATCATCCCAAAAGCAAAAGTCTCTATTTAAGAACTCGCAAATTTGCGAGGAATAGCATTTAAGGAATCTCTATTTGAGATTCCTTACATGCTATTCTTGAAATATTTAAAAATTGCGATTTAGCAATTTTGGGCCGCTATTTACCGCGAGGTCAAACCTCGTGGTAAATAGCGGAAACTTAGAAAAATGCTTTTAAAAGCATTTTTCTAAGTTGAATGTTAAACACACACATGTCCTTTGGACATGTGTGTGTGTAACATCTGTGTAATTTAACATTTCAGGGGTGTTACAGGGTGTCCTTTGGACACCCCTGCACCCTTGGAATCGCAATCTCATTTGCGATTAGCTAATTGCTAATCGCAAATAAGGAATGACATGCATTCCTATGGGCCTTTAGGCCCATAGGAATGAATGGGGAGTTATTCCTTATTTGCGATTAGCAATTAGCTAATCACAAATAAGGAATCAGTAGGAATCGCACAAAATATTATGAATCCCGTTTTGCGAGTCTGGAATAGCGATTCCTTATGAATCGCTATTTCAGGCTCGCAAAACTTCACATTGATGAATCTGGCCGTTTATCTTTCGAAAATCTGTAATGATGAATGGTTCGCTGTGATACCTGCAGGCTATACCTTCTTCAAATTCTTGCTCAACCGCCTTGCAAAATTTTGAGCCATATTTCACTTGCACCAGTTTGTACGAACAAACAATTGACTCAAAAACAACCTGTACACAACACACTTCACTTGAGAAATGTAAGAAAAAAAGTCATTGCGCAACAAAATTGATTAATGCGTACAAGCATGAAATGTGACACTGGTCAGTTGATGCTTCTTTAGTGAATATACACATTCTCAAAAATATTATTCATTTAGTATTGTGTGTTAAACCTAAATAGGTGGCATCAATTAACAGTCTTTTATAGCTCATAAAAAACGTATGCGTGTTCTTCTGTTCATTGCTTTGAACGAGTTCCCACAGCACAGACTACTCGATGATCGAATGTCTTGTCTGAGACTAACAGCCCGATTCATCAAGCGAAATTGCGCTCGCAAAGGGCCAGATTCTGAGAATCTGGCCCTTTGCGAGTGCAATTTTTGCATTTGAGATTCATCATCCGAAATGCAAATATCGCTATTAGCGAAATCGCATATTTGCGAGGAATTGGATTTAAGGAATCTCTAATAGAGATTCCTTAAATGCAATTCATCAACCATTTTGAAATTGCGAATTCGCAATATTTGGTCGCAATTTACCATGAAGTCTGACTTCGTGGTAAATTGCGAAAAAAGAGAAAAAAGCACTTTAGTGCATTTTTTTCTTTTGCATGTTACACACACACATGTCCTTTGGACATGTGTGTGCGCAATACCTGCTTAAATTTGCATTTAAGGGGTGCTACAGGGTGTCCTTTGGACACCCCTGGCACCCTTTAAATCGCTATCTTATTTGCGATTAGCAAATTGCTAATCGCAAATAAGGAATACTCCCCATTCATTCCTATGGGCCTTTATGCCCATAGGAATGAATGGGGAGTTATTCCTTATTTGCGATTAGCAATTTACTAATCGCAAATAAGGAATGTGTAGGAATCGCATTTTTATTTGTGATTCCTACATGAATCCCGTTTTGCGAGTCTGTAATAGCGATTCCTTATGAATCGTTCTTAAAGACTCGCAAAACGGGTCTTTGATGAATCTGCCTGTAACTCTCTCTACTTTATAGTTGTATACTCCTGCTCTTCCTGCATTTTGTTGATCGCATTTCTGCGCCCTGTGTTTATTGGACCATATTTTTGACTTCTTACTCAAATATACAGAAGTGCCTCAGGGACACATTTGGCATATGCAGTGTGCAGCACTACACAAAAATTACAATACGATATAATGTCCTCGTACGTGTACCATTCCCCAAGCTGATGAATCAGCTTTGGTATTTTCCATGACGCATCCCTTAATTGTGCAACTCTTCCTGATACACAAATGGCTTTTTGAGAATGTACCCTTCTTTGTGTAAGATGTCAGGCAACCTAAAAACAGGTGGCCTCACAGAAACACTGATAAAGAGGCAAAGAATAATGGTAGCTTTCCAAAACTGAGAGGATGGACATGTAACTATTACCACACTTTCATATTCTAACATATTGATATCATCAAATAGATATTTATAATTCTGAACTATTTATTCATCAAAATTATACTTAAAGCAAGCAGTTGCATAGTTCAGAAGACTCATGGACCATATACAGCATGGAAATCATTTTGGACATCCATGTAGTGGTTTTTACAATTTCAATTATAGATAAGGAGATGTAGTCACAAGGCTAAATTATTCTTGACCGTGACAGAGGGGTAGTAATTCCAGTTTTAGAACTTCACCAAATCACCACCCGGGCCCTCACATTGCCACCTCGATGGAGAGACACCTGGGAGCCCACCCCCGGTGGCTCCCGCCAGCTCCCCGTATGGCCAGCACCCTTGCTTGCTGCCTTGGAAGCCAGCACCACATTTCTGGTCTGCCCCTTCTGGCGGCAGACATGGAGGCTCTCGCTGGTCCCGCTGGCCTCTGGGGAAGTGCGACGGCACTCCCCCCTCCTCCTGACAGCCATGGGGGTGTGTGATGGAACTCCCCCGTCCTTCCTCCACATTTTGGGGGCCCGGAGATGGGATCCCGGACCCCATGGGCATTTCTTCTTGGGGAGTGCAACAGCGCTCCCTGGCTTGTCTTCTTTTCTGCTGCAGGAATCGAGCCCAGAGTTGGGGGTCCCAGGCCCCAGGGCTCTTCACAGGGGAAGCAATGCCCCCCCACCCCGGCTTCATCTTCTCTTCCGGCAGCTTTGGGGCTATTCTTCACGGGGAGCGCCACGGCGCTCCCCAACTTAGTTTCCTCTGGAGGGGGGATGCGTGACGGCGCACCCCCCTCCTTTCTGCTACCGTCTTTGGGGCCCAGAGTTGGGATCCTGGGCCCCTCAAACCAATCCCAGGGGGGAGTGATGGCGCTACCCTGTTTCCCATTTCAGTGGGGGCCAGGGTGGGCTTCTGGCCCCTCTGCAGGGCATTTTCACGGGGAGCGCGACGGTGCTCCCCAGCTTCACTTCTGCTGGGGGGCAGCCCCCAGACTTGATGCACCCTCAGGGCCCATTCAAGACCGGCGGCGGAGCCCCACGCGCTTCTTCGCCGATCTTCTTAGAGGTGAAAGGTCACCTACCTTCTGGCGGGCATATCTCGGCCCCCAGGCTGCCGATTTCCACCATTTTTACCTCCTCTTGCTCCTGGTGGCGCTCCCCAGCCACTGGGAGGACTCTCTGTCACCCTCAAGGAGGGTGCATTCAGCAGGGAGCTGTTTTCACTGGCTCCCTGCGCCAGCTTTTCACCTGGCTTTCCTCCTGGGCCTCTCTGCTCCCTGCGCAGAGGCCCCAGTTTCTGCGCACTGGTCCTGGTCTCTTCTCCTGGCGCTGTTCAGGATCCTGGGACTGTCAGGGGGTTCCTCCTTCCAACTGCCCATAGCGGCAGGCTCCAGCACCCTCTGCCTCAGCAGACCACAACCCTGCAAGAGCTTCTCTTCCTGTGCAAACACTTTTTAAAGTTTGGTGAGGGGGCTGGCAGGAAGTCTCTGTTTATCCTATCAAACAGCGACAGATCACTTCACTGTCCCTGCTCCTGTTTCCTGCCCAGGCCTCTGGGCTGGTTCAAGATGGCGTAGTCCAGGGGTCTCCTGCCACATGGTCTCTGAAAGCTTTTTCTCCAGCGCTGCCTTGTCCCTTGTGCAGCCTGGTGCCTGGCACCCGGTGACAGCTGCTGCTGAACGAGCCTGTAGCTCCACCTATCTTCTCTTCTTTGGAGAGGAGGCGTTTGCTCTAGGAAGAAAGGTCATTAGTTCAGCCTACTGGGGCCAGCCCCCAGCCAGGCCCTGGTTATGAGCTGACTCAGGGAAATGTGACATTTCTGGATGACCCAAAAGCAGTACAAATATGACTTAGGACTCTGCATAATACTTCTTCTTACACAAGTTACAGTGGACTTTAGTGCGTGTCTGGAATTGGTAGGCCTTAGGAAAGTAAAACTAGCACATGGGGCTCCACATCCCCAAAGGAGAATAATGAAGTGAAAACAGCAAAACACACTGACCTTCCCTGGCATGTTTCTTCCCACTTTATAAAGCCTATTCCATGTCACCACCCATTTCTGCATAAATCCTGCTACACCATTCACTTTGTAGCTGCTCCTGGGCTGCGCACGCCAGGAATCTCCCCTGAGAAGCCCGTGCACGTGTGCACGTGCATTTACACATGTGTCGTCTGCATGTAACCAGCTCAGTGCCCCTAACTCCAGCTGCTGTGCAGCGGCCTAGTCAAGCTAGGAGGACACCAGTAAAATCCACATGCAGTCTCTTTCATCATGAGTTCACAGTGGGTGAGTCCCAACTTATGAGGCTCTCCCACAGTAAAAGCTCAACAAATAGGTGCTCAAAAAGCAAATAATCCGGGTGGCTCAGAGTCTCAGAACCACCTTCTAACATCTTATGATAGAAAGTGTCATGGTAGGTGCTCTTGTAGGTTGCTTTTTTCATTGTAGATGCAGATGCGTGCACGTGTGTCTCTGCTCTACAAATCATTCAGCGTCAGTGTGATGGCAATGGGCCGAGGAAATTAGATGCCAGTCAGATTTTCCAGTTTTAAGATTGCAGAGCGGGGGGAAAGATTGTCTATGTTTTAGACAAATTCCTTGGCATCAGAATGATGGGCATGAGCATGTGGTGATAAGAGTTCCTTTCAAGTTTGTTATTTGATTTTACTTAGTCCAGTGTGTGGTGACATCATGGCTTCCAGACCATTTTGGGAACTGAGTAAGAATGGTGGTCTGATGCCCCCTGTTGGCCACCATCCCTTCATTTGCAGCCATTCAAAGCAGGTTGAAAACTGTGACATGCATAATTAATATTCAGTAGGCAGGTCATTTGGTGGTTCTTTGTAAATTTACAATTTGCAATAGGGAGTATTAGTACATAGTTCGCATTGAAAACTCCATGAAAACAAAATTGATTCAGGTTTGAGGAGACAGTGCACAATTTCTGAAAGAATTAACATTAAATATATGTACCAATTGTAGTATTGTATCTTGTGTGTTGTATTCCAATTATGGAATATTTTATCACATAATATACATGTAAGTTTAATCTTTTATTTTAACTTATAAAACAAATGACAAAGCACCTCTTCACACCATGGGTCTCCCTCAAACTTTGCTATGAAAGTACTGATTATTTCATGAGCATTCGTTCAGAGCTTATTAACAAATTTAAGTGTGAAATTGTATTGGAAATGCACTATTAAACCTTATTTTGTAAACATTTTTGAGGGAGATAACTCCCACTGAACCCTCCCTAGAAGAGATCTGGCTCACTAGCTACAATTCAGTACAAATATTATACCCCACTCCTATGCCCTTTCAAAGATTCTCTCAGCACCCTGTATAGGTGGTATCTAAATAGATATTAGAGTGTGTTGTGTTGTTATATTATTCATGTTGTTATTGTGATGCCAATAGGTTTAAGGCCATGGAATATCACTTCCAAAAGATTCAGGATCATAGGCCATATGATGTCAATTCCTGTGATGTCGTTGAGGTCAAAGGGTAGATGATGTCACTTCTGCTACATCTGAAATTTTGTGAATCAACACCCATGGGTAGACCCATAGCATACATTGACAAGAAAATTGACTTATCTTTAGAGATACAAAGCATTTGTTGTGGCTGGACCTAAAAAGGGATTTGTATACGAAACCAATTCCTTTTTTTTTTTTTTAAATTTTTTTTTTTGTCCTCATACGCCAATAAAGATATTTTCAGTATTGATTATACCGAGATCTTTATGGGAGCTCTTTCTGCAGACACCCGGTATAAATCTCACGGTGCCACCATGTGAATAGTCAGCTCAGTCTTTCAATTTACCAGACCCTTAGACTGATCTACGGGTGAATCATTCTGCAAAAAGGGCTAATCATTGGACAAAGTTGTTATAAACCATCGAGCCAAATAATGCAGGGAGTCCAAAAATGCTTCCTTTTCTTCCATGCCCTACTATCCAAGCTGAGAGTATGCCTAATTGTCCTAATCCAATTTATATATGTCGGAACAATGGTGCTCACCCACAATTTACATATTTCCCTACGGGCTGAGACAATTAAATAAAAAAATAACTTATTATTATCTCGTGATACATTCTCATAATTAGAAGGGATTCCAAAAAAAACTTGTTGCGTACTAACCTGTATTTCATACCCAAAAAGGGTTTTCATACCTTCTTGTATTTCAAACCAAAATTCTCTAAGTGCGGGACAGGTCATGAACATATGCAGGTCGTCTGCTTTTTCCAAATTGCACTTTGGACAACAGGGAGTAGGCCCCTTCGAAAATTTGGCGAGCCTAGCTGGAGACCAGTATACTCTATGGAGAGAAAACAAGTGATTCCGCTTTAAATTGGCAGGTGAGACCGTAAGATGTAATAAGTCAAAGGATACTTGCCATAAATTCTGCAAGTCGGCGTCCAGTGCTTGATCCCTCCAAAGCTGATCTGGGAGGGCAAACTCTCCATCTTCTTCCTCGAGTATTGTCCAATAAAGGACTGATGTTTTAAGTGTTCTAGGTTTCTTCATTAAAAGCTCATCCAAAACAGTCTTGACACCTTTATCCCCTGTAACAGCTTGGGTCCAGCTTTTAATTTATAAATACTTGAATTTGGATAGATTGTTATCTGTAAGGAGAGAAATGTCTTCCCAACTCAAAAGGTTCCCTCCAGGCAATAGCTGGCCCCATGTTCTGATATTTGCATTCTGCAAAGCGATAGATAGTATATCTTTAGTCCATTCAGGAGAGCCAGGAGAGTCCCGTATTGGGGCAAGGGCGGAGTAATATGAAATGTTCAGCGCTCTTCTAGCTCTGGCCCACACATATGCCATGTCTCTAAGAACCTTTAATCGCACTTTTTTAAAGTAACGCATGTCTCCAAACTTAAACAAAAATGCATTTGATCCTCCCTGGATCTCGGATAACATATTTTGAAACATAAGGTCTGTTTCTGTCTCCCCTAGGGTGTCAAATAACCTTACTCCTGCTTTCAATAATAGGGTCCAGGCATATACTCTCAAATCCGGTGCGCATAATCCACCTTTACTTTTCTTCCTGCGAAGCTTTTTCCATGAGATCCTTATGCCTTTAGAGGCCCAAATAAAGGAGTTCCATTTAGCTTGAATCTTAGTTAGTCTAGCTTCTTTAAAGGTAAGTGGAATGTTCTGGAATATGTATATTAATTTAGGTAACAGCATCATTTTTACTACATTGATTCTTCCAATTAGGGTCAGAGGAAGAAATGACCAGCTTTTCAAGGATTCCACGATTTCTTTCTCAATTTTTAAAAGATTTGTTTCAGCAAGTTGATTTATGTCCTGCGTAATTTGAATTCCCAGATATCTAATTTGATGTTTCAAAATTGAAATGGAGTTAGCATGGGTTATATTCCAACACATACATTCTGATTTAGATTGATTAATCAGATATCCGGAGAGTTGGCCAAACTGCTCTGCTGCTTTATATATGAGAGGAATTGATTTAATAGGGTCAATAGTGTACAACATGAGATCGCCCGCATACAAAGCGACTTTTTTCATCCAATTGTTATATTCAAAAGGTAAAATATCTTGATCTTGTCTAATTTTTTCTGCGAACGATTCCATATATAAATCAAAAAGCAGGGGGGAAAGTGGACACCCCTGTCTTGTTCCTCTCTGAATTTTTATAGGAGAGGATAAGCTTCCATTTATTAGCAATCTAGCTATCGGAGCCTGGTAAAATGCTGCTATTGCCCCACAAAAGTTTTTGCCTAAATTGACTTTTTCTAATACTTTAGCCAAGAATTCCCAATTGACGCGGTCAAAAGCCTTAGCCGCATCTAATGTGATAACCGCTAGTGGGACTTTATATTGAGAAGCAACATCTATTGCACCCACCAAAGCTTGTGTAAGATCTTGTATTGAACGGCCTCTGACAAAACCCTTTTGGTCTAGATGCAATAGTTGGCCTGCTACCCCGTTTAGTCTCTCTGCTAAAATCTTAGCCATAAGCTTATAGTCCGTATTAAGGAGGGAAATAGGCCTATATGAGTCGCACTGGGATGGTCTCTTCATTGGTTTTAGAATAAGGACCACTATGGCATCATTCCAGGAAACAGGAATTTTGCCTCCCTCCTCATATATAGAGGTAAAAAGCAATTTCAGAACTGGTATTATTACAGGTGCTAGCACTTTATAGATCTCAGAGGGTAGCCCATCAGGGCCTGGAGCCTTACTTTTTTTGGCAGAATCAATTGCCGAAGCTATTTCAGTGGGGCTAATTTCTCTGTTAAGGTTGTTGGAGGCCTGATCATCTAAAGCTTTAACCTGAAATTGATCTAGCCATGACTGTATTAGTTGCTGTTGTGGCAGGAGATCTTCTCTATATACTTCATCGAAATGATGGTGGAAAGCCTGATCAATATCTGTACTTTTATCTGAAATCACATCCATATTTGGAATCTGTACTTCCTTAATAGAGTTTTTCTTAATATCCTTTTTTGTTTTCCAGGCTAAAAGTTTTCCGCTGGCCTCACCATATTCAAACTGTGCTAATGAGCTAGCCTGCCAACGTTTCCTCAGCCTTTCGTCTAATAACTGCTCCAACTTTAATTTACATGTTGACAGATCTTTCCTATTATTCTCTTGATCTGTCAGGTTGGGGTCTAGTGCATCCTGTTCAAGGACTTTGATCCTAGCTTCAATCTGTGAAATTTGTGCCTTGTATGCTGAATATTTTGCGATCTGAAATGCTAATAGGCGCCCTCTCAAAAAAGCTTTATATGTGTCCCATACAACCGAGAGTGTACCCAAATTAAAAGTAAAAAACTCGTTTGATTCCTTTAGCAGCTTTTCTATTACTTCTTCTTCCAACAGAATACTTCTGTCTATTGTGCATCTCTTAACCAACTGTGGACCTGTCAATTTTAGTGTTAGAGTGACCGCTGAGTGATCAGAAATATGGGCACCTAAATGTTTTATCTCCATCACTTGCTGACCTAGGTGTTCTGCGATCAAGAAAAAGTGTAACCTGGATTTATGCCGTAATTTTTTATTGTGGAAGGTAAATTCTCTTTTTGTGCCATTTCTTTGTCGCCAGATATCTTTCCATCCAAACTGATTAATCGCATTACATAGCACTGCTCTAGTTTTAGAATTATGTAAGAACCTTACAGTGGTGGATTTATCTAGCTGAGGATCGATTACTAAATTAAAATCTCCTGCAAGAATCACCGGATCCTCATAATCCAAAAGTTCAACAAAGAGGTCTTTAAGAGGAAGGGTATCATCCGAATTAGGACCATAGTATCCCACAATCGTAAATTTGTACGCATGTTGCTTTATTTTTGCTATAACCCACCTTCCCTTCTTATCAGATTTGGATTGTAACAAAGTTATCTCTGCATTCGATTTGATCAATATAGCCACCCCTTTAGTAGCAGTTAATTGCGAGGTGGTTATTACCTGCTGAATCCATTTTTTATCCTTAAAAATATCTCTTAATTCTTGTTCGGTAGAGTGGGTCTCTTCTAAAATAAAAATGTTCTCAGGTGCATCCTTTAAATACTGAAGAATTCTCTCTCTTCTATGCTTGACCCGTAACCCATTAATGTTCCATGAAAGAATCTGAATATATGATGAATGAGCTACCCTATCTTGCATTATGTCTCCTAACAAATGTGTATACAATGAGGCTTTGAATATGGCGATTAGGACATTTTTTTTTCCCCAGATGCTCCCCACCCAGTGCCCTCCCCTCCCTTCCCCCCCTCCTAGCCCTCCCGTGCTCCCCTGGAGAACCCCCCTCCTTTTTCCTGGCCTGCTTGTTGGGCCATTGAGACTCTTCCTCCCGGGTGTCTATTCAATATACATTGAGAGCATTGAAAATGCATTTCTGAATTCTAAATGATAGTTGACGCATAAGCTAAAATTTTCAGTACCTTCAGTGTTTGTTGTCTTGCTCTCTTAGATTATCGTCTGTAAGTAATTGCAGGTATTCTTCTGCCTCATCCAACCTTTTTAGGACTTTCATTTTAATTTAATACATCACTTTCAGTGATGCCGGAAATTTGAGCTGGGCGGTAGCGCCAAGTTGTTTAAAGGGTTCTAGCAGTTTACCAAGCTCCCACTGTCTAGATGCCGTAATGGAAGACACATCTGATCTGATCTGATACGAAAAGCCGTCTATCAAAAGTTCGCTAGTTCTTAATGCCCTGTTAAGGATCTCTTCTTTTAGGGAGTAGGTCAAAAAATGTACTAGAATCTTCCTAGGCCTGCTCTTATTTGGATTCTGCCTGAATGGGTCTCTGTGAGCTTGTTGAATATCTTTTATTATTTCTTCTTCAGATATCTCAAGTTCAATTGTCTGTTTGATCAATCTGGCCACAAAAGCTTTAATATTTCCCCCTTCTGCCCCTTCTGGAACTTTTAACAGGCGCAAGTTATTTCGCCTTTGTGCGTTTTCTAAGGACTCAATTTTTTCTTGGAGTCCTTGTTCCTTCAATCTTAGATCCTCAAACTTTTTAGTATGCTGAATAGCAAACTTTTTTAGTTCTGCTACTGAGGTTTCTAGATCAGTAGTTCTAGCAGCTAAAGCATCGAATTTCTCCTTAATCTCCTGCTGATTAATTAGTGTTGCTTCAAAACCACTTTTAACCTCATGACTCAGGGCTTTTAGCATTGTTAGCAGCCAGGCACCAACTGGGAGAACATGGCGGCTATTAGGCGTGGCTAGTCGGGAGACTGTGGAGCCTCGGGAGTCTGTGCTGTGAAGAGTATGAGCAGAGAGGCGATCGGCAGAATGGTGTTCTAAACCTTTTTTTTCACGTGGGACAAGACGCGCTTTCCTTTGCCAGTCTCCTCGGCGCTAGCGGCGATTACTACGGCAATACAGCAGCCGCCGCCAGAACTGAATCAGACAAGCAATTCAGGTTCGAGGAAAGCGGAGGGGAGCGGGTGGAGCCGCAGCCCGAGGCACAGGGTGCTTGAGCCGGCTTTGGAGCGCTGAGCGAGCGGCGGCGGTGGTGGCAGCCGGGGTGAACTGCATGACAGAGCCTTTTTTCAAAGAACGATTTGGCGATATTTGGTGTGTCCTCCGTGTTGGAGCATTACAAAACAAGCAGTCTGGAGAGGATTACACATACTGACACGGCAGGGGCCGTGACTCCTCTTCTCCCACGCCCTGCTACCTGCACCTTTAAGGTAGGATCATATGATGCCTCAAAACAGGGGTTAAGTTGCTAAAGCTCAGAAAATAGCTGAAAAGACTAGACCACCTCCTTCCTTGAAGGCATATTTTAAAACCGTGCCTTCAGTACTGGAACTTAAAATGTCGGAGGAGGCCTTAGGTGAGGTAGCTATACGCGGTTTGGAAACTACTAATAAATACCAACTTTTGGAGGGGCTAGAAATGGACCTGGAGCTCGAGCTCGAGGAAGCCTCAGCAGAAACTCCGAAACAAATTTCTATACATAGTTCTGAGGATAAGGATTTTGAGCGGGCCACCAAGGATTTGGAATCAGGAGAAGAAGTTCTAACGCATACACTGAATGCTAACAGCGAGGACAGTCTATCTGCAGCTCCTATAAATATATCAGATATGGACCAGTCAGTGATAACAATGCTAAAAGCCCTGAGTCATGAGGTTGAAACCAATTCCTTTTTGCATTTGTCAGAGAATTGACTATGTAAACCCCAATCCTATAGTATTTTTCCATTATTTTTAAATGTAATGCCTTTTCCTGTGGTGTTTGTCATGGATTTGACATTCTAAAATGCCTTTCTATTGCATTTGACAGAAGGTTCACAATGTAAAGCAATGCCTATGGTGTTTGACAATGACACATTCTTTTTCAGAGAGTGCACAATGTAAAGCTACTTATCATTCTTTTTGGGAGGGAATAAAATGTAAAATACCTTCCTGTATTTGTCAGAGAGTTCACAATGTGAAACCCTTATCTACTTTATTGGTCACAGTGCAAAACTGTATTTTCCATGGGGCCTGCATTAGCAAAGCCCCTATTATTAATTATCATTATTAACTCTTTTATCTCTATATACCATGTAAGAATATTTATAAATCGATGCATCAATGTAAATAAATAACATGAATAGAAAAGGTTTCTAAGTCAGAAGGTAAACTTTAAAAAAATCAGATCTCTGGCTCTACTTATTGGATTTTTGTCATTATGGTGTCATTTTATATATTTAAATATGCTCTATTTTTCTATATTGGTTTGTGATTTTTCTTGTGCTGTTTTGTCACTTTCTTACAGTTTGCTTAAGAAAGTGACATAAATATAAATTTCAGAAACATCCGGAATTGGTAGGTGAGCCCAAACACCACAACCACCCACATTGCCAGAAAAACTGAAATTCCAGGCAAATCCTTTTTGTATATGGAAACATTTCCTGTAGGGAGTCATTGTTCCACCCACATATATAGGGTTTAGTTTTGTTCAGAAGAAATGTGTGAAAACTGGGTATAGGGAATTTTGTGGATCAGCACAGATTTCAGAACTTTCCTTCTTAGAAATGAGGAAAATCTGTAATTTTAACCAAAATTAGATTTTTGCCAGAAATCCAGGGTAAGAAAAAAGTGGTGGGATCCATATAAGGTAGACCATCCTTGACTCCGTTTGGGGTCTATTTTACAGAAATGTCTGGTGCTTTATAGGCTTCCCATGGTTCTGGACGACCTTGGGCTCAAATATTGCAGCTACTCACTTGTCCAGAAAGACTCAAATTCAAAGGAACAATCTTTGTGACTCCAAGTTGCATTTTGGGGCTGTCATGTTGCCAGGTAAATAGCCCACCTTCAAAAGTAGAAAAGAAAGAACACATTTTGCAACCCACTTCTGAATCAATTGATAGTATGGGCAACCTCAATTTCAGACATGCGCAAATAACCACTATTCTTAAACACATTAAAAACGCACCCATTTTTCAGTCACCAGATTTCACCTTATAAATTGTTATATGTTTGGTATGCAACAGAAAATAATTATAAGCAGTAGCTCAGTTGATGCCTCTAGGTATCACATGTTTTCATACAAGAAACAAACACTGCATATCTTGATATCTATTCATAAGGCCGGAGAGACTAATGGTATGCTACGTTTGTAAATCAGTGTGGAAAGTTATAGATGAAACAGTTGTCACCTATTTCCATGTTTTCCCACCTGCTTTAATTGTGTTTTGTTTTTCAGTGATTAGTTTCTATTGGAAAACCATGCACGATCTACACAAATGTCTCCTTGCAGAATTTAGAATTCTGTCAATTAATTTTTTATAACTTTCTAGGCTCACCCAAGAATTTCACACCTCTAGCACCCCACAAAGTCCTAGTCGGTATAATCATCAGAAATAGGAAATATTGACTACACCTTAGAAATTTACAGAAACTGTTGTGACAACGCTGCTTGATCCTGAAAGCTGGGTAAAGGATGATTGACATTAGCACAGCAAACTTTTTGTGTATGCCATTTTAAGAATGAAAATACACTAGCTTGCACAACAATTCTTTATCCATTTAAAAAACCTTTTTGCTACATTTTGGCAACATTCTTGGTTTTTGTCCAGGAGAATCCACAATCCCTGCCTTCCTTTAGAATCTCCAACACGTGGGGGAAATGGATGCAAATATCTCTGGATACCATTTGTGGAAAAACATTATGAAAAGATAAAGTGCAAACTGCCTCTGAACCCTTAGAGCAGAGGATTCAGGGAACCTCAGCACTCAAGGGATTAATGAAGCTAGGAGGCTTGCTTTAAATTAAATAGCTGTAACAATACATATTGATTAAGGTGTGTGACCCTGTAAGGTGCCATGTGGGATAGTGCTCTGTATGTCGTCCCCACTTGTGACAGCCCTTTTAAGCCAGATCCTTTTTTTATTTTAAAATGTTGTTCGGTAATGTCTATTATTTGTTTAATTGATCTTTTGAGTATTTGATCCAACTTCATATACTTATTTGAACATCAATTACAATGTGGAGTCCAATATCTTTTCCACTGCGGTGGATCCAATTTTCCTAAGGATCCTGAATACTATCTGGAAAAATCAGTATTTTTGTCTATCAAGCGTGCTTAGAAATTGATGTTTTCTTTTTCATTTAATTTCATTTAAACACAAATTACAATCATGTAACAAAATACTCCAGTGTACGATCTGTGCTCCCACAAGCCGTGTGTGTTCTAATAATGGTTTTCAAATTCTGAATCAGATTCTTGAATAATGCACAGTGTGGGCTATAGATAAGAAGCGTAAAACAAACTGCAAGTAATGATCAAGAAATGTGTATGCACTAAAATCTGCAATTTAAGCCTACACCTGTTTTGCTGAGAATTCTTAGTATCAGCAAATGTTTTGAATACTTTAGTCTTTGACCGTCTAAGCTGTTTGATTAAAGATATGGTTTACTGGAGGACTGCCAACGCGGTAGGACTGTCTACAAGACAAAAATGGCAAGCATTTAATTAACTTAGTTATTCCAAACCAGCTTTGCCACAAGTAATAAATCATGCCTTGAGACTGACACATTTCTTGAGAGATGTCTCATTTTGCAAGTGCCAGTCATCCAGCATGTATAGTAGAGGAATCTGAGGCACTTCATCTACATGCCATCACTCTCATGCAAATTCTTGTTCATATGGGTCAAGAGTTGAACATAAGGGGTGGATTTTTCACCTCTTTCTTAGAAACTCTAAGGAGAGGAGGACCTCTTCTGGAAGTCACACTGTTATTCCCTGGTGTAACACGAGTTACTGAGAGGAACCCCTCTGAAAAGTAGTGCAGGATAGCACAAGAAGGAAAGTATAACATAATGGGCATTTGTAAAGTGCAGGTTCACCCAAGGGTATCTTGGCGCTGAATGACAGATGTTTATTGTTAACCAACTTAATGGTACTAATTTTATTAACCTCAGAATGACGAAAGGCTGAGTGGCCTCCCTAAAATCTGAAGCAGTGCCCATGAGGTCAAGTACAGGACCTACAGTGGACGCTTTAGTCCACTAAGCCACCAGACCTGGCATCAGTGATGAAAGGCACAGAAAAAACGTCCAATTTGCTGGATCCTAATACTATGACAGTTCTTGCAAGACTGAAAGAGTTAATCTGGGTAAGACCAGGGCTAGAGCTAGGAAGGAAGCTGTGCCTGGGGCTTACAGTATTGGAGCACAGCAGGAGCTGGAACAGAGCTGAAGATGCAGGAATGGAGCAGAGCTCAAGCCGGAGCTGAGAGGGAAGGTTGTATGACTCAACCGCACTTTCCTTTACCACAAGTTCCTTAACAACGCGGGCGGAACAACAAATGCGGTTGAACCTTGCATTCCCTTTACAATGCAAGTCATTACAACGACTTGCCTTAGGGGGGTGTCGGGCTTTGGAATAGTATCATTTACTATTCCAACTCCAATCCTCACAACAGTAGGAAAAGCGTTGGACTTCGAAGTACAACGCTGCTTTACCTAACACATGTTGTTGTAACAACTTGGGTTGCTAATGGAATGCGGGGTACAGACGTATTTGTTGTTTTGCCTGAGTTTCAAAGGCAATGCGTTGTTCGGCTGTCATGGTATTTGCTGTTTCTTGAGCTGGAAAGACTAGGTTACTAGACAGAGCTGGTGTGGAGCAGAGCTGAGTTTAGAGCAGAACTTGCAGGAGTGGAGTACAGCAGGAGTAAAGAATCCAACAGGAGGAACAAGTCTGAAGAGTTGTTCCGCACTGGTATGCTGGTCAAAACGTCGCTAAATACTGGTAGAGAAGGAGCCATCTAACATGAAGGGACTGGTTTTAGAAAGGGATATACAGTAATGGCTTTCATGTTTAGTAGGCAATGGTGCTCACCTAACGGGGAGTGGAACTGAAGCTCCCCGGTTCCAGCCTTGCCCATATCTGGCCCAGAATCATAACAGTATCTGGTGAGACAAGAATTAGCAAAACGTGGATTAATGTATCGACTGACAGCACAGCTTAAGAATTGTATTATGTTGGCAAGAAAGTAATCATCACGTTAATGAACCAAATGAAGTTACAAATGTATTTGAACTGAATAAAACTGAATGAACTTGAATGAGAAAACACAGTTTTCGTGATTATTGGAGAGCCCAGTCTAGAGGCTAGTGTCTCTAACCTCAACACTTATTTGATTTCAAAGGCACGTGCAGGCTACGTGCGACGACGAGGGCACCCACCAGTACACTCAACAAGTGGTTGAAAACAGTCTACAGAGTGCTCGGGATAATATTATTTGTTGTTACAGAACCACAGCCTCTCATATCCTTGAGCACCAATTTTGAAAATGCAATTGGATGATATAGCACTTTCTACTACTAACAGAGCTGAAACGTTAGTTTATACCACAGAAGCAGCCAATGAAATATACGGACTCATTCAGGAGACCAAACGCATCACCCCTCAAAAAACCACGACTGCGCAAATTCTCAGGCAATTTGAATATATAAGCAAAAAAGAAATAAATCAACGGTCGCATGCAACCACTTTAATACACTACCACAGAAACCAAAGGATCCCCAGGGGACTCAGGATAGCGCTCAAGCCAATGCTTTGCTCCAATAATAAGAAATTTTTGGAAAAATGGTATCAAATATTGAATAAGTGCTCCCTCGATCTGATTCTGCTGATAGTGGAGGAACTGTCGAAAGTGTTGTTAGAAATAGAAGAAGAGATTAAAACTTTGAAAGATGAACTGAACAAAATTCCTGATCTTGACAAACTATTAGAGGAGGTTAACTTGAAACTTGATCGGTACGCGAAAGAGGTGAATGAAAGGAAAATCCGGAAGTACCGTCGTGATACTTTAGATTATAAATTGGAAGAGGTGTACTCTTGGGCTGAAATATACAACAAAAGGAAATGGCAACCACAACCTCAACAAAAACAATCAGCAACCACATCCTCACAAAAAAGCGTAGTATCCGATACAGATATTGCACAGAACAGACCTCCCTTAACAAAAACCAGCAAACAAACAGCGGTACCTTCAACCAGCCAAACAAACGTTCAACAACTGACTTTTTTAGATATAAGTCCAGCAGCAAACGCTCCGCCTACCATATCACAACAAGAAGGGCTAAGAGGAAAAGAAACAGCCGAAGAAATCGCGTATCGAACACGGAGTCAAGTACAGAAAATAACTTAGTGATCAACATCTCTAAGAAACCGTTAACTCCCATGCAGCTGGCAGTATTAAACAAAGGGACCACTTTTGTTCCTACATATAGGTCTAATATTGGAGAGACGGAAATTTAATTATTCAAATTCTTCAGAAACCTTAAATTAAGGTATTTCTTTAAGGACACAATTCAAACTAACCTCACCTCAACTTGGGACCAAGATTTCAAACCACCGAGCACATTCTGTGCTCCGACCACGCACAAAACCCTAGAAGCATTTGAAAGATCAGTCATGTCTGACATCCAAAAAATTTCCTTCAGCAAACCTAAGAGGTCCAATTTAAACGCCAAAGAATGGAATACACTAAAAAATCTCAGTAACGACAAAGAGTTAACTTTTCAAAAAGCCGACAAGGGCGGTGCCCTGATAGTAATGGACACAGAGTTCTACACATCAAGCGTCAATAATCATGTCCAAAATCAGGAAATCTATCTACCATTAACTGCAGATCCCACAGCAGAGTATCAAAAAATCTTATACCAGATTGTAGATCACGCATTGACCATGAAGTGGATTCGCCAGAAGACACATGCTTTCTTTCATTTAAAATATCCAAGGAGACCGCAGCTTTACATGTTGCCTAAGATTCATAAGGACCCCATTAGACCACCATTCAGACCCAGTGTCTCGGCCTGTGGATCGATCTCAGAACCCATTGGCAAATTTGTGGACAAATTTTTACAACCGCTTGTTCAGAAAAGTGTCACATACATCAAAGACACCACATCTTTTTTGAACATGTTAAACAATGTGAAATTGGCACACAGTGAAACGTATTGGTTATGCACGATTGATGTTGTTGCATTGTACACTTCTATCCCACACAGAGAGGGCATTGAGGCCCTTGAATGGAGCTTATTGCATAGCGAACTTGAAGAATATCAGAGAATCTTGATTTTGGAACTGATGCAGTACGCACTATATCACAGCTATTTCGAATGGAATGGAGAATTTTTCAATCAATCGAATGGAACATCGATGGGCTTTGGGGGGGCCCCCTCATATGCTAATATTTTTATGCAAAAATTTGAAAGTGATAACATACTTGCTAATCAAACATGGATTGAAGGTCTAACCATGTTCAAGAGATTCATCGATGATATTTTTTTGATTTGGTGCGGATCAAGAGAAAAACTGGAAGACAACATCAAAATGCTTAATTGTCAAAATGAAAGGATCAAATTCACACACACCATATCCAAAGACTCCATATCTTTTCTTGATGTTCAAATCAACATTTCCAATCATGAAATCAGTACTAAAGTATTCCAGAAACCCACGGATAGAAACTCGAGTTTGCTCTTTCAGAGTTTTCACCCTGAACCATTGAAAAAACATCTGCCTTCTTCGCAATATACACGATTGAAGAGAATAACATCTGATAGTGAACAAGCCAAAGAATCAATTTCGCAACAAACCGCAAAGTACAAACTGAGAGGGTATCCTGATGATATCCTAATACAAGCAATGGCTAAAGTTGATAAAATCAAGAGGATTGATTTGCTGACACCCAAAACCAAATCCACCATCCAAAAAACCGTATGCGTACTCAAATACTCATCAGATTCAGAGAAAGTGAAAAGAATCATTAATAAACATTGGCATCTGGTACAATCTGAACCTGATCTGAAAGATATATACAATGAACGCATTACTTTTGCATATCAAAGGTCGAAAAACTTAAAAGAAGTACTCAACACTCCTATGAAAGAGAAGAAACCATGGAAGGGTATGTCTAAATGTTTTAATTGCATCCACTGCAACAATGTTATCTGCGGAAACACCGTGATGCATCCCACCAAAGGTTTCCCTATTGAATTAGAGCATTCTGGTAATTGCGACACTGCAAATTGCATATATCTGATCAAGTGCCCATGCGGCAAGGTATACATTGGGCAAACCGAACGCAAACTGAAAGTCCGCATCACGGAACATAAAAGTAATATCAGACTCAACAATCTGAAATCAGCAATTGCATGCCACTGGAAAGAAATGAATCATCAGATATCCCAGTTAAAATTCATGGTGATCGAGGTTATCCATCAGCGTCCTGACATGGATCCCATGAAACAAAAACTGAAAGCAGAGTTTCACTGGATCAAAAAACTGAATTCGTCCCACCCCATGGGTTTGAACGATCGCATTGAGCATTCATGGGTCCTATGACTCATTTATTGTGCGCATTGACTCGTTCCATGTCCTGTTTCCCTGAATAAGTGACATCGTTTAGAACTCACTTTGACACAGTATATTCAATTGTATGCATTGCGCATCTAGTATTGCTCGTTTTATTGTATTTTGCTGTTTTTCGTTTCTTTTGTTCAATGATAGGCTGTTAGCATAGCCGTAGCGTTATCACCGGTGTTTTAAGCTCAATACGTGTGGGAGTTCTGATATCACTGACGAGTGCATCTTTATTTATTTTGAAGCCATCGTACTCCTCTCACGTGACCACGGCTCCGCAACGCCATTGGTTGCGATCGCGGTCACGTGATACACATCTCATCCTATTAGAACCACTGTAGTTAGTTTGTGGTAATTCGTTAAATCCACGGAAGCGCGAACGCTCCGGAAAGCTTGTAAGTTATTTCACGCTCATCATTTGAATTTCTGAATCGTTGTACTCCTTAGCTCGTGGGAGTAGCCAGCGTTATTATGTTTGCACGTCACGGCGGTGGAGCACCCTTCTGCTCAGTTTGTTTGATTTTAACGTTAAGCGTGCTGGTACCTTGAACTGGTGTATTGGGTCTTATTGTCAATCACGATGCCTCCGTGTTTTCTTCTTTTATTTTTCCTTATTTTTTCTTTTATTTTTCTTTTATTTTTCCTTATGTTACGTAGTTGAGAGTGATGCTATGCTATATTGTTTAGTATGGTTGGCCATCTGATGGGTGACTAACTTGGTCCTGTCTGATTTCCTTTCTATAGACCCCTGACGAAGGGTCATGGCTGTTGTTTGACCCGAAATGCATTGGGTATGAGCAAAACGTGGATTAATGTATCGACTGACAGCACAGCATAAGAATTGTATTATGTTGGCAAGAAAGTAATCATCACGTTAATGAACCAAATGAAGTTAAAAATGTATTTGAACTGAATAAAACTGAATGAACTTGAATGAGAAAACACAGTTTTCGTGATTATTGGAGAGCCCAGTCTAGAGGCTAGTGTCTCTAACCTCAACACTTATTTGTGAGACAAGAATTGTCACCTCATCTTTGTGGGCAAAATACATTGCATGCATGGAAAGGGCAGTGCCAGCTATAAAGCAAACAATGCAGGAGAAGACCTCAGTTCTATAGGATAACTAGGCATAGGCAGATGTAGCAGGTGCTAGCCCTTAGCACAGCTCTTGTAAAAAAGAAAATCTGAGTTTTATATAGCGCAAACTTGACCTGAAGGTATTGGGCATCAGTGCACTTTACTCAAGCATCAGTTGTGTTACATGACACATTCATTTTTGTTAGGCACGAAGAGATTAAGTCATTTGCCCACAATCACAAGATGTTGAGCGTTATTGCCAAGACTCAACCCTGTTACCCCAGATTTGAGGTCGACCACCCTAGCCGTTGAGACACATCCTCTACCTCCTGTTCTTCCAATCCCAGTTACAAGAGCTTGGATACTGCAGCAAGAAGAGTGTAATCAGAGCTCTAGGATATCAGCATTGAATAGGAGTCTGTGACGTAATAGTTTAAAGCCTTATTATTACATCAACTACCCTGGCATTTTGATGAATCTATGTCCAAGTTATTGGTGTCCCAGATTCTGTCTGAAAGTTGTTATTGCTTTCCACCTTGATGAACTAGTTTCTTTTTAGATTCCCTCATGCTGGGAAAACATTATCAAAGCATCATAGTGCCTGCTTGATGGCATTTTCTACTCCAGCACCAACAGACTGCCAGTCCCCTATCGGCATTTGCTACTTGATTCTGTGCTATCCTGCTAGTCTGAAAGAATGGTGCTCTGGTGTTGTTGGAACCAGAAACAAATATCTCACCTCCTTAGAGCTAAGGAAATCCCTGGAGGTTTCCTCACTAGCCTCCCAAAAAGCTGTAGAAATTCCTTAGGATTCGTTAGTCCTTTGGAGTGGTACATCAGGGTCACTTGTAAAAATCCAGAATTCCTTCTGTTCTGGAATGGGCACACAAGATGGGTAGATGTTTGGGGAGGTGTCTAGGCTCCGTGGCTTTGAGGCGTGGGACACAATAGGAATCTCCAAAACAGGAGCTATACTTGAGAAAGGGGTGCTTATGTCATTCCCTTAGATAATGCGGGAATATCAATTACAGCACACTCAGTTTCTGAAATATTCACAATTACATCAAGCTTGGCAGGCAGGGAGTTTGGAGCTCCCACCCTCACATGTCTGAGATGCACAGGGGAAATAGTCTCCTTTATGCATATGATATGGGATTGCCCTCTCATACAGAAATACCGAAAAGGATCATTTCAGAGTTTTCACACATATTGGAGGAACAACTCCCCTTTGTCGCTAAATCCATTATATTGGGGACTCCTAATGATGTAGACCTGTCCTGTGCCAAACTCTTGTTTGTGCTTTGGGCTTAGTGGTGGCCAAAAGAGATAGTATGAGGTACTGGAGAGTCCAGAAGGTTCCCTTCCTACTGGAGTGGTGATGTGGAATGGACCTCTACATGGCAGCTGGGAAGATGACATATCGCAGTAGGGGTTGCCCTTGTAAATGTCTTAAGATACAGGGAGGGTGTAGAGCGTACTATTGCATGGACATTGTGAGTGATAGCATGACTTTCGATGAGGTCCATGTGGCCTAGGATTGAATGTGAGGGTTACTCACGAAAGCATTTTATATGTCTCCTTGTGATGGCAATGTAGATTTTTATGTCTGGTGAACTATTCTGTTGCTCGTGATATAACGTTGATGCAAGTGAGCAGTGCTTGGTGCCTGTTGGACACACTCTCACACTCTTGCATGTGGATGGTGGTAATACTGTGCTTCACAGCATCCTGGTTACCACACCGCCCTCCCTTAAAAACATCATACATGTCGTAGAATGCCTCATCAAAGACATAAAACATGACCACATGAACCCCGCCCTGACGGGGCTCTAACGGCTGCCCTTGCCAGCTCGTACTATCTTGAAAACACGTTGCACCATCTAAAAAACACATTTACAAACCCAGCACTTTTACTTTGTTCCCCTACCATTTAACTCTGCGCAATGTGAGGGAAGACGAGTGTGCAGCTTTCTGGTGCTTATTATCTACGGGGGTGATTGGCCCCATAAAACATAAGATCTTAAGTTATTTCACCCACCCATGTAAGGAAATCCACATGGTGGTGTGTGAATGGCCAAAGGTCTTTGAAGATTATGAGAATACAAATGAATACCCCTGAAGAAGTCCATTTTTGTGGACGAAACAGGTTGGCTGTCTTTGCTGTAATGTGTAGGGTTTCTATATAAGTGAAAATAAGAAGAACTGGAACATTTGGAAATGTGAAAGGGACTTTTTAATTTATGAAAATACCAAGTGTGGTGTATCTCAATTTGTAATGTTATCATGTGATGGCTATAAGGTTGCACCTTTGGGCAGCAGATGCACTGAGTGAGTGCACACAGATAAGAATTGGATTGCTTACTTTTATTCCTATTGAGGACAATGGGGTGGTGTCGTTAATTTTGGCCCACTGTCCTGTACGTTTGTTTCAACTTTTACCTATTTGGTTGACAAGCTCACCATCTTCAGAGGCTCCTGGCTCACCATGAGCCAAGACACCATCAGACTGGAGTGTCTTTTGGCTAGACCTCTGCTCTGTCAGTACCAAATATGTATATGTATCATATATACACATACATACATACATACATACATGCATGCATACATACATATGCACATACATACAAGTATTATCTTCAAAGGTGTGTGCAGGCATCCCCTGACAAATAGTTAGTCTTGGGGAATTCAATTGCTGGCATTAAGTCTGTGTAGCTTGTACAATAAAATCACAAATAACTGCTCCAAAATGTAGTTTAATCATTCACTAGTCAAATGTGATTGATGGGAAGAGGTTAAAATGAGCTCCGCTCCTAATGTAGAGTAGACAGCCTTCCAAACTTAAGAGATATATTGAAAGCCAAACCCTGACTTGACTTTAGAGATATATTGAAAGCCAAACCCTGACTTGACCTTTATGAGATAATATATAAACCATAAAAATGAAAACAGGCCATTTTAAGGGTTGAAGGGTCGTTTGTGTAGTTGAGAAAATAAGATATCTTACGAGAAGCCTGTATTTAAATAGTATATCATGGTTTTGGAGCAAACCACTGGTATTTGCCAAGACCCTTCAATGCAGGTACATATACCAGCTTTGGGAATAGAATGTTGCATGCACTCGTACATTGGCCATCTGGTGAGAACCCCCTTCTGGAGAAAAATAAATATGATACATTGATTAGGTAAATTAATAATTACATAGGAAGGATGTATTTAAAAAAATATTTTAAATGATTTTATATGAATTCTACAATTGTGAGTGTGCTGTATTGACTGTAATCATGTTCATGGCAGAAATCTAGGTTCGAGTCCCGTCCAAATAAAAGAAAAGAACTACAAATAATTACTTTAAATAAAAGACCTTTGCCAGTTGGATTTGAGAACCTGAGAATATCCTTCAATCTGAAAAATTCAAGATATCAAGCTTTGGAGAACTTTCTCCAGAACAGATTTTCCCAACTTCATTCCTTTCCAGAAACACGTAGCCACTGTGAGACGTAACCTATTCAACATTTTCCACAAGTGCCCACGATGTGCCATGCGTGAAATGAAGTGAAGTGAAGTGAAGTGAAGTGCAACGGTTATACAAACCGCCAAGTACACTTAGGGCTCTCAAGGAAAGGGTTTTGCCTTAGGAACAAGCAGATAACAAGCATTGGCATAGCCAATAGGTCTCGCCTTTGGGACCTTATACGTGCTTAGCCAGAGCTATTGGCTTTAACAATGTTTTTAAACTATGTTACCTAAGTGGACAAATATGCCTAAGTAGAAAAGAGAGTGTTTGATGTACCCAATTATTGAAGATCTTGTTAGTGTGGATTAAAATGATACACAGACCCTAATGCACAAGCAGATGTTAAAAGTGCTTGTGTATGAAGCAGAGAGACTGTGAAGTATGCGAACCTAGGGGCTTATGTACAAGCCCCTATTGCCACCACAACGTCACTTTTATCGACGTTGTGGTGGGGATAGGGGCTTAGCCTTATTTACAAGGCAACGTTAAGCCACTTAACGTGGCTTAACGCTGCCTTGTAAATAGGGCACCTTTCACACTATGATTAGTGTGAAAGGGGTTGGCACTGGGTGCTGTGGTGGGCATTCCACCTCAACACTTATTGATTCTGATAAAGCCCCCTATGTATAAGGGCAGCGTACATAGAACGCAGCGCTAAAATTGAGACCAGGTAAAACCTGGTCCTAAGTTGGTGAATCGAGGAAAAATGTATTATTTCTCCTTGGTTTTGCTTTTTCCATGTGTGCTGCCTTGTGCAGCATACATGGAAAAAGCAAAATGCCATGCATTGTTTATATACAGGAAGGTCCCCCTTCCTGTACATAAACAATCTTTAAAAAAATGCTATTTTGTAAATTTTATGTGTGCTTCATTAAGCAGCACACATGAAAGTGCCAAAATGGCATTTCAGGATTGTTTATGTGCAGGAAGGGGGACCTTCCTACATATAAACAATCCTCCCCTGCACGCAGAACCCTTGCCCTATCAATCAATCAATCAAAGACATTTATAGAGCGCACTACTTACCCGTAGGGTCTCAAGGCGCTGGGGGGGGGGGGGGGGGGGGGAGCCGTTACTGCTCGAACAGCCAGGTCTTCAGCTTCTTCCTGAAGGAGAGGTGGTCTTGGGTCAGGCGCAGGTCG